>NC_061814.1:14044818-14705652 GCF_021462225.1 Girardinichthys multiradiatus
CACTATGTCTCTCGGCTGGCCTGGGAACGCCCTTGGCTTCCCCAAGAGGAGCTGGAGCAGGTGTCTGGGGAGAGGGAAGTCTAGGTGTCTCTGCTGGGACCTCTGCCGTTTTTATTAAGGAACTGGAGCTAAACATTTTATCGTCAGATGATCCACGGCTCTTTCATAGGACCTAATTTTCATTCTTTAAAGTGATATTTAAAGTCTTTCACTGAATGACGGGTTTCTAAAGTTTATTGTTTCTCTTAACCCTTGGGAGTGGGGTTACAAGATCCATCCATCCATACCTGCTTGTATGAGGGCTTGTGATGGGGCTGGTTCCACCGGGCGAGAGGTAGGGTATACCTGGACATTTTGCAAGCAACACAAAAAACAAGACAACTAACCATGCATGCAGGAACTTACTCATAAGGGCAATTAAGAGACACCACCTTACATTTATATTTTTTGAAGCCAGAGTAGCTGAAAACATGCATGCACCGGGAGAACCATGCAGAAAGACCCCAGGATGGCCTTTGGATCTTCTTGCTGAAATGCAACGGAACTAATAACTGCACTGTCTTTCAAGGTCTGTGGCATCAGACACTTTTGTCACACAGATAACTGCATTTTATGTGTGTTTCAAATAATTAACAGTTTTGGGGAAATTATTAGAAACATTGTATTAACGGTAGAAAAGCATTGTCTGAATCAAACATGTGCAAACAGAAATTCTGAATTAGAAAAATATACGTTGACCAACAAGGGAGATTAAAATGTGTGGAGGCTCCATGCTTGACTCTTAGCACACACATTTGGAACAAGCTGTGACAAGAAATAAATCTATATTGGTGTTTACATACAGGGCTCTTATCAAATTACTTATGAATAATGATAAGGATGTGGCTTGCATGTGTTAGTAGGGCCTGAATTAGTTCTTGACGGACCAGTGTATTCTTTTTTTTTTTTATGATTATTTTTTATGATTATTTTCAAATCGAGGCAGTTCTATGTTCTTTTATTTTACCTGAGTTTACAGTTGGTTTGACATTCGGCCTGTTGGGCACTGGATAGCTTAAATGATCTAAATAATTTCTGAAATGTTTTTAATATTAAATTTATCATAAGAGTAGACAAATCCAGCCTTTTTGGTCATTGACTGGTACCAAAAACCACCTCACTAAGAAGATCTTTCTGTGTTTTTGTGCTTTATTTTCTGTTTAAAAGTAGAAAGAAATCTATTGTTTGGCTTTTTTTTTTTTTGTATTTACGCATACCTGTATCTGTCTCTATTGAGCCCCTATGCAATCTTGAAAAGTACTAAACATGGTTACTGTGAAGAAACTCACAGATAAATTCATACTTATTTAGGGATTAAAGATTTGACTACTTTTTGGCCTCTAGACCTTCTTAAATCAAGGTATTGTTCAAGGTTTAATACAGTAAATATTTAGATTACGGCTTAAAGCATCCACGTAATGTATGCCTTGTGTGGAATATGATACTTTCTTACTCTCTGTTGAAATATTATCTGGACTGCTTTTTTCTAGGAATATATTGCAGTGTAATTTTATCAGACAGTGGAAATAACACTCTTTTTTTAGAAGCATTAGCATTTTTCTAGATTCAAAACCAAACAGTAGAAAATTTACTTTATAATTATTTCTGAAATAATTGCTGTATTTCCCTTTAAATATTGAATATCTTAAATAAATAAAAAAAAACCTCACTTAAGATGCGTTTCCCCTATTGTTTACAGAGCTAAGAAACCCAAAATCTGAGTTGCTGAAATGATGCATAATAATGCAACAATAACGTTATTATCATTTTCTGATTTTTTTTTTTTCCTGCTTTCACATTACTTTCTGGTCCCATGAACCTAGATCATCTCCCCCCTGCACTGCAGCTTATAGAGAGATACAGACAGACGGGGAGACGCGAAGCAACAGATTGAGAAAATAACCGACTAGGCAGCACTGAGAGCAAGACAGAAACATCCTCCCACCGGCGATCTGTCGCTCATCCGGCTGGGGAAAAAAACATAGCCCATCTGCTCTGCTGCTAACGGTCCGCCAAAGCGCATGCATCCTCACCTAAAATGACATGTGTAGCCAGGAGCTCCTCATCATCTTCACAAACGTTAACTATAGTAGCCACAAGCAACACTGAAACGTGAGAATTAATAACTTGTTGGAATCTGATTTGCAAGATGTGTGTGAAATACCATCTGTGCAGAAACCTTTCCATTTCCTTATCCTTGACTCCAAACGCAAACGTGACTACAAACAAAATGAGATGTGGCAAATGCCCATAACATCCTGTATGTATAAACCGCTTACAGATTCCTTTTAATAATACAACTAAAGCTATAAAACATCACTAATAAGCGTATTTATTTAAAGAGGAAAACCAAGAAATTGTGTAGATTTTTTTTAAACCATGAAAGTAGAAATATTTAGGATCTCATCAGTGTGTATGTGTGTGCATATGTATCCTACAGGATGGTTGTAGGAGTGTTTTGGTGTTTGCCTCTACTCTGACCCTAATCCTTCTTCTGTGGCCCTTTAGTTAAATTATAAACCCTTCAGTGAAATGTGTTTGTTGCATAACGTGTAAGGCTCAAGGCAAAGCTGAACTTTGAAGCTCTATCAGATGAAATGCAACACTGCCCTGTCACTTGTTCTTTCTGTTAGGCACCAATACGCCAGAGCAAGTCGTGATTTGTGGCCAAGATAAACCTGCTGAAAAATCTGTGGCTACTCCATATTAGAGCTGCTTCTTCAGCGCAAGCATTCCTTTGGAACTGGGTTTTTGCAATAGGCAGCGTGCATCGATATGCCATAGAAAAATGTAAGCTTACAGTCAAGCTGACAGAGAACTGTGAATAATGCCTCAGTTGAAAGGATGTCAAATGTATAATAACTCAATTAATTAATGAGTCCATTATAACATCTTAAAATTTATATTCTAATCAGTGGTCTAATCTTCCTAATGAACTCAGTCTAATGAGCTAATTTGTGTAACATGTTGCATTTTATGTACCACTGTGACTGTGAGCAGCTTGATTGCAAAACTATAACCCAGCATCCCCGTCTGATTACCTTTTTTTTGTGCAGGTGTGATTGTAGTTTTTTGTACTTTTCCTGCGAGTCAGCAGTTTGCCTGCATGTGCCCAAGGCGCTGCACAGACTCATGATCTCATGCTCTTGTTTTTTCCCCATCACGTTTTCTGTAACACCACATCTGCATGTCAGCTCCACAGGAGCACAGTTCATACATTGGAAGGTTTTTGCCTCAGACAGAAACATCTTCAGAACACAAAGACCTTTCACCATAATCATTGTTTTATTCTATTCTATTTTTTTATTTTATTTGCATCTCCAGTGTTTTTGGAATATTTCTCATGTTGTGGCTGTCCTCTTCTACACCTTGTCCACTTTATCAGATTAAATCAAATCAGTGTTCCTTACTCATTTTAAGAGACAGTTTTTCCTCCACACTTTTATGTTGTTTTCCTCATTTTCCTTTTTTCTATCTCCCTTCTGTCAACGTTTTTAATGATCCT
This sequence comes from Girardinichthys multiradiatus, assembly GCF_021462225.1. Classification (NCBI taxonomy): domain Eukaryota; kingdom Metazoa; phylum Chordata; class Actinopteri; order Cyprinodontiformes; family Goodeidae; genus Girardinichthys; species Girardinichthys multiradiatus. Next base: position 14,048,363 of record NC_061814.1, read on the forward strand.
GGGTTTTTTTTTTTTTCTATCTGTTGGTCCTCCAACTTTCCCCCTCATGTCTTTCTGGTATGTTAATGCTGCCCCCTAGTGTTTCAACATATCATTGCAGTAACTTAATTGACAAGCAGTTAAACCCGAGAAAACTACGTTCTCTGTTTTTAAACTTATGTAGAAATTTAAGACAGAGCGACTAGATCAGAAACACACACTAACACGTGCTTTTGTCAGTTAATACTGATTAAAGTAAGATTTTGGACCTCATTGACTAAAACAGATTTAATTGACTAAGTAGGATGCAGTTGATTTTTCTTTTTCTATAGTATGCTTTGAAACTTAAAAATATTAATAGATTTAAAATCTAACTTAATAACCAAAAAACATGCATAAAACTAGAAAAATACGGTCAACTATTCATAAACTGGTCCCTGTAAATGTCAAAGATCTGCAGATTGCTGTTAAAAGTTGACATGATGCAAACTTCCCCTCTAGTAATGTTTTGGAAACATGTTTTATATACTCTACTTCCCAGTCTCATTTTTTTAACAAATACAATCTTGAAATGTTTTTATTTGCACATATTTCAAGGTCACATTATGGATTTGCTGTGCTTGGTTTCTAGGTGAAGAGTGTGTTCAACATGACGGCTAAGGAGGGCAGGAAGAGGTCCATCAGCTGTTTGGTTGCTGTAGGGAATGGCAATGGAGTGGCAGGTTTGAATGCTTTTCTTAAATAGAAATTTAAACTCATAAAACAGTTGGCCAGAGGTAGACTAGGTATTGGGTAGTTTTGATACTAAAACACATACAGCTTTCACATGTTTTACAATAAAGTCTCAAATAACTGATTTCATTGGTTGTAGTTTGACATTGAATGTTGCTTAGTTATTGTCAAAAATTTAAAAGCAGACGTATCAGAGAATATCCTTTTTCATCCAGATGATGTAAATCCCCGCTTCTTCTTGGTTCTCAAACCCGTTTCTTTTCTCAGTACTGAATAAAACCTTTTAGATGAGAGAAGAAAACTGATTTGTAAACTGACTCTTCTCTCTGTCTCATTAGGGTTTGCTTTGGGTAAAGCAGCAGACAGAACAGCAGCTCTGAGGAAGGTAAGAACACAAAACATCAGATTTTGACTCACTTTGCTGAGCATTATCCCTTTGGGTTTGAATTTAAGAGTTAGATTTAAGTCAGTGAAACTCAATACTGAATTGTAAACTTTATAAACATGTAAATGATGCAGCCAGATATAATCAGTCGACCAGTCTTGACATAGTTTATGGTATATCAGTTGTTGCTTATTCAAAACTTTAATTTCATTTTACCCAAATCATCTGTTATTTAAAAATGGATATATAAGTTTTTGTCTATCAATATGTTGTGCGTCTGTGATTCCCAGGCCAAGAACCGAGCCAAACGGCATTTGTACCACATAGAACGATACAACAACCACACCAGTAAGTTCCTCATCTCTGTTCTCCATTCATCTTTTCTTTATTATCATCTGAGCTGACCAATGAGTCCTACTTCATATCCACTTTAAACCCTACCACCCAGTATGTTCTATGTGTTCTTATGCTTTTAGAACCTTTCCTAAAATTATTATACAGAACAAAACCAACTGTATACTCAAGTACTGCTTTAAAGGGTTCAGAACTGGGCTGTCAAGGATTTATTAACAGATCATAAATTAGGGATGGGTGATATGGCACTAACATTATTATTATTGTGGTATTTATTGTGATAAATATAAAAGGATTTAAATGTTCATCAGTCTTTCTGGCAACACATCTGTCAGTGCCTACAGTCAGAGCCTCACAGACATAAATACTGCTCTAAAAATAAATCTCACAGTAATTGCTTTTTATTATATTTCCTTATACTGATATGTACCCATGCTCTAATGGAACCAGTGGTAATACCAGTTCAAACAGCAAATTTAACAATTTGAAATATCAATTAAAATGTATTGTTATTGTCGGACTCCCTTTCATTGTTGTGGTTGCTAGTGACAGATGGCTTCTTCCGATGCAAGCATTCCTTTTCCAAATGTTTTTTGTTTTTGTTTTTTTGCTATAGTCAGGGTGTTCTGATATGTTACAGACAGGGAACCTGGGTTTTCTCTGGCAGGACGGTACATAGTTTAACACAGCATGTCCCTTCTAGTACTTGTTACATTGCACTGCCGGTCAGCTTGCTGAAACTAGGCTATTGTAGTTATCCTCACTTACAATGTTTGAAAAAATAATTCTGGTCACAAAAACAAAGACAGCCATTGCTTAGCTGTAAAAGCAGCGCTACCAATGAGTCTGATTGAGGTTGTAATGTTTTTTAATTCAGTTGGTAAGCTGTGTCTTTAAAACAGCTGTCTGGCTATGGCTTCAGATAGCCAGACTAATTAACAAGCTACAAATCACTTGTTATAAGTCATGTAAAAAATGTTTTACATGCAAGCGATTAGATCATGTTAAACATTTCAGTGGAGTATGGGAAAATGATTACGTTTCTAAAGTTAATTTTTGTTTTAACTAAACGGAAAAAAAAATTACGGTAGTTTCTCAGTGACACCGTGCTTCTTACATTAATTTATATTCACTTTACATCCTTCATCTTTGAAATTCAAACCTCAACTTAATTGTATTTGTCCAAATTGTGGACTGATTTTGTATGAAATATAGTAATATATATATTTTTAATAAGAATACACTGTAATTCTCATAATGATAATTCTTTCCATCAATAACAATTATGACTATTCCTTATCCTTACTGCGGTTTATCTGGCAAAAAAAGCTAAGTTCTAGAAATCAGTTCAGAAAGGAAATATCTTGGATGCTTTGTCTTGAGGACTTTTCTTTCTTCCTCTTTGCTCATAATTTCTTTGACTTTCTTCTTTTTCCCTTTGCTGCTCCCTTGAATCGCCCACTCATTTTTACAGGTGACATAATCTGAAAAATGGCTTTGTAAGGAAATTAATGAGAATCAGAATGTATTACTTTCGTATGTGAAAGCTCCAGTTGGCTTTTTTCTGCCACTGCTGGAGAGCGGCGTCAGAAAGATTAATGTGAGTGAGTCATCAGCTTCGAGTCATCACCCACCAGAGGAGAAAGTTAGCTTCCTGAATTGGCTCCAAACCAGGCAGGGTTGCTGTATTTGTGCATCTGGATCTCCACCCTGCCTTGGCTTCAGGAACATTGGTATATTTAATTTTCTCAGGTTCAGCTCTCTCTGTGCCCCCATCTGCAGCCTGTCTGTGTGATTGGTTCTTTTCTTTACCTTACCTCTTTGTCTCAATGTCACAACCATGGCACCTTGAACTACCTGTATTCCTTCTTCTGCATCCGTAGCTCTTTAACTAGAGTTTCTTTGTGCAACCAGAGATGTAGCAACAATTTAACCCAACTGCTGTTTAAAACCTGCATAAAGAGCTGTTCTTGTAGCTCATAAATGGAAATTAATCTATCATGCCTTGCTAAAGTATCCATATCTTGTGAATTTTTCAGATTTTGTCCACAATCTGTCATTTATTGTATTAGGTTTTTATGTGACAGACCAACACAAAATAGTGTATAATTGTGAAGTAGGAGGAAAATCACACATGATTGATTTTTTTTTATATATATATAAATAAAAATCTGAAAATGTGGCATATATTCTCAGCCCTCCTGAGTCAAGAGTTTGCAGAACAATCTTTTGCTGCAATTACAGCTGGAAGTCTTTTGGTATGTCTATCAGCTTTGCACGTATGGAGAGTGAGATTTTTGCCTATTCTTCTTTGTAAAGTAGCTAAAAGCCAGTCAGATTGCATGGAGGGCAGCTGTGAACAGCAAGTCTTGACCCAGATTCTAACTTGGATTTAGCTGTGGAGTTTGACTGGACAGTTCCGACACATGAAAATGTTTTGATACAAACCATTTTATTGTAGCTTTGGCTGCATATTTCGGTTGATGTCCCTTTTTTTCTGTTCAGGATTGCTCTTTTCTCAGAAAAAAATGTTCTGCTTTGATTTTCTTATTTTGTCAGATGAACTCTGGACCTCCTACAGCTTTAACAAATGCTTGTTACTGTGGGGTGGATGAGTCATCTAAGTAAATAGAAAGTTGATATCAAGTTAAACCTTTCATTTCTTCACTTATCTATGTTCATCTATTGCGCACTAAAAACAGTCGTTATAAAATTAATTTTCTCATATTTTCCTTCTCTATCTGCAATATGGATGAGGACATATTTCCAATATGTCCTCGTCTGCACTGCGCCATCATCCTGGTGCAAAATTGAGTACTTTGATTCACACTGGACTACTACAGGATACATGAACATCAGCGATAGCAGGATTTTAACCTGAAGCCTGGCAGCACTCAGCTCCTCCTGTGGGGAGGAAGTGGGTCTGAATAAGTAATTGGCTACAGCTGCTACAGCTTGCAAGAGACACTCATGTGTGGAGGGGCATCTGGTGGGCATTTAGAGAAACAGGAGGGGAGGGGGGTGAAAAAGAAAAAGCGCAAAGCAAAGCTCAAGTGCCTCCCAATATAAATGGCTAAAACATGTGGAGCTAGTTAGATTTTCTGGAATAGTTTTTTATTGATTTGGCTGTTTTCGTCCACCTGTCTCTGCTCTACAGTTTGCCCTGAGTCTAATGCAGCTGTCGCTTTCCTCCACCAACAGTTTATCATGATATCGACTCCAGATTCAAGAGGACTACGCTGCGTATGAAGAAGCAAAACCAGGGTTAGTTTGACTCCGATGTCACTCAGCATATTTTCATTAAATCTTGTTCTGCTGTGACGTTCGCCATGTCCTCGCCCAGTGACTGCAGAGGTCTGTACTGGAGTTTGACTGCTTGTGTTTGCAGGTTACGGTCTGCACTGCCACCGGGCCGTCATCACTCTGTGCAAGCTGATCGGCATTAAGGACTTATACTGTAAAGTGGACGGGTCTGTTAATCTCCTCAACATCACTCGGGCGCTCTTCACTGGATTGGCCAATCAGGTGAGGTCATGTTGGAGGGAACTAAAAAGTGAGATGTTTTACAAAATAATGTCAGCGGCATCTGGTCTTCTTTGACTTATTAGACAGGATGGTCTTTATTTGGTTAGATCAGCAAAACCGACCAATGAGAACAGGCTGAGGCAGAGTCTCACTTAAATATTCAGGAGCAAAGATGCTAAGGCAAATAGTTATTTACAGGCCACCTCATACATTCAATTATGGGGGTTCACATATATCACTTTTTTTTTATCATTTTGGTAAAAATTCAGGCTGTACCAAGTCTGGTTTTCTGAGGAAGATACCCATCCAAATACTTGCATATGATTTTAACCTATAATGAATTCAAATTCTGATTGATTCTCCTTATTTACCTCATATATAGCTAAAAATATAAAAGGTAAATAAGGGGACTTTTTAGCACATATAGCTAAAAACTTGTTTTAAAGCTTTTCAATAATTTTAGGCTTTTCAAGCAGGTTTAAGTTTATACTGAAATGTCCAGATTGCTTTAAAAATCTAGAAAATATTCTGGGAAAAGATAAAATTTTGTTTTGAAATTGAGTATAATTAATATGATAGAGTAAACTGAACAGAGGAGAAAAGCTGAAGCTACTGAATCATCCAACAAACGCTGCTGATAGTCTAATAAAACACATGCTGCTAACAGAATGAGTTAAAAGACACTGATGGACTTTACGTCATCCAGGACACGATAATCCTAAATGGTTATATTTTAAAGTCAACTGGACATTTTCTCTTGTTTCATGTCTCTAGAAAATGTGGACTCACACTAAGAAAAGTATTATGTTTCTTAATTGCTGATTTAATGGGCTTTAGATGATAAACACAAAAGATAAATTACCCCAACTATGGTGAAGGAAATTGAAGATTTATTTTTATCAGGGTAAAGATTTATGATAATTTTCTTCATTGCAGACCATCATAACTCCTGTGCTTTTCATTTAACTCAGATATATTGTTCTGTTTAACTTATCTCATGATCATCAGACAGCTTGAGGTTAAAAACGATGGTCTCTGTCTGAGTTAGTTTTTTCTGCAAAACCTCTTTCTCTGCTCACCACTTCTGCTTCAATCAACCTGCAGGAAACTCATCAAACGCTGGCCAACAAGAAGCAGCTCCACGTGGTGGAGTTCCAGTCTCATCTAGGCCCACTGCCTGTGGTGGTGGCCAGCCCTAAAGACGGAGCGCGTCCCAACCCGGAGTCCGAGGACGAGATCCCCAACACCAAGCTGCACTGGGACGACATTCGAGCCGCACAGGGAATCAAGCGCTCCATCTGGGCAGGGGTGAAGCGCACCGTCTGGTAGAGCGGGCCACAGGATGAAGCTGTCTGTAAGGATGCGTGTCAGAAAGCTGAAAGGACATATGGAGCTTTTTTTCTTTTTACAGGAACAACAAGAATTATTAATAATCTCAATTTACAGTGGATTCTCGGTTTAAATGTCAATTTAGCAAACTAAATAATAAAGTAAATAAGGTTTGTTTGACAGCAAAATTCTTCAAAACAGCTCTAGAAAAGGCAACAGCCAATATAAACTTCATGGTCCATGTTGATGTGTATCACAAGAGATTGATGGTAAAATAAAGTTTCAGTCTGTATAATTATTATCTGTGAGTACCTATTTTGTCTTGATTAAATATTTTATAAAACTATGGCAGCGGAACAATCTGTCAACGTGGTTCACAGGTCACCCACTATAGAGCAGTGCTGAGCTACATCTGCAGAATTCCTAGACTTACGTAAATGTATACTTATTGTGTGATGTAGAATGTCACTAACACTATAAAAAGCTAAAATCAATAATTCTATTAAATACTTGCTCTGACAAGGTTGAGCACATTTCTTCAAAGATAAACTAGTCAGCCAGTAGAACTCCCAGTATAATCAGAAGTAGACAGCAGTGAGCCAAGAACAAGTGCTGGTGGCTACGAAGTTACATCTACTGTTGGAACCTAGATCGTGGACTGAAATCAAACCCAGTGGGATGTGCCAGTAGCCTTGCTGAAAACTCCTTAGAGACATTTGATGCACATTCTAGCTGCATCCTTAAACCAAGTATACCGTGCCAATTGATAGAAATATATGTGGTATTATTGTTTAAAATGTTGATTAGTATGAAAGTACTTCAAATGTTCAGTTTTTACTGAGGTGCTAATTGCTGTAAGACTGAGAACCACTACTGCAGACATGAGCACAATAGGGTTATAAATTGTAACGTTGTTCTAGTGACTTGCAACATGTCTCTTTATTTTATACCGAATTGCTCCACTTGAGGGTTGAACTCACAGCAGCTCAACAACACTGACCCATTGAACCACTGGAGCTTTCGCCTTTTTGTAAGATACTGAAAATCTGTAGTTGGTGAAAATACAGTTATGGACTGATAGTGACCAGTCAAGGGATAGCTTTCTGTAGATTTCTGACAATGAGGAACCCTTTTTATACCCAGAAACATAGTTCTGCCATTTATTGTTATTGCTCAAGATTGACTGAATTGATTCTGTTCTTGTAAAATCTGAAAAGAACACAGCAAAAAGACTAATGACTTCAAAACACCAACTCACAGACAATATTGATTGTAGCACTTACTTATTTCAAGACCTTACATGATGTCTTACATTTCGATGTTAATCAGAATATAAATTTATGGTATATATATCTTGGTTACACCCACAGAAAGTTACAGTCTGTAGTACGCAGGTCCCTTCTCTGTGGACCCAGAATTGAAACGTTCTCAGCTTTAAATTGGTTCAGTCAGACCTACAGGTCCTTCTCAAAATATTAGCATATTGTGATAAAGTTCATTATTTTCCATAATGTAATGATGAAAATTTAACATTCATATATTTTAGATTCATTGCACACTAACTGAAATATTTCAGGTCTTTTATTGTCTTAATACGGATGATTTTGGCATACAGATCATGAAAACCCAAAACTCCTATCTCACAAAATTAGCATATCATTAAAAGGGTCTCTAAACGAGCTATGAACCTAATCATCTGAATCAACGAGTTAACTCTAAACACCTGCAAAAGATTCCTGAGGCCTTTAAAACTCCCAGCCTGGTTCATCACTCAAAACCCCAATCATGGGTAAGACTGCCGACCTGACTGCTGTCCAGAAGGCCACTATTGACACCCTCAAGCAAGAGGGTAAGACACAGAAAGAAATTTCTGAATGAATAGGCTGTTCCCAGAGTGCTGTATCAAGGCACCTAAGTGGGAAGTCTGTGGGAAGGAAAAAGTGTGGCAGAAAATGCTGCACAACGAGAAGAGGTGACCGGACCCTGAGGAAGATTGTGGAGAAGGGCCGATTCCAGACCTTGGGGGACCTGCGGAAGCAGTGGACTGAGTCTGGAGTAGAAACATCCAGAGCCATCGTGCACAGGCGTGTGCAGGAAATGGGCTACAGGTGCCGCATTCCCCAGGTCAAGCCACTTTTGAACCAGAAACAGCGGCAGAAGCGCCTGACCTGGGCTACAGAGAAGCAGCACTGGACTGTTGCTCAGTGGTCCAAAGTACTTTTTTCGGATGAAAGCAAATTCTGCATGTCATTCGGAAATCAAGGTGCCAGAGTCTGGAGGAAGACTGGGGAGAAGGAAATGCCAAAATGCCAGAAGTCCAGTGTCAAGTACCCACAGTCAGTGATGGTCTGGGGTGCCGTGTCAGCTGCTGGTGTTGGTCCACTGTGTTTTATCAAGGGCAGGGTCAATGCAGCTAGCTATCAGGAGATTTTGGAGCACTTCATGCTTCCATCTGCTGAAAAGCTTTATGGAGATGAAGATTTAATTTTTCAGCACGACCTGGCACCTGCTCACAGTGCCAAAACCACTGGTAAATGGTTTACTGACCATGGTATCAATGTGCTCAATTGGCCTGCCAACTCTCCTGACCTGAACCCCATAGAGAATCTGTGGGATATTGTGAAGAGAACGTTGAGAGACTCAAGACCCAACACTCTGGATGAGCTAAAGGCCGCTATCGAAGCATCCTGGGCCTCCATAAGACCTCAGCAGTGCCACAGGCTGATTGCCTCCATGCCACGCCGCATTGAAGCAGTCATTTCTGCCAAAGGATTCCCGACCAAGTATTGAGTGCATAACTGTACATGATTATTTGAAGGTTGACGTTTTTTGTATTAAAAACACTTTTCTTTTAGTGGTCGGATGAAATATGCTAATTTTGTGAGATAGGAATTTTGGGTTTTCATGAGCTGTATGCCAAAATCATCCGTATTAAGACAATAAAAGACCTGAAATATTTCAGTTAATGTGCAATGAATCTAAAATATATGAATGTTAAATTTTCATCATGACATTATGGAAAATAATGAACTTTATCACAATATGCTAATATTTTGAGAAGGACCTGTATATTGTCTTGTTATTATAATATGGCTCCGAAAATCTACTCGGACAAAAAGAAGTGCTCCAGGTGAGGCTTGAACTCACAACCTCGGCATTGCTCAATGTGTACTGCCTTATAAGTACCGTGCGCTGACCGATTGCGCCACTGGAGCTCACAGTGTGCTGCAAGACGCTGAAAATCAAAATCCTTCCAAGCAGAAGGATTCATGTCCATTCAGTTTTCTTCTCTTTCAATACAGGTACATCCCAAAACATTAGAATATTGCATAAAATACAATATTTCTTGCCAGTCATGTCAGATAGTAATACTCATTACATTACATAGAATCATTACAATAGAGTGATATATTCCAAGCCTTTGTTTCTTTTGATGATTATGGCTTACAAGTAAAGAAAACTCAAAAGTCAGGGTCTCAGAAAATTGGAACACTGTGAAAAAGTACATTATTGGTAACTCATGGTGTCACACCCTAATCAGCTAATTAACTCAAAACACCTGCAAAGGTTTCCTGAGCCTTTAAAAGGCCTCTCACTCTGGGTCATAGGCTACACAATGGTGGGGAAGACTGCTGAGTTGACAGATGTCCAGAAAACAGTCATCAACAACCTTCACAAGGAGGGTTAGCCACAAAAGGTCATTGCTGAAGAAGCTGGTTGTTCACAGAGTTCTGTATCCAAGCATATAAACAGAAAATTGAGTGGAAGGAAGCAGCGTGGTAATAAATGGTGCACCAGCAATAGGAAGAACCGCAGCCTTGAGAGGATTGTCAAGCGAAATCCACTTAAGAATTTGAGGACGGAGGCTTCACAAGGAGTGGACTGAGGCTGGAATCGTTGCATCAAGAGCCACACAGACAAATACTAGACATGGGCTGCAAATGCCGCATTCCTCAAGTCACTCCTAAACCAGAGACAAGGTCAGAGGCATCTTACCTGGAGAAAAGGAAGTGGACTATTACTTTAGTTTGTATATTACAGTCTATATTACGCTGGCACCTTCTCTGTGGACCCAGAATTGAAACGTTCTCAGCCTTAAAATTGGTTCATTCAGACCTATATTGTTTTGTTATAATAATATGTGCCCATAATCAACTCTGAAGTAAAGAAGTGCCCCCAGTTGAGGCTTGAACTCACAACCTCACCCTTGTTCAATGTGTACTGCCTTATAAGTACCATATGCTGACCAATTGCACCACTGGAGCTCACAGTGTGCCACCAGATGCTGAATATCAAAATCCTTCCAAGCAGAAAGATTCATGTCCATTCAGTTTTCCTCTCTTTCAATACCTGTGTCCCTAGCAGGTCGTTGAAGATTTGCAGAATGCAGAGAAAACAGTGATGGAATGATAGAGACCAATCTTGAGACTTTAATCCTCAATTGCAACGAGTACGTTTATTTTACATTATATCTAAAAGTAGCACATCATAAAGCGAGACTGCTAAATACCACAACGATAATTAATGAAGTTAAGATGATTTGTCTGTGTGAAGATTTATTATATTATTATTTTTCTTATTGCCAACTATTATAACATAACACTGAGTAAATGCCAATGCTGTGGAAACTGAGAACTAATGTTCTTAATATTGAGAACGTTTTTTCTCAATATTATGGCACCTTGTTTGACAACGAAATCTTTAATTCTGAGAAAGACACTAGTCTCTAATACTGCCTATCTGTTTCAAAAAGGTTTGTTAGAATTCAAATATGATCATAATGAATGTTTATTTTTTGGGTTGTGGTGTTTCTTCATTCTCAGTTTGGAAAATTCTACCTTCTATTATAATTGTGTTTACAGTACAAAATTGCAGTATTGACCTGTATTTCCTGTCCCTGCTAAAGAAAAGCATGATGCTACCACTATCATGTTTCACAATGGGTGGTGGTGTGTTCATGGCAATGTGCCCTACAGGAGGTTTGAACTCACAACCTTTGTCCCCTACATGTCTTGTGCTAAACTGCAGACTTCTTATGGCTTTTTTTTTAACAATGGCTTTCTTCTTGCCATTCATTCAATGAAGGGTAGATTTGTTGTAGCCACAAATAGTGGTTATCTTTTCAACAAATTCTTCCACTTGAGTTGTGGATCTCTGCTGCTCCTCCAGAGGTCCCTTGTCCATTTATCTGGCGCACCTTCATGTCATCCGTTTAAGTAGACAGAAATGTCTTGATAGGTTTGTATTTTATCTATGGGTAGTAGATAGAGTAGTTAGAGTAAAGTGGGCCTGAACAAAAATGTAAACTTCATTTTCAGATTTTTATTTTTTTATTAAAAATATAAAGTGCAAAGGGGTATGAACACTTTTGCATTAATGGTTATCAAAAATGCATAATCTTAGATACAGAACATCCATATAGTTCCAGTCTGTGATTTGGCTACTTTGAGTTAAAGTACCGGACCTCAACTGAGGTTTTAACCCAGCATTTGATTGAATTATTAAGTAGTGAGGTGGCTGATTGCTGAAGTACATGCAGTAAACTTAACAGGAGAGGCAGCAAACTCACAACCTCATTTTGCTCTACAGAAGGGACAGTTTTCACTTAAGAATGGGAAGACAAGTTTCGCTCCAGGAGAGATTTGAACTTATGACCTTAGCATTTCTACACACAGTGCTGCCTTGTAAGTACTGTGCTATGCCCAGTTGCATCACTGAAACCTGCGATAGCTGCATGACTGAATACATGTGCATAATATAAAACAAAATACTGTACTGACTTTGTTATTGTTATCATCTATAAATAACTCTATAGACTTTGATTAGAAAACAATGGGTGAATGCATTTTTTACAGAGTCTCTTCTGATCAGTTTAACAAAATGTGCACAAGCATTTATGACAAAATACACTTGATTAGGCTCAGTGTAACCATAAATTGTTGCTGCTCACTTCATTAAAAAGAAAAGCAAAAAGTCATATGAATGATTAAATGTTTTTAAGGCAACATGCACAGGGTTTCTGAGGTTTCAGTGTTGAACAACATTAAGTCACCATTTTGGACAAAGAAAATTATTACAGTTCACCGAGACTTATTTTTGATAATGCATTCTCTCTCTTGCAGGTTGCTCCTTCCCTCTTTTCTTCTTGTCCAAGAACTTCTCTGTTATGTTTTGAAATACTTGCCACAGACGTGGCAAAAAACGTGTTTTTGGGTCTTTATTCGACAAATCAGTAAACCGGTGAACTAATCAGCTCAACAAAACCAAAGCCGAGTTATTGTGTCATCATGGTGGACTGACTGTTTACAGCTGAGTCAGTCATGGTGATTGGTTTGACTGTTTTCGTTACATCTAACTAACCTCTAAAAGATGTCCAATGATTAATAGATAATGAGTACTCTACTTTAATTATGGTTTGCTGCTATTTATTAATACAATTACACATCAGGATTGAGAGCTGGGGACAGATTAACAGGAAGTTAACTCTTACGACACAGAAACAAAAGTGACAAACTTATAGGTGCACCACCATGTGCAGTAACTACATTCAAAGCAATACCGTCACTGTTTGGACCTTACCTGGCTTTCCTTAATATTATTTTACCACACAAACAGAGTAACAGCTGCTGGACCAAATCACAGCTGAGCTATTTTTCTGCAGGATGTCTACTTTCTGGTTTATCTTGGATCCGCAGCCTTGACCCATCAAGGAAACTGTCGACTGTGTGATCCCACTGGACAGGATCTGAAACTGCTTTCAAGCCACAGAGTTTGATAAGTTTATTTTTGGAACTTTTAAAGTTCTGACCTGGCTTATCTCCTTCAACTAGGGTAAAGGTAACTGTTTTACTGCCCATTTGAAGCATTTTATGGCAATAACTTGTTTTTCTCTTTTTATTTTTCCCTAGATTGCTATGTTCCTATCTCTACCTGAATTTATTAAAATCTTAAAGTAGCTGCAGCAGCTGGCATGTGTATGCTCTCCTTGTGAATGCAAAGGTTCTTGGCTGGGTGTCCTCCCACAGTCCAAAAAACATTAAGTTAAAAGCCTTTAGACATGGTTTAAGCCCCTGTGGATGAACTGGTGCCCTGCACTGGGACCCTGTTATGATCACCATTATAGAAAAGGAATCATTCCTTTTAACCCATATATGACTTGTTTAGTAATCCTGGTGTTGGATTATTTTGTTTATTCTGCCCTCTGCTAGCCTTGACATTACGTTAGCTCAAAACAGTGTACTGTGTCCGATCTGCAACCAACCCTGTGGTGTTAAAGGATGCCCAGGCTGCACTGGTGGATATTATTTCCAGGAGTTGGTTGGCACAATAACCTATATGGGGTTGTTTTAACTCAGCTGTTTCAAAGATGCTTTATCTCTCCTATTTTATCACTGTCCTCTATATAGTCCACTATCTTAAAACATAAGGAACTCATTTTGGAACATTTGACTTGTTGTGTATACTTTACATGTGGTTAAGGGTTCCTTTCCAAAGTCAAAACATGCTAATGCAGAAGGAGGGATTATTGTAATCACTAGATACAATGGACTGATTACTTGCCACCCTTTTAGCTTCAAAAGGTCAACTGAATTTGGCCCTGTTGGACTACAATTAGAATGTATTGGAATGTATGAATAGTATGTAGTTGGATCTGAATCTGACTACATTTAGGCCAGTGTGTTCTTTTTATTTTACCTACATGTTTCTTCTGACAGGAAGTAATTTTAATGTTTTGGAATGGGCCAGCCAGACTTTTGACTTGAATCTGTGGGAGGAGTTAAAGATTAGGGTGATGGCAAGGGGGCCTGCCAAACTGAACACTTGGAGCTTGATCGCCAAAGATAAATTGTCAAAATACCAGTGGAAAGATGCAAAAAGCTCACTAGCCAGGGTTGTAAATAATATTTTGGATTGTGATGGACCTAAATTTGGACCAAATTAGATTTTGTGTAACTGGATGTGAATTTGACCTGTGCAGGATATAACCTGCCTCTGATATGGTTGTGAGTTAATTTTTTAATCAATAAGCTCATTTTAATTTACCTTCTCATTAAACAGCCTGCAGTGTCAATGTCTGTCCAAAACACACATACAATGTGTAGCTAAACTATAATCATTTGTTTCTTTGTTGTAAATCTTATTTTAAAAAACATAGATGATCTAACTAAGTGGCAAATAAAAAACAGACACTTTAGAATGAGTTTCATTCCAGTTTTCTATAATTACATTAAACATCAGTCAATAACAGGATTAATTCCTTGAAATATAGGAAAAACAATTCTCAAATAATGAATGATCAAGGGCCCTTTTAGATATTTTATTAAGATTTTCATAGATAATACAATTATAGAAGTTTCATTTTCCAAACTGACATTTTCTAGTTTTAAACTATATACAGTATTTGCCTGATCACATACAAAAAGACATCTCTACATATTAAGTCTTCATTTCTATACCCTATTTCCACTGCTCTAAACTGCTTGGTGCTCAAGTTCAGGAAGCCTCAAACCAAACAACAAAATGCTTTGTAACACAACAGAATGGGGATCAAAAGCTTTTTATGAGCCTGTGAACTTGTGAGCTGATGACAACATTTTAAATGAGAAAAGACTATAAGGCAGGAATAAAAAGATTTGAATTTGACTGAACTTAATGTTGGTTTTTGTGTCCACCCATATGTGAATGCATTGTGAAAATAAACGTTTCTGTGTATGTGCATGCAAGGGTGAACATAGACGATGACTGCGATGATGATCTGTACTTCTTGCAGGTTAGCCCTTCGCTCCTCAGAAGTATTTCCATCGGATGGCAGAGAGGATGGCGTGGATAAAGTAGAGGAGTGTGGCCACAAAGGCAAACACCTTAAAAAGCAAACACAAAACATAAAGCCTAAACGTTAGAACAGTTTGAGTGGAATATTGTTACTGATGGGGGGATACTATGGGTTTAATGACCATCACATGGCTAATTTGACTGTTTTTTTTATCTAACTTTTATCTAAAAGATGTCCCATTATCGATGGAAACTGTTGCCTCAGTAAGTACATACATCTCTCAGAATGGTGCCTCAGGTGCCTCAGACTTAATCATATATACACCTTGGTTAACTCCCAAAAGGATTCCCTGCAGCATCAATATGAATATAAAAAACTAAAACAATGTCATAATAACCAGTTTTAGATATGAAATGTAGACATAAATAAGAAAAAGTGGACACAACATTTAATATTGTGATTCAAATGACTGCAGCTCCTCCTGCTATGCCAGCCTCTGTGCAATCTGACCTGTGCATCCTACTGGGTTTCTGCAGGGCAAAATCATAATTTCAATCATTTTTTTTATATAGGCAGTCATTAGAGAGACATCTCATGAGCAAAGTTTGGTGTTCAGTTATCTAATTGTCAACTAATAGAGACACACTGAAAACCCTTGCCTTACTTTTTGTCTGTACCTTTTTAACTGTAGGATTAGATGATTATATTTATTTAAAAGTCGCAAAATAAATATTTAGGATGACATTCAATTACATAGAATCTGCTGACTTTTGTATGTTCAGGTAAAGTAATGTGGGCTTTTTTGTGTAATTTGTAACATCAACTTATTTTTCTTTTAGAACAAAAAGTGTGATTGGGCCCAGTATGACAGTTGTTGTATTTGACAAATAGAATAACACAAAATGTATTTTTTCTTAAATGTTTTGGCACTAGAGGCCTTTGTTCTTTAGTGACTGGACATAAAGAAGGGCAAGGAAATCAAAACCTGGACAGTTGCGCTGAGGATTGTAGCATTCACAAAGGTGTGCCTGATCAACCACTGAGGCATTTGGCGCACCAAAATACAAATTCTAATATCAGACAAAGATAGCCAAAGTAATTTCAAAATGCAGTTGTCAAATATTGGGAAAAAAGCTATCCAAATCAACCTGGCCTTATGTGAAACATAAATTGCACTGAAACCCAATAGCTGGTTGTGCCACCCTTGGCAGCAACAATTGCCATCATGTGTTTGCGATAACTGGTAGTAGTTGCCACAGGTCAAAACATCTTAATTGGATGTAATTTGGACTTAATTTTGTTAAGTTTGGATTTTCTGGTAGAGAGCTAAGTCTGTGGTTTCATCAGTTATAGTAAGTCATCCAGTTTCTCAAGAAGCAAGGCAGCCCCAGATCCTCATGCTACCAAAACATTTGACTGTCAGTATTTTTATGAAATGCTGTGTTGTTGTGTATTATTAACTTAGTGCCACACACCTTCCAAGTCTTTCCCCCAAAAGTCTTGGATCAAGACAAGATTTTGTTTGGTAAATGTGAGATTTTTAGGTCAGCAGTGATTTAGGCCTTGGAAACATGGAGGCTATTTTAACACAGTCTTTTTCTTATTGTTGAATCATGAAAAACTGATTATAATTAAGGCAATTGAGGCCTGTTGTCCTGGAAATGTTTTTTAGCTCCTCGACGAGTCATTGATGTGCTCTTGGAGTAATTTTGATTGCCCAGCCACTTCTGGGAACTTTCACCATTGTTTCCTATTTTATCTGTTTCTGTAAAAAGCTCCAAAGCTACTTCTAGGTGTTTGGCACTCAGGTGAACCACAGAGAGCCATTAGAGAAATAGAAATATTCTCAATAAAGGATATTTTTATTTCTACATTGAACACAAATTTTATAATAGCTATGTCTGTGGTTCACTTGAGTCCCAAAGCGCTAAAGATGGGTTTGGAGCTGTTTCCATAGCGCCAGATGTGTTGAAATGTCTTTATATCAGGACATGAAGTGTTGCTTTTTGAGATCTTTTTCAGTCTAATTTATGCTGTCACACAGGTGCAATTAAGTAATTCGCTGGTTCTACGGGTCTGGCAGTCATTATACCTGGTTGTCGCTAATTAAAAGACATCAGCTGTGATAAATGACATTTATTGATGATTTGATGGATGGAATTGGGGGGACAGGATTATACTCTCATATTGGGCTTGGTTGGTCCAGATATTTTTTTAACATAGTGAAGATGAAGTCATACATTGAAAAATGGATTTTGTATTTTATCTTTGTCTGATGTTACATGTTTGACAATCTGAAAAAATTAAACGTGACAAAAAAGCAAAAACTGGAGAAATCTGTAATGGATCGAATACTTTTTCACAGAACTATATTGAAAAATGCACAGTACCTGTTAAGTACATTTAAAGGAAAATCAAGCCCCGTCAAATTCACAGTCTTCTACTGCATCAGGACGTAGCAATTATTTTGCCATTACGTCAACAGTGGGGATTTTTCTTTTTTTTTCTTTATGTATTTATTCAGATCAGGTGATGTGTGTCATTGTGTCATCACATTTCAGTGGCATAAACCATCACTTCCATGACAGTCATGTCTATTTGAGATATGTACTGCATGGTGTCTGAGAGTTGTGAAGCTCATGTCACAAAGTTTTTAAAAATGCGATAAACTCTGTGACATTCAGGATTAGCTAGAGAATAAATTGTGTATGCTAAAGTATTAGAAGAATAAGAAGACGATGCTGGAGGTTTATCTACCTATGGCAGCATATCTACCTGTGCCATTGAAACACAATGCAGATATACAATAGTATAAATATGAGTTTTGGCCAAGAATAACATTTAATAGACAGTATTTGAGTACAATAAGGGAGATACCGTAAATTGTTTAAAAATAAGAAGTAAAACATCTCACCACTGCTGCAACATTAATCTGGTAGAATTGTAAACCCAATGTTTCTTTGAGCACCAAGGTAATGAAAGCCAAATCAACCCCTGCACTGAGATAGAAGAGCACTGCCAGTCCATGGTAGACAAAGTCCTGCACATACAAAAGAAATACATACCTATTACCATCAGTTTTCTTCTTCTGTCTTTTTTTTTTAATCTTAAATGTGCATTGTTATTTTTTACTCTTACAGCAGCAGCCCAGCCAGAACTGTTCTTGTGACAGCCAGCAGCAAACAAGATCATCCACAGGAAGGTCATGACGAAGCAGAAGACAGAGACAAACATCACCCACCCCAAAGGGTTTTGTGGTTGCACATGGTTCGACGCCACCAGAATCCACACCAAACCTCCAAAGACCTTGACAGAACAAATTGGGAGAAAGCTTCAATAGCATTTTTGTAGGTTTGATCCTAAATACACCATTTGTTTTTAGAACCAGTGTCAAAAAAATTTTACTCTTAAGAGATTATTCCGTATTTTCTTTAAGTAGTAGTAGTAGTTAATTTTGAATATTGATGGAGAAAGTAAATTACAATTCTGGTCAGCATTTTACACCGAATCATCATCAGCATAGATGCCCTATTATTTGGGTTTTTTATGATGCATTTGAATAATTTTCTCCAGAGTGGAACAATTATATGTCAATCAACTTCAGCGAATTTTAAAAACTAGAATAGAGTGCACACGTTCAGATTTCAGATTTCCCCTGACCCACATCAAATCTAAATCATTATTATTATAAATTATTCATGCTCAAGTTTATACATAAAGCCTACTAATCTTTGGTTGGAGCAAATTTAAAGAAACCAGTATGGTTTTGTAGCAATTTAACAAGGTTCTGGCATAATTCTGGCTTATATTTGACTACTCTTCTAAGTATCTAAGTACAATTGGCAGTGTTTGTTCAAATATGTTGATTTCAATGCAAAGACCTGGTCTTTAGGCATAGACAATAGATTTTTAGAAGGGTTAAGGTTTGGACCATACCAGAGGGTTAGTAATAACCTGCTTAACCCATCCCAAAAACAGATTTTATGTTAGTCTGGGATTGTTGTCCTTTTGGATCACCCATCTGTGTCAAAGTTTCTCTTATCTGAACCATATTGTCATCCCAGATGAAAAACAATTAGTTAGACTCTCTAGCAACAGGTCAGAAAACACCAAGGTTCAAGCGTCTTAAAGTGGAAGCTGCTGAAACACCAATGTCTATAAAATTTGCTCTGTAGCCCCATAAAACTACATACGTTTCACTAACACCAAACTATGGCAGTGCATGAAATTAAACAACAGTAATAGAAAGAGGGACAAATAATAGGCTTAAAGACAATTGAAAAGTACAGAGTGAAATGGTCTTTCACCATACCCTTCATGTCTCTGTGCCAGTCTAAATCATTGTATTCTTCCATATATTTGCTCAAATAACCACTTTTAGAGCAATTTACAATTGATTGGTCACAAGTCACTGGACTTCTTATCTATGGAGACTACTATATTCTTATTTAATGTGGTTTCTGAAGTCTTTTGTATTCATTTTTAACCTCCATTTGCCCAAACAATGAGGAGAGAGCCATCAGATTCTTATATTCTTGATTGAAATGATGAAAACATCTAAGCAAATTAATAAACAAAGAAAAATGCTGCATATTTTCTTAGATAAGATAAGATGGGAACTCTGGGTGGCTCTAATATTCTAAATAGGCTCTTAGAGAAAGGAAAAACTACAATATTTGAATTAAATTGTACCTAGTGTGTTTGGATTAAAATGAGATCATCAAATTTTATTGTTTTGATTGAACAGGACTGAAATTAAATGAAATGAGCTAGAATGAGTTTGTGTATTGGCATGATTGACATTACTTTAGGAATAATTTGTCACTGTATACTCAAATAAGTCTAAAGATGATAATTGTATGAATTCTCTCCTTATTGGTCTCTCTTACTTTATAATAATTGTTATTTTTTTACATTTATTTAACTTATATTTTATTTAATTATTTATTTAATAATTTTTTCTATTGTCTTCAGTAAAATGGAGAGTTTTCCACATTCTTTCTTAGACAGGTAACAGAGACTGAAATGTGAGAGGTAAACTGATGTAGGCACTCCTACCATATTACAAAATGTTGAACGATTTTAATTCAAATGCTCAGAAACATTTATGTTAAGTAAGAAGTAAAGCTTAAGTAACCAAACAGATACACTTATCAAACTTTTCTGTGTGTTAATGAACTATTTTGGAGCAATTTGTATGCATAATGTTTGTTCTAATTGTGCCCTAAAGTTCTTTCTTATTGTTACTTTACTTATATATATTACTACATTTATTGATGTTGCATCACATGGATTATCAAAAATGAAAGAAATGTTTTATGTTTTCCTTTTGGACTAAAAAGACTAAACCTAAAGCCGATGTTAACATAAACGTGGCACTTGTGATTCATTTTATTGAAAGGTTGTCAAGGAATTTAAAATATCTCAACTAATGAATTACAATACAGCATCCAAAAGGGACAGAATCCCCATATAACTAACTTAAAAAGAAGAAGAATTTTCCACTCACCAGTTCAGGCAGATATAGTATATCCGGGACTGTGGTGCATATTCCCATTCCACTGGGCAGCGTCCCCGACTGAGCTGTGGTAGCAGCCATCTCTCTTTGTTTCTTCTTCCAGTGCCAAGCCAACACCAAGTGAACTACCACCTGGTCTCCTCTGAACTAACGGAGCAGCAGCAGGTGTAACTGAGCCTTATACCTAAGCCAGGTTTATCAGACAAACCTGTTCTTCTATTGTGTGTGTGTGTGTGTGTGTGTGTGTGTGGGATCCCTTCCCACAACCTAACCCAGACACACCCTTCCTACAAGCACCCAGCCTGCTTGGAGGTTTAACAGGAGCTGATGAGCTGTGACTGACTTTTGAAACATCTACAGGAGGAATTTTGTGACCCCACAACGGTTACTGCTGTTGTTGAATAAAGAAGTAACTCAATGTGTTTTCAGGTAACAGTAATACTGTGGCCATCACTGGTCTCTTTGGCCTCTATTTGTTTTTCACACAAGGTTTAAACAAGGTTTCCTTCTACAGAAAAGAACTGTATCCTAGTGAAACATTTATGTGTTGACCTCTCAACCAAAAGGCTTTATTTTTCTGATTACACGAGTTTATGTAATTACTGAGTCACACGATTGTCCCCTATGTAATAAGTAATCGGCAATCCTTAGCAAATACTTTAGTAAGCTCTGAAGTCTCTTTGAGCCTTGTTTGCATTTGAGAATGTGTCATCCATATAAAAACTGGATTGCCTAAGCCAGGCTAACTGATTAGAGCAGGAAAATGTTATAGTGTTTTTTTTAACACTTCTGACCCAATCAGCACTGGCATAGTGAGATCTTTTAAAGCTCATTCCTTTTTTATGGTCATTTATTCAGGTCAGCTGGTTAGTTTCTGGATGCATAAGATTCACACAAAAACTGCAGCCCAAATGCTGGGTTTATGCATTCGGGACAGAAGTTGAATAATTTTAACTAAACATCATGTCAAAAATGGTCACTAAGTTAGCTGGACTAGAGAAGAGATTAAAAGCATCATCATCGTTTTTATCACCCACTGTCATTTTGTACTGGACAACCGGATCAAACATCACAGGTCCTCTTTACAGGATGAAATAATAAAAAGGAAGTAAAATGATACTAACGATATAACGACGCATCAAGCCAGCCGCCATCTTGGTTCCTGAAGCATGGAAGTCTGGTAGCAAGCTGAACAAATACAACTACAAATACAATCACCATCAGTTTTCAATTGACTGTTAAGCAGTTTGATTTGCCACAAAGTTGGGCATGTGTTTCATATAAAACACTAACAAAAACTTAAGATTTTACATTAAAAAATACCATTTATGTCTAGCTTATATGAAATAAACTTATGTTAATGTTTTTCATAAGGGTATACTATTTTCATACTGTGCGGTGTGATTTTAATTGTATTTTTTTCACAAAAATGTTGTTATTCTAAACTATACATTGTATTATGTTCGAAACATTACACCAGGTTGATGCTGTAAATGAGGACCAGTTCTCAGTCATCTCACCTGGTTAAATAAAGGTTAAATAAAGAAAATAAATATCAGTTGGGATCATATATAGTACCTTCTGATAAACATGTTTTTGTCAAAGTGAGAATGATTGATCAAAAACTAGAATCATTCAACACAGTTTAACATATATTTCATTCTGATGATCGGTTTATAAAACAAAGTAGATATACTTCAATCATTTGTTAATACAAGTCTTATTAGACATTATGATGTTAATTACTTCATTTTTTATTTGATCATCTTTTAATTAAATTAAAAAAAGAACAATCAAGGCAGTCACGCAATTGTTACCTTTGTTATCTTAAAAAAATAAAGAAATAAAAGTCTTAGGTTTTAAAACCAGCTCAGGCTTTCCTGTTTGGAGCATGCACGATCTCCTCCATGTATGGACTGATAAAAATCATTCATCTTAAGCCAAATAGCAATATTATAGATTATTCTTTTTAACCCTCTGTTTGGCAGCCTCAACATCCGACATTAGCTGCTTTAACCTGTTTGTGTTGAAAACATAATCCTTTGTGTTGAGTCAAACCCATAACCCAGCCTTGTTGTATTAAATCAACCTGACCAAAAGAAAATGAATACAAAATAGTTTTGATCTGAACGCAGCAGTTCTCAGTTACTGAACACTTACTGAATATATAATTGTCATATTGCTCCAATTACAGGATCAGAATCAGAATCAGAATCAGAATCAGAAAAGCTTTATTGCCAAGTACGTTTTTGGACATACAAGGAATTTGTTTTGGCGTAGTCGGTGCAATACAATACAAATTAAAAAGTATAAACATATCTACAATATAATATAAATATATGTGCACAGTTTTAAGTGAGTGAGAGTAAGTATAGAGCAGTATAAGATCCAAGAGCAATACAACAGTGCAGATGATCATTGTGCAAGTATGGCAGTGCAAGTAAGCAGGAGTCCAAGCTGAGCGTCAATGTAACGCATAGAGTTGCAGGTTACAGGTGTCCTGTCAGCAAAAAAAGGGTGGGGGTGGGGAAGGGGGAGTGTCAGTGTGGTTTCCGGGCTTTGTTAACAAGGCTGGTGGCAGATGGGAAAAAACTGTTCTTGCGGCGTGAGGTTTTGGTCCGGATGGACCGCAGCCTCCTGCCAGAGGGGAGAGTTTCAAAGAGTCTGTGACCGGGGTGGGAGGGATCAGCCAGAATCTTCCCTGCCCGCTTCAGGGTCCTGGAG
Source organism: Girardinichthys multiradiatus (assembly GCF_021462225.1). NCBI lineage: Eukaryota > Metazoa > Chordata > Actinopteri > Cyprinodontiformes > Goodeidae > Girardinichthys > Girardinichthys multiradiatus. Next base: position 14,071,682 of record NC_061814.1, read on the forward strand.
GTGTACAGTTCCTGGAGCGACAGTAGACTGCAGCCAATCACCTTCTCAGCAGACCGAATGACACGCTGCAGCCTGCCCTTATCCTTGGCTGTAGCAGCGGCGTACCAGATGGTGATGGAGGAGGTGAGGATGGACTCAATGATGGCTGTGTAGAAGTGCACCATCATAGTCTTTGGCAGGTTGAATTTCTTCAGCTGCCGCAGGAAGGTGTCGTCTGCAAACTTCAGAAGCTTGACAGACTGGTGACTGGAGGTGCAGCTGTTGGTGTACAGGGAGAAGAGCAGAGGAGAGAGAACACAGCCTTGGGGGGAACCGGTGCTGATGGTCAGGGAGTCAGAGACGTGCTTCCCCAGCCTCACGCGCTGCTTCCTGTCAGACAGGAAGTCAGTGATCCACCTGCAGGTGGAGTCGGGCACACTCAGCCGGGAGAGCTTCTCCTGTAGCAGAACTGGGACGATGGTGTTGAAGGCAGAGCTGAAATCCACAAACAGGATCCTGGCATAGGTTCCTGTGGAGTCCAGGTGCTGGAGGATGAAGTGAAGGGCTAGGTTGACTGCATCATCTACAGACCTGTTGGCTCTGTAGGCAAACTGCAGGGGGTCCAGGAGGAGGTCGGCGATGAACGAGTTCTACTGCCGCTTTGAAAGACAAAGGGACAGTCCTGCAACCATCCCCCACGACAAACGGGGAGTTTCCACGGCTCTGCTGCCAGCAGGCTGATTATCTCGGAATACCATGACTTTGCAGGCCAACGGGGTGCTCCCAAAATTAGGGACAGACCCTGCTTGCTCACCCTCTCTAGTACAGGTAGTATCATTTCCACTGGGGGGAATGCATACAGGAGTACATTGGGCCATGGATGAGCCGGGGCATCCACTCCCAGCGGAGCATCCTGATCTGTTATGGAAAAGAACAGAGGACAGTGGGCGTTGGCTCTGGTGGCAAAAAGATCTATTGCTGCTGTCCCAAACAGACACCATATCTGCGCCACCACGGAAGGGTGAAAGCCCCCCACCCCCTCAGGGAGGCATCCGTGGATACCACCTTGCGAAAGGTTACTCTCCCTATTGGCGAACCTCGGCACAACAGTCCTGGTTCCCGCCAAGGGCTGAGAGCCGACATACAGGCAGTGGTTATCGTTAGCTTTCTGCTGCGGTGACGCCATGCACACAACCGGTGAGAGCGGGTCCACCGCTGGAACGGGCGCATCTTCAGTAGACCGAGTGGTACTACTGCAATCATAGATGCCATCATACCCATCAATTGTAAGATAGTCTGGAAACATAGTTTGTGTCCCAACTGAAACTGAGCGCTTTTCTGAGAGTTTACCAAAAATCCTAGGGCCTGAATGTGTGACAGAACCCGAGACAGCTGCACTGTCGCCTGCTCTCTGGAACTGGCTATTAAAGCTCAGTCGTCCAGGTATGTTAAAATGCGGACGCCTGTTTCTCTGAGAGGTGCTAGCGCTGCCTCTACACATTTTGTAAAGGTGCGAGACGCTAGAGACAGACCGAAAGGCAGTACGAGGTACTTGTACGCCTTGCCCTCAAAGGCGAATCTCAGAAACTGTCTGTGGTCCGGGTGTATCGCTACGTGAAAGTAAGCGTCTGTCAGGTTGATCGTGGTGAACTAATCGCCCGGGCTGATAGCACTCAGAAGCTGCTTGAGTGTTAACATTTTGAACTTGTATGTTCGGAGGTATTTGTTCAGAACTCTCAAGTCCAGGATTGGACAAAGCCCGCCCCATTTTTCGGAACAACAAAATAACGGCTGTACCAACCTCTGATCATGTCCGACTCGGGAACCGCATGGATAGCTCCTTTTACCAACAGTGTATTTATCTCCTCTCTCAGAACCTCTGCTGCTTGGGCCATTACCGCCGTGTTTACCACGCCAGCAAAGCGGGGTGGTCTCTGGCGAAACTGTAAACGGTAACCCATAGCAACGGTCCTCTCCACCCAAGGTTGGAGTGTGCATGCGCGCCACATATGGAGACGTGAAGCCAGGCAACTGGCCTGCGGCACTGTTGGTGGAACGGTGCTGCCCTCTCCCGACGTGCGAGAGAGGTGCAGCCTCATTTGGCTGACACCTGCAGCCCTTTGATTTTGACTTTTTTTCATAGAAAAAACTGTCTTTATTGAAACATTTGGAGCATCCATACAAACATTTGGAATAACTGCAGTGCTCAGAAACACATTCAACGCAACCAAACTGGGGGCTTTTAGTGCAAATACATTTGTTGGGAAATTGTGCTTGGGAGACTGTGTGGGGGAAACGCAGCGCCTCTTGGGACTAGACAACACCAGCAAAACATCTTTTGGACAGCACTCGCCGAAAACTCCCTGCTCCTGAAACTTCTGAATCCCGAGTCCCACAGCTAGGAGGACTGTGTCTTCTTCTTCCGGAACATCGAGTCCCTCTGGAGCCCCGGAGGAGGACCCCTGCTCCAGCCCGTCTTTCGGGGAGCTTGGCCATGGTTCTGTGGTTGTGCCGTCTGAGGGCTCAAGCTCACGGGCTGCGTCATCCTCTTCGGTGGGGGTGGCGGTACAGCTGGTTTGCGAGTGCCCGAGCTGGATTTGGGTCTCACATCTCGCCTGGGGATGATACTGCGCAGTGCTTCGGTCTGCTTTTTCCTCAGCTCGAATTTCGCCTGTATGGCGTCAAGAGATTGCCCAAACAGCCCGTCGGCTACCAGCGGTTCATCCAGGTAGACGGCTCCATCTCTATCCGGGATGTCGGAGAGCATTAGCCACAGGTGCCTTTGCGCAACCACCGTTGATGCCATCCCTCTGCCCAGTGACAGCGCTGCACAGCGGGATACACGGAGGATATAGTCAGCGGTGATTCTCACCTCATTCAAGAGTGGCATCACAGGATTCTCCGGCGATGTTGTGGCTCCAAGCTCCGCCAAGCGCATAGCTTGGTATGTTTGCAGCATGGTAATGGAGCTCAGGGCACGAGCGGTGGTCGCTTGAGCCCTGTAGATTTTCTCCAATTGAGCAGTGGAGAACCTACAGTGCTTAGACGGAAGCGATGTTGGACCACCCACACCATGATTTTGGGACGGGGCCAGATATGCTGCCAAAGACGGTTCCATAGGCGGAATATTCACCAGTCCGGCTTTTTCGGCACCTTCCAGGTCCAGATTATGTCCATAACCCGGTACCGTGACGCGGGTGGACAATGGTTTGTTCCATGAAGACGTCAACTCAGAGACAAAGTCTGGGAACATGGGTAGATGATGCTTGACTGCGGCCGGCTCCGAGGGGAGATAAAACCATGCGAATCGCGATGGCTTCTCCGCAAAGAGAGAAAAAAGACGTGTTGCCCGGGTCTGCTGGCGCAGCAGCCTGACTTGGCAGAGACTCATCCTCATCAGCGGACAGACCATGAACATCCAAACCGATGTCTAGTACGTCCTCCTCTCCCTGACGGGGTTCTAGTTGAAGCTGAGACCGAGTACCTGCATTATCGGCTAACCCATCAACATACTCCATATGGTCTGCCCAGCTGGAAGCGGGGACTTCGACCGAAAAGCCGTCAGAATCGGACGAAACTGGGTTTCCCGCCTCGGAGAGCAGTGGGTCTCGCCGTGAGACAGCAGCCTCTCCCAGCACCTTCTAGGGTCGAGCGACGAAGCAGGCGACAGAACGCACATGCTTCGGGCTCCGCCAACGTTCTGCGAGCGTGAACAATCCCAAGACAGACGGGACAAGCCTCATGCTGGTCCTTCTCATGAAGCGAGAAGCCGCACCCCTGAGGACAGGGACGAATAGAAGACTTCTGCTTCACTTGTGTTAGCTTTGTGCTCATCCCGAACCACAAAGCCAGACCAAACTGCTTGAAATTAGCGCTTCGCGGGCAGACACGCTTACCAGCTGGCAGCAGTGACTCCAACAAAACTCCAACTCCAGCAAAAACAGTTGAACTAGTTCCAAGTAGCCTTTAGAAAGAGACACAGAGCTAACCAGCAGCAGCTAGCTAGCCTGACTCAAAGAGGTGTTCTTAGCGAGGTGAAGAGCGTAAGAACTGAGTAATGACAACGATGGCGGACAGGTATATAATGCAGGCGGGGCCTGTCACCTGTCGTCATCACATCATTTGCCTAGGAGGCGTGATTAGAGGTGGCTTCAGCCAGGACACGCAGAGCGTGATATCCCATACTCATGTGTTGTACTGAGTGAATCGACTGAAAGGGAACAAATATACATAAAAACAGCAAAAACAAACAACAAACCAAGAACTAAGTTCTTAATAAATAAACATTGGCAGGATTTTTTTGCTGAAATAAAATCTGCCGAAGTGGTATGTTTTATAGAAATTAAGGGCAAAAACATTTATGACTTATGAGTAAATAAATAAAACACGACCGAATAAATGAAATATTTCTAGTGTAAACCTCTGCTTTCTCTTACTAAAACAACACAAGCTCCAGGTTCAGATCTTTTTTAACATGTTTTGAAATGGATGTCAAGTAAATTTTTCCATCAGATATTTCAATCCCAACATATGATCTGTCTTAAAGACTTACCCCATTAAATCTCATACGTGTTTTACTATTATCTTTTAATTCTCAACAAACCAACGCATATTTGAGTTTCCGATCTATTTATTTTGTGAGATAGATTATTGACATACCTGTAAAGTGAAAACCCCCACTTACAACATTGAATGTTAACATTTTTTCCATAGTACAAAGCATTGTTGTTCAAGAACTAAATAAAAAAAGTTAATCAAAGAAAGGTTTTTTCATCATTTTGTTTTATGCATTTTATAATTTCCTTATCTAAAATGTAAAGAAAACAGACAAAAAAGAAACACAGTCAACTTGGTCATGAAGTTTTATGAGTGATATGAACTCATTCTCAGAGTTGAAATGTGTCAGACTTATCATTTTTTTGTTTCTATTTTTAAAATCCAAAATAGTCTGGACTGTAAGTTGGAACAATTTTTTTTTTTTAGATTTGACTCTTATATTGACCTGCAACACACTCTTAAAACTAGTGTTCTTTAGGAGTATACCTAATTTTATGTATGCGTTCTCTTGTTACCATGTGCCATAAATTTAGTCTGTTTGCTGTACAATAATTAAGATAAAAAAAGGAAAACAATTCTGCAGGTTGAGTTAACCCCAAGAAAGTTCCTGTGTAAATGAAATGTCAGACAAAATGAAAGCATGGACAATTTTCTTTTCCTATTTGTTAAAAAACATACTGTCTGAATAAATATATTTTTACTGAAGAATAGCAAAAGTACTTAAATCAGTGGTTTCATTGGTCAGTTTTCACTCACTGACACTCGTTCACCTCATACACACCTAGTCGGATTTTGTCAAGACAACTGTAGTGAATGCATAATGATATGCCGGTTGTATACTAGTTTATACATTGGACATAACGGGATTCCTCCCTTTAGTTTTTTTTACTTTTAGTTCTAAACCTAATAAGGAAAGAGCAAAACAAAAATGTAAAACATGTTTTATTAGTCGTTATATCTTCTTGTGCTTCATGTCTAATGGAGTTCAAGTTGTGCTTTAGGCCCTCTTCCATCTGATGGCAGAGAAAATGGCGTGGAGGAAGTAGAAAAGAGTGGCCACATGGGACATCACCTAAAAACAACACAGAGTTTGAAAATGGTTGGAAATTGGAGGAGAAAACTGAGAGACATACATTTGGAATAACATTGATTTAAAACAAAAGTCCTAAATAAAAGACCTGAAATATTTCAGTTAGTGTGCAATTAATCTAAAATATATGAATGTTAAATTTTCATCATGACATTATGGAAAATAATTAACTTTATCACAATATGCTAATATTTTGAGAAGGACCTGTATATCTCTGTGATGCCCTGTGATGGACTGGCGACCTGTCCAGGGTGTACCCTGCCTCTCGCCCGTAGACTGCTGGAGATAGGCACCAGCTCCCCGCAACCCACTATGTAATAAGCGATATAGAAAAAGATGAATAAATGACTTTATTGATGGAGAAATGAACTTGTTACAGCAGCTCTTAGTAACACACAAGTAGGGTGCAGACAGTTATGAAAAAGGTTTAATCAAAGAATAAGCAAGGTAAATAGGCAAGATAAATGTGCAAAAACAGATTTTACAATAGAATGAGACAAAAACCACAACCACTAATTTATTATTATTATGCTCTACAAATAAATGTATTTTTTATTTAAACTTTGTCCAGAATGTAAACATTTTAGTGTTGGTAAGTTGTTAAAAGTTTTACCAATAAATGTAATTAAATGGTATCTGTCATTATCAATAATTTATTTACAGTGTTATATTTTTTTGTATCTATGAACATAGAAAAAAAAATAGAACTATTTAAATGGCTGATATATAAACAAGAATAAAATGAAAAGATAATAAAACTAAAACATTTTAAGGAAAACAATCTTATAAGCCATCAGGAAAATGTAAAAGAGGTAAATAAAGACCATGTGCAGTTATATACAGTAGAGACAGAGGGTTTAACCCTCTGGCTCTATTTTTACGGCTTCATAGCTCTGTGTTAATTATTTACATCCTTAATCATAAAGGTGTGTTAGGTGTGGTTGGTGGCTTGGCTTAAAAGAAATGTACAAAAAGCTTTTCAAGCCTTTGAAACAGCAATATTTGCACAACTGATGGAAACTTAGTAACATTTAATTTCAAGACGGTTTTGCAACAATGTATGACTTTTCCATTATACTAGAAGTTCCTCAATGATGTTGAACAAACTGTGTAGATTTGTAGTTTCTATAAAAGTGCAGGGACAAACAGATGAGATTTTGTAACAGAGTTTTTTGTCTTAAGGGAGGGAAGGCTGTTTTGCTGTTAGACTTGTGGACTTCCTGTCTTTATATTTAGTGTTCTGCTGATACAGTGGATCTCTAAGGTGCAGACACCATGTCATGTTAAATTACTGTTTTTTTGTGATTCATCTTGCACAGTTCAATTGAAAAACAAATATGTCTGAATGGGAAAAAATAAATAGCATAATTTGTGCATTCACTTTGGAAACATTCCCTACATCTTTTGAGGATATCTCGGGGTCTTGTTCACGAGTGAGGGAAGAATGGAGCGACAGACGGATCGGTGCAGCTGCCACAGTAATGGGGGCACTGTGCCGGTCCGTTGTGGTGAAGAGAGATAAAAAACTGTAATTGTCTTTATTTTTAATTAGCTGTGTTTTGCATACCACAGCAGAAATGTCCAGTCGGTAGATCTTTAAACTCTCAAATGTCGCTGAAGAGTTTTCCTGAATTGTGATGTAGGCTAAAACCACCGATGCACTGAGGTAGAAAACCACCGCCAAGAAATGGAAACCCGTATCCTGCAAGAGGAGAAAAGACTGTCAACATTGAATCACTGTCAGTAATTATATGGTAATTTATGTAAATATTATTGCATATACAAACTTAGCACAAAGCGTGAGGAAATGTTTCATTGGTTTATTTTTTTCTTTGTTGTAACAGTGCTGCTTGGAAATGTCCCTTTATTTATTGTGTAAGGTGTGTGTGTGTGTGTGTGTGTGTGTGTGTGTGTGTGTGTGTGTGTGTGTGTGTCTCTAACCAGGCCAGGCCAAAAGTTGCTCTGATTTCCTCCACAGGCAAAGATGAATAACCACAGAGTCGTCCCAATGAAGCAGAAGATGGACACAAACATTACCCAGCCCAGAGGATTGTCCGGGGTGATTCGAGTCGAGGCCACCAGGGTCCACACCAAACCCCCAATGACCTGCAAGGTTGTACAAGGGAAATAGGAGATGTTTGAAGCTCCAAATCTGATTTCTACATAACGGTAAAGATCCAAAAAAACTATTTAATGCAATCAAATTTGATTATGAAAAATTAGTAAATACTTATTTTTTCATTTGCCTCATATCTACCAGAAAAAAATGGCACAGTTTGTTTGGGGGATAAATCTTCCTTTAAAATTACTTTTTGTTGAAGTGTTAGTAAAGATATTTCAATGGATGTAATGTATATGATATAGAAATATTATTTCAAAAAATTAAAACAATAAATGTGATAAATTTATAAGAAATTGATGCAGGAAGCCTACATTGTATTCCCTAATTAAACCCGGATAAAAAAAAAAAAGCTTAAATCCTAAATTTCCCAAATGCATTTGAACAATTTTTATATATTCATATTACTTGGATGTTCATGAATAAACAATGTAAGGCAAAACTTTAGGCTGTAAAAAGCTCACACAAACACATACACACTTAGATATGCACAGAGTTGCCACTATTCTGTGTATTGTTTCGTTTGTTCTCTCCTCCTTTGACAAACATTGGTCTGAAAAGATCCTTTGGATATAAACATTAAGTTGCGGCAAATGCTCATTAATCAGAAAGACTTTCTTATCCTTCTTTAAACATTTAGATTTTTATCTCTACATGAAATACAATGCTTATAAAGGCAATTAACTTGTTTAAAAAAGATATTTTTATAAGTCATAACATATCAAGTATAAGTATAAAAAAAATTTAAAACTACTAAATGAATGTTTCCTTTTCTGCAGCTACCTTAGTGAAAATGTTTCCTTTTATTAGAACAGAATTAATAGAACATAACATTGTATCTCTGACTCCTGGATGGGGCTGTGGAAATAAAGGATTCTAGGCTCCATTCTTTAAATTCCTTCACAGACTTTGGTGTTTCAGCCAGAATGCACTAAAAAATACTGTTTAGGGGTGAAGCTGGATTAAATACAGGTCCTTCTCAAAATATTAGCATATTGTGATAAAGTTCATTATTTTCCATAATGTCATGATAAAAATTTAACATTCATATATTTTAGATTCATTGCACACTAACTGAAATATTTCAGGTCTTTTATTGTCTTAATACGGATGATTTTGGCATACAGCTCATGAAAACCCAAAATTCCTATCTCACAAAATTAGCATATTTCATCCGACCAATAAAAGAAAAGTGTTTTTAATACAAAAAACGTCAACCTTCAAATAATCATGTACAGTTATGCACTCAATACTTGGTTGGGAATCCTTTTGCAGAAATGACTGCTTCAATGCGGCGTGGCATGGAGGCAATCAGCCTGTGGCACTGCTGAGGTCTTATGGAGGCCCAGGATGCTTCGATAGCGGCCTTTAGCTCATCCAGAGTGTTGGGTCATGAGTCTCTCAACGTTCTCTTCACAATATCCCACAGATTCTCTATGGGGTTCAGGTCAGGAGAGTTGGCAGGCCAATTGAGCACAGTGATACCATGGTCAGTAAACCATTTACCAGTGGTTTTGGCACTGTGAGCAGGTGCCAGGTCGTGCTGAAAAATGAAATCCTCATCTCCATAAAGCTTTTCAGCAGATGGAAGCATCAGGTGCTCCAACATCTCCTGATAGCTAGCTGCATTGACCCTGCCCTTGATAAAACACAGTGGACCAACACCAGCAGCTGACACGGCACCCCAGACCATCACTGACTGTGGGTACTTGACACTGGACTTCTGGTATTTTGGCATTTCCTTCTCCCCAGTCTTCCTCCAGATTCTGGCACCTTGATTTCCGAATGACATGCAGAATTTGCTTTCATCCAAAAAAAGTACTTTGGACCACTGAGTAACAGTCCAGTGCTGCTTGTCTGTAGCCCAGGTCAGGTGCTTCTGCTGCTGTTTCTGGTTCAAAAGTGGCTTGACCTGGGGAATGCGGCACCTGTAGCCCATTTCCTGCACACGCCTGTGCACGGTGGCTCTGGATATTTCTGCTCCAGACTCAGTCCACTGCTTCCGCAGGTCCCCCAAGGTCTGGAATCGGCCCTTCTCCACAATCTTCCTCAGGGTCCGGTCACCTCTTCTCGTTGTGCAGCGTTTTCTGCCACACTTTTTCCTTCCCACAGACTTCCCACTGAGGTGCCTTGATACAGCACTCTGGGAACAGCCTATTCGTTCAGAAATTTCTTTCTGTGTCTTACCCTCTTGCTTGAGGGTGTCAATAGTGGCCTTCTGGACAGCAGTCAGGTCAGCAGTCTTACCCATGATTGGGGTTTTGAGTGATGAACCAGGCTGGGAGTTTTAAAGGCCTCAGGAATCTTTTGCAGGTGTTTAGAGTTAACTCGTTGATTCAGATGATTAGGTTCATAGCTCGTTTAGAGACCCTTTTAAAAATATGCTAATTTTGTGAGATAGGAATTTTGGGTTTTCATGAGCTGTATGCCAAAATCATCCGTATTAAAACAATAAAAGACCTGAAATATTTCAGTTAGTGTGCAATGAATCTAAAATATATGAATGTTAAATTTTCATCATTACATTATGGAAAATAATGAACTTTATCACAATATGCTAATATTTTGAGAAGGACCTGTAGAAAGGATCTCAAAAATCCACACACCCCTGTTAAACTGATGGTTACTGTGTAAAACGACACATAAACCACATGACACATATCCTTTAGAATTTAAATGACAAAACAAATAGATTAAATAGCCATAAAAACTGGCTACAGAAGTGTGCAAACCCTTAATCTAATACTTTATTCAAGGCCCTTTTAATTAGGTTTAACCATTTAGTTAATTTTACACCGGGCATCAGTTTTGAATCTGAATAAGCTGAAATACGGTTATGCTGTCCTATAAGGAGCTTGTTGAAATTTAATCATTTACATCCTTCAGCTAGAGCCATAGCTCGCAGAGAGGTTAAAAAGAATTAAAGGGATTACATTGTTCAAACGTGTCATTCAGAAGACGATTGCAAAAAAAAATCTGTGGTAATATTAAACACCTGCACACATTGAAAGCCAGTTACCAGTGACTGTGAACATGAGAAAACGTGGACATTATAAAAACTGGACATTTCTCCATAGATGAAAAGATATGACATGAACTGGTCAGGGAAGCTCCCAGTAGGTGGACAGCAACACAGATGTCAGCAGGATTTTCCAAAGCTACTTCTACAGATGACAACAATCTCAATTTCTCAATATATCTAGTGAGTGGGGAATTTAAGGCAGAATTCCAAAGAAAACATCCAGCGATGATTGAAATACGAAAACCTGTGGACGAATGTTTTATGGTCTAATGAAACTTAACTTCAGCTTTTGGGCCATAGTTCAAATTGATATGACTGACACAAAAACAAGACAACGTCATCACAGGAATACCATGCCCAAAGTAAAATATAGTTATGGTTGTATCATGCTGTGGTGTTACCTTTCTTCAGATGGAACGAAAGATTTTGTTAAGGTGGAAAAAATTTAGTGAGTCCAAGGTACATCTAAGTCAACAAAAGAAGGACTCATTGAAAGTAAATTTAAAGTGTGCTGGCTGACCCAGAACCCAGAAATAGATCTAACAGGAAATATTTGGGGTCACCTACAGTGGGGCTTGGATGAGCGATATCCTCAAAAGATGTAGGGAATGTTTCCAAAGTGAATGCACAAATTATGCTATTTACTTTTTCCCATTCAGACATATTTGTTTTTCAATTGAACTGTGCAAGATGAATCACAAAAAAACAGTAATTTAACATGACATGGTGTCTGCACCTTAGAGATCCACTGTATCAGCAGAACACTAAATATAAAGACAGGAAGTCCACAAGTCTAACAGCAAAACAGCCTTCCCTCCCTAAGACAAAAAACTCTGTTACAAAATCTCATCTGTTTGTCCCTGCACTTTTATAGAAACTACAAATCTACACAGTTTGTTCAACATCATTGAGGAACTTCTAGTATAATGGAAAAGTCATACATTGTTGCAAAACCGTCTTGAAATTAAATGTAACTAAGTTTCCATCAGTTGTGCAAATATCGGTGTTTCAGAGGCTAGAAAAGCTTTTTGTACATTTATTTTAAGCCAAGCCACCAACCAGCAGTTTGCATAAAAAGGAATGTGCCATGCCCTAAATCGAACAATCTGTCTGCAAACATTTCTCCAACATTGTAATGTACGTTCCTTTAAGTCCATGAATGCAGATTTTCCTCTTTGAAGCCACTTTTCACTGTTGGGTGATGTTATGACTCACAGGACATATTTATGAATGTATTTGTTTGGTTAACAAAAGGTATTTCAGCTATGAACCCAATTTTACTGAAATTTAAATGAAGCAATTTGAGTCTCACCCTTGATTTATTCGACAACACCACTGTTGTATGTATGATTTCTGATAATAATGAATTGGCCTACAGAGAGGAGGTCCAGCATTTCACACTATAGTGCCTGAAAAATTCATTGTAAAATGTTAGACATCTTTGATTCCACTGCTTCCATTAAAGTATCGGTTGTCTCTGGTAAAACAAAATCTCCATGAAGAAATGCTCCACTGGTAAGAAGTGTAAAAGGGAGTGGCGAAAGACTGGACTCAAGGTTCACTATGAAATCTACAAAGAGAGATTTCACAGATAAACATACACCTGAAAATGCAAGTAAATCTGTCTTTTCAGAAATCATCAACAAAAACCTTAATAATGCTCGTGTTCTGTTTGCTACTGTTACAAGTTAACAAACCCTCCTGGGTCTGTAGCATCTAAACTCTACTCTAATGAGGCCTGCAATAAATTTGCTAGCTTCTTTACTGTAAAAATTCAGACAGGTAGAAGAGCTGTCTGTACATTATTATGAAGTCCAGCACCAATGTTGTGTCCAACCAAAATAAATGTAGTCAAAATGACACAATTCTGCCAAATCAACAACATAGCTACATCAACTATGCTCCTCTTTCTGCTGTACAGCTTGGTTAAGAAAATTTTCATAGCGTCTAATTTGATTCAAATAATAAACTGATCCATGTTGTCAGGTGTTTTCCCCCAGGCCTTAAAAACAGCAATTAATAAACCATTGTTAAAAAATAAATAAATCTAGACATGTTACTATTGCAAAATTACAGGCCCATCTCAAATCTCCAATCAGTAAGATTATTGAGAAAACTGTGTTTCAACAGTTAAACGCCTTCTTAACAACGACCAGCTACTTTGACGTCTTCCAGTCAGGCTTTAATGCTCATCACAGTACTGAGACTGCCCTTGTCCAAGTGTTCAGTAAAATCTGCATTAATGCAGACTGTGGAAGAGTGCTTGTATTATCAGCACAGCATTCAGCACTGTTGATCACAGAATATGACTGTAACAACTGGAGAACTGGATCAGTCTTTCTGGTACAGCACTTGGCCTGTTTTAGTCTTCCTTGAAGGACAGAGACTTGTTCATTGTAATAGGTTACTTTGTATTAAAGTAGACAAAATAACAAGCAGGGTTCCCCGAGGTTTCATCCTAAGAGCCCTCCTATTCAGTATCTACATGCTCCACCTAGCTCAGATCATAACAAACAATAAGTTACTATAATTATGCAGATGACACAGCTCTACATTACAATGGCACCAGCTGACTATGAACCTATTCAAGCAATAGGTAGATGCATAGAACAAATCACCAGATGGATGTTCCATAATATTCCTCAGTTGAATAAAAAATAAACTGAAGTAATTATTTTGGACCAAAAGAGGAGCGATCAAGAGTCAGCACAGAGCTTCAGTTAATACATCTGGAAACCACAGATCAGGCCCAAAATCTGGGTGTAGTGATGGACTCAGACATGAACCTTCAGAGGCACGAAAAGGCAATCATTAAGACGGCCTTTGATCACCTGAAGAATGTTTTCAGGATTAAAAGACTCATATCCCAGCAGGACCTCAAAAAACCTGTCCATGCTTTTATCTTTAGTCAAATTGATTGCAACAGTGTCCTAACAGGTCTGCCTAAAATGTCAATCAGACAGCTGCAATTGATCCAGAACGCTGATGCCTGCATCCTCAATAAAACTAAGAAAGTGGAGCACATCACCCCAATTCTAAAGTCCTTACACTGGCTCCTTGTACCTCAGAGAATAGACTGAGCAGGAGACATAGACATAGTCACTGAATGGGTTTACACCAAAATACGTCAAAATAAGGTTTCTTGTTGTTGTATCAACCTTCCAGACGACACAGGTTTTTTGGTTCAGATCTACTCTGCATCCCCAGAGCCAGAACCAAACATAGAGAAGCAGCATTTAGCTCTTAAGCTCCACTAATCTGAAACAAACCAGAAAACTGCAAAAAGTTGAATCCCTGAGTTCCTTTAAATCGAGGTTAAAAACGCATTTATTTAGAGTTGCTTTTGACTGTTTTATTTAAACTATTCACTGAAACATAATTAATTTTAGTCTGTAGTGTCATGATTCCAGCCCTTCAGCTCTACCTTGACTGTGCTGATTACTCATTGCCTTCACCTGCACTGGGCTGCTCGTATTTAAACAGCTGCTCGTCACCAGCTCAGTGCAAGATCCTCTGTTGCCTCTGTCACAGCTTTCAAGCCTTGATTCATGTTTCAAGAGAGTTTTTCTGGTTATCTGATCCTGCCTGTTTTTTGACCACAGATTTCTGCCAAGTCCTTCTGCTGTTCGGAAAAGTCCTGACCTCCCGTTGCTGAAACCTGCCTGTCTCTGACTCTGTTTCTGGATTACTGGACTACCCCTGCTTGAAACCCTCCAGTGCTTTACCTTGGATTGTCTCACGCCTCTGCATCTGGTTGGTGGAAATATTCTCTGTCCCCTGTTTGTTCCCAGATCCCCCAAGACCTCCTGTTGTCCACTTCCCCTTCCTCCCCGGCTGGATTTCAGTTTCCTTTGAAACCTCCATTCCTGTCCTTCCAGTCTGACCACTTACTGTGGAACCCCATCTACCCAATTATTATTTTTATAATAAATCATTTGGTTAACTGTTCTCTTGTCTGGCTGCGTTTTGGGTTCTGGCTGATTTGCTTCATCGTTACACTATAGTCCAAATTTCCTTTACTTTCCATCGTCATGCATGCTTTTTGTCACTGCAATGTACTTTTTTCAACATGTAAAGCACTGTAAATTGTCTTATTGCTGGAATGTGCTATATAAATGTGCTCTAGCCATGGGATGAAATATGGACTGAAATGTACACAAACAAAATGAAAATGAGAACTGCTAAACTGTTTTTTATTGTGTGAAACAATGGCATCAACATAAAGAGGCACATTTTTGTATTCATGGATAAATGCAAACCTTTTGTTTTAATAACAGTTTAAGCATGTTCTCTAATCTCACTGTAAAGTGTCTCAGCAGTTTAACCTTACTTTTTTTTCACTGTTCATCAGTTTAGTGAAATGTTTAATAGGGATAATTGTAAAAATAAAATGTTTAAATATCTGACAGCAAGAAAAGCAAAACAGCCAATTCTACAATGCATTATGGAAACGAGGAACAGAACAAGCATTGTGTGAAAATGTGATTTTCTTCTGTACAAACATTTACAGCTATTGCACGTAGTGACATCAGCACATTATACATAGGCCTTATTGTTTTTTTCTCAATGTCAGTGGTATCCATTGCTTAAAGGAGCTGCTGCATAGCTCAGTAAATTTCTGGGAAAAAAAGCATCCTTCCAAGAAGCCCGGAATTGTTTGCAGTTTGCTCCCACTGAAACAATAAAGGTTGTGTAATGTCACTGAACTATCCTGTCAGCACTGGGAGTTTTATCCTAATGATACCAACTACTTTCAGGATTCCAGTTGAATTTGGAGGAGCTGTTTTATGTGGGAAATCATTTCTCCTGAAATATGTTTTGTGTTTCCATTTCATCTGTATACAATCTGGTCAGCTGATCTAAGTTTGGGGGACGGCCTACTTTCCAACTCCCTAGAGTAAACTGTTACAGCGAGGCTGAGAAATGCGATTCCTCTATAGTTGGAAAACACTGTCTGGTCCCTTTTCTTAAAAACTGGGACTACCAACACAGTTAATCACTCCACAGATGTTCCAGTCTTCCATGTGACATTGCAGAGGCATGTCAACCACAACTGCTTCACAATATCTAGATACTTCAGGGTCTCGGTGGAAATGAGGAAACTCTTTAACTACCTAGGCATCCCAAGCCAATGTGATGATGAGCCTTGCCCAGAACCCTCAGACTTTTACTCATCAGAGAAAACATGGTGACTCAATTGAGGAGATCCTTTTATTGTTCCTTCCGCTGCTCACAATATCTTAGGTCTGCAGTTCCTTTTAATGCAACAAAAAGAGCATCTGTACACTACAGTTAATACAGAAAAGGAGACTGCAACTCCATTCAATAACTGCTATGAATCAGAAAAAGGCGGACCCAAGATTCAGCCAGACACAGTACTGAAAGTTTAAAAGGTTTATTCAGCCACAGGAAAACGTCACACAGGTAACACTCCTCACAGCTTCCAGGAATCACTGAGGCAGAAAGAGGGATTAGTGACTTGTAGTGTCTCCAGATTTTGCAGGGATCAGAAAAGTCACTAACCTGCTTTTGTCTTGAGTGGAACTTGAAACCCAGAGGGGAAACCTCAGTGGGCGGCAGGCGGTGATCTCCACAGCACAGGTAAGAAGTGACTCCAGGCTGAATTATCCGAGGGCTAGGCTGGCTCAATAATCCAAGGACAGAAACAGGGTCAACGATCGGAACAAGAGGCGTCAGGCAAGGGGCAAGCAGAGGCATAAACCAGATGCAGGAAACAAGGTCGACAACCAAAATCCAAATAGTCCGACAGGGAGCAGGCAGAGGCATAAATCCAAAAGGCAAGGCAAGGTCAAAAACAATGATCAGACAGGAAGGAACGCTGGATATCTACTCACACAACGGCTTTCAAAAATCTGGCACCGTCTGCTTGTCAGAGTCGGCATATATCAGGGAAGACACAGGTGTATGGCATGCCACAGATTGCACTGCACAGCAGCAGCCACCAGGTGCATCTAATCTGCTGATTGCACCCAGTGAAACAGCGTAGAGCAGACGTGCCAGAACCATAACAGTACCCCCCCTCTAAGGTCCGGCTCCTGACGGACCAAGAGGCTGATCAGGATGGAGACGATGAAACTCACGAATTAGGTCCTTATCAATGATGAACCTCGTAGGAATCCAAGTCCGATCCTCGGGTCCATAGCCCTCCCAGTCAACCAGGTATTGCATTCCACGTCCTCTTCGCCTGGACCTGAGAATGCGCCGGACCGAGAACACTGGACCACCATCAATGACCCGGATGGGTGGAGGGGGCCCGGAGGTGGGCCCAAGTCCGGGCTCCACGAGGGCTTGACCTGAGAAACGTGGAACGTGGGGTGAATCCTCATGGAGTTGGGTAATCTCAGTCGTACAGCGACAGGGTTGATGATCTTGGAGATTGGGAAAGGTCCAACAAATCGGAGTGCCAATTTCCGGGATTCTACCTTTAATGGGAGGTCCTTGGCGGAGAGCCAAACTTTCTGCCCCACCTGGTACTTAGGGGCAGGGATCCATCTCCGGTTGGCCGTTCTTGACTGAACCAGTGACATTCTGACCATCGACCTCCTGGCCTTTTTCAATATTCTTTGGCACCTTAGGGCATTCGCTTGGGTGGACGGAACATTAGCTTCTCTCTCCTGAACTGAAAACATGGGTGGCTGGAAACCAAACACAACATGAAAAGGAGACAAACCAGTGGCACTTGATTGCATAGAGTTCATGGCGTATTACACCCAGGGCAAATTTTGTGACCACTTGGTCGGGTCAGACTCATATAATATACAAAGTTTGGTTTCAGCTTCTTGGTTGGCTCTCTCGGTTTGGCCATCAGACTGAGGATGAAACCCTGAGGAAAGACTAACAGAAATTCCCAACAACGAACAAAATTCCTTCCAGAAACGTGACACAAATTGGGGTCCTCTATCGGAAACAATGTCATTTGGAATTCCATGGAGCCTGAAAACTTCTCGGGTCAATATCTCACCCATCTCCTTTGCAGATGGAAGCTTCTCCAAGGGCACCAGATGAACCATCTTAGAAAATCTGTCAATTATGGTTAGTAGTACAGAGTGACCATTAGAAACCGGTAGACCTGTCACAATGTGCAACCATGGGCGAGGGGGAATGGGCAATGGGTGCAACAACCTCGCAGGGGGGCGACGAGAAGGCTTGGCTCGACAAGATTGAGTGCATTCAGAAACAAGGTCTTTGACATCCTTGACCAGCGATGGCCACCAAAACTGAGACTGAACTGTCTGAATCGTTCTGCTGATTCCAGGATGACAAACGAGGCGAGAGTAATGACAAGACTCCAATACCTTTGGCACAAGGCGTTCAGGAACAAAACAGCGGTCCGGTGGACATGATGGTGGGATAGGCAGATCCCTAATGGCCTCCTGGACCTCTCTTTCCACCTCAACTCAGGATACAGACAACCTGACGGTTTCAGGAAAGATAAACTCCTCTTCAACCGCAGACTAAGATTCTTCAGGCTCTTGAATCCGGGATAGGGCGTCAGATTTGTCATTTTTACTCCCTGGCCTGTAAGATAGGGAGAAATTAAAACGACCAAAAAACAGAGCCCACCTTGCCTGCCTGGGGTTCAGCCATTTTGCTGATTTCAGGTACTCCAAGTTTTTATTGTCAGTCCACACCATAAACTGCTCCTTAGTCCCCTCCAGCCAATGTCTCCACTCTGTCAATGCCAACTTGACGGCCAGTAACTCTCTGTTTCCCACGTCGTAATTCCGCTCAGCCTGAGACAGAGTCCTTGAGAAAATGGCACATGGGTGAACACAATCATCCTGACCTCTTTGACTTAATACGGCTCCGACCCCAGTGCTTGAGGCATCCACCTCCACGATAAACTGTCTCTCTGGGTCAGGAGACTGTAACACTGGAGCTGACCTGAAGAGCTCCTTCAACTTATTGGCCTTCTCTGCATCCTTATTCCACACAAAATGTGTCTTGGAAGAGGTAAGAGCGTTCAGGGGAGTAGCAACCACACTGTAATTTCTAATAAACCTTAATCAATGCGTGGTCTCAATGAACCATCCTTCTTCCCAACAAAAAAGAAACCAGCACCTGCAGGAGAGGAAGAAGGTTGAATGTGCCCTGCCTTTAATGCCTCATCAACATAATTCTTCATGGCCCTGTGCTCTGGACCAGACAATGAATAGGTTCTGCCTTTAGGGGGTGATGTGCCAGGAAGCAAGAGGCGTCAGGCAAGGGGCAAGCAAAGGCATAAACCAGATGCAGGAAACAAGGTTGACAACCAAAATCCAAATAGTCCGACAGGGAGCAGGCAGAGGCATAAATCCAAAAGGCAAGGCAAGGTCAAGAACAATGATCAGACAGGAAGGAACGCTGGATATCTACTCAAAAATCTGGTACCGTCTGCTTGTCAGAGTCGGTATATATCAGGGAAGTGTTAGGGTTTTTAAAACTTTTGTATTGTTTATCACTCATGTCTGCTCTAAGTGCTTTCTTCCCCCACATGTCATAGACAAAGAGATAAGAGAGAAGGGTGAGTTATGCTTTTATCAGCAACATCTAGGGACTGGCACCGAATCCTCACTCCTTTCTCTCTGCTTAAAATCAAGACACATGAACCCTAACCTTTCTGACACACACACACACACAATGTTTGTTGAACTATGTGTGAATCAGCATATATAAAAAAAGAGACAGGGGTGCTAATACTTTGTAGTCTGTACTGCACAGCTACCCTTGCCGCAAGTGAAAACTGACTCTGTGTCGTTCCTTACCTCTGAGTTGACTAAATAATACCTAACAGGAAGACACAGGTGTATGGCATGCCACAGATTGCACTGCACAGCAGCAGCCATCAGGTGCATCTAATCTGCTGATTGCAGCCAGGGAGACAGGGTAGAGCAGACGTGCCAGAATCATAACAATAACAATGGTATGTACAATGTTTTCATTTGCATATGCTCAGTATCCGCGAGTGAAAGAGAAACAAGTAGGTAGTTATACAGTGCATGTTTAGTGTGTTTTTGAAAATATATAGATAATGTTCATACGGTACGTTCCTTGTCTTAACTGCTGTATTTCTTTGTTCTATTGTTTACAGCTTCGACCCGCCCATGGGTAATGTTGCTGTTCGCCCAGAAAAATCTGGTATTCTGCGGTGCCCGAATAAAACCAGAGTTTGCACCCTGGAACCTCTTTTGGTCTATCAACACATACGCCCCCGGCTGAAATCACGTTCAGGAACCAAAATGGACTCTGAAATGTGTAGGCTGAAAAGCGGTATCAGTGGTGGCAGATGGCTGTACACACTGAGCCAGATTGACCCAGAGGTTCCTTTCAGTTCAAAGGGAGTTTTCCTTTCCACTATCGCCACATGCATGCTCAGTATGAGGGATTGCTGGACAATTCCCGAATAGATGTAATCAATCGGCCACTGTTGCCACATGATCATTCAGGAGGAGCTATTGCTGCATAGTCCGTGATTTGATGCAATAAGCTGATTTTCCATTAATGGAAATCTTTTTTTATCAGTAATCCTAATAAACTGAAATTGAGAGCTTGGATATAACTGAAATGTATGTAACTGACAGAATTTATCTGTATGAATGAATAGAATTTGCTATATTTTTCTGCACAAAAACTGGATCTGTTTGTTGAGGTGTCATTTGTTGCAAATCAGCGTTGTATTTTCTTAATTTGTTGTCTGAATAAATAGACAACAAAATTTGCTTCAGTATGTTTTTGGGGAGCTACAAGTCTTCTTGTCTGATGTAACTACTTACATAGCTAATAATGACTAATTATTTTTCATCGTGGCACCATAGATAGAGGTTTGATGTTTGATTTCTTCATATTGATTTTTATGCTGTGAATGACAATAAACATAACATCACATTAGTTAAACACATTTCACGTCCATCAACCAGTAATGTATCAATGTGTTTTTTTTCTAATTGTAATTTTGGGTTTCATTTGCTTTTCTCTTGTGCTTTAAGTAACAATTTTGGAGGTTTCACACATGAAAGATTACCTAAATATTGTTATACAATGAAAACTGCCTGTTATAAATTACAACATGGTTTCCATAACCACATATACTTTGTTCCATGTTTTCTTTTTTGTTAAGGCAGTATGTTACCCAATGATATTTCCAACCATCAAATATAGCAGACATTTAGAGGAAAATATGAAAACCTCCAACCTGACATAATTCAACAAAGACATTTTCATACAAACTGTATGGTCTTAATCCTGAATTTGATCAAAACAAATTGATTTTCATGTCTCTGTGCTTTACTGTACTTTGTTTATTAGCAACCGCTCCGGCTCTCAGTTTCGGTCCAGGATAGCAGTGACTACAGGGGCTTGGCCCCTTAGTCTGCCCAGCCCTCCTTATAAGTATGACAGTTTAAATAAACAGTATCGGTGCTTTTCCATACCTGAGCAGCAGATCATGTAAATGGTCGGGCCACAAAGTAAACTAAGTGACCTGATGGCTGGTATAGATTTACACCTTGCTCTACAACTATATCTGAGTAGCACAGGGGTTTTTCCACTTGTGTCACAAAGATTTAATCTTCCATGTGTCCCCGTGCAGAACAAGAAAAGATGACAATAGTTCAATTGTTACCCACACCTTTAGTAAAAGAAACAGAAAACGTCATCAACTAATAAAGAATTTGACGTTCCAGTTCTTATTGAAAAGTGATTAATTTTAGTATAAAACTTCACAGACTATTTTTCTTATCACAAACCCTTACATATGTAGTGTAATGCATTACTGTTGTAAACACATTATTTGAAGTCATATTTGTTACGACCTGCTGTGCTTTTATTCTTTGCTCTTTTTGTTGTTTATAAACTGAAGTCTTCTTAGGTTTAAAAGTCCTGCAGAATGACAAAATATACAGATTATGATTTACTTCATTTTAATCTCACCTTCCACAAAAATCTCACTATCAAACTCAAAGTAAAGTTTGACTTATTGAATTTTTCCCAACAAAAACAGCAAAGACATTGTTTTTTTTGGTAGAATGTGAGTTTGATTTTCTTTTAAACTGCACAGTTAAACACAGCGGAAAATAATTGCCTCCTGCATGTTCTAACCTATACTTTATTGTTTAGCTGTAGAACCAATTATGGTTGCTGTTTTTTTCTGTTGCCAAGGTTGTCAGAAACAATAGGTCATTAAGGCCCAACTGTCAGTATAGACCCAAGATGTGACCATGTTGTCCAAGTAACACATGTTATCATTTGCCAACAACTATTAACAAAACATAGCAGCTTAAAATAATATATTAGATGCTTATTTAGGTTTAGCTTAACAAAAAAACAAAAAAAACTTATTCCATTCTCAGACCTTCACATTAAGTCAGCTAGTGTCTTTACTGCTGGCTGCACTTTTCAAAGAGTCCCTCTAACCAATCCACTGAGTCATATCTAAATGGAGACATTCTTTTATGGAGAAATGTTTAAGAGGTAGAGGAAAAGAAAACAGGATCAAAGTGATAAGTACTACTCAAAGATAATGTGCTGGGTGATAAAGAAGGAGTGGTCTGAGTCAGCAGTGTAAAGAGTAAATGCAAGATAATAAAGAGAAGGGTGGAGGATGTCTATAAAAAATCAGTTCTTGACAAAAAAGACACTCACCCACTCAGGGATGAAGAGCAGGTCAGGAAAGTTGATGAAGATCCTGCTACCGGTGGGCAGAACATCACCAGAGGTGGTGGAAGCCATAGTCCAAATTTTGTGTGTGTGTGGGATTGTTTCCAGAATGTGATGCTCAAAAAGGTTTTTTCTGCTCTTTAAATATGCTGCACCTCCCCCCACTTCTCCTCCCCTCCATCAACCCATCCATTCCCAAACGACCTGTTTGACAGGTGCTTTTTTGGCTTTGTTTGAGCAGCAAGAGGACACTCTCAGGGACAGTGTGTGTGTGAGGTGGAGGTCGGGTGTGTGTTTCAGTGTGCAGGTTTTTGCCCTCTTCTGTTTACAGTGCTTGTGGACATGTCACCATAAATTGTATCGACGCTGTTTACATGAACACAAAAAAGCAAGTTTACTTGGAATTAGAGTTATTGTGAAAAAATGTGCTTACTTTTCTAAATTATATGTTTTTGATTACATTAATTCCCTTTATGTGTGTGCCAGTCATTTCCTCATCACCAGTTTTTTTGGTCAGTCTGAGAGACCAATTTGTACCCAAGACTTAGCTTCCTGGATTTTATCTTTAGATGTTACTTCAATATTTTCTCTAATGTTCTGTCATCGTAATTCTATCTATTTTCTGAAGTGCACCAGTCCCTCCAGCAGCAAGACACCTACAAACATAATGCTGTCACCCTAGCACTTCACAGTTAGGAGGATGTACTCAGGCTTGCAAGTTTTCCCCTTTGCCGTCCAAATGTAACAAAGTCAGTTTCCAATGCACAAAATCTGATCCAAAAACATTTTTCAATAGTGCCTTTGGGGTAAATTGTCGTTTTCCACCAGCTAAAAAGCTGATATTCAGGAGTTTAACTTGAAAGAAGTTTAAATCTCATGAGAAGTGACAGTACTTTATTTGTGATTATTGTTCATAGAATGTTTCGTATTTATTAGGCCCTAATCATGTTCTTCCTAAATCACCTCATGTGATATGTAAAATGCTGGAGAAATACTTACGTCAACTTTCTATATTCTGAACTATTTTAGGTTTGGAGGAGCACAAAAATGCTGCTGGAAAAACTACTGGAACATACTGGATGTGTCAGATTACAGGATACATCTAGGTTGCCTTCTCTCTATTTCCACTGCCCCAATTTAGGGAAAATTATGCTGGTCCAAACGTGAAAAAATAAAGCATCAGGACAGAGTGAGTTATGTTTGCTGTGATATCACTGTGTGTTTTTGTTCTCCAATGTTAGATTATTACCTGACAATCATTGTAAAAAGAATACTGCTTTATACACAGTCAGTGAGACACCCAAGTGAGCAAATTATCATTGGCTGACTCAAATGGCAGAGAGAGCCTAAGTCTGGTGCTATCTGAGCCACTTCAAACATTCAGCATGCAGAGGTGAGTGACTTCATCTTGTAGCAGCAGTGCATATCTGTAGTACATATGGTGACTTAAATTAGTGATTTGCATACCACTGAACCTTTAAGCTTGTAAAGGAAATCTGTGGCAGCCTGGCTTTAACTGATATCTGATTATGTATCCTAACCCTAACCCTAGAATAAGAACTACAGAAAGCGGAAATGATAATTGCTACATAGTAAGTTAAAGCCAAGCATTTTAATATGCCAATGAAACGCAGGGCAATGATGCAAGAGCATGAAGTCAAAAACTAAATTGTGACTTTACTGTTAATGACTGTAGAAATCCAACAAAACCTTACTTTAACTGCTAAACAAACAATAACTCAATACTTTGCATCATCAAGTTTGATTCAAGTTGTTTTCTCTTTTTTTTTGTGTAAAACGGACAGAACTATACCAGCAATGCACTGTACAACAACATTCTCTGAGACAAAAAAGTGACTGCCAAACAAACTCTGCTTTCTTTGACGACTACACCTAAAAAATGTCCCTCTTCCTTTTTTCCATATACTTATTTTCAAAATTTGCAATGAAAAAATTAGGCCAATGAGCTCTTAAACATGTATGATGCTGTATATTTTTATTATTATAAGTCTTCATACAACAAATAACAAAACTTAAATAAATCATTTTCACCAAACAGCAATTTCCAAATGTTTTGTATTGAATGGGAGAGAATATGTAATTCAGTCAATAGACCAAGGCTTCTTTCTATTAACCAATGTGACAATCTGTTGACAGACGAAGGTACGTCCAAGGTAGAATATAATAGTAACCCATGTGCATACATTTCCAAGTGTACTGTAAAAGATACATTATCTAATTAGGTCTGCACGTTCAGTTTTTTAAGTGCAAGGCTTTAGGACTACACATTTAATGTAGAGACACCTAATTCAAGCTGCACATTATTACTGTTGGGTACAGTAAGAGTGTATATCAACAGAAATACAATCGCTTCAACTTCTATAACATGCTGCTAGGAAAAAAAAAAATCATTGTTTTTCCAAAGTAGTCTGACTGACCTTCAGACCAGAAAACATATAAATAGGAGGGTTTGATAAGCTTGCGTTCATTTCAGCTTTTACTAAGTTGCACTGCTGTTAAACCTGTTTTTTATTAGCTTCCCACTGAAACCGAAACAGTTGTCACTGAAATTCTAGGTAAATAATCCAGATATGGTTGACCAATTTAGGTTGGTAACATAAAGAGAATACATCTCAAAAGAAGAAGATAATAGATTAATAAAGAGGCCCAGGGTACAAAAACAGAAATTTGAGGAGAAGAAGGGACTGCCTGCTTCAATTCAATAAATTAGAATAGTATTAAAATGTTTATTTATTTCAGTAATTTATTTGAAATAGATTATATAGATTAATTGCACACAGACAATGATTTCAAGCCTTTATTTCTGTTAATTATGATTATGATTTTTTGCTTACAACTAACGAAAACACGACAATTAAGATTAGAATGTTTTTTTAGACCAATAAAACAATGTTTTATTACATAAATGTGGAATTAATGAATGGTATGTTTAATATTTACTTAAATGTTGTTTTTAAAAGATAGCTACTTTTATCTGACAATTAGTCTCAGCAGAACACATTCCATTTCATTGACTGTAGAAGGGTTTTTTGGTCTAGTCATGGGAAATATTTTCATCTACATTCATATGAAAAAATTATGACACCCTACGACAACCTGTATGTTTATTCTAACATATTTTGTCATGTGGATATTTAATATCCAGACAGAGAAGTTTGTGTAATATAAAAACGATAAATAAAACAGAACAAAGTCCTTATTCATGTAATAAAATAATAAATTCTGATATGGATAAATCAGGACACCCACATTTTTATTACATCTTAAAATGGCTTTTGCCACAAGGCACACTGCATGTACACGATTAAAATATTTTTGTTTAGCATTTTGAAGGAGACTTTCCCTGTTTGAATCTCAGACAATTAGGTTAGAGCACTCCTGACTGCTGAACACCATGGAAAGATCTGAAGAGCTCTCTGAGGCCTACAGAAAGAAGTGTATACTGGTTTAGGAATACTGTATACTGGAGTCAGGAATTAAATAGGTCTCAAAAATATTTGAAATCCACTTTTGCACTGTGTGTAAAATTATCTGCAAGTGGAGGATATTCAAAACAACAGCCAATATGCCCAGGTCCAGGTGCCGGAGGATGAAGTGAAGGGCTAGGTTGACTGCATCATCTACAGACCTATTGGCTCTGTAGGCAAACTGCAGGGGGTCCAGGAGGGGGTCGGTGATGTCTTTTAGGTGTGAGAGCACAAGGCGCTCAAAGGACTTCATCACCACAGAGGTCAGGGCGACGGGTCTGAAGTCATTAAGCCCTGTGGTCCTTGGCTTCTTGGGAACAGGGACGATGGTGGAGGACTTGAAGCAGGCTGGCACATGACATGTCTCCAGTGAGGTGTTAAAAATGTCTGTGAAGACAGCTGATCAGCGCAGTGCTTCAGGCTGGCTGGTGAGACAGAATCCGGACCAGCAGCTTTCCGGGGGTTCTGTCTCCTGAAGAGTTTGTTGACGTCCCTCTCCTGGATGGAAAGAGCTGTCCTCGGCGTGGGTAGGGGGCTGGTGGGGGGGGGGGGACTTCAAGGTGGGGGTTGGAGGGGCCAAGGCCCCTCTTGAGGTTGGGGAGGTGGGGGTGGTGGATTGTGGCTGCAGCTGTTGGGGGGCGTCGTGGGGGATGGTTGCAGGACTGTCCCTTTGTCTTTCAAAGCGGCAGTAGAACTCGTTCAGATCGTTGGCGAGGCGTCGGTCGTTGATGGAGTGGGGGGCTTTCGGCTTGTAGTTGGTGATTTGCTTGAGCCCTTTCCAGACAGACGCAGAGTCGTTGGCTGAAAACTGGTTTTGGAGCTTCTCAGAGTACAGTCGTTTGGCCTCTTTCACTGCCTTGCCAAACTTGTACTTAGCCTCTCTGTATATGTCTTTGTCCCCACTCCTGAAGGCCTCTTCCTTATCCAGTCTTAACCTTCTGAGTTTAGCTGTGAACCAGGGTTTGTCGTTGTTGTAACTCACCCTGGTGCATGATGGTACACAGCTGTCCTCACAGAAGCTGATGTAGGAAGTCACAGCCTCTGTGTACTCGTCCAGACTGTTGGTAGTAGTCCTGAACACATCCCAGTCTGTACAGCCTAAACACGCCTGGAGATTCTCCACAGCCTCACTGCTCCACTTCCTTGTCGTCCTCACAACAGGTTTGCAGAGCTTTAGTTTCTGCCTGTATGCAGGAATCAGGTGGACCATGATGTGATCGGATTGGCCCAGTGCAGCACGTGGGACGGCGTGATAAGCGTCTCTGATGGTGGTGTAACAGTGATCCAGAATGTTGTCCTCTCTGGTCGGACATTTAATAAACTGTCTATATTTGGGGAGTTTGTGGGTGAGATTACCTTTGTTAAAGTCGCCAACAACGATAACTAAGGAGTCCGGGATGGTCCGCTCCACACTCAGTATCTGGTGGGCGAGCATGCGCTGTGCGACCTGCACGTTAGCTTGCGGCGGGATGTAAACACCGACCAGGATGAACGAAGCGAACTCACGGGGGAAATAGAAAGGCTTACAGGTCTGGCCAATCAAGCATGTTCACCCTGAAAGCAAACTGCAAGATGCTAAAATAAGTCTCAAAACTCAAAAACGCGATCAGGGGGCCTGCAGCAGGCTTTTATAAAGGTTGTAATCTATTCCTGTACAGTCAGGAAAAGAATGCACATGTTTAATTTTCATTGGAGGTGTCCAATTAGGAAACCTGCGCTTTCTAAGAAAAACAAAGATCAGACAAAAGTTTCCAGAGAGAATGTAAGAGAATGTACCGGAAACCTACACAGAGGACATGTTTTGCATAAACCAAATATACCATTTTAGAAAAAGAATCCCATACCAATTGCAAGGCATGGAGCTGGTAGTGTCATGGTTTGGGGATGCTTTGCTGCAGCAGTAAAACACCGTAGTAATCATCTCAGAATCCACCGTAATTTCTAACGTGTATCAGCCTGGTACTAGAGGAAAATCTCAGACCATCTGTAAAAAACTGGACCCTGCAACATGACAATGACCCAAACCATACCAATAAATTTCATATAAATCCACCACGGACTGTCTAAGTATTAGGAAATTGAGTCCTGGGCTGAGTCAAAGCCAAGATCTTGATCTCACTGAAATGCTTTCTACATTCTGTCTGAGTTTTTTTAGAGACAGAAACCTGCTTTGTTCTCTGGTGCTGACTCATTCTGAAGCTACCTGTTTTTCTGTTGGCTTTCTGTTTTTGTTTAGAGACCCTCCTGTGTTGCCATAAAGCTTAAGATCAGGGCAGTAAGAAGGGCGAAGGGAATAACAGTTTGTGGTAATAACAGTCAGTTACACTGACGTGACCGCAGAGAGCAGCAAGTAGTAGTTGTAGTTGACATTTACATTTTCTTTATTCCCTCAACTTGTTGACAGCAGCTACAGACCTAGCAACCCTTAGTTGAAAGTTCAACATTCAACAAGCACCCATCCTAGTATACATACATACATAAACCATATATATATATATATATATATATATATATATATATATATATATATATATATATATACAGTACAGACCAAAAGTTTGGACACACCTTCTCATTCAAAGAGTTTTCTTTATTTTCATGACTATGAATATTGTAGCTTCACACTGAAGGCATCAAAACTATGAATTAACACATGTGGAACAAAAAAGTGTGAAACAACTGAAAATATGTATATTCTAGGTTCTTCAAAGTAGCCACCTTTTGCTTTAATTACTGCTCCGCACACTCTTGGTATTCTGTTGATGAGCTTCAAGAGGTAGTCACCTGAAATGGTTTTCCAACAGTCGTGAAGGAGTTCCCAGAGATGCTTAGCACTTGTTGGCCCTTTTGTCTTCACTCTGCGGTCTAGCTCACCCCAAACCATCTCGATTGGGTTCAGGTCCGGTGACTGTGGATGCCCGGTCATCTGGCGCAGCAACCCATCACTCTCCTTCTTGGTCAAATAGCCCTTACACAGCCTGGAGGTGTGTTTGGGGCCATTGTCCTGTTGAAAAATAAATGATGGTCCAACTAAACGCAAACCGGATGGAATAGCAGGCTGCTGCAAGATGCTGTGGTAGCCATGCTGGTTCAGTATGCCTTCAGTTTTGAATAAATCTCCAACAGTGTCACCAGCAAAGCACCCCCACACCATCACACCTCCTCCTCCATGCTTCACGGTGGGAACCAGGCATTAGAGTCCATCCATTCACCTCTTCTGCGCCGCACAAAGACACGGTGGTTGGAACCAAAGATCTCAAACTTGGACTCATCAGACCAAACCACAGATTTCCACTGGTCTAATGTCCATTCCTTGTGTTCTTTAGCCCAAACAAGTCTCTTCTGCTTGTTGCCTGTCCTCAGCAGTGGTTTCCTAGCAGCAATTTTACCATGAAGGCCTGATTCACACAGTCTCCTCTTAACAGTTGTTCTAGAGATGTGTCTGCTGCTAGAACTCTGTGTGGCATTGACCTGTTCTCTAATCTGAGCTGCTGTTAACCTGCGATTTCTGAGGCTGGTGACTCGGATGAACTTATCGTCCGCAGCAGAGGTGACTCTTGGTCTTCCTTTCCTGGGGAGGTCCTCATGTGAGCCAGTTTCTTTGTAGCGCTTGATGGTTTTTGCGACTGCACTTGGGGACACTTTCAAAGTTTTCCCAATTGTTCGGTCTGACTGACCTTTATTTCTTAAAGTAATGATGGCCCCTCGTTTTTCTTTACTTATCTGCTTTTTTCTTGCCATAATACAAATTCTAACAGTCTATTCAGTAGGACTATCAGCTGTGTACTGTATCCACCTCCTGCACAACACAACTGATGGTCCCAATCCCATTTATAAGGCTTGAAATCCCACTTATTAAACCTGACAGAGCACACCTGTGAAGTGAAAACCATTTCAGGTGATTACCTCTTGAAGCTCATCAACAGAATACCAAGAGTGTGTGGAGCAGTAATCAAAGCAAAAGGTGGCTACTTTGAAGAACCTAGAATATAAGACATATTTTCAGTTGTTTCTACAACTTTTTTGTTCAGTATATAATTCCACATGTGTTAATTCATAGTTTTGATGCCTTCAGTGTGAAGCTACAATATTCATAGTCATGAAAATAAAGAAAACTTTTTGAATGAGAAGTTGTGTCCAAACTTTTGGTCTGTACTGTATATACATATATTGTCTACTTTTATTTAAAAAGGCATTTTTAAAATCGGTGTTTATTTTCTTTCTTTCATGAAGGCCTACACTGTAATGTTTAATTTAATAATATGAATGTGTTTTTGTATACTGTAAATAGTTAAACGTATGCATCGCTGCGGGCTGCTTTGAGGAGTGATTTGACTTGCTTAGTCATTACAACTGATATCAAGGGGATACATATGTAGATGGAAACAATATTTGCATATTTATATGAAGCTCTGCAAAGCATAATTCTGATGGCTACAGGCTAATCCAATCTTTGTGTTTCTTTTAATCTGAGATGTGGCAGTAATATTAGGGAATGCATTGATACATTTTGACTATAAAAAGTTATATTTGTGTCACATAGATAAGATTGATGATTGCATGCATATTAATATGAGCAAACATAATGCATGTAGTAAGTGCTCAACTCTCAAAGTATTATTATATGCACAGATTTATGAGCCTTATCTCAAACAACTACAGATTTATCTTAACAACAACAGAAACATAACTTAACAAGAGCAAATAATATCTAAGATTTTTAATGGTTTATGCTGGAAAATATATTTTTAGCATCTTTTGAGGTGGGTGGACCTATCGAATAAAATAGACAACTCATGTAGCACAGTGTGATTCTTGGAGAACCGTAATATTTGTTTGCTTACTTGTTTTTTAATGTGAAATGTTGTGCTACAGAGTTTTGTGGAACCACACTAAAGCATGGTGTTAACATACACAATCCGACCAGTGTCTGTCACATCTACTGATGCCGAAGCAGCAACTCTCTGCTTTCAGTGTCATTTCCAGTTTTAGCTTAATTGTTCGCCACAAACCCATGTTACAAGATATACATGCTGCCAGCGTACTTGCAAATGTAAACATTCCTCCCCATTATTCTTGGAATGAGCTTCATGTAGGAAGAGATGAAGGGGTGAATTCACCCGAAGCCACATTAGCAGGAAAAAACTGTGTTATAATTGCTCTGTTCCAAAGCTAATTATCCTACCCAGTGGATTGGTTTACAATCATTTTATATTATCTCTCTTTAGTCAGCTAATAAACAACTAAGAACAATTTAGGTTCTCATCAAAATCTTAATAGATTTGTTGTCATAAAGGACAGATTTAGGGGCATGCTGTAAATGCCAACTGTGATAGCTCTACCACTATGTACATACACATGAGTAACTTCAGATGGACTATTTCACAGCAGTTCAGAACTGAAATTAGCTGACCATTTTGTTGCAAACTAAAATACAATTCCGTTATTGTAATAATGTAACTTTTTAATATAAAATAGTTTATCGGAGTAAATTGACATTCATCTGATCACTCTGCAAACTAATCCAATAACAAGAAATTGTCAAAAATAAATATTTTCAAACTACAACAATTGTTTTATTGTGTTAAAACTTTTGGCCACTACTGTATTTGGCTGAATTAGAGCGCAATACCAAACCACAGCTGGAGAGCTTTCGATCAACACAGCTAAATAATCTTAATAATCTTTCACACTCTTTAATCAGTTTTGTTTCTCAATAATTTATTATGTGATTCAAAAACAATTTTACCATGTAACATTACTTTCCACAGATGAAATATTAAAACATGTTAATCTTCTTCAAATGATATAATAAAACAATCTCTTGCGTGTATTTACACACTGAAACAGGTTGTGTTTAAAGACACACCTCGGACTAGCTCCTGGCGTTTGGATCTTGTTACAAACCACACACACACACTTATGCAGACACCTCCATGGGAACTTTGCCAGCTCTCTGAAAATACAGGTCAGGTGTTGCTCTGCAGTGTAAACTCATCCACAGAGAACGATAAAGAGTGCATTGTGTTTTAAGGCCTCAATAAAAAGTCCATCCTCAAAGCACAATGCATTCCATCAGTTGAAAAAAGAGAAAACATAATCGCTTTAAGGTATTTTCACTATGATCTCTGGCATGAAGATTAGCAGATAAGAAGAGGCTGGACAAATCAAATGTTAACATGATGGTCAAAGCCCTTTTCTTTTGTACATTTCTGCTCTGCTGAACCCAGCGCTGTAGCTGCCCTGTAACTAACCTTTGACCTCTTTGAAGAAAGACTAATGCCTTATCCGATATCAGAGCCATGATCTTTATTTTTGTTTGTATTTGGTGTATTTGATCAACATCTTATGTATATATAGCTGAAACCAGATGTTTACTCTAGAGTCATACTCAATAAATCCAAATATGAGTTCATTTCCTGAAGCTCGTCCGTCAGTTTAGTCCTTGTGTACAATTTGCAGATGCCTGAAGGCGCCACGTACAACTGTTCAAACAATTGTATGCAAGAATAAGCACCATGAGGTTGTTCACCCATCACATTGTTCAGGAAGGAGACAGGTTCTGTGTCGCAAAGCTGAAAGTGTTTTGGTGGAAAATGTGCAAACTCACCCTAGAACAAAAATAAAAGTGGTTTTGACTATGCTGACTGAAGCCTGTAAGACATCAATAGTAAAACTAGAAATAAACCAATATAAGCCGACAAACCATTAAGCAAATAAGAAGCCATTACTCCAAAAACAAAGAGAAAAACAAAAAAGGGAAAATTTTTAGAGACATGCCCTCTTGACTGATGAAACTAAAAATAGTGTTTGGGCATAATTACCATTGTTACATACAGAAGGAAAAAGGGGGAAGCTTGCAAGTCTAAGAACACAATACCAACAGTGAAGTACGGGGTGGCAACATTATACTGTGGGTTTGTTTTGCTGCAAGACATCAGCCAGAAAGTTATCGCTTGGACACATATGGGTCGTCCAAATGGAAAACATCCCCTAAGGACAAAAACGTCAAGTCCATTTCTGGGACTTCGTATCCCAAAGCCCTATATCCAATAGAAACTTAGTGAGTCGAACAGCAAATGTGTCTGATTTAGTCTGATTTAATGTTAGACAACAAAAAAGATTGTCTTTTGTAAAAGACAATTATAAATATCTGACATGTTTACAGTCAGATAAGTAAATATCTGATTGCGACTGCATGTGATATATCAAAAAAATACCTACCTTACATTCAAACTGGATGTGTCCAAAAATCAAAAGATCAGTTTCCTTGAGATTTTTACTAGGCAGATAATGATAATGGCATCACTTGAATGGCCTGCACTAACATCGTAGCATAATTGCACCTTCCATCTTTCTTCAGTTTGGGAATTATTCCAACAGCACACCCTAAATAAATAAATATGATTAAAGATATATTTATTAGCTCATGGATCTCCTTTCCTTCCTGTAACTTATTGAAAATGTTAGTTTTTCCCCTCCAGACATTCTGCCTCCTTCTCAGTGACAATGGTTGTCCTGAGGCACAAAGAGAAAACTGGGTGAGAGTGTCTCAATGTTTCCAGGTGACAATAGTAATCAGACTTCCTGTCTTCTCAAAGTATCACTCTTCTCACAAGAAGTAACCATTAAGTAATATGAAGAGGGATTACCATTCAAAATGACACCCAAATGCCTTTTATTCTTTTGAGTTTTAAAGTTTTGCATTTAAAGTCTGCAACTATTTACCATGGAGGTTATAGTTATAAAACGTTTAGGCAAGCAATGAATTATGCAATTAAAAATGATCCCTGATCAATCATTCAGCATGTTTTCTGATTGGCATTTAATTTGTCCTTAATTCTCTTTGAAATTAAGGTATTTTTTATTCTGCCTAACTCCTTTGGACTGGACTCGGTCCAATCACAAAAGGCACTAATCTATTGCCACAACAACAACTATGGAATGTGGAAATACAGGATGTGAAATATGATTCAACTGCAAACACTGAAACTCATAAGACCCAGTGTGTTTCCAAGTGCATTTGTTCACAGTACAACCACATCACGCTTTGGACCGAGAACTCAGAGGTCTGCTTATATACATAAGGACATTTAAACTTCAGATTAAATAGACCTTACTTGAACTTCCGAGTTAAATGTTCTAATTTTAAGATTAAGAACATGTAAACAGCTAATAATGGAGTGAATGAATGCTTGTGGTAGTATAACTTTTACCTACTACCATACAGATGTGCGTGAGCAAGTAATTTACATTTTGAAGTAAATGTTTGGAAAATATACTTTTAAATAAATGCATAGATTCCATCATTTTTAGTTTTAGTGTTTGAATACATATTTTATTTTCAATGCTTAAGCTAGAATCAAATATTTTTAAAACATTAAATAACTTTTATTATTTATGATATAAAATTATGTTAACATTACACAACATATATGTTGTAGCATTTAAACATCACTTTAGATGTATGAGTACAAGCATCTGAGCTCAGACTGAACCAACCTCTCACCAATGTTCTCCTTTTATACTGGGCTAAAAAAGAAACCCTCCAGCCAACTAATTATTAACTCTAAACAGTATTCTGCTGTCATGTAACTCTACACTACACACACTTTACTGATGTTGAACTAATGGGTGGAGAAGACTGGAGCTTCTCAATGACCTGTCAAAGGACACGGCTGAAAGGGACACAGCTGAACACACCAACAGTTGATACCAACAAACGTTTTATTAGACCACTCAAATAATAATAAAAAAAACAATAAAATATTCAAACATTGTTACTTTTTTTACTGCAAAATGCTTTGCTTACTTCTATATAAGCATACTGGACTACACAATTACACCATACTATATGAAAAGGGTTCTAAGTTATATTCAGAGTTGTAGAGCAGTGTAGAAGATTTTTTTATAAGTACCTCTGTTTGTTTATCCTTATATATTCTTAGAAGACATGGTTGTCAGTAGAGGTTAAGCCTAAATGCAGCAAATAGGTAATGGGAAAATGCCTGTGTGACATTTGCAAATAGGCTGCAGAGACCTAGGGGTTAACTTGGGGTTAACTAAGCAGAATGTGAGTCTATTAAATAGGAACTGAGCAGATAGATGGACAGGATATTGGACTTCAGAAAGTTAGCATATTTCCATGGTTTGTAACTTTGTGTATGTGTGGGTTGCAGGGTGGAGGGGGGGGGGGGGGTAGTAGAGATTACAAAGTCTGGGCAGTAGTTGATATTAAGAGTGTGTAAAGCCTGATAGTTTTGTCTGATACGCTCCTGTTACAACAGCGGTTCATTTCAATTCAATAAAAAAAATACTTTATTCAACCCAAAGAGAAATTAATTGTTGTTGTAGCTCATATTAAGCAGATTTCTTCAAAGAGCTGTTGAACAAGCAGATGGCTGTGGGCAGGAAGGATCTCCTGTAGCGCTCCGTCTTACAGCAGATCTGAAGAAGCCTCTGACTGAAGACACTCTGTTGTTGTAGGACAGTCTCATGAAGAGGATGCTCAGGGCTCTCCATAATGTTCTTCATTTTATGAAGAATCCGTCTTTCCACAATGATCTCCAGAGGTTCCAGAGGAGTCCCCAGAACAGAGGCAGCTTTTTTTGAGCTTATTGAGCTTTTTAAGTCCCTGGCTCTGATGCTGCTTCCCCAGCAGATGATGGCAGAAGAGATCACACTCTCCACAACAGAATAATAGAAGATATGCAGCATCTTGCTGCAAACACCAAAGGACCTAAGCTTCCCCAAGAAGTACAGTCTGCTCTGTCCCTTCTTGTAGATGGCTTCACAGTTGCATCTTCACTCCAGTCTGTTGTCCAGGTGAACACCGAGGTATTTATACTCCTCCACCACCTTCACTTCAATCCTCTCCTTTATTTTATTATAATGAATGTTTCCTCTTACCATGCCCAACTGGTTGTCTCACCAGATTATTTAAATGTTTAATTTCCACCACAGCAGACAACAGAGAAAAATGTTCCTGCAATGAGACACCTTAAGGATGTCTGTTTTCAATAAATCACACTGAAAGCCAATCAGCAGGCTAATGTCTTCATTGATAAAACCCTTAAAAATTTGGGTTTGTTAAAACTAAGCATTGCCTACTGAACAAACTTACAAAGGGAAAGACAAACTATTGCAAACATTAACTGTTTTCTGGTTGTTGTTTTTTTTGGTCACCGCAAAAACAAAATACATTAAATATTAGGCTTACAAGTTTAAAACTGGCACATTTATTTCATTTTAGCAAAATAAAGTACATTTTACAGTACCATGGGGCTTTGAAGTTTTGGAGGCCCAAAAATATAAATACTTAGATTTCTTTCTATTGGACAGATGTTTTGCAAACGTATTTTATAATTTACAAAGAAACTTTTAAGCCACTATGAGGCACTTTATCATTGTTGAATTTTTATGTAGGTAACCATTAGGCAACTGTTGAAAAACAATGATGTCATAATCCGTCCTCCATCCTAACCCTCAGCTGCACGTCAGCTGTAATGACAAGATTTAAGCATATACCCCACGCCTTTTAGATGTTTTTCTGTAATACTCTCAGCTGGCAAGTTACCATGACATTTTGGGTCATTTTTGGTATGTATTATATTCCCAGGGATGTTCCTTTGTTTATAAGGAATGTTTTAGGAATGACAACTACAAATCACGTTTTGGAAAAACATAATTTTTTATTTTTAAAAAATCAACAGTGAAGTTGATGTGTACATAACCATCAATCCACTGTAATGTACATGTTTAAAATAAACTTGAGTGGATACAGCTCCAAAACTGGCTTTAGGCCAGAGACGGGGATCCTCCTACATCCAGCCATGCATAGCACAGTTTCAGTCCTAGAGGTAATGCTATTGTTACCGTGTCACACAAAGGAGATCAAAGGTCAACTCTTGGATATCAAAAGCAAGATGTGAATGAGATGAGTTGAAAAAGACTGCTGGAGTTCCTGATTGGCTGGTGGTTTGCTGGTTGTTTTTCAGAGCCTCCAAGGTGGTATAGATGACTCTGGCCCGCTGTTCTTCTGAGGGCGGGTCAGCCCAGCGATAGGAGGGCAGCGAGGGTGAGTGGAGCAGGAAATACACCGATGACATGTAGACTTTACTAAACTCCTGCTTCAGATATGACAAGTCCCTCTGCAAACAAACACACATGCAGAGAATCACACTTTATTTATTATTACATTTGATTAAATTATGCCCACACCAAAATACATCTGCATTATTATGCGGATTATTATTTATTATTCTACTGTTTTCTCACTCATATCTGCAGCATCCCCTGCAGGCTAGTGCTACTATTACACACAAAGTGTTACATTCTGTCCTCCTAAAAACACATTATCATGCAATGACCTAACCAAGCTTTCCACCTGCATCAACTGATCTGACTTCACGATTATATGCACACCAACCTTCTGTGCTCGGCTCATGTTGGTCTCAGCTTCCAGCCAGGCACTCTGAAAGAAAACAGTTGTTTTACAAAATCAGGGTAATTTAAACAAATGTTTATGGTTCTTCTTTTCCAAAAACTCTACATAATTTGTTAACACTAAATGAGCATGACCACAGTCCCCTCCCTTCTCACCCTGAGGGCATCTAGAAGGTCTGTCTGGTCCAACAGCACAGGGAATGTCGAAAGTATTGGGCTGCA
Source organism: Girardinichthys multiradiatus (assembly GCF_021462225.1). Classification (NCBI taxonomy): domain Eukaryota; kingdom Metazoa; phylum Chordata; class Actinopteri; order Cyprinodontiformes; family Goodeidae; genus Girardinichthys; species Girardinichthys multiradiatus. The sequence continues at coordinate 14,109,259 of NC_061814.1, forward strand.
TATAATATCTAAATCAGAGACAAAAGTTAAAATATAGAATTGCTAGGAGTTTTGGCCAAATCGAAATATATGTAGGTTTTTTTTTTTTTTTGGTAGGACTAAAGTTGTTAGGGCGTTGCCTGCATTCTGCATGGTGGGTCTGTCCATCAGCAACGTGTCGGCCAGGAGCTGCCGGTGCAGAACCAGGAGGTGGAAGCAGCTCAGACAGTGCAGCAGGGTGTCTGGAAGGAGACTGAAGAGGAGAAATAAGCTGTCACTTATCTACACCAGCAACAGAAAATTTCCAGGCCCTTCAAAAGGCTGCAATGATGAATGATAAAACATTTGAATGTTATGTTGATGCTATACAACACAGAAATATATGCCATGTCTTGGTAGGTTTGCAGTTTATGCCACGACGGTCAATGTGTTTCTTGTTCTTTATGATGCTTTTTGTTTACTGTTTTCTGATGGATATCTGAGGCCTTCATAGAACCGCTGTTACTCAGACTGACTTGATTGTTCATTGTTTGGATCACTTCTGAAGGCAACTGGTGATACTTTAGGGATAGTTATTTAGGGCTATCTGAGTAAAGGGGGCTAAATGACACAATGTTTTGATGTTTAGTAATAAAAAAGTCTAAAACCTAGTATTTATTTTACAGTTCACAATTCTGTCCTAGTTTGTGTCGGCACAGTAAATTAAGTCCCAGTAAAATAAAATGACGTTTGCAGTTGTAACATGACAAAATGTGACCACATTGTTGCAAGGATCTCTACATTCATCGGTAACATTACGACCACTAAGGCATGCTTAATTTTTACAATGCCATTCTGCCTTCCAGCTAAGCATTTTTATTTGGCAAAATTTGTCCCATGCGGGGAAGAATCCGCTCCCAACCGCTTCTTTTCCAGACTAGTTGAGCTTAAAGGTTTCTGCCAAGAAAAAAATGAAAAATGTTCCACACAAATTTGTCTCCAACGTAGACTGGGTGCTGTGACTGCTGCCAAATAAGCTCTGGGTAAATTGTAAGTGAAGCGTCCGGAATTTTATATCACAGGACATGTTTCAGAAGATAAGTGGTTAAATCTATTTTAAAGTTAATTTGAAATGACATTAAGTGTGAAACATTCTGGCATCTAAAATGAATCTGCTGTCACTCTAAGCCTAAATACCCATCCAACCATCCAAGCAGAGCCAGGAATGTGTCTGACTGAAACTTGGGAGTTATTTCTTGATCACATAATCTGCTGCATGTGTTCAAGCTCAGCGCCAGGCTCTTCTCGCAGATCCTCATACCTGAGCTGCGTTCTGGTCCGATTGTTTGTTGATTTCAACTTAACAATCAGTTTGGGCTGCCGTCGGGCGTGCAGCATGTGCTGAAAAACACCACCTGGAGCTGGGAAGTTGAGAAAGGACACAAAATACACTCATTATTGCAGCTATTCTCATTTTTGTTTTTTTACATCATCTGTTACAATTTCAAATGTTGGCTTCTTTTTCTTACATCTTCTCGAAAGTGGTGCTTCCAGCATGACATCCTTCTCATAAGGTGTTCCACCGTTTACTGGTATTTCATAGGTCCTATACAGAAGATTATTATTTTTTCAAAATTTAACATTGGATTTGTCAAAGATTTTTGATGTGAGATTCTCTAGTAGCTTTGGTTCAAAATGTAATTGCTTTTGAGGCTTTCACACATTTACCGTGGGGTACCATCAGGTTTATTAACATCTGTACTTGTCTTTTATTCACGGACATCTCTTCTTCTGAGTGGATCCTTATGTGTACCTGTGTGGGAGTGGATTTCCGCTGTCATCAGCTAGTTTGAGGAAGGCCCAGCCACAGCTCAGGTCTCCTCTCTCACCTGTCGACTTAAACACACACATAACTTCCTATTAACAGGCCTATTTCTGTCCACTACTACAACACATAATATAAAAAATATATTGTCTTGTGCTTTCACAGTCTCACATAAATATTTACATTTCGTAAAAACGTAACTCCAAGTTCGAAAAGAATTCCGATGTCCGGAGACAAAGAGTTGCAACGAAGGAAACAGTCTCCGTCTAGGACAGTTGGCAGGATGCTTGTCATCTGAAAAAAGTAAAAAATGCAGAAATAAGTATTGTTTGAGTTAAACATGACCTAGTCGTTTGGTATTTATGACTCTCTTCATACCCTCGGAGAGAAGCTCCATGTCTTTGGGCTCTTTGAGGTGTATGATGCTCTCACTGTGTGAATGTTACTCAACACCTGAAAAACAAGTTAAAGGCTAGTTTAAAAAAAAAAACAAAGAGAGAGGATTAACGTGTTATACGTAACAGAGATAAGGTCTGATACCTGTGTTCCATCAAAGGCACACAGGCGGATGTGTCTGCTGAGGACCTGAACTCCAACTCCAGGAGTGGGAATCATCTTGCAGCTCCACAAACTAAAACAAACACAAATCCTAACCTGGCGAGCACGGACCTGCAAGTGAACAAAAATGAACTGTTTTTGTCGGAATGGATCATTGGTTATTGAATACCTTGCACTTTAAAAAAAACAACAACATTTAAATTAGACACTATGAAGCTTGAACGGTAAAAAACACACATACATACAGAGGGAACACTCACCTTGCCAGTGTCTGGGTCCAAGAAGAGATCTTTAAAGGAAAGCTGTGATTGGCTGAGCTGAGGCTGAATATAATGACTTCCTCTGTATCTCTCTCCTTTAACAAGAAAAAAAAAAAACGTTGACCGTTTCACCTTTTAATCACACAATACAGCAAAAAAGTAGCGACCAGATATTTTGGTTTGATAAAGAGTTTTAATTTAAACTGGGCCAATTGAGCATCCAAATGGAAATCCATGGAAAAAGAATCTCATAAGTCTTGAAAAAATAATACACATTTAAATATATATATACTGGAGATATGAGCATTTTTTTTATTATTATCTCCATAATTCAACGAAATACTTAACTACAAAAAAATTATAAAATTAAATAAACTGATTATTCTACTTGGGTACAAAATGGTGTGTTTATAGTTACAAACAGAAGCACGAAGGGATAAGATGATCACAGATGGATGCGAAATGAGGGGAAGAATGGGTGGCTAGACCCAAGATTTTGACAGCTTTTATCAATAAATCGATCTGTGCATTTGTCTTCAGAGAACAATTTTTTATGAAATACAAATGAATTCTGATGTAAACCAGAGTCTTACAGCTTGATGAGGACAGTGGTCCTACATAGAGAGAGAGTAACATTAGATGTATAATGACCTTCCTCTGCCAGGAGTTTACTCAGGGTTGATGGTCTGAAACCTGAAGGTATGGCTCCCATTGCCGACAGCACATCCGTTGTATCAATCTGTCACAAAGCACACAGTAAAGGTCATGTCATTTATAAACACTTTAACATGTTTTCATGTGGAGGCTGTAATACTGTCCATAGCTTAAGTTAGAGAATATATATATTTATGGCATATGAGCAGTTTTACCTCAGTCAGAGCCTTTCTGACAGCTGACCAGTTAGAAGCTTTGCTGTCAAAGATAAATAAATGCAAATCAAATAATCAGAATTGATTCTTGTTCGTTTGTCATCCTAAAACATACTTAGAGTCTTTTTCAACAAGATCTCAAAGTAATTTGAAGAACACCCAGAATCAAGATATGAAACTGAAAAGTGATCCTGAATAAATATGATTTCAAACCTTTTGTTTCCATCATCAGTCTGGTCTTCATCTTCTTCTTCCTCCTGTTCTGACTGCTGGAGTTCATCATCCTCCTCATCTTCATCATCATCATCATCATCCTCATCATCTTCATCATCCTCATCAAGCTCATCATCAACACCAGAGCCAATCTAACAAAATCAAAACAAAAACAAATCAAGTTTTTGCATAAAAAAGGAAAGAATTAGCAAAAAGTCAAAGCATCAAGAATGTACCACAACAGCAGGTTATATTTTATTTTCCAGGTAAATCTTTGAATTAAGATGTTCAGTTAATTGCTGGCATTAATGAACAGTTATGGCTTTCTGGTTTTCTACAGTACCTTCAGAAAGGTTTTTGGAACAACTCCTCTGTTCCCTTTGGTGTCCTGAGCCAGCCACCATCCATCTGCTGTCTTTTTAATTATCTTCAACACTTCTCCTCTCTGAAACAGCATTTAGACAAACGTTAATGAAATGACCCTTAGCTATAGCGGTGAAATCACAACAGATAGATTTCTGTTATCCAACAACTTATAGGGAACAGAAGAAAATTAAGCCTGTTCATGTCTTAGACTGAATTAACAAACTTTTCAGTCTGTAGAGGAACACAACTGATGGAAGAACATAACTCCAAAGATCTTCAGCTACATCTGCAGCAAAAGCTGTTTCTAAAAAGTAGTGATGCAGAAGGGCTGAATTTGAATGCAAGACAAACTTTTCTGATTGTTATTTATAGAATAAAATCAATGCCATGAATCATTTTTCCTCCTTCGTATAGTTATGCAAGACTATGTGTTGGTCAATCATTTTAAATCACAAATAAAATAGATTGAGGTTTTTGGGTGTAACGTGACAAAATGTGGAAACGTTTAGGAGGTATAAAATCGTATTAAAGTCACTATATGAAGTTGTCAAAATTCTATCATGTTTTTTAACTTCTTCCCTCTCTGGCCTGCTGATGTAAGAACATATCAAGATTTTGAACATGTCTATAGCGCCACCTTCTGTTTTATCTTTATACTGTATGCTGTAATATCATCACATGCACAGCTTTTTGCAGTGATGTGTTGTTTCACCTGAACAGACAGATCTCCATCCTGTTCTGCTTTGAAATCACTGAGGACCGTGTAGATTTGAGGGGCTGACTGAGAAGGTGGCTTTTCAGACGTTCTCACATCTCCATCATCTTTACCATCACCGTTGATGTCTTCCTCGAAATCATCACTGTTGTCGTCATCGCTGTTGTTGTCAGTATCTCCTTTTGAAACATTACTACAAATAAAACACAAAAATGGAAAAAAGTGTGAAACTGAAGGTTATTTATGTAGCATTTATTATGGATAAGAATCACAAAGAAACATCCAATAAAACAAAAAGGAAACATTTTACAAAAAATGGAAATGAATACAAATTTTGAAAAAAAACAAACAACATACTATACAGGTCCTTCTCAAAATATTAGCATATTGTGATAAAATTCATTATTTTCCATAATGTAATGATGAAAATTTAACATTCATATATTTTAGATTCATTGCACACTAACTGAAATATTTCAGGTCTTTTATTGTCTTAATACAGATGATTTTGGCATACAGCTCATGAAAACCCAAAATTCCTATCTCACAAAATTAGCATATCATTAAAAGGGTCTCTAAATGAGCTATGAACCTAATCATCTGAATCAACAAGTTAACTCTAAACACCTGCAAAAGATTCCTGAGGCCTTTAAAACTCCCAGCCTGGTTCATCACTCAAAACCCCAATCATGGGTAAGACTGCCGACCTGACTGCTGTCCAGAAGGCCACTATTGACACCCTCAAGCAAGAGGGTAAGACACAGAAAGAAATTTCTGAACAAATAGGCTGTTCCCAGAGTGCTGTGTCAAGGCACCTCAGTGGGAAGTCTGTGGGAAGGAAAAAGTGTGGCAGAAAACGCTGCACAACGAGAAGAGGTGACCGGACCCTGAGGAAGATTGTGGAGAAGGGCCGATTCCAGACCTTGGGGGACCTGCGGAAGCAGTGGACTGAGTCTGGAGTAGAAACATCCAGAGCCACCGTGCACAGGTGTGTGCACGGTGGCTGGTAAATGGTTTACTGACCATGGTATCACTGTGCTCAATTGGCCTGCCAACTCTCCTGACCTGAACCCCATAGAGAATCTGTGGGATATTGTGAAGAGAACGTTGAGAGACTCAAGACCCAACACTCTGGATGAGCTAAAGGCCGCTATCGAAGCATCCTGGGCCTCCATAAGACCTCAGCAGTGCCACAGGCTGATTGCCTCCATGCCACGCCGCATTGAAGCAGTCATTTCTGCCAAAGGATTCCCGACCAAGTATTGAGTGCATAACTGTACATGATTATTTGAAGGTTGACGTTTTTTGTATTAAAAACACTTTTCTATTATTGGTCGGATGAAATATGCTAATTTTGTGAGATAGGAATTTTGGGTTTTCATGAGCTGTATGCCACAATCATCCGTATTAAGACAATAAAAGACCTGAAATATTTCAGTTAGTGTGCAATGAATCTAAAATATATGAATGTTAAATTTTCATCATGACATTATGGAAAATAATGAACTTTATCACAATATGCTAATATTTTGAGAAGGACCTGTAGATGTCAAACAAATCAAACAAAACTAAAACACAAAGAAATGTGAGAAACAATCAAGCTATGGATCTAACTGAAGGTATGCCTATATAAAATACCATCAGCTCATTTTTAAAGTGCATTTCAATGTTTCATCTCAACTGAAGGGAAAGATTGATCCTCACAAGTTGTACAGGGAGTACAACTTCTGGAAGGAGAAGTAAGATTCCTGGACATCCATACTTTTTGGGAGCCGTGTCTCTAAAGTTAGATATAAGATTCTAAAATGAGACGAGAGGCCCATCCACTCAAAAATCCACTCATCTATTTTATATGCCCACTATCTCCACCGGTCAGTGGGTAAAGGGCAGGGAAAACGGGCCGATCCACCACAGGTTGAGGTTTAGGATATCCTTGAAGTCTCTCCTGTCTGTTGCCATCAAATCTTAATTGGAGGTTTTAAGTAAAGCACTTTCTGTGGAATGACATTTACAAAAACCAGACCTAATGTATAAATGTTAATAGTAGTCTGAGAATAGAGATTATATGGTTCTGAATGAGAAGATGGATTATTGATATTTAGCGTCTTTTTTATTTATTTATCTGTATATACCTCTTGTATTTTATTGTTTATATAGGGAACTTACCCAGCTTGAGTGCTGGGGCCAGGTGGTGAAAGCTCCAGAGACAGAGTGACCAGATGCTCCAAGATGTTTTGTAGACGTCTCTCTTCTTCAAGTTTCCTCTGATCGTAATTCCCCACTGGAGCCAACTCATCAGCCTGAAAAACAAAATCAACAGATTACCAACTTAGATTATCAACTTAGTGACAACTGGACCAACAAAGTTAGTTTAGAAGAAATATATCTTTACAGTATAGATCGTTAATAAAGGTCACAATCATTTTTTTAAGATTTCTGGTAGCAAAGCACATACCTTTGTCAATTTCTGTAGAGTCTTTAGAGTCTTTTCTGCAGAAGCGCGCAGTTCTTGGCATCTGTTGACGTGATAATCAGATTTAAGCATGACATTAAAATGTGCTAAAACATAACTGAGAATGGAATAAAGGGATAAAATAACGTTTCCGTTCAAATTATGATGAAGGTCGCGGTAAAAATATGCCTACCACCAGTCCATCATTATAAGTGCCCACCTATGAAATGCCTCTTCTTTAGATCCAGATGAGCTCTTCAAGTTCTTCTCCAGACTTTCAATCTGTTTTACAGCAAAACAACGAAAGACGTTGACATGAATACTCAGTCAAGGCTCAGTTTTATATGAGATGTCTTAAATGAACAAAATAATTCAAGGTTTCTGTTATATATTTGCGGCCCAATAGGATTATATTCTATTTGCCTATGGCTTCAACAACACTACGCTACATCTGAAGTTCTTTGTTAAAATCCATGACTCCTCGTTTATAGAGTAAATAATCGCATAATTAAGGCGTCTTTCTTTAACAAACCTGTCTTTTGACGTCGTCCACTTCTCTCTGGACGAGTTGCAGCGGACCTCTTCTTTTCAGAGGCATTTAAGGGGTTTTTTAGTTCACGAACTCCTTGTTAACCGAGCGCCTAGCTTGCTAGCTGCTAATACGCTTCCACTGGTCGCTAGGCAACCGACTTCTTCTTTAGATGCTGCGGCGTGCCTCTTACTTCTGGCTTTGTTCCCTTGCATTTTTACGTAGTAGGCATTTCAGACGTATATTTTTCACATATCCCATTAGTCTTTGCATGTTCTTAGTGCATAAGGACAGAAAATGTCTGACAAGCTTTCAGTTCCAAAATGACCTTTGGCCGTTATCGCCATCTACTGGGCAGAACTTGTCTTCCCTATTTCCGCTGTTATGGAATTATGTGAATTCAACAAAACTGCAAACTACGTAGTTTGCACTTTTGTTGAACTTGTGACGATGTTATGCAACATATCCGTACTGCAGGTTCTAAAATGAATCTTCTGTACACCTCTCCTGATTAAAAGAGCAATGCATTTAATCATATGTCGGGTGTTTCTGCTTAGTTGCTCTACCTCATGGATAATTTATTCACATTTAGCTTACAAATAATTGTCAACATTTCTTCTGAGTACCACTGAAGGCAGCCCACGTTTATTTATTTAGGTGGCTTAAAGTGTGTGTGACACTTTAACTTCTGTGATTCTATACATTTTTTTAATCTGTATTTTATGCGGTTTGTTTTATTAGATTAGATTTTATCTTTTGTCTTAATGATTTTAATTTCATCTATCTTTTTTGGCTTTTTAGATTAATATGTCATCATAAACGTTGTATTGCTATTAATTGGTGTTATGCCTAAAGCCATTTTCTGTGTGTGTTCCTGAATTCTACAACTTATGTTTGTTGTATGTGTCTTTTTTTCAGTTTGTTTTTGCTTGATTTAAATTTTTCTGTTATTATTGTCTGCATGTTTGTTTATTTGTTTTAACTGCTGTAAAGCACTGTGTCTTACATCTGATTGCATTAAAAATACTCTAAATAAACTATGATTGCTTGACTGAATTAACAAAGTTAAATTCGATTATTTATTTATTTACTTATTTATTAAAATAACTTTTAATTCACAATTGTTCTTATTCTCCCATTTCCATAACTTTTTCTGTGTGTGTTTTACTTCTTACTCGGATTTATTTCCAACCTTTTTTATTATCTTTATTTATTATCTCTTAAGGCTTCCGTAGGATAGGTACTTCATAACAGGCACGTGCAATAGATTGCGTAATTGCTTTTAAAGTGACCTGCAGAGGGCGTATTCTTCATGTTGTGAAACATGTTACCTTCACGTACATCTTGTTATTTCCTTATCTTCTTTAAGAATTGGTTTTCTATCAATTTTAAATAATATCAACGACGGAACCTCTCAAATTTGTATCAATTTCTAACCTTCTAGGTAAAAGTGACTGATATGTAAACACCTTAGTCCTTGTTTGGACTTTTGGGAGTCAAGAATACTAGGCGTCGAGTGATTTTGAAGGCATCAAAACAATTCTGTGCCTATCCTATGCCTGCCATGGCTGCTCCCGTAGCTCTCATTCAAGGTGCCAGCAGAGGACTGGGCCTTGAATTCTGCAAACACATATTAAAAAATAAAAGCCTCGCTGCTGTCATTGCGACATGCCGAAACCCGGAGGGAGCGGCGGTGCTTCGGGACCTGGCTGTACAACATCAGGGCAGACTCACGGTCCTCAAGCTGGACGTGAATCAGGAAGAGGACATCCGTGGAGCAGCTGAGCGGGTGAAGGAGAACTTCGGTCGGGTGGATCTTCTCGTGAACTCTGCGGCGATGCTTCACCCCACAGGAAAAGGAGAAACTAGCCTGAGGGATGTTTCTGTACAGGTAAAGCTGGGTTTTACAGTGTTTGCAAAAATTAAAGTCAAGATTTTTCTCTTGAAATTATGTTACAGTTACAACTTTCTGAATTCTGAACACACTGAACATTTAAAAATGTATTATGTTTACTGATGTGAATAGTAACATTTCTTTAGAATGTCTGATATGTTGATTTTTACATCATGTAACATGCCCACTTTTGTCCATACTGTCAGTTTTTAACCTAGAGTCTATGACAGTACTGATTCAACAATAACCTCTTCATATTTTAACTTGTTCACTTTTATTTTCACATTATAGCCCCAAAACTTCAGTGCATTTTATTGGAATTTAAGGTTAAAGAACAACAAGTATTGATTAGTTATGAAACCAAGGGAAATGTATGCATGGTTTTTTAAATTATATTTTTACAAATAAGCATCTGAAAAGTGTGCCCTGTTCATATATTTAGCCTTAGTTGAGTCAACTCTTGTAGATCCATCTTTGGTTGTAATTACAGCTGTAAGTCTTTTGGGCTAGGTCTCTGACAACTTTGCATATCTAAGACAATATTTTTTTTATTGTTTGCTAAATAGTTCAAGCTTAATCAAATTGGATGGAAAGCATGGTCAACATAAATGTTCCAGTGTTTGCAAAAAGTTGTTAAATGTCAGGGTGGGCATTGCCTTTCCGTTCCAACATGTGATTATGCTTTGATCTAAACTATTCCATTGTAGTTTTGGCTGAGGGGTTAGCCTGTTGTCCTGCTGGAGGAGGTACGTCTGCTCCAGTTTTAGGTCAGCCTATCAGCTGGGACAAGTTTCCCTGGCCCTACTGAAGATAAACGTTCACACAGCGTGATGCTGACATCACTACATTCAGTGTTTGTTTTCTGCCACAAGTAACTTTTTGCATGTTGGCAAATTGGGTCACTTTTACTCTCTTATTTAGCCAAAGCTAATTTTTCCATGTGTGCTGCGTATACCACATGGCTTGTGGTAAATTTAAGCTATGGCTTTTTTTCAACAATGGCTTTCTCCCTCTTTTACCCCTCCTCCATAAGCAACTAGAATTGTTGCATGACTACCTTTTGTCCTGTCAACAGATTCTCCTGATTTGTGGATGTGTAAGGAAGGTGTAAGGAACACGTGTGGATCATGGAAAGAAAGAAAAGGGCATATAGTCGTTTTATATATATATATTTTTTTATTATCTAATAAAATTACCTGATAATTCCATCAGATAATTTTTTCTGATGGATTTAACCACCATCTATAAAATGTTAAAAGCTGGAGGTTTTTAAACATTGCCACTACTGACCTGTTGTTGTGCCTCGGTGTCTAACCCACCTGGGAGGCCATCACTGGACAGCTGTCCTCATAATGAGATCAACACACAGATCAGATGGACTCTGTTTATTTAAAGGGACACATTATGCTTTTAAATCCTTCCTTTTCACACTTAAATCTATCAGTTCTGGTGTATATAAAGTGGAACTGCAATGCTTTGGTCTGAGTTCCTTGTTATTGTAGCTCGACAGGCTCCTATTTTACCCCTGTTCTGAGGTGTATCTGAGAGCAACTCGTTTTGGTGCGATCCCACCCCCTCCAGGTCTGAGGCCGTTCCACTCCACCCCATGTGGACATTTTTGTAGTTCAATAAAAGAGATACAATTATCTAGTGCCGCAGAAACGAGAAAAACAGCAAAAACAATGCAAAACTGTTTATGTAATAATACTATTCAAAACACGCAGTACGGTTATGTCCTTAGGGAGCTAAAAGCAGCACACAGCACTAACATAAGCAGAAGGCACGATGCTACTGCTATCAATACAGATAATTTTATTTTGGGGTATCAGAGTATAAGGAGCTGAATACAAACTCTTGTCATGCTTTGTCAAACGATTCTGAAAACCATGTGTGTTCGTTGTTTTTACCTGTTGGTTTATTTCATAAAATTCCAAAACACAGGTTTCTGACTGTAATGTGACAACATGGGAAGGAAAATAAAGCTGTATGAATACTTTTGTAATACTCTGTAACAATTATCTGGCTTTTATATTTATCTTTTTTAGCTGCATGATAATAATTTGCATTCATAACTACACATTACAAATGAATTTTTACCTTCTCAGGGCCTTATATCTACTTTGACAACCAACACCGTGGGGCCCCTGGTTATGGCCAAATATTTTAGCCCCCTCCTTCAGAAGGGCAGCGGTGCTTTCGGTCAGCAGCCTGCAGAGAAGGCGAAGCAGCACAGCGGCATCATCATCAATATCACTGCTAAAGTTGGGTCCATTGGAGACAACGGTATCTTTTGTGTGACTTTTCTGTTTTTTTGCACATAATATGTAGACTGTCGGAAACTTAAGTAGAGGACAGAGCAAGTTCAAAACATGCAACAAAGAATGATTCCTCATGTAGCGTGCTGCTTCTCCCACTCCTCACTCTCACCCCCTAGGACTGGGAGGCTGGTACAGTTACAGAATGTCTAAAGCAGCTCTCAACATGGCTACCAGGAATTTATCCATAGAGCTGGGCCATAGTCGATCCAAGGTAAATGTTTGTAGTCATAATTTTGCTTCTTATTTCATAAATATTGAAGACATTAGTCTGCTCTATTGATTGTGGCTGATAGAGCTCCATATGTTGCAAGCCTTTACAATACTCCCCTTTCATCTGTTCATGTGCGAGTAACAGTCTTCCTTAAGGAACACAAGCAGTACTTATTGGAAGTTCGTGCAGCTTTTTCAGTGTTTCTGTCTTTTTATAAATCACATCAGATTCACTAAAACTAATTTCAAAGGTGAATTCAAGAAGCCTCACAAACACCATGGCATTTTTTTAAACTGGGAGATCTGGATCTAGGATTGCTTTACAGTATCTGTGATGTTTACCTCTGATGGATGAATGTATTCTAACCCATCTCCATTCTCTTCTCTTCTCTGCTGTTTCCAGGTGGTGTGCGTCTCCTTACACCCGGGAACGGTTAACACGGACCTCTCCCGGCCTTATCACAGGAATGTGCCAAATGACAAGCTGTTCAGTGCTGAACACTCTGTGAACTGTCTGATGGGCATCATTAATTCACTAAGTATCGAAAAGACCGGAAAAGCATACAGCTGGGATGGGATGGAGCTTCCTTGGTAGAAGAATAAAGTTGACATAGAGAGACGAGACTTTATCTCTTCTTTGTGCAGACTATCTGAGCCGGTGATGCTGAGAAAAGTAGGAATTTTGCTATTGACACAGCTAAAACAAGTGCTATACTGGAAGTGTTTGACAGAATAATAATCAGGTCACAGATACATTTTATTCTTCTACCTCAACACCAAAGTGCATAAATTACAATCATCCATGGTTATTAACATTAAGGTCAGGTGTGGCTCTAAGTTATAAGACAGTTTTATTTGTTTAAGACAAGGTTATTTTTGGTTGTTTAAATGCAATTATGTGCAACCTAATTGTGTCCTTCCTTTTTTCACAGTGTTTGAGATTAAAGTGAAGCTGTTTAGCCATGGTCAGTGAATTTTTAAAAGGAGGAAAAAAAACATGTTTTGAAAAGTCATGTAGATGTTGTTTCTGGACCTTGGATGCAAATGTAATCCAGTTTTCCAAGAGAATGAAACCAGTTTCTGCAAATGGACAATGATCCAAAGTATCAACTGCAGCTGTCACAATGCAAATAATAATGATAAAACCCCAACAATAATTTCAGTTTCAGAAAATATGACTAATAATATCGCAGAACAATAGTCACATTATTTTGAAATTGTTATGTAAAAGCAGTCACATTGATCTTGCCTTGCTGAGTAAAATCCCAAGTCATCATGTTACTCCACTGTGATATTTCAAGAAGTTGGGAGGTTGTGTAAAATGTCAATAAAAACAGAATACAATGATCTGCAAATCATGTTCAACATATATGCAATTGAATACACCACAAAGACAAGATATTTAATGTTCAAACTGATCCACTTTATTGTTTTTTTGCAAATATTCACTGATTTTGAATTTGATGCTTGCAAAAGGTTCCCAAAAAAGCTGAGACAGGGGCAGAAAAAGTTTAGGAATGCTCAAAAAGAGGTGAAAATGTTGAAATTGACATGTGAGCGTCATGATTGGGTATAAAAAAAGCGTCCCTGAAGCAAGTCGTTATGAAGCAAGGTTCACCACTATGAGCAAATAATTTAACAGTTCAAGAACGATTCTCAATTTAAAATTGCAAGGACTTAAGGATTTCATCATCTAGAGCCCATAATATCATCAAAAGATTCAGCGAATCTGGAGAAATCTCTGCATGTAAGGGACAAGGCTGAAAACCAACATTGAATGGCCATGACCTTTGACCCTTCAGGAGAGAGACTGCATTAAAAACCAACATCATTCTGTAACAGATATTACCACATGGGCTCAGGAACACTTCAGAAAACCATTGTCAGTGAACACAGTTCGTCACTCCATCTACAAGTTAAAACTCTACCATGCAAAGTGAAAGCCATATATTAACAATACCCAGAACGTGGCCAGCTTTTCTGCATGCAAGCTCATGTGGAATTGACTGACACAAAGTGTAAACGTGTGCTTTGGTCTGACAAATCCACATTTCAAATTGTTTTTAGAAATCAAGGACGTCCGTATCCTCCAGGCCAAAGAGGAAAAGGACTATCCAGATTATCAGCCCAAAGTTCAAAAGCCAGCATCTGTGATGGTATGGGGGGTGGTATGTAACTATGGCATGTGTAACTTGCACATTAAAGGCACCATTAATGCTGAAAGGTACATACAGGTTTTGGAGCAACATATTCTGCAATCCAAGCCATGTCTTTTTCAGGGACGTCCCTGCTTATTTTAGCAAGACAGTGCCAAACCACATTCTGTACGTGTTCCAACGTCGTGGCTTCATAGTAAAAGACTGCAGGTACTAGACTAACCTGCCCGCAGTCCAGACCTGTCTCCCATTGAAAATATGTGCTGTATAAAGAAGCGCAAAATATGATAACATCTTGTCTTTGTAGTGTGTTTAATTCCATATAGGTTAAACAGAATTTTCAAATCATTGTATTGTGTTTTTATTTACATTTTACACAACATCCAAACTTCATTGGATTTGGGGTTCCACAAAGATTTTAATTCTACAATCTATCATGCAGACTGATTTACAAATACATCAACATATCACTCTGTACAGGTACATCTCAGTAAATTGGACGGGTTCCGATGAGGCTCGATTGTCCGATAAAGTACCTGCTGAAAATATAAAACCTTTTAGCATACAGTAAAACATTAAAAATACTTTTAATTAAGCCCACATTTCTGTATGAATTTTTTTTTTTGGCCTGATATAATATTTTAATCTTAAATGTTGTGTTTCAATCAGCTGTAAGGGGAGAAATCCTAATTAACAAAAATAAACGCTTGACACCATCAGTCTGTGAGTAATTATGTGTTTCACTTAGTGAATTGAGAAACTGAAATAAATCAACATTTCAATAATCGAATTTATTGAGATGCAACTATGTGTGTTTAAAGTTCAACTACACACGAAGTACAAAGTGCACTGCATGCAGGTGACTGTGCAGAAAAAAGAGGATGATTGATATAAAAGATATAAAAGTAACTCATTGTCCAGGCTATGAATGAACCACTTGGTTAATGGTTGTATGCACAACATTGACAGGATTTCTACCAAATCTGGATTTCTGTTTTCATTTGGTACATTTTAAGAAATATGATGTTCCACAGTTAAATTCCCAACTTCATAAGAGAGGCTGAATTTAAACTCCCTTCTGGGGGCAGCTACAGTATGTAGTTTCATGGTGTAACACAAATATTCCTTGACCAGAGGGCAGCATGGGGTATAAACAGGCCCCTCTGATATTTTTCCCTCAGGTATTCTGTAAACAGTGTGTATATTTCTATATCCAGTGCTCACTTTTCATTATCTCTATATTATTATTTAATTGTAATCTAATGAGGCTATCTAATTAGTCAAGAATGTCACATTCTAATGGCTGTTCTTACAGTGCTATGTAGATTTATTTGCAGGGTAAAGCTATGCAATATTTTACTGTACTGTTTTTTTCTTTATAACTGTAAAAGTCAGATGGGACAATTTTTATAAATATATGAAAAAACAAACAGAGTACATCCAGAGCACACCTATGAAACAACTTCCATTAAACATGTTTGTCTTTTCAGTACCTTTTAATTCTACTCAAGGCACACTTATAAATATGGCAGTTACTCGTACTCGTCGTCTTCCGCTTATCTGGGACCGGGTCGCGGGGGCAGCAGACTCAGCAGAGACGCCCAGACGTCCCTCTCCCCAGATACCTCCTTCAGCTCCTCCGGGTGGGGCCCAAGGCGTTCCCAGGCCAGCCGACGGCCCAGTCCCTCCAGCGTGTCCTGGGCCGTCCCCTGGGCCTCTTCCCGGTGGGACGTGCCTGGAACACCTCCCGAGGAAGGCGTCCGGTATAGATGGCCGAGCCACCTCAACTGGCTCCTCTCGATGTGGAGGAGCAGCGGCTCTACTCCAAACCCCCCCCGGATGGCCGAGCTCCTCACCCTATCTCTAAGGGAGTGCCCGGCCACCCTACGGAGGAAGCTCATTTCAGCCGCTTGTATCCGGGATCTCGTTCTTTCGGTCATGACCCATAGTTCATAGCCATAGGTGAGGGTAGGAACGTAGACCGACCGGTAAATTGAGAGCTTTGCTTTGCTCGGCTCAGCTCTCTCTTCACCACAACGGACCGGCACAGTGCCCCCATTACTGCGGCAGCCGCACCGATCCGTCTGTCGATCTCCCGCTCCATTTTTCCCACACTCGTGAACAAGACCCCGAGATACTTATACTCCTCCACTTGAGGCAGGAACTCCCCTCCAACCTGAAGAGGACAAGCCACCCTTTTCCAGTCGAGTACCATGGCCTTGGACTTGGAGGAGCTGATCTTCATCCCAGCTGCTTCACACTCGGCTGCAAACCGCCCCAGCGCATGCTGTAGGTCTTGGCTAGAGGGGGCCAGCAGGACCACGTCATCTCCAAAAAGAAGAGATGAAATCCTCTGGTCCCCAAACCAGACCCCCTCCGGCCCTTGGCTGCGTCTAGAAATCCTGTCCATAAAAGTTATGAACAGGACCGGTGACAAAGGGCAGCCCTGCTGGAGTCCAACATGCACCGGGAACAGGTCCGACTTAGTGCCAGCAATGCGGACCAAACTCCTGCTCCGCTTGTAGAGGGACCGGATGGCCCCTAATAAAGGCCCCCCGATTCCATACTCCTGGATCACCCCCCACAGGGCATCACGAGGGACACAGTCGAATGCCTTCTCCAGGTCCACAAAACACATGTGAACCGGTTGGGCAAACTCCCATGAACCCTCGAGCACCCTGTAGAGTTTATAGAGCTGGTCCAGTGTTCCGCGGCCGGGACGAAAACCACACTGCTCCTCCTGAAGCCGAGGTTCGACTATCGGCCGGACTCTCCTCTCCAATACCCTGGCGTAGGCCTTACCAGGGAGGCTGAGGAGTGTGATCCCCCTGTAGTTGGAACACACCCTCCGGTCCGCCTTCTTATGAAGGGGGACCACCACCAGGTGGTGATCAGTGGACAGCTCAGCCCCTCTCTTCACCCGAGTGTCCAAAACATAAGGCCGAAGGTCTGATGATACGACAACAAAGTCGATCATCGACCTCCTGCCTAGGGTGTCCTGGTGCCAAGTGCACTGATGGACACCCTTATGTTTGAACATGGTGTTCATTATGGACAATCTGTGACTAGCACAGAAGTCCAATAACAAAACACAAATCCCCCCAAGCGAGGTGACATTCCACATCCCTAGAGCCAGCCTAAGCATCTGGGGATCGGGCCGCTGAGGTCTCCACCTTCGTACGCCACCCAATCCTCTTTGCACCGGTCCCTCATGGTTCCCCCTGCAGATGGTGGGCCCACTGGGGGATGGCCTCGCTTCTCTCGTTCGGGCTTGGCCCGGCCGGGTCCCGCGAGGAGCAACCTGGCCACCAGGCGCTCTCCAGCGAGTCCCGACCCCAGGCCTGGCTCCAGGGTGGGACCCCGGCTCCGCCGTACCGGGCAACGTCACATGCCTCGATATTTTTGTCCTCATGAGGGATTCTTTAACCGCTCTTTGTCTGACCCATCACCTAGAGCCTGTTTGCCATGGGAGACCCTACCAGGGTAATTTAGGCCCCAGACAACATAGCCTCTAGGATCATTTGAGCACTCAAACCCCTCCACCACGATAAGGTGGCTGTTCAAGGAGGGGAATATGGCAGTTAGTGTTTTGCAAATCCAGGTGGGTTCAAAAGATTGCCCAAAGTGTGGAAATATAAATGCCTTATCATTAGTAGCTAAAGATAAGATATTTGGGATTTGCTGCTTATAGATTGATTATTATTAGGAGTTTTTAGTTATGCTTTTGAGAGTTAGAAACATCCTTAAACAGTAGCTTCTAGTGTGGTTACAGAATGAGTGTTTATTATTCAAGGTTAAAGCTTGCCGGTGTTTTCTGTCTGTATCGTGAGAAGCCAGCAGTGTATTAGGGAGGCATGATACTCCTCTCCCTGAAGATTCCTGAAGATGTGTGAGAAACTGACCTTCAGCAAACGAATGTGTGAGAAAACTGAGAAGGGCTGCACAACAAATGTAAAATCTATATTTCCTGTAGTATGTGTGTGTTCAATAAAAGAACGGTGCAGGGGAGAGAAAAACAGATGTGTTCCTGACTACGCAGATGCAGCACCTCTCTCCCCGGCCGTGTGAACAACTTTATTACTTAGTCCGTGTTTTTCTTTCTTAGAGATTCGAGTCTAGTTTCTCGTACAGAATTAAGATGCTTTGACCAAATAAACGAGCGCGCAGGAGTTTAGAAGAACAACTCCAACAACTTGGTGATCCCCCGACGTGATTTGGGAAAAGCGAGGACTTTTCAGCTAAATCAGAACTTCACCAAAAGACCCGCACTTCTTACAAGGTAAGCAGAAACCTGTTTAAAACGAACTCCGCACTTTTGGCATTGTCGATAGGCCTAAATTCTTGGTGTCAGATGTCTGAGTAAGTGAAATGTTCTGCTAAATTTAAAATGTGTAGACCAGTGTGTTAGGATAATATAAAAGAGGTCAAGTAAAGTAAAGTGAGAAGTGTGTTTCCTGAGTTTGGCAACTCCACGTTTTCTGACGAGAATTCATGATTTTGCTGTGTTGAAGTCCCGGAGGGTGGGGACCTCCGAAGTGTAAACAGTTTTCTTGAGGTTTGAAAGAAGGTTGTTCATTGTATTCTGGAGTCAGAAAGCTAAGACCGGGCAAAAACACAAAGGTTTGAATGCTGTGTTTTATTCGAGTTTTGTCTCAATAAAACCAGATTACAGATGTGGTAATTCATAAAACACATAGTCTGAAGTCCCGTGAAGCTATAAGTTACTGTGAACAGTTTGTATGAATCTGTAAGACCAGTAACAGTGAGTGCATGACTGTGAGTTATAAATGACATTTGTAACAAGACCAGCATGAGAAAACTATGAGCTGGAATAGGATAATTCAGCAAGAATAGTTAGACTTGGACGACATCTAGTGGACTCCAGAGAAAAGTACATAATACACAAACACATAAAATCAATGAGCTGTTCACAGAAGGGATAATCTGTGAGACAGACTTGTTAGGAGGAGTGTGTGAAAAATACAGTGTGACTGGAGAGATGCGCAGCGGTTCGCCAGACTCTCATTGCAGGTGAATGAATGCAGCATTCCTGTATGGAAACCTAACTGGTGTCAACAATGACAGGGTGCTGATAAGCTGCTTGGTTTGGGGGAAAATTGAGGTGTCTTGAGACGTGTGTATGTCACTCTCAAAATAGTCCAGATACCAGGGACAAAGCGTGCCATATTTTCTGGACAGCCTCAGTTGACCAGTGAATGAACTGAGTATAGTGAAGAAAGGTGTGAATACTTTTCAGGGTGCTAATACCTTTTTGAGTGCTAATACTTTTTTGAGTACGAATACTTTTCAGAGTGCTAATACTTTTTTGAGTGCTAATACTTTTTTGAGTGCGAATACTTTTTTGGGTACTAATACTTGTTTAAGTGCGAATACTTTTTGGGGTGCTAATACGTTTTTGAGTGCTAATACTTTTTTGAGTGCCAATACTTTTCAGAGTGCTAATACTTTTTTGGGTGCTAATACTTTTTTGAGTGCAAATACTTTTTTTTAATGCTAATACTTTTTTGAGTGCGAATACTT
This sequence comes from Girardinichthys multiradiatus, assembly GCF_021462225.1. NCBI lineage: Eukaryota > Metazoa > Chordata > Actinopteri > Cyprinodontiformes > Goodeidae > Girardinichthys > Girardinichthys multiradiatus. The sequence goes on from NC_061814.1 coordinate 14,129,123, forward strand.
TTCAGATTGCTAATACTTTTTGGAGTGCTAATACTTTTCACAGTGCCAATACTTTTCAGAGTGCTAATACTTGTTTGGGTGTGAATACTTTTGTAGGATGTGAAAACTTTTTAGGGTGCCTAATACTTTTGAAGGTGTGAAAACTTTTGAGGGTGCTACAACTTTTGGTGAATAATTTATACAGGCTAGCAGGATGGACGGTGAATTTGACCGGGACACAGATGACTCAGGTTGGGGTGAAGAGGCACCAGTGTGGAAAACATTTAAGGAACAGGTGTATGTGGTGAGGCAGTTGGTGCAGCAAACGCAGGCAGAAAAACAGGCAGAAAAGTTGATTAAAAAGATGAATCAGAAAATACAGGAGGAGGTCGAAAAAGATGGAACTGATGAAAAAAGCAGAAAAAACGTGGGAAGGTGGTTTTGTCTGAATATGAAGAAGGCTAAGAAAGAAAGAGAGTTGGCTGAGGAAAAATGCAAAAATAGTGGACAGTTTATAGGGAAGTTTAAAGAAACAAGAGATAAAGCGGCAAAGAATGAGACGTTCTGGTCGCAAATGGTGCTGATATGGCAGGGAGGTAAACATGCTATGTTTGACAAACCCCACACAACACCCACCAACACACACACTGGAGATAAACCACCACCATATGGTCTTCCTCCTCCAAAATCCGCCACAAAAGAATCTCCTTCTCCCCCTCCATTGGGGCTTTACCCCACATTGGACATTTCTGGGGGCAGACTGAGGATTACTGGTTTGCCTGAACAAAACTCTCCAGCAGGCGGAGCTTCAGCTCCCCCGCCGCAACCACCCCCCACAGCATCTTTCTCTACTGTGTCTTCCGGACCTCTGTCCGGTCATATATCTCCCGGAAATCCTTTCTCTTCATCCGATTGTACCTCTAAATCATCCACACATGAAGAACCCTCTCTTGACACATACAGAGGGTTGCCTCTTGACAATTGGAACGTGCGTCAGATGAGAGAACGTCTCCAACAGATTGTTGACTCTGCAGGTCCTCTTGACTCATCTCTACCCCCACAGCCGCATACCAATTACTGTGAGCTTAACCAAACTCCCACCCAACCCACTCCTCAACACACTTCACAAACCCCACAGCCAACACAGGGCTCAGTAGTCATGGCCCTTAACGGCCAGTGATACCCAGGCCCCCAACCCTTGCCTACTCCTATTTTCGTTCCACGGACCGTCAATGCTTCCACCCCGGCGGATCCAGCCCCCCCAGTCAATGAGCCCACTCATCTAGCGGAAGAAAATGAGGAAGGTGTGGGGTCCTCATCCGTGCATAGTGGGCCCATACCTAACAAGTATCTTTTGCGTGAGGTGGCATGTAGGGAACCAGGACATACGTACAATTTACCGCTTCTTGAACAGCCAGGGTCCAGAGGTAAAAGAAAATACAAACCTTTCTCCTTAGGAGATCTCACCTCTCTGTGCGACAAATTACCCCCTATTACAGAGGGTGCATCTATTTGGTTGCAAACATTGGATTCTTTAACTGCAGGAACCACATTCGCTCTAGGGGACTACCGCGCAATTGCAGCATGTTGCATGAAACCACACAGCTCTAGAGAGGTTGAAGCGAATGCTCGCTCCCTTCTCTTCCCAGACACAGCTCATTTGTCTCTCCATGCCCAAGACATAGGGGACGTGTTGAGGGAGTTATACCCTGTAACCAGGGGGCGCACTATCCCTAAATTTGAATAGAATCCAAATACCAATCCAAGAGAATATTTGGACCAGTGTAAATCCATGTGGCAAACACAAACTGGTACTAGTCCAGCCAATGAGGGCTCACAGAGGGATTGGTTCAGAGATGCTGTGTTAAGAGGCTTACCAACACAGGTTAAAACCAACATGGAGGACAATCCTGATTTGGCAGGGGCTGATACTGGAATATGGGACCGCCATTTAATTCACCATTTATCTAAAATAAGAGAGGAAGATAAGAAAGACGAGGAAGAACTTAAAACATTACAAACTCAGCTACTGAAAATGCAGTTAGCTGAAGCAAAACAAAAAGCTGGAGAAAATAAGAAAGAAGGTAAAACCCCTAAAATAATGTATGAAAGTGCTGTGTCCCAACCTCCACAAGCTCCTCCCTTTCCTGGCCACCAGGATACGTTTGCAAAGGGGCCTATGGCCTCTGGTCCTTATCAGGCACATGCTGGTCGCTTCAGGGGAGGGGGTGGGCCCAGGGGAAGGGGATTCCAGCGAGGACCGCCACGGAGGGGGGGAATGCTGATGTGTGCTATTACTGCGAAGAGCCTGGTCATTGGAGCAGGAATTGTCCCTACAAACGCGGTCCATATGTGGGTTATGGATGGCATGGACCTATGGGAGGGCCTGCGAGACGCCCACAAAGGGGACGAGGTGGTCCATCACGTGGAGGCCAACAGCAGCAACCTTCACTCCAACTGCCAGCCTGGGATGAGCCCAGTCACTGGCCAGACCACCATTGAGGGTCCCCACAGAACCCCCCGGACAGAGGGACTGAGGACCCCTTACTGTCCGTGACGGTGTATGGACAAAGTCTTCCTTTTCTAGTGGACACTGGGGCTACATGCTCAACCATCCAACAAGCCCCTCCTAACACTCTCTCTACAAGGACTACCACTGTCATGGGGTTTTTTGGGGCTAAACAGGTCCTACCTTACACCATGCCCCTAAGAACTTAAATAGGAGGGCAAATTTTGAACCACAGCTACTTAGTGTCCGCAGACACACCAGTAAATTTACTGGGCAGAGACATGTTGATCAAAATGGGCGCAATCATTCTGTGTTGTTCAGACGGACTGCAGGTGCATCTTCCTAATGGCACCCAACTCTCATGTGGCAGCAACACATTTTTTTCACATGGACAGTATTTAATCCAGCCCTTCCCCGATCCTAAGGCTGACATTTACTGGGTCTTGCTACACCCAGAAACCACGGCATGCAGAGGTGTTCTCTCTTCCTTCCTTCGGCGGAAATCCTGGATCTCCACTCTGGCACCCCCTGACCCACCACATGTCACACTGTTTTATGACAGAAATAACTGTGAATGCTACCAGGAAAGCTTTGCTGAAGAGCTGGAGGGTACTCTTGGGACATTGTCACCACTGATATTTATGTAGCTCCAGAGGGAGTTATCGCCTCTGTACAGTTATCAAAAGAACAGGAAGAGTGGTTTAAAATGTGGTCTGATGGCGTTCCCCACGTTTCTGTAGCCCTCCATCCAGGACATGAAGCACGTGAGTTAGGGGGTGTGTTAAAACGCTCCCTCTCCCTACAGGATTGGCATCTCTCTTCAACTCCTAACCTCTCCTATTCACTTTCAGGGAACACTTATCGCATTCTTAATCATTCCACAGATGTAGACACCCTGGAACATGTACAGTTAGACAGACATCATGGCAGAGAAAAATCAGATCACCCACTGGCAGCTGCCGTTGTACAGAGCATGCCCTCCACACTTTGGGCTGAAGGTCCTACAGACGTAGGTCTCATACACTGTACTCCTATTGCCTTTCAGCTTACTTCTGATCAACCAATGTGGAGATCTCAATACCCTCATAAACCCGCTGCTGAACTGGGCATTGAGAGCACAATAGAGGGGCTGTGGAATGCAGGTGTGTTGGAGTCGGCTGACTCCTCCTCGTGGAATACACCTATCTTGCCAGTGAGAAAAAAGGGACAGGAAAATGGAGGATGGCACATGATTTGAGAGCTATTAATGCAGCGCAGCGCAGATCACATAGGTATCGATACACTCGTTTGCCACAGGGTTTTGCTCTGTCTCCAGGAATCTTTAACCAAGTTCTTAAAGACTCTCTACAGGACTGCCCCCTTCCACCACACACCACATTGATTCAATATGTGGCTGACATCCTTTTGACAACGCCAACTGTTTCAGAATGTTTGGAGGCCACGGCTGTGGTCCTCTCACACCTTGCTAAAGCCGGGTACAAGGTCAGCAAATCCAAACTGCAAACTTGCAGAAAACAGGTTGACTTTTTAGGTAGAGTTATCTCCCAACCGGGCACTGGGATGTCCCCTACTCATCAGTCAGCTGTTCTTTCCCATCCCAAACACGTTTTTGTGAAAGACATGCTTTCCTTCTTGGGTCTCACTGGATACAGTAGATCTTTTGTTCCAGGATACACTGATCTCACTGCTCCACTTAGGGACCTGGTCAAAGAGCAGGGCATGAGAAATCTCACTGCCCCACTGGAATGGACTCGAGAAGCTGAGGAAGCTTTTATAGCTTTGAAAACCAGCCTATCCCAAGCTGCACACTTGGCACACCCCGACTACACATTGCCGTTCTATTTAGATGTTTCTGTAACAGCACACACAGCCAATGGCGTGCTGTTTCAGAAAAAAGGGGGAATAAGAACAGTGCTAATGTACATAAGTGTTATGTTGGACAACATGGAACAAAGACATCATGAATGCACCAGACATGCAGCAGGGATGGCCAAAATAATCCAGAAAACAGCCCATGTAGTTATGGGACACTCCCTCCACATTCTCACATCACATGGAGTAGTGGCTTTTGTGAACTCAAAGACATTCACACTATCACCACTGAGACAACAGAGACTGAGCAGGGTGCTGGAAGCTCCCAACATCACATACACACATGAAGGCATAAACATGGCAGACAGAATGACATCAGGAGAACCACATGTCTGTGCAGAAAAAGTGGAGTTTAATGAAAAAATCAGACCAGATTTACAAAGCACATCCTTAACAGAGGCAAAAAACTTGTATGCAGATGGTTGCTGTTTCAGACATGACACAGAAGGACTGAAAGCAGCGTATGCAGTTGTGGAGGACACAGGGACAGACTTTGTAACAGTGAAAGCGGAAAGGCTGACAGACACACAATCAGCACAGAAAGCAGAAGTTTTGGCAGTGATCGTGGCCCTAGAATTAGGAGAAGGACAAAAAATAAACATTTACACAGACTCAGCATATGCCACAGGTGCAGTGCATGTTGAACTGAAGCAATGGTTAAGAACGGGGTTTAGGACAGCAGGACAGAAACCCATCAAGCATGAACAGGAAATGAGAAGGTTGGCTGAAGCATTGCTCTTACCACAGGAGGTGGCAGTTATAAAGTGTAAAGGACATGACAGCAGTGATACCAGAGTAGCACTGGGGAATCAGGCGGCAGATCAAGCAGCAAAGCAGTGTGCTGGGTATCAACCAAAAAATATATTGTTGTGTTCAGAGGTAGGGTGGACACCAGAGCCCACTCTGGAGGAAGTAGTGAAACTACAAAAGGGGGCCTCACCAGAAGAAAAGTCGATGTGGAAGGCGAGAGGAGGCAATAAGGACCAAAATGGAATTTGGAGGAGTCCAGACGGACATCCAATCCAGCCACCAGAGCTCACTACAGCAGTCCTGGAGGAAGCCCATGGCATGGGGCATGTAGGAACCACACAGATGCTGAAAAATCTCGAACATTGGTGGCATCCTTATTTAAAACCAATGGCAGTGCATTGGATAAACTCATGTGAAATTTGCAGACAGTTCAATGTCAAATCTACCTTGAAGCCAGCGCCAGGGAAATTCCCAGTGGATCCTATTGCAGGGAAAGAAATCATCATTGACTATACAGATATGACTGAGAGAGTGAATGGGTTCAGATGTGTTCTATTGGTATGTGTGGACGCATTCACAGGATGGCCTGAGGCCTGGCCAGCAAAAAAGGAAGTGTCTGATTAATCCCCAGGCATGGTTTTCCTGCAAAAATCAGGTCAGACAACGGCACACACTTCAAAAATGAAGAACTTAGAGAGGTTGAAAAGTTCTTGGGACTGAGACATTCCTTTGGAACAGTGTACCACCCCCAATCCCAAGGGAAGGTGGAAAGGATGAACCAGACAATCAAAACGAAATTGGCTAAAATCTGTGCACAGACCAAAATGAATTGGGTCACTGCTTTGCCACTAGCCCTAATGTCTGTGAGAAGTTCTGTAAACCAGAAGCACGGACTGACCCCCCATGAACTACAGACTGGAAGACCATTTCCAGGCCCACATACCAGGTTGCCATTTCTAACTGAATGTGAACAATCTATGTCTTACCATGATTACTATAGATCTCTCCACAGCTTGGTTGCAGCATTCTCAAAACAGGTGGCCGCCCAAACATCCGAGGCTCGAGCCACCACCTCAGACGCGGAGTGGATCCTTCTGAAAGTCATCAAACGGAAGTGGTCAGAGCCCAGGTGGACGGGTCAATTCCAGGTCACAGAGAGAACCTCACATGCGGTGAGGCTCAAGGGCAAAGGAGACACGTGGTATCATTGGAGCCAGTGTACAGCAGCAGAGGCACCACAGAGATCGCTGCCAGAGGTCCAGCAGAACCTGAGGGACAACACCAGCCCACCAGAAGACCCTTCTCACCCAATTCAAAGGGCAGAATAATCCCCTAGGGTGAGAAAGCGTTCATTTACACCTAAAGGTTAGTCTACACCTTAGGTGCACCGTCAGATCAGTGGTCCCACCAATAGGGGCAGAATAATCCCCTGGTGAGACCACTTAGCTCCAGGTCAGTCTACACCTGTGAGTGAAGACCAGGACATCACACAGAAGAGGCGGGTGTGATTGAGCTTTCCTCTCTTTCACTCTTGGTTGTAGCTGGTGGGGAAATACTACAGGTCCTTCTCAAAATATTAGCATATTGTGATAAAGTTAATTATTTTCTATAATGTAATGATGAAAATTTAACATTCATATATTTTAGAGTCATTGCACACTAACTGAAATATTTCAGGTCTTTTATCGTCTTAATACGGATGATTGTGGCATACAGCTCATGAAAACCCAAAATTCCTATCTCACAAAATTAGCATATTTCATCCGACCAATAAAAGAAAAGTGTTTTTAATACAAAAAACGTCAACCTTCAAATAATCATGTACAGTTATGCACTCAATACTTGGTCGGGAATCCTTTTGCAGAAATGACTGCTTCAATGCGGCGTGGCATGGAGGCAATCAGCCTGTGACAATGCTGAGGTCTTATGGAGGCCCAGGATGCTTCGATAGTGGCCTTTAGCTCATCCAGAGTGTTGTCTTGAGTCTCTCAACGTTCTCTTCACAATATCCCACAGATTCTCTATGGGGTTCAGGTCAGGAGAGTTGGCAGGCCAATTGAGCACAGTGATACCATGGTCAGTAAACCATTTACCAGTGGTTTTGGCACTGTGAGCAGGAGCCAGGTCGTGCTGAAAAATGAAATCTTCATCTCCATAAAGCTTTTCAGCAGATGGAAGCATGAAGTGCTCCAAAATCTCCTGATAGCTAGCTGCATTGACCCTGCCCTTGATAAAACACAGTGGACCAACACCAGCAGCTGACACGGCAACCCAGACCATCACTGACTGTGGGTACTTGACACTGGACTTCTGGCATTTCCTTCTCCCCAGTCTTCCTCCAGACTCTGGCACCTTGATTTCCGAATGACATGCAGAATTTGCTTTCATCCGAAAAAAGTACTTTGGACCACTGAGCAACAGTCCAGTGCTGCTTCTCTGTAGCCCAGGTCAGGCGCTTCTGCCGCTGTTTCTGGTTCAAAAGTGGCTTGACCTGGGGAATGCGGCACCTGTAGCCCATTTCCTGCACACACCTGTGCACGGTGGCTCTGGATGTTTCTACTCCAGACTCAGTCCACTGCTTCCGCAGGTCCCCCAAGGTCTGGAATTGGCCCTTCTCCACAATCTTCCTCAGGGTCCGGTCACCTCTTCTCGTTGTGCAGCGTTTTCTGCCACACTTTTTCCTTCCCACAGACTTCCCACTGAGGTGCCTTGATACAGCACTCTGGGAACAGCCTATTCGTTCAGACATTTCTTTCTGTGTCTTACCCTCTTGCTTGAGGGTGTCAATAGTGGCCTTCTGGATAGCAGTCCGGTCGGCAGTCTTACCCATGATTGGGGTTTTGAGTGATGAACCAGGCTGGGAGTTTTAAAGGCCTCAGGAATCTTTTGCAGGTATTTAGAGTTAACTCGTTGATTCAGATGATTAGGTTCATAGCTCGTTTAGAGACCCTTTTAATGATATGCTAATTTTGTGAGATGGGAATTTTGGGTTTTCATGAGCTGTATGCCAAAATCATCCGTATTAAGACAATAAAAGACCTGAAATATTTTAGTTAGTGTGCAATGAATCAAAAATATATGAATGTTAAATTTTCATCATGACATTATGGAAAATAATTAACTTTATCACAATATGCTAATATTTTGAAAAGGACCTGTATATATTACAGCAGACCATGGAATACCAATATTTTTAACCCTGATCCGACACCTAAACTTGAAGCGCTAAACATATCCCTGATACGCGGTAGTTTACCGAATACTGCCTCAAACGGGCAACAGCCATTCCTTTTAACCCTTAAAGCCTTGACACACAACCCCCTAGGAACACACAATGCCCATTTCATGTTTGGTCTTCGATGAGGATGGAACACACAGAATCCGGAAGGCATCATCAAGATAAATTTTGGAAACCACTCCAATCAGGCAGAGTCAGACAAGGGGAGGATAAAGATAGACTACAACACCTTAAAACCCATAGAAATTATCCAGATGGCCACAGGATATACTGAAGATAACCTCAGGCTCCAATGGATATCTCAGACTGCCAAAGAACAAAGTAAATCAGATTATGTGGCATGCGCGGCTGCAAGACCACATTTAACTACTGACCCTGCTCCCCTGTACCCAGAGGACAATTGGGGTTACAATTGCATGATTCAACTGACCAACGAGGCGTCTCCTACTAACTGTACAACTTTGGCCAGCATTTTCCCTCCCATTCCTAACAATACTAAAACAGGACCGTTCACACCTACTAAAGCCAATGGCACGTGTACTTGCTTTAACTTCACATCATCCACCCCCAAAGTGAATGTGGGGCAAATCCCATCAGACTGGTGTAATATTACTACACCGGGTAACGTTATTGGTCCTCGGGCCAGATCTGGACTCTATTATTACTGTGGTGGACATAGATTACTTACCAACATACCTACGAATACCATAGGGGTGTGTGCAATGGTGAGATTACAGGCTCCCCTTATTCTTTTGGGTAAGGACCTTAAACGTCTACCCACTAAACATGCCCAACAAACAGCTCTCACCCGCAGAAGGCGACGGCATATTATGAAACGAAGCACTGCTGGATTTGATTTAAGTCAGGGCTCCCCCACCTATATAGGTGCTATAGGTGTCCCTAGGGGAGTACCAAATGAATATAAATTGGCTGACCAAATTTCTGCAGGATTTGAGAATATACCAATCATTGCTGCCCTTTTTCCTGTGACCCCTAACAAGAATGTCGACCGCATCAATTATATTCATTACAATATCCTACGCCTTGCGAACTTAACTCGAGATGCAGTTGAGGGACTCGCTGATCAAACAGGACCTACTTCCCTTATGACAGTACAAAATAGTATGGCGCTGGATATGCTTCTAGCAGAAAAGGGGGACGTATGTGCAATGTTTGGTGACATGTGTTGCACATTTATTCCAAACAATACAGCACCAGACGGATCGGTGTCGAAAGCCTTAGCAGGCCTCAAAACGCTATCCGCAACCATGCATGAACATTCAGGTATTGATAACCCATTTGAGGATTGGATGACTGGTATGTTTGGACATAGGTCAGGTTTGTTTATTTCCATAGCAGTATTTGTGGCTATTATGGTGACGTGTGGCTGTTGTTGTGTACCATGTATTAGATCTTTGATTGTGTGCTTTATTACTGCAACTATTGAAGGCAAGGTAACCCCACCCCCTCATATGATGCCTTTGTTGGCTATCCCTGATGACGACGAGGAGCCTGAAGGGGTGTTGAGAATTTGATTCAAGTCCGCTGTGCTTAGGCTTCTGGTATAGACGTTTACTTTTTGTATTCTTTTAGTGAAGTCTTAACATACTTCAAAAGGGGGAATTGTGGAAATATAAAAGCCTTATCATTAGTAGCTAAAGCTAAGATATATTTGGGATTTGCTGCTTATAGATTGATTATTATTAGGAGTTTTTAGTTATGCTTTTGAGAGTTAGAAAAATCCTTAAACAGTAGCTTCTAGTGTGGTCACACAATGAGTGTTTATTATTCAAGGTTAAAGCTTGCAGGTGTTTTCTGTCTGTATCGTGAGAAGCTGGCAGTGTATTGGGGAGGCATGATACTCCTCTCCCTGAAGATTCCTGAAGATGTGTGAGAAACTGACCTTCAGCAAAAGAATGTGTGAGAAACTGAGAAGGGCTGCACAAAAAATTTAAAATGTATATTTCCTGTAGTATGTGTGTGTTCAATAAAAGAACGGTGCAGGGGAGAGAAAAACAGATGTGTTTCTGACTACGCAGATGCAGCACCTCTCTCCCCGGCCGGGTGAACAACTTTATTCCGTAGTCCGTGTTTTTTTTTCTTAGAGATTCAAGTCTAGTTTCTCGTACAGAATTAAGATGCTTTGACCAAATAAACGAACGCGCAGGAGTTTAGAAGAACAACTCCAACAAAAGGAACAATAACCACAAATATAAACATGGAAAACATAAACTGTGAAAATCAACATCAACAAAAAAAAAAACTTTTGGACAGTGTGAGATATTGCAAGAGTCTTTAAAACAGAAGAAAAAATGCCAAGAGGAGTTTTATTTTATGTTCGTTCGTTCGTTCGTCGTCTTCCGCTTATCCAGGACCGGGTCGCGGGGGCAGCAGACTCAGCAGAGACGCCCAGACGTCCCTCTCTCCAGACACCTCCTCCAGCTCCTCCAGGGGGAGCCCAAGGCGTTCCCAGGCCAGCCGAGAGACATAGTCCCTCCAGCGTGTCCTGGGCCGTCCCCTGGGCCTCCTCCCGGTGGGACGTGCCTGGAACACCTCCCGAGGAAGGCGTCCAGGAGGCATCCGGTATAGATGCCCGAGCCACCTCAACTGGCTCCTTTCAATGTGGAGGAGCAGCGGCTCTACTCCGAGCTCCTCCCGGATGGCCGAGCTCCTCACCCTATCTCTAAGGGAGTGCCCGGCCACCCTACGGAGGAAGCTCATTTCAGCCGCTTGTATCCGTGATCTCGTTCTTTCGGTCATGACCCAAAGTTCATGGCCATAGGTGAGGGTAGGAACGTAGACCGACCAGTAAATTGAGAGCTTTGCTTTTCGGCTCAGCTCTCTCTTCACCACAATGGACCGGCACAGCGCCCCCATTACTGTGGCAGCTGCACCGATCCGTCTGTCGATCTCCCGCTCCATTCTTCCCTCACTCGTGAACAAGACCCCGAGATACTTAAACTCCTCCACTTGAGGCAGGAACTCCCCTCCAACCTGAAGAGGACAAGCCACCCTTTTCCGGTCAAGTACCATGGCCTCGGACTTGGAGGAGCTGATCCTCATCCCAGCCGCTTCACACTCGGCTGCGAACCGCCACAGCGCATGCTGTAGGTCTTGGTAGGTATTTTATGTGAGATATCTACAGGTCCTTCTCAAAATATTAGCATATTGTGATAAAGTTCATTATTTTCCATAATGTCATGATGAAAATTTAACATTCATATATTTTAGATTCATTGCACACTAACTGAAATATTTCAGGTCTTTTATTGTCTTAATACGGATGATTTTGGCATACAGCTCATGAAAACCCAAAATTCCTATCTCATAAAATTAGCATATCATTAAAAGGGTCTCTAAACGAGCTATGAACCTAATCATCTGAATCAACGAGTTAACTCTAAACACCTGCAAAAGATTCCTGAGGCCTTTAAAACTCCCAGCCTGGTTCATCACTCAAAACCCCAATCATGGGTAAGACTGCCGACCTGACTGCTGTCCAGAAGGCCACTATTGACACGCTCAAGCAAGAGGGTAAGACACAGAAAGAAATTTCTGAACGAATAGGCTGTTCCCAGAGTGCTGTATCAAGGCACCTCAGTGGGAAGTCTGTGGGAAGGAAAAAGTGTGGCAGAAAACGCTGCACAACGAGAAGAGGTGACCGGACCCTGAGGAAGATTGTGGAGAAGGGCCGATTCCAGACCTTGGGGCACCTGCGGAAGCAGTGGACTGAGTCTGGAGTAGAAACATCCAGAGCCACCGTGCACAGGCGTGTGCAGGAAATGGGCTACAGGTGCCGCATTCCCCAGACCTGGGCTACAGAGATGCAGCACTGGACTGTTGGTCAGTGGTCCAAAGTACTTTTTTCGGATGAAAGCAAATTCTGCATATCATTCGGAAATCAAGGTGCCAGAGTCTGGAGGAAGACTGGGGAGAAGGAAATGCCAAAATGCCAGAGTCAAGTACCCACAGTCAGTGATGGTCTGGGTTGCCGTGTCAGCTGCTGGTGTTGGTCCACTGTGTTTTATCAAGGGCAGGGTCAATGCAGCTAGCTATCAGGAGATTTTGGAGCACTTCATGCTTCCATCTGCTGAAAAGCTTTATGGAGATGAAGATTTCATTTTTCAGCACGACCTGGCACCTGCTCACAGTGCCAAAACCACTGGTAAATGGTTTACTGACCATGGTATCTCTGTGCTTAATTGGCCTGCCAACTCTCCTGACCTGAACCCCGTAGAGAATCTGTGGGATATTGTGAAGAGAACGTTGAGAGACTCAAGACCCAACACTCTGGATGAGCTAAAGGCCGCTATCGAAGCATCCTGGGCCTCCATAAGACCTCAGCAGTGCCACAGGCTGATTGCCTCCATGCCACGCCGCATTGAAGCAGTCATTTCTGCAAAAGGATTCCCGACCAAGTATTGAGTGCATAACTGTACATGATTATTTGAAGGTTGACGTTTTTTGTATTAAAAACACTTTTCTTTTATTGGTCGGATGAAATATGCTAATTTTGTGAGATAGGAATTTTGGGTTTTCATAAGCTGTATGCCAAAATCATCCGTATTAAGACAATAAAAGACCTGAAATATTTCAGTTAGTGTGCAATGAATCTAAAATATATGAATGTTAAATTTTCATCATTACATTATGGAAAATAATGAACTTTATCACAATATGCTAATTGTTTGAGAAGGACCTGTATATCATAGAGAAGATCTGTATCTATATGGCTATAAATAATCAATGTATCTAAAAAAATCTAAATAATTATGGCTAGCTTTACACATCGACAGGCTAACTTTTTCACCTATTCTTCTTTACAAATTGCTGTCTCAGTCTCCTGGATAAAAAGTATCTGCCGATGATTATTTTCCGGTAGGAAAATTAAACCTCTGCACCAGTCTTATCTCCCTTGCAGCCTCTAAAAGTTTTATTGCTGGACTGCATTGTATTCAACTTTAACCATTTCACAGCTTTAACCCCAACCTGTCTGCTTCGTTCCTTGGTCTCCATGATGCTGTTTGTTTACTAATGTTCTCTAATAAATGTCTGAGGCCTTCACAGAACTGCTGTTGAGATTAAATTACACACCGTTGACTCTAGGTCTAGTGAATTTATTAACGCAATTGGTTGCACTGAATTTAATTTAGGGGTATCACATCAAAGGGAGCTAAATACATATGCATACCACACCTTTTTTATATTTCTAATATGACATTTAAAACGTTAACATAAAGCATGTGAAAAGCACATAAATTTAATTTTAAACTTTATATCAGACTCCAACTCCCAGAGAAAATAATACAAGTTTTTTTTAAGTGATTATCTTCCTGGGATTGTTGTTCGACCTTTGTATCATGACTGGAGGTTCGGGTTATCTAACACTCTCTTTGATATCTAGTCTTTGTTGTATATCAAAACGTATGTCCTCACTGGGTAATCCTCAATAGAAATATATATATATGGCCTTCTTGAGGAGGCATTTTAGGGGTTACTTTAGTTCAGTTTCTTGCTATCAGGCTGCATGGAAGCTTTGAGCAGCACATCACGCGTACAGAGGACTGCGGGGAATGAGGTTGACAGCGGGCAGCGAGGCTTATAAATAAAGCGCCCACAGCTGTGCGAAGACTAGTGGGTAAAGGCTTCGCTTTTTAATCTAGTAAAGAGTAGTCGCGACACGAGACAAGCCCATTCCGGTATCTACGTCCGTATATTAGTCACTGTGTTTAACAGCAGAAAGCAGAGAAAAACTGGTCGGGGGAGGTGGACGGGTTCGGGCCCCGGCTGGAGAAGAAGCTGTTGTTACGTAGCAGTCCAACCACACATTCTTATATACGCACACAAATACACACATCGGCTACTGCTGCTCTTGCCAGGAGCTCAATGAGGGGGAATGACCGCAAGTGACCTCAAAGGACACGCTATGCTTGAGCGAGTGTTCTCGTTTTTAAACTCCGACGGCATTGTTGTAAAAAAATGAAGACAAACATTTAATTTGGTGTTTCAGCGTAAGTACGACATTCGCTGCTCACGCCGAGGTCTCACAAGCCTGCCGGGGCTAGTGTTAGCCAGCTAAGCTAGCTGAAACCTATACCCTCTGTTTGCTGCAGGTGCTAGGCTAGACTAGCGCTGCGATGGATAAAGCTAAGTCATTAGTGGACAACAAGGGAGCTTCGGGACCTCTTCATGTCAATAACGTACAGAGTCCGAGGGGGTTGAACGGCCTCGTCGTGGTAGCTGCTAACGGCAGCTGCTCCGGCAGCAATGCATTCGGCTTGAGCACGGGACCCAGCAGCAGCACGCCTGAAATGCATCACCTGCAGCGGGGGGAGGAGGAGTGCAACGGGTCCCCGGCAAAGAGATGCCGGCTGCGGAGGAGGACGGAGTCGGTGAAACGGAATAGACCCCGTAAGTTCCAAAAAATTTAATCTCTGTTACAGTCAGTCATTTACTGTCATTGTTCTGACATAATAGTTACTGGGCTAATTGTGGCACAAAAAGCCGGCTGCAGTTTTTTTTACACTGTGCCGTCTCGCAATTATAGGGAGCGACCTCCAACCATTTTTATGTTCTCTCATTACGTCGTCATTAATCGTGTTTTTTTTTTTTTTAATAACTGATGAATTATGTTGACCTCTCAGCTCTACCGCTGTGCTCCTCCTGCAGCCCGCCGTCGTCAGGGAG
This sequence comes from Girardinichthys multiradiatus, assembly GCF_021462225.1. Lineage (NCBI taxonomy): Eukaryota > Metazoa > Chordata > Actinopteri > Cyprinodontiformes > Goodeidae > Girardinichthys > Girardinichthys multiradiatus. The sequence continues at coordinate 14,144,158 of NC_061814.1, forward strand.
ACGTCCCTTTGTGTTTATCAACCCTCAGGTTGCATTTGGAGCATTGTGATTGGTCTGTTTCAGGTGGTGAAAAAGCTCCTGATAAGTGGGCCTGGCTTGTCTTAACCAATCAGCGCTCGAATCTGCATGAGGAAGGGTAAATGGGCAGGAATCCCCTCCTATGCTTACCAAGTGTTTCGGAAGATGTGACGGTCGTCCTAGTAAAGTTCACAGGTTTAGCGCAGAATGCTGAAAGGAGTTGTTTTCTTCGCCCTGTGAAGTCTTCATAAACCTCTAGAACAGACAGTTGTGTTTTAAAATTTCCCTTTAATAAGTTGCCTTTGTATAGTATTCAGAAAATCTTTTGTGTGCCTCCTAGGGCATATATTTTGCCTAACAATGAAGCTTATAACTGAGAAAAAACCCGGTAAGTGTTTGTCTCTGCTTTATTATTCTGAAAAAGCTATTAACAACTGTGTTACAGTCAAGATAAGCTTTATCATAACCTGTTTGTGATGAATGTTACACATTTTATATATGATTCATAAACATTTTAAAGGTATACTGTTAAATACCTAAAAACGTGTTGTGTTTGACATGATCAGGATTTTTTAACTGCAATTGTGCTTTTTTGGTCAGAGCCCTGGGGTTTGTTTTGGTTAAAAGCGGTTGTCTAGGTTAAGCTTAATCTTACTCTGTGGATATATTGGCAGATACTCGCATACTGTAAAGATACAGAGAAACTGCAGTACTAGAAGTCTCTTAGTCAGCCGCACTGCATTCCTTACATCTGTAAGTAATTGCCTTGGTCAGGGATGGGGATAAAAATAAAATTTATTACTGTGCATTTTTGTCCAGCTGTTAAAGAAATTTAGATTTTTCAGAGCAGACTGGTTCTTTTAAGAAGTTTAGCTGCTTTATGTTGTGATAATGTGTTGTTGCCATCCTTATCACAAGCTGGATCATCACTTTTACATTTTCAACAAGTCATTCATTATTTTCTGGTACCAAATATACACTACTCACAAAACGTTTGGGGTATTTATGAAAAATGTGAAAGGTTCGAGCTACAGTGATAATTGTGAATCATGAAAGTAGGAGATTTAAGTGAAAGCGAACAATGTTGATTTTCTTATCTCAAACAATTTGTTTTTGGAAAGAAAACCCAACAACAGTGGAGAGTATATCACAGCAAAAAATGTCAGTGTTTCAATAATGTGTCATGTGCCCTTGAGTTTCAATTGCAGCTTGACAACAACGTCTCATGCTGTTCACAAGTCGCCTTATTGTCTGCTGAGACATGGCATCCCACTCTTCTTGAAGGATGGCCCTCAAGTCATTGAGGTCCTGGGGTACAGAGTTACGAGCCTGTAGATGACAACCCAGCTGATCCCATGGGTTTTCTATGGGATTCAGGTCTAGAGAAAGTGGAGGCCATTCCATTCGAGGTACCGCAGTCTCCAGCAGCCGTTACCTAATGATGCAACCTCAGTGGGCAGCAGCATTGTTGTCTAAGCCTGTGTTGTTGATGCAGGGGCACAATGACTGGATTAATGATGTTATTGGGGTAGTATGGCCTTGTCACTGTACCATTCACAAATTGTAGGTCAGTTCTGTATTGACTAGACACACCTGCCCACACTAATGCTTTCAACACCAAGGGTTTGTCTGGTGACAACAGTGGGTGATGCATACCGCTCTCCTTGACTTCTCCAATGTTGCTGGCGACCACCTTTTCTGCTCAGTGTGAAGCGACTTGTAACAGAGAACAGCACTAAGGCCCACTAGTCCCTCGTCCAGCGTAACTGCTCCCTGGCCCGTGCAAGACAGTGATGCCTGCATCTGGTGGTGTGCTGCGCCTTGGATTCCTCTCACCTACCTTAAATGTGCCTGGAGTTGAGTGGCACTCTTCATCAGGTGCTACAGGGCACTGTTCACAATGAAGCGGTCATCAGTGTAGGATGTGGCCAAAGGTCACATGTAAAGGTTATAGTGCATTTTAAAGTCGTCCTAAAATTTTACCCGAACTCCTAACTGCACTCCCTATCTGTGAGTAGTATATATGTTTAATACTGCCTTAAGAAGATGAGTTTTGTAAGTGACTGTTCTTTTTAAATTTCTACCAAGTTACATCTGCATGGGAAGATGGGAAAACTTTAGGATATCCAGGGGTAACTTGTCCCATGAATGTTTTTGTCTCAGCACTGTACCATTACATTTGTAGGCTTTTTTGTTTTTTGGATTGGTGGACTGTCAGCCAGCAGCAAACCTGTAGTAGTAATAACACAGGAAACTCTGAATTTGGCTGATAGTTTTTTATGCTGTACCACATAAAACAGAAAATGAAGCCATTACAAGATTATCCTATGAAAGCGGGTCCCTAAACTTTATCTGATTTTTATTCAACTCAAAAGAACGTTAAAGTACACGCTGTTGGTTGATGCATTCACAGATCTAAAATGCTGGGAGCTTTTAGTTTTGATGCATTTATTGAATAGCAAAAAAAAAAAAAATATATATATATATATATAATTCAAGGAAAATCTGGCAGATTCTGACGTCTGGACAATTCATTAATGTATCTCCAAAAGGATTTATACACAAAAGTAATCCGTTTTTTATATCAATGAGATATTAACAGACTGAGTCACCCACATCTTATGTACAGGGATTTGTTTAAGTTATCTATGACTGAACTTGGATATCTAAATTATAAGTTTAATTAAATATAAGAAGTTCCAAAAAAATAGCTTAAAAATGTTTCTAAAATTGCTGTACATAAAATGTTTTTTCTTTGGTTTTTCCATTGAAAAATCATTTGAGATGGGGGCAGCAGCATGAAACCAGCCGAATGTCTGATCCACAAGTCATCGTTAGTGTTTATTATGTATGAAACGAGCAACCATTGTAATGATCTAGTCCCAACCTCCCTCAAACCTTTGTTTTCCTTTCCAAAGAAGATAAAAATAGAAGCACCTTCAGAATGACTGTGCTTATTGTGTTTAGTATAATTGATGGACAAATCAGTGGAAATTTAGTTGATAATACTGCTGTGCTGCCAAATAGCCAGAGACTGTAAAGACTTTCTGCAGGGCAATGCCTGATTACGTAGTTAAAGTCACATCTCCCCCATAACCTTTACAGGGTCCAGTCAGAGAATCTCTGCTTTAATGGCTTACTTATCCTTGGAGAGAGTCCAGTCATTTTGATAAACCTGGATAAAATGTCTAAGCTTTTCTCCACAGAATGCTGACCCCGGAATGTGTTTCCCTCTGGGATTGGGTTTTTCACTGTGTTAGTTGCTTTAACGTCTGGTAACCCAGTCTGACACATCTCTTGTTTGGACCAGAGGCAGTTTTGCAGCTGTTTGTATTCTGGCAGATCGGAAACTTAGTGGGACTTTAGCAGAACATATACTCTAATAGGTACTCTACGTCATCATTGATGTGAAATAAGTGAATGCAAAGCGGTATGAAGTTGCATTAGAAAGCAATATAACAACAACTACAACTTCTTAGATCGAACTTATGTCCAGCACTTTAATGTTCAATGTCAGTTGTTAGTTTTGTTAGTTCTGCATAACACAAAAGTATGCCTTTGGATAAAAAAAACCTTACCTCGTCCCTTATAGCTTAAAACAAAAAAAAACTACAGATCTTACACTTTGCCAGTATTAGGGAAACATAGAGCAGGCATAACCTGTATGGATATACATATATTTTTAGACTTTAAGACCACTGTATTTTGGACAGATTGAGATGTTTTTTCCATGACACGGGGGACCAAGGTTTGTGAAATGGAATATCAGCACAAACACCAAAAATCCTGAGTTCATTCTGATGGAATGGTTGCAGTGGGTCTTTCAACATCATTGAATAGACATTATACAAACTTTGATCAATGTAAGCAATGTTGTAAAGAAGAGTGGACTTAAACCCGAAACAAAGTGAGACTGATAAGGTCATAGGGTACAGGGCTTAGGGAAAAGTGTTTTGGGTCATTGTTGTGACTTTATTTTAGATATAATTGCAATGGATGAAAGTAGTGAAAATAGACCCTGCGTTGCCTACCAGTAAAGGGATGGCTTGTATGGGGTGTGGCTGTCAGTGGAAATGTGATTGGCAGAAATTCTGCAAAACAAAAAGGAGGTCTACGATACCGTTCAGCTGTTATTAGTTAAAAGCTCATACATATTAAAAAGGAGGTGCAATTGAAACTCTATGAATAGGGCTGGATTTATCCAGGAGTTGACTTTCAGTGTTAAGAACGGGCACACCCCGTTTCTAGCTTAGTTTGACTTTGTGCATGTTAGTTTTGATAAAAAGGTCTTTGACACCCCTGAAAACAACCAAAACTACAACAAAACCTGCATCCCATCTGGTTCCTTTTGAATGAGAAACCCATCCTCCCTTTCTCAGGTTATTTCAGGTTAGTTCTGATGTCCTTTCAACAAAGTAAAGTACAAAGTATGTGTACTGTGTTGCTGATTGGATCGAACCGTTCCCAGGTGATGCAAATAGTTTTTTATCTCGATATGCTTTAATTGTTGTCCTAGAGAAAATAATTACAGTCATACTTTAATTATTCTGAAGTAAATGAACACATTTTGCTTGCTGTGAAAGCTAAAGAGAACAAATTTACTTCTTAGTTATTTTAAGAGTTTCAAGTCGGCCAGTTTACGAATGAATCATTAAAGGGTAATCTGTGGAGCCACACATTAGTAGAATTAAAAAGCAGTAGTGCTGTAAGTTTTTAATAGGAGCACCCTCACAAAAATCTGACTCTAACAACAAAACCAATCATGTAAATATGACACCAGAAAAGGCAATAATGTTACTAGACTAAAAAAATGTTAATCCTTGAGGTCAGAACAGCTTGTTAGGAAAATGTTTTCTTCACTATGCCCACTGTATCAATGCAATCTTCAGCCGCACTGGCGTATGTTCTTGTCCTGTTCTGTTCGAGGCTATGTTAAGACAAGATCAACTTAATAGGACAATTAAAGTGTGGAAAGTGTGTACTTTATTCCACCATGTGGACATGCTGTGCAAACCAATCACTCCTTTCTCCCTGGCTCTTCTTGTCACAGTGAACTTTGGCTGCGCACACACAACACGACATGTGTTTGTGCGCATTTTAAACATAATTCTTGGAGAGATGGTCCACTAGGAGCATTTCAGGACACATGCAAGAGGAAAAATAGGCTTTGATCAAAATGTTTAGCATTTTTGGATAGAAGTCTCTGTATTTTAGTTTTTTACTACTTGTGTTCAGGCTGTATCTCCTATGGGGATTTAATACCTTGGTTTTTATTATAATGTCAGCTCAGTGGGTTGGCTCGTCATCATGCACCAAATAGAAGGATTCATCACATTCCTGTGTTGAAGGCTGCTGCTTTTAACAATAAATGCTAAGGTAAATAAACGTCGTCAAAAGAGTCGCACATGGTTAATATTTAAAAGCTTGGTTCTGATTGGTGAAACTGTTCTATCTAGCCCTGCCCCGTTTTACTTATCAATGTTTTAAGGTTTAAAGAATAGTGTGAGGCCCTCTAGAATATGACCTGTAGTAACCTTAAGTGTGTTATTCGTCCCAAAGTTGTCAAGCAGAACTTTGGTGTTTGATAGATAGAAATCTTTATTGTCCCATAAAGGGACATTTGTTTCCACCTGCTGACATGTCAAGTTGGAAATCCACACCATACATATAAATATTCAACACAATGACAGGACAAGTGCACAACAAATGGCGAAATAAATCAATGAGGGATCAATGAAGGAACAAAACTCCTTTTTAAAACTGGCCCTTCTATATTTAAGTGTCCGCTATCTGTATCCAGAGGGCAGGAGCTGAAAAGTTAAGAAGCGGGTTAACTGTGGGTCAGTGCTGGTGTCTGCTAAAAATTGAGGAGGGGGGGGGGGATACAGCCAGAAGCATTTAATTAAGAAATCTGTAATTTGGTGTTTAGTTTTATCATTTTGTAAAAAATCATTCTTTTTTCATTCTTCATTAAGTCTTTCATATGATTTCCTTTCAAATGATTTCTATTTATTTTTGTGCCTGAAGGAACAAAGTATGACATTTTTTAAAAGCAGTTAAAAAAAGAAAATATTCCTAGTGCTGCTAATATATCTTATTAATGTTTACAAATTTAACAATGTCATCAGGCAGGGACTTAAGCAGAAATATAGATGAAACAGTGGCTAAAATTAGTGGATGCTATCAAGTACTTAGTGTGACATCCCTGTTTGCAAAATGTAGCTGGCACCTTGCAGCCAGCTGGCAAGCAGTGCTCAGCAGCAGGTGAGGGACTGCGCTGCATTACTTTAGGCTCTATAATGGCTGACAACCACTCCAATCACTTTGGCACCTTCTCTAGAACCCGCCCAGTTCTATCAGATTATTACTGGGCCATTTTATCTTTTATTTCAGTGATGAAATCTAGTAAATTGATTATTTATTGATTGATAGAAAAATGTTTGTTTTGTCTAAATATCAGCTGCAATTGTAAATTAATTAACATTGATTTCACAAATGAAAAAAATGTGCCAGTGACATTATATTGATTTTTTATTTTTATTTATTTGGGTATAGGAATAGTGCTGAATTATTATAGCTTTGTGGCGTTCTGGAGACGTCCTTTAGTACTGGATCTCTTCTTACATCAGTGCCAACGGAACCTTGCTTTAATTGTGAAAGTAAGGTGGGTTGGGTGGAGGCTGCAGATAACAGGAAGATGGATGGCATGCATAAAATTGCCTGAGAGGTTGAGGGGAAGTGGAAGAGAAAATAGAAGAGTGTATGAGAGACGGTGGGGGAAGGGAGGGTTACCTGTTTCCATGGGAACAATGGCTCTTGGTGAGCTGTGGCAATGTGCTTTATTTATTTTTACTAGCCTGTCATTCTGAAAGATTTTATCTCCATCACACTTGATCTTCTACTAAATTTACCAAAATAGAAAATTGTGTTATCTCTCAAGATGGTGTTAACGCTGTATGTGCTGCATTAATGCAGCCACAGTCTGAGTTAATACTAAGATATGATTGACTCGCTGTCCTTTTTTCTCCCATAATAATGATATTTACAGTGTTTATAGTCAATGTTTATGCTTTTGTACAAACCAAGGTTATTAGAGATGCTCAGATCAGAGATTTGATGGTTGATTTCTGATTACTGACCCCAAGTTTAACCCATTTTAATTGCTTTCAAAGAACTATGTATTTAGGGGGGCGATATGGACTTAAAAGTTTATCACGTTATTTTGTTGTACTACTGTGGTAACGATGAAAAGCTATTTATACCTACTTTTTAGTCCGTTTTAGGTGACTGTGACTGCAATTCACAGCAACCATAGTGCCACAAACAAATGCTGCTCTTAAAAAATAAAAAATAAAACGCTTCTTCATGACACCAGTTACAGAATGTGTGATTTTCATCCCTAAACTGCACACAGTAGCTGCATTTAATTACTTTTTCTAATTTTTTGATATTTATTAATGCTCTAATGACACAAACAGTGGAGAAAATATTAAAAGTAACAATCAAAACAATGCAGGCAGGTTTTGTATGGAGAGCCGTTTTATTCAAAATTAAATAAATAAATACTGCTATTGATAAATCCCTCATGAGGACAAAAATATCGAGGCACGTGACATCGCCCGGTACGGCGGAGCCGGGGTCCCACCCTGGAGCCATGCCTGGGGTCGGGACTCGCTGGAGAGCGCCTGGTGGCCAGGTCGCTCCTTGCGGGACTCGGCTGGGCCAAGCCCGAACGAGAGAAGCGAGGCCATCCGAGAATCCGAGTGGTGTTTTGTTATTGGACTTCTGTGCTAGTCACGGAGTGTCCATAATGAACACCATGTTCAAACATAAGGGTGTCCATCAGTGCACTTGGCACCAGGACACCCTAGGCAGGAGGTCGATGATCGACTTTGTTGTCGTATCATCAGACCTTCGGCTGCATGTTTTGGACACTCGGGTGAAGAGAGGGGCTGAGCTGTCCACTGATCACCACCTGGTGGTGAGTTGGATCCACTGGAGGAGGAGAAAGCCGGACAGATTTGGCAGGCCCAAGTGCATAGTGAGGGTCTGCTGGGAACGCCTGGCGGAGCCCTAAGCCAGGGATGTATTCAACTCCCACCTCCGGGAGAGCTTTGACCAGATCCCGGGGGATGTTAGAGACATAGAGTCCGAGTGGACCATGTTCTCCGCATCTATTGTTGATGCTGCTGCCCGTAGCTGCGGCCGTAAGGTCTGCGGTGCCTGTCGCGGCGGCAATCCCAGAACCCGGTGGTGGACACCGGCAGTAAGGGATGCTGTCAAGCTGAAGAAGGAGTCCTATCGGCTGTGGTCTGCTTGTGGGACTCCTGAGGTGGCTGACGGGTACCGTAAAGCCAAGCGTGCTGCGGCCCGGGCTGTGGCAGAGGCAAAAACCTGGGCCTGGGAGGAGTTCGGTGAGGCCATGGAGAAGGACTACCGGTTGGCCTCGAAGCGATTCTGGCAAACCGTCCGGCGTCTCAGGAGGGGGAAGCAGTGCTTCGCCAACACTATTTATAGTGGGGGTGGGAGGCTGCTGACCTCAACTGAGGACATTATCAGGCGGTGGAAGGAGTACTTCGAGGATCTCCTCAATCCTGCCATCATGCATTCCGTGGTGGAAACAGAGGCTGGGGACTCGGGGTTGGATTCTTTCATCACCGAGAAAAGTCACCGAGGTGATGAAAAAGCTCTGCGGTGATTAAAAAGCTCCACGGTGGCAAGGCTTCGGGGGTGGATGAGATCCGCCCTGAGTACCTCAAGTCTCTGGATGTTGTTGGGCTGTCATGTTGACACGCCTCTTCAACATTGCGTGGCGGACGGGGACAGTGCCTCTGGACTGGCGGACTGGGGTGGTGGTCCCCCTTCATAAGAAGGCGGACCGGAGGGTGTGTTCCAACTACAGGGGGATCACACTCCTCAGCCTCCCTGGTAAGGCCTACGCCAGGGTATTGGAGAGGAGAGTCCAGCCGATAGTCGAACCTCAGCTTCAGGAGGAGCAGTGTGGTTTTCGACCCGGCCGTGGAACACTGGACCAGCTCTATACCCTCTACAGGGTGCTCGAGGGTTCATGGGAGTTTGCCCAACCGGTTCACATGTGTTTTGTGGACCTGGAGAAGGCATTCGACTGTGTCCCTCGTGATGCCCTGTGGGGGTGCTCCAGGAGTATGGAATCAGGGGCCCTTTTTTAGGGGCCATCCGGTCCCTGTACGAGCGGAGCAGGAGTTTGGTCCGCATTGCCAGCACTAAGTCGGACCTGTTCCCGGTGCATGTCGGACTCCGGCAGGGCTGCCCTTTGTCACCGGTCCTGTTCATAACTTTTATGGACAGGATTTCTAGACGCAGCCAAGGGCTGGAGGGGGTCTGGTTTGGGGACCAGTGGATTTCATCTCTTCTGTTTGCAGATGATGTGGTCCTGCTGGCCCCCTCTAGCCAAGACCTACAGCATGCGCTGGGGCGGTTCGCAGCCGAGTGTGAAGCGGCTGGGATGAAGATCAGCTCCTCCAAGTCCGAGACCATGGTACTCGACCAGAAAAGGGTGGCTTGTCCTCTTCAGGTTGGAGGAGAGTTCCTGCCTCAAGTGGAGGAGTTTAAGTATCTCAGGGTCTTGTTCACGAGTAAAGGAAGAATGGAGCGGGAGATCGACAGACGGATCGGTGCGGATGCCGCAGTAATGGTGGCACTGTGCCGGTCCGTCGTAGTGAAGAGAGAGCTGAGCCGAAAAGCAAAGCTCTCAATTTACCGGTCGGTCTATGTTCCTACCTTCACCTATGGCCATGAACTTTGAGTCATGACCGAAAGAACGAGATTCCGGATACAAGCGGCTGAAATGAGCTTCCTCCGTAGGGTGGCCGGGCACTCCCTTAGAGATAGGGTGAGGAGCTCGGCCATCTGGGGAGGGTTCGGAGTAGAGCCGCTGCTCCTCCACATCGAGAGGAGCCAGTTGAGGTGGCTCGGGCATCTATACTGGATGCCTCCTGGACGCCTTCCTCGGGAGGTGTTCCAGGCACGTCCCACCGGGAGGAGGCCCAGGGGACGGCCCAGGATACGCTGGAGGGACTATGTCTCTTGGCTGGCCTGGGAACGCCTTGGGCTCCCCCCGGAGGAGCTGGAGGAAATGTCTGGGAAGCGGAAGACGACGAGTACGTGTGCTATTGACAAATTATTAATGAATATTCCTTGAAATAAATAAATATCCCCATGAAATAAAACAAAATGTTAAAATAAATTTTCATTTCAAGATTTATTTAATTTACTCAAAGATTTATTTATTTATTTCACAATGCAGTTTTATTTTGTAAAGCTACTTTATGTATTTCAGTTACTTTTACTTTTTAACCCCGTTTTTCATTTGAAGCTCTTTTTTTAATTTCATATTCTTATATTTAAATAGGGGGCGGAGTTTTATCCGTGGGGCGTCGCTGGGGCCGCACGGCCAAGCTCAATTCGTGGCTGTGGCCGGCAGAAGCATGCCGTTGCCTGCCAGAAAACAGCATGCCGCAGTTAAACATGCTTTCCCCCGTATTTCCAAACAAAGATGGCCTAATTACAGATTTTAATCTGTTTTTAAATTTTATCTTAGTGGTATATGCAGTTAGCATTGCCATCAAAAGTCCCTGTCTGTGTGTTCCCTGTGGGGTAAGCGGACCCTAAGATTTTCCATGAGATTTCATTTTGTGCTCCCTATGTCTCCCTTGGACACAATCACATGTTCTTTTAAAGACTGCAATAAAGATTTTGTGCATAACAATTTACTCCCAATATTTTATGCCACTATGAATTTGTACATTGTAACAATCTGTTCTCTATACTGCATTTTTCTTCAGGTCTAATGATCCTCTGATTAAGATCTTAACTTTCCTGAGCACTCTGGAATTCAACCACTGCTGCGGCCACCATCTATTTATAGTCTTCACTATACACATTATATGTGGATCAGTTTTCTCAAATTTTAACAACTTCAATGCCAATTTTAGCAATAACGTCTATTTTTCCTTTTAATAATAATTATAAAAAATAAAAATAAAAATGTAGTTTTTTTTTTTTTTTCTTATCCCAGATACGCAAATTGAATTTTTGGGGAGGTATTCTCCAACGCCGGAGAGCATCAAAGGTTGATCTAGATCTGTGTTCAGTTTTAATTTTTTGTGCATGGTCATCAAAAGTTGATTTGGATGAGCTTTCAGCACTAGGGAATATAAACAACTAAAATTAATAGTAGTGTAGTGTATTCAAAAAGTACATTTTGAACACCAGTCAATGGCATAAAGACGTGAAGGAGGGGCACTAAAACATTTCTCTATTGAGAATAAAAGACTGTTCCTGGACAAAAATGTCCACATTTGGATTCACACACAGAAAAAAACACATACTTTATGCATGGGTGGTAAAATGCCCAGGTTTGCTTTAAAGAAACCTTTTTGCGTTCTTTAAAAAACTACCAAGGAAAACTTTGAAAGACCTTCAGAAAGCTTGAAGGCTATTGATCAAGACCACATGGAAAACTTCCATGAAATTCTGGCTGCTTGGAAACAAAATATTAAGAAATGAGTCTTTTGATTGGCTGTATTGACAAAGAAAATCAGAACAAAGAAATCTGTTGTAAGCATTGACTGGAGGCAGTTATCAAACCCCATGGACAAGTTATCTGTTTATATTTCATATTGAAAGCAAAACTGAGATGGTGTGCTTTTGTAGCAGCAGCTACGCTGTGTTGTGGCAGCTCTGTTTGCTCTCTTTTTTTTTTTTTGCCAAACAGTGGCTTCATTCCAACCACAGGAACACAGTCTCTGTTCAGCCTTATAGTAACACAATGAACTTCTTTTTTTCAAACTTAGCTGGTTTGTGATTCAGATCTGTAGTGTCCTGTTTAAAAGTAAAGTTAATTATGCGTTTTCCTCTCCAGCCTTCCCCTGGTTTGGTATGGACATTGGTGGGACCTTGGTAAAGCTAGTGTACTTTGAGCCAGTCGACATCACTGCAGAAGAAGAACAAGAAGAAGTTGAAAACCTCAAATCTATCCGCCGCTACCTCACCTCAAACGTGGCATATGGTATGTAACCTCAGACTCACATGGACACGGTGTTATCGAATAATTTATATCTTGATACGAAAGGTCAGGTCAAGGACATTCCATCGGAAAGCATAAGTTAGCTCAGAACCTTTTTATTTAGGAAAACATTTTTTCCCTCAGGTAAAACGGGTGTCCGTGATGTCCACTTGGAGCTGAGGAACCTGACCATGTGTGGGCGGACAGGAAACGTGCACTTTATCCGCTTCCCTACCCAGGCCATGCCCCGGTTCATTCAGATGGGAAGAGACAAGAACTTCTCCAGCCTGCACACAACGCTGTGCGCCACGGGAGGCGGGGCGTACAAGTTCGAAAACGACTTCAGAACAGTGAGTGTGCCATGAGCAAAAAATAATCTGCAACATTTTCTGTCTTTTCAACTGTTGGGAGTATGATTATTGATTGAATAATCTTGATCAATAATTATAATTACAAATCATAATCTGACAAAATCAATTTCTTAACCATAAATCCTCATTTACGAATCGAGACCAGAGATATTTCTGGTGTTGTAATTGTGGCTCAACGCCTCTGACAATTACAACCGTTAAATACTCCGTAATAATTAATAACTATTGCCGGAGATGTCACTGTTTAATCGACCGTTTCTGCCGAAACGGGTGGAACTTGAACCTTATTTTGACTGACACATCACTTTTGCACACAATGAAACACCAAACGCTCTCTCTTTATGTGAATATTTATTAATTTTCACCTACTCAACATGCAAAGTTCTACAAACACAGGGGTAACACATCTAAATAAGCAAAATCAACAAACGGTAGTGGGTATGTATTGAGTCAACCAGCAGTTTATGGCACTACAGACGAAGGGAGAGGATATGAAAGGGGTGTGTGGTGATGACTGGTGGGGGGGGGTTGGAGCGCAGCTTAGAGTCTTTTTTTTATGATCTTCTCATCATAAAACTTCCCCCTAACTCCTGAACACAAAGGATTGATAACTTTTGGCAGCAAGCTAGCACAGTGAGATTGAAGACAAAAGTAAAATGGAGAATTTTACCATGAGGTCGTTTTAACAGTCCAGTCTTGCAACGCACCCGCGTTCAGATAGTAAACACAAACAGCTCTAGGAACACGGCGGGTCCCGATATTACATAACACATCAAAGTTTCAAACAAGCAAGGTTACATGCACATATTATTCAGAACACATGAGATCCTAACCAGCGATTCTGATCGCTTCTACAACCTCTGACCCTGCCCAGGCCTCCTAATAAAGAAATAAAAAAAAATGGGTTTTACTTGTGTCGTATTCTTCCGAGTGAGGGAATTCGAGCGAGGAAAAGTGGGGTTAAGTTAATTGTGCGTCCACAATTAATTTCAGGGGAACGGTCAGTCTTTGTCCTTTGGTCTCCTTGACAAAAAGGAAAAATATGATCTGACCATCAAAGTCGACTTGAAAATGAAACACGGTAGCGGTTCGTCTCTCCGAAACTCCGTGTCTCCAGTTACGTGTTAACTCACGTCTTCGATCGGCAAAGTGAAATCTCTGGCCTTCTTAGTCCAAAGACTTCAGTTATGAATGGTTCGTTGTCCAACGAGAGAGAATGAATGAAACTCTGCACAGAGTTCTTCTCTTAAAGTGACGCGCTTCAATCACCAGATCGATTTCTAGCAGAAGGCAAGTTGTCAAACATGGGCGCCTCCTATATAGCACCCTGTGACGTCAGACTGGGGACGCCCAGTCATATCAGTCGCAATGCTTGATGGGATATGTAGGAGCGGGCTGTCCTGGGTACAAAATGGCCGATGCCATTGGAGGGGCACAGTGACGTCCAACAACGGGCAGATAATCCAATACTCAGCAAACAAGTGGTCCAACACAACAAAAAACTTTCATAGCTTCAACATCTAAAATGGGAAAACATTAACATTGTCACAAGAGACACAGTTTGGCAACTTGGCACCTCAAAGGTTAGAAAATAACAATTTTTAAAAAATAATAATAACACTTGGATGCTTGTAAAGACCATTATGTGCAGCCCCATTGTTGGATTGCTACAATAAGGGCATGTTGATTTCAGCTACATTTTAATGAAAACCGGATAACTTTTTTATAATCTATTTTTATCTATCTTTGTTTACTCTGCATCTATTATCACTGCAGATTTAGGTCATATATTTTGAAGCCATATCAACTTTTCGGAGAAGTTTTGCATGTGTGCATCTGTTTTTCTCTGGGCCTGTGAAGTTCATTGACTCGGTCTGCAGTTCAGGAGATCATGCTGCTGCATGGACTGACCCAAAAAGGGATTTTAAAATGGCTTTTAAATCTGTTCTACACAAAAAATAAGGTTTCAATCTGGAATATGACATTACCCATTTTTGTTAAAAATCCTGTACAAAGTCCCTACACAGTCTGGAAAAGTTTAGAATTTTATTTCAATTGAATAAAATACGGAAGCACTTTGTTTTATTTTACCAGATCTTATTCTGTGTCCCACTTTCTAAAAGCTGTCCATCTATCTATCCATTTGTCAGTTCATCTATCTATCCAATTCTGTGTCAATCCACCCAGTCGTTCATGTGTCCTCATTTGTCCCTGCATCAATGTCCATTCATGCATTACCAGTTTGTACATTTGTCCATCCATCCATCTGACCATCATTCTTCCTTTCTTGTCATTCATTGATTTATTCATTATTTGCACAATTTCTTGTAAATAGTCCGCTGTTTTTTATGCACAAATAATCAAGCATATTTTGATATTTTGTACATTTCTTTAAATAAATTTGCAACTGAGTATTAATCTACTCAGTTGCAAATTTATTTAAATCTGAGTATGCTATTTCCAATAACTTTCCAATACTATTTTCTTATGTTGTAAATTCACCCTTACTGTACACCATCTTATTCTTATTTTTTTGTGAAGCAGCATTCCTCCATTTGTCTTTCACTTTGCTGCTGGTACACGTGAAGTTCCCCACTGTGGGACAATAATGGGGTCTTCTATTTGTGTCCAGGAACCCTGCCTGCAGTAGTTTTTAAAACAACTAAAACAGTTTGTTCTAGATATCCTAACCCACCTCTGTTTGTGGTGCAGATGGCCGACCTGGAGCTGCTGAAGCTGGATGAGCTGGACTGTCTCATCCGTGGCCTGCTGTTTATTGACCGAGTGGGTTTTAATGGACACCCAGAGTGCTACTACTTCCAGAACCCATCAGATCCCCACACCTGTGTGAAGAAGCCCTGCAACCTTGACAACCCATTCCCAATGCTGCTGGTCAACATCGGCTCTGGGGTCTCCATACTGGCTGTCTACTCAGAGAACGACTACAAACGGGTAACTGGGACAAGGTGAGGAGGACTGGCACCTAATTAACTCAACTAAATGCATGAAAGGAGCATTGATAATGAAAAAACACATATATGATAAACATGATAAACTGACAGATAGGGATACATCACAGTATCCAAAGGTTTTTCACATGATCAAAGCTGTGCTGCCTAAAGTTAAACAAGAGCAGCTTGGAAATGTCAAAATAATTTTCTTAAATGTAAAAATCAAGTTGTTCAGGTGGTATTTGATCATTGTGGTTATATTCACATACAAAAAAAACCCCCAAAATTGAAAAAGAACAGCTATTAAAAAACAACAAAGTTTAAGTAATGGTAGTAAAGGCCAACATGTACTCCGCAACAACAGAGAAATGTATTCTTTTACCAGAGGCTGCAGGACCAGGGCATTTCATAATTCACAAGAACTCAGGTGCAGATATCCTAGGAAGTCTTCAAAAGTCTCCCCGAATTAATCACACCACCTTCATATTTCTCTGACACCGCACAAGAAAACATCTCCATCAAGAAGCAGCTTCAAGTACAGAATGTTGTCATTTAGTTCTTGCAGCCCTGGAGAGAAGACATTTCTTTGTTCTTACGACTTGTGTTTATCAACACTCAAGCAATTTCCAAGAATGCCATCCATTTTAAACAGGAACCTGTTTTTCTACCTTTGTGTTTTATTGTAACTGAAACCTTCCATCAACTCCGATTGCATAAGGTTTGGGTTATAGTTATTCACATCTAAACAGCAAACAGACAATATAATCATTTATGACCCCTTATCAGTTTTTCTTATTAAAAGTATAATACTATATATATTTACAACAAACAAATGCTATTTGAATTGATTCACAGTACACAAGCTTTACTTTAAAATTAGGATATAGATTTTTATACTGGTGTTGTAGCAATAAAACAATTCATTTAAACAATTTGCTGTTGTGGATTAGCCATTTGTTGCATTAAACCAAAGTATTTTACGTATTTCCAATGCTCAATGAGTGTGTACAATCATTGATGGGGGATGATTTTTATGGTTTCTATAGATTAACCAGATATGTCAGACTTAAAATTTCAGATAAAACAACCCTCGCCTTGTGTGTCTTTGTGCTTTATAACAGAACTAGATTTGACTAGAGAGATCCTGTAAACGGCAGTGAGACAGCGACGGTGTCCACCGAGACACGCTGTTATGTCAAAAGCAGCTTCAGTGTTGATCCAGCCTCCTGATTAGCTGTCACATTTTTGTTCAGCTGATAAACTAACTCAAACCCACAGAGTTCAGACAACAAATGTGTGTTTGTACGTGTGCTGTCTCTGCATACATGACTGATTGTTTGTCACTTCCCCTGGAGGAAAATAGTGCATGGGCCTCCTCACCTTCATAACTGCGTATAGTTGAACCCGAACATCTCAGTAATACAGAATGTCACGGAGAACTTCATGAATTTCAGTAATTCAATCAATAAACATTCTGTTAAGGCATACAGCTACTGACAGTTCGGTTTCAGTTTCACAGAAACTTATAATGTTGCATAATTCCAAATGGGGGAAAAATGATTTTTAATACAGGCATGTTAAGTTATAGTCATTTTATGGCTTACACAAGAAAAACTGACTTGGTAGTTTTCCAGCAGGCTTCAACAAAGATGGTAAGCCATTAATAATTTGTTGCTAAAGAAGCTGGATGCTCAGAGTGCAGAGTTGAGTGAAAGGACAAAAGTATGGTGCAACAGGCATAACTGCAGCCTGGAGAAGATTAAGAAGCAAAGGTCACTGAAGAGTTTGAAAGCGTGGACTGCAGCTGGAGCCAGAACCTCTAGAGCCACCACACACAGGCGCGACATGCGCTGCGACATGTCGGGCTCCTTGTTTTAAACTTGAGTAACTTGTACTGTTCATTTGGAAATCAAGGTCCCGGAGTCTGGAGGAGGAGTGGAGAGGCACAGTGTGTGAGTTCCTGAGATGTTCCCACAGTCAGCAATGATTTCAGAAGCTGTTTCTGATTTTGGTGTTGGTACACTGTGTTTTATTAAGTCCAAAGAAAGCCCAACCATCTACCAGGAATTTTTAGAGCACTCCCTGCTTCCCTCTGCTGATATTATGGAGATGCTGATGTAATGTTTTAGCAGGACTTGGCACCTGCCCACACTACTAAAAACCCAAATACCCAATTTAATGAAATGGTAACACTGTGCTTAACTTGAACAAGTGCTGCATGCATACACTAAACCGCAGGTCCTCATGTGAACATGCTTTTTTATAGGTTCACATCTTTATATAAAGTTAAAGAAATGAATTGTTTAAATATGTCATTTTTTCTGTGTTAACCTACTTGCACTCCTTAAAAAGATGATGGTATTGACTTCCAGATGCAAGGCTGGATTTGGCTTCAGATATTGGTTATAGTTCTGAATTAAAATAACTTTTTTAAAGGTCCTCCTGTAGGTAGATCAGGCATTTACTTCAAAACACCTGTTCCTTAAGCTGCTGACTGCCTGCCCATTAGAGCCATCACCCAGGAATTAGTTTTTGGTTAAATTTGTTAAAAGGTGTTCAGATCAGAGTAACACATCTGCTCCATATCTCTAACAAAATGTTTTTTTTCATTTTATTTCTTTCTTCCACTTTCTAGTGCATTATTGCTCAACCCAATCTTCTTTTACTATCTTCTTGCCTCCCAGCCATCTGCTACTTTCATCTCTTCCTCTCTTTTCTTCCTTCTCTCAGCAGACTTACAGTTTTCCTCTTTTCCTTCCATCCCATGATTGTCTTTATAAAACTCATCGCCTCTCTCACACTTTCAGTCTGGGAGGTGGAACATTCCTCGGCCTTTGCTGTCTTCTGACGGGCTGCGAGACATTCGAAGAGGCGTTAGAAATGGCCAGCAAGGGCGACTCCACAAATGTGGACAAACTGGTGAAAGACATCTATGGGGGAGACTACGAACGCTTTGGCCTTCAGGGCTCTGCCGTGGCCTCCAGGTGAGCGTGGTGATGTCGTCACAGGTGATTTCAGGTGGAAGCTGCTGAGCAGTGTCTTCTCTGGCATGAATTCACACAACTGGTCTGTCAGGTTTCAGTCGATGCAAGCAGCTTGCTGTTTCTGCATGGATCGAGTTAACGCTTTCTCATTTACGAAGTATAAAATGTATTCAATAAGAAATGATCTAAAACATAAAATCCTTCATGCATCAAAGCAGAAGTTATCAGAATTTTAATTAAACCCGAAAAAGTATATTGTTGCGTTGATAGACGGAAAATGGTGAATCTTTACCTTTTATGCCCCTTTTTCACTGGCTCGATTTGGCCCTACTCGACTCCACTCGGCTCGCTTTTACATTACAGTTTCTATTCGAGCATTTCCATTACGGTTATTTCCATACAGTACCTACTTTTTCTGTCCCTGCTCCTGAGCAGATACGACCGGGACCGAGTAGGGATTACATGCGACAAGACCAGACTGCTTTTCACTGATTGGCTGAGGGACCAGGATAAATAATTAGGTTTTCGTTGAGACAGTGCCCGTAAAATGTAATAAAACTCAAGAGCAACTATGATACAATGATATTAAGGACCACAGTGGCCGGAGCAGGTCATACATGTAATTTTACCATTTATGGGTCATAAACCATGCCTGAAGGCTGACTGAAAAGAAAAAGGATAAATCACCTTTCTGAATTACATGCAGGCAGAGCACTGTATGTAATAACATCCTAAACCAGCCGAAAACACATAAAATCAGCTGTTCAGAGGCACAAACATTTCCCCCAAAACACACAAAACAGAACCACCATGAAACAACGTGTTTAGTTCGGACATTTATTTACGGTCCTTTAGCGAACCAGCGTCTGCGGGAGGAGGGAGCAGGCAGAGAGCAGCTTCCCTCAGATCAAACAGGGAAAAAAAGCCCCGGTGAATCCGCGGAGCACGAATATCCAACCTAAAACTAACTTCCCGCAGTTTTGTGCTTTGAAGACCTTGTCCTCGTTATTGTCATGGCTGAAACAAAAACTTCCTCATAAAACCCAAAATTTTAACTTCTTCAGGCAAACTTTGAAGCTTCACCATCCAGACAGCAGCGTCTCTCCTCTCTGCTTCTCCTGCTACAACCCCCTCACATCAGAACCCTTGAGCCTTATTCTATAAGTTCTGGCTGGGCTGTGGTCCAGATAATTATCCCAATGGATCATTTTAGACATAAAAACCTAAATAAGACATTCTTGCATATACATTAATACAAACGTTAGTATTTAGTTTATTTATGCTTTTATTTAGTTTTTATCATTTCACGCAGATTACTTTAATGTGACACAGTAACGTTAATAGCAGCACAGCGATCTACACTCATGGCTGGAGGCGGGGCTTCAGTCGCCATAGCTTCAGCTGTTAGAGGGTCAGTGAAAACACAACAGTTACTGTACAGAGTAGAGCGAAACCGAGTGGTACAGAGCCGCGCCGGCTAAAACGAGCTGTGGAAAAGAGGCATTAGAGGGACTTTATGTTCTGCTTCTTTCTTGATTGCACTGTTTAATAAACTGTTACGGGGCTGCGAATCAATAATTTACTACAATCATAGCTGATTCTTAAGGAATATAAAAAATAGAAGGCATTTAATATTTTGCTTTTATTGCGTAATACTGATCTAATTTAATCCATCAAGCAAATCTCCGCTCATTTTCACTTATTCAAATCTTAATAACCCTCAAACGACCCCCCTCTCAGCCTAATGTTTGACTGATCGTGTAATTAGATCTGAATCATTACCCTGATTCTGTAAACTGAACTACATCACCTGTGGAACTGCAAGTTTCTTAAGTAAAATACATTCAAAATAATTCATACATTCATTAACAGAAAGGATTGTCCAAACAACAAAGGTGTACATCAGAGAACCCGTTCACCCTGGGTTTGGCATGTGAATTGTAAACTTGCAATTTAGTACAAAGGTTGGTCTATAAAGCAAAGAAAAAAACTGATTTTATCACAACAAATCTACTATAATCAGTGTGTGCTGTTATGATGTTCTCTTTCTGTCATTTATTGAAACAAAACAGTGATAAACTGCACTTATGCAATTCAAGGTTATTTTCTGGACTTGTTTGTTTCTCTTATTGGAAGTTTATTTAGTTTGATCAACAGCTAAAAAGGAAAACTGACATATTAGTACTTGATATAGTTTGGTGATTGTCTTACGTATATGTTTTAATTCTACTTGTTTCACAGTTTTGGTCACATGATGTGCAAAGAGAAGCGGGACAGCATCAGTAAGGAAGACCTGGCCAGAGCCACACTAATAACCATCACTAATAACATAGGATCTATAGCGCGCATGTGTGCTCTCAACGAGGTATATACACAAGCACACAAATGCTAAATCTCATCTTAAGCAAATTACAGAAAGTCCTGCTTCAACCTCTATTAAGATCCTTTTCCAACAGCTACATCTGCAAGTGTCATGCACAGTGTTTAAGTTCGGCTTGTAGGCCTTTTAAAATGGTACAATTGATTCTTTCAGAACACCTAAATCTGTCCCCTAAAACACACAAAACAAAATGTATTTGTATGTTTAGAGTACCTGCCATTCCTGGCATGAGTGGTTTGGTTTGACACCCTACGTTGTTCCTGTGTATCTGACCAATTTCACCGCTCCTGTTGAGAACAGAAACCCTGCAGCATGATTGGGCCACCACCTTATTTCCCTATGGTGATGGTGTTTTCAGGTTAATGGTTTAATAAAAATAAGACTTATTGTTTTCCCCCCAGGAAGTTCAGTTGTAGTTTGATCTGAATAAAGTGCGTTGTTCTGTGTTTGGGCCGATGTTTTGGCTGAACGCAAACTTATTATATTAAACAATGTTCCCTTTTGGGTTTTTTTGGTATACAGCTTTATTTGGTCTAATTAACATACAACGCTATATCTGCAGTGGAGCATCTTTTTATTCTTAAAATTTATTTTCCATGACTAAAATTAATTCAACAACAGATGGTAATGACAATTTGCAAGTGAGGAGTGTGTGACATTTTTTTACCCAAGGAGCCACAAAAATGCTTATATTAACATAATAAAAGTCAGTGGCTCGTGTTGGTTATGAGTCTGTAATCTCTCAGTAGTTAGTGGGTTTGCAGCAGACATTTTTCTGGAGTGAGGGATCAATCAGGAGTCTTTCTGCATGCTGTGAGCTTCTTTACAGTGTTGCCTTGTGGCATGGCGATCAAGCAGCATTGTACAGGGCTATCACTACATGCAGATCAGCAGCAAGTACAGACAAAAAAAAGGCTTACTGATTGGAAAAAGTTGGTTATGGTTATTTTTTATTGTTGAGTGGCTCTTTGAAATAGATTTACATTTCAATAAAAGCAAACATTAAAATTTGGCCCTTCATTATCACCACTTAATTATTATTGAAATGTCATATTTTTGTACCATTTTGCAAATTCAAATCCAGCCTGATCAACATTTATCTTCTCCTCTGTCTTTAGACAAGATAACCGATTCTCTTTGTTTCTGTCATTCATTATTGATTTCAAACCATTTTATTGATCCCTGTTTATTTCAGTCAGACTTGACTGTCGCTAGATTATACCAGTTCTTCAGCACCACCTTGTGGTTAATAAGAAGTATTGCAAATGTTCCTGAACATTTCCAACAAGCAGAAAACCAATATATACATCTTTTGCAGTATTTAACTATTTATTTATATGATTTAATTTTAAGATATATTTTGGCATATGTTCACATAAATCTTAATTTAAGGCTGTAACAGCACTAACCTATTTTCACATGTCTATCTTTTTCAGAAAATCGAGCGGGTGGTGTTTGTTGGAAACTTCCTTCGGATCAACACGTTGTCCACAAAGCTGCTAGCCTATGCCATGGACTTCTGGTCCAAAGGACAGCTAAGAGCCCTCTTTCTGGAGCACGAGGTGAGAACTCCCCAACTAAAATCTGAATTTGTATATACCGGTATATATTTTTTAAATTAACTTAGTATTTATAGCTGAATTAAACTAAATCCAGTGTTAAATCTGTGATTTCTGTGGTTCTTAGACAAACACAAAGAATTTGACTGCTTTCTTAAAGAAACTGACAACACTTCAGTTTTAGCAAAATTTACTCGTGTATTAAAGTCAATTAAAACACCTTAAAGGTTCCGATTAAAGCCAATTTAAAGCAATGTTTAAGATGCTTGCCTTTGTCTGCGAAAGAGGTCTGAAACTGAGTAAAATGGGATTAAACCAACCTCTGTTCATTCACACCACCATGAGCACCATTGCCTACAACAACATATAAACAACAAGAGCTAAAGAGGAGACGTAATGAGGATTACTTCAGTGATGCCACACTGTATGGTAGAAGAGAGTGAAGCTTTTTTGTTCTAAAATTGTCTTTATCACCTGATTTTTATGTATGTTTTTGGTTTGGAGATGCCTCGCTGCGGATGTTAAGAAGGATATGTATGTTTTGATATTTGAAGTTTAAAATTAGCTTAGGAAAACAAAATAACTGAAGGCGTCTTAAGACAAGAGGTCATAGTTTACAGGACATAGATCAGCTGAGAATTTACACCCAAATTTCTAAATTTGACATAGTCAGCCTAATGGATGCATGTATAGTTTAGAGACAGTTGCTAGGTGTTTTTACATCGGTGATGATGTATCAAATTATTTAAACTCCTGGCAGATTTAGGTTTAAGATCTTCAGGCTTCAGACAGACATCATTTACCCATCTTTGCTGAGGAACAGAACTATATATTAGCAAACCTTTATTAATGACAGGTAGACAGGTGTACAGTAGTGATAAATTATACATTTATTTGTATATTGACTACTGATTTATATCATATATACATTCATGACTCATTTGGAAGAGCAGCGTTACAATATTAACATTTGTATCTTTATCTTGAAGATTGTTTGATTCAGTGCTTCTTGGTGAATGTTGTTACGTAGTAGTTGATCCTATAGACTCATTCTACATTTTGATTTCACAAATCTGCAGCTTTAATGTCGGTTGTGCATCAACTATTATTTACTTGAAGCTTGTATTAGAAATGTCCTTTGTTTTGCTCCAGGGTTACTTTGGAGCTGTCGGAGCGCTGATGGAGCTGCTGAAGACATCAGAGGACCTGTGAAGGAAGCCTTGCCATTTCTGGAAAATCGATGCCGGCCTCTCTCATTAACACTGCGATGTCCTCGGCTACATGCTGTGATGTCATTGGAGACCTCTAAAAGAACACTAAGAGAGACTCAGATACTGAGAAAAGCCATTTTAATAATTTAACTCTTGTAAATAATGATAGCCTCTAACAATTGTTCCCAGAGTTCCCTCTATCATAGAGTTCTATTATGTGATCTTTTAATTTATGGTTTCCTGTTGGTTCCTGCGATCAGGACCCACAGAGACAGAG
The DNA here is from genome assembly GCF_021462225.1 of Girardinichthys multiradiatus. NCBI lineage: Eukaryota > Metazoa > Chordata > Actinopteri > Cyprinodontiformes > Goodeidae > Girardinichthys > Girardinichthys multiradiatus. Next base: position 14,167,955 of record NC_061814.1, read on the forward strand.
TATTTTAGTAAACCAGGGTTTTATTGGGAGGGGTGGGGGGTTGTGTTTGTGTGTATAGCTTACTGTAGCATTACAACCTGCCTGGGTGACTATTTTTGCAGCTTCTGATCAGAAGAGGATGTCTGCACACAAAAGAAGTCACTCTTCACCAAGCAACCTTTTTTTTTTTTCTTTTTAACCTCATGTGGCTCAAGGACGTTGGTTTGCTTACCTGTTTGTTGCTCAGAGAGTCGCCCACCGTGCTACTGTCTTCGAAGGAGTGCACTGAAGCCAAACCCTGTTGAGATTCATCTGAAACCTTCTTGTCAAATGGAAAGCAGATAAGCCGGTTTTACGTTTGTTTTGCTCTACTTCACATGGCCTTTGCTTTTTGCTCCATCTTTGCTCCACCTCCCTACTAGTATGCAACGCTAACTCTGTCGTATTGCCAAGCACACATACCCAGCCTCGTGAGTTCTGTCCTGGGTGAACGGTCCAAAGCGTTGTTTTACCAGCAGATTTAACTTTTCTTCCTCGACCTCAATCTTCTCTGCCACTGTGGGATATTTCTAAATTAAAATTCAGAATTTTAGTGCAGATTAGATGTGCTCAGGAGCTTTCTGACTAAAGTCACCACTTGGTGCAAGTAAATGTCCTTTGACGGTTTTAATTAATCAGAGGGAAATGTTATCCTTCCCCACTTAACCAGTAGATATACTCTGTTTTAGGTATCAAACACAGTTGTAATAATGTTAATGTTAAAACATCTATTTATGTTATTTTAATATAGACTAAAGCAAACATTTAGAGTAAACCCCTGTTAGCTTTACTTGCAGGTTTTAGGTGCTGATGGTGCCTATATCACCTTTTCCCCTTCTGTTCTTTACATAGTACCACAAGTCCAACAAACTATTAACTGAGCCATCTGCTCATGTAGCAGCCTGCAGTCAGACGCTTATCAGACAAGGCAGTCTGTAGCTTCCCAGCCACTGATGGCTTTAGTTTTCACACCATGACTGTTTGTATTGTTCTTATTTTTGTTTTTGAAAATCCAGAAATATTTTCAAAACAGAATTTGTTTGTAAGCAAGTAAAAGTGTTGAAGGCCTTCAGCCAGCTGATCGGCAGGGCGCTGCAGCAAATGGGGGACTGCAATACTCCGAGCGTTGCTCTAAGCTCCACACAGCCAGCTGTCTCTGGCATCTTATTGAGAGGGGTTTAAAGTGTAGGAACGGTATGACCGAGGTCTTTAGAGGTTTTAAACCAAAGCTTTTTAAAGCTTTAGTATACCTTGATACTCGTAACTGGTCCATGCCTTCGTCACACTTTCATGTGAAATTAATCGGTTTATCCAGAGTTCAACACTAAAATAGTCTGTTATATTGTTCATAAAGGAGTCAGAGCTGCAGTCATCTGCAGTTTTAAGCTGTGCTTTACAATTGCTAGATGGGATGATAGAAACTGTGGTTTCATCATTTAAGTGGTCAGATTGGTGTTTTAAAGAAACAAAAGACCACAAATGTATTTTGCCAGAGATGCTTCCAGCACCCTTCACGTTCTAAGCTTGGACCTTTACAGCAGTCCATCTCTCCGCGTTGATAAAAACAGAATCCCTGTTTTTTATGTTAAGCCTAACCGTTTACATACCTTTACTCGACCTAGGTTGACTTTTCTTTTTCTTTTTTTTTTATATCAATGCCTTTTTATTTCTACAACTCATCACTCTTTGCACCTTCAGTTGACTGTTTTACCTGCACATAATTCACTAATTAACTTCTGGTTGGGTTATCTCTATCAAGTATTCTGAAGGTCCTAGCGAAAGAAAGGCATGATTGCTGTTATCTAACACCAACTTGGACTACACTTTGACCCCCACCACCACTAGAAAATGTTTGCCGCTATGTTGTTTTCATTTTTCCCACATGTTCTGTTGTATTCAGCTGGTTTTATCCACAAAAACTCAAATATCCATAATATATATACTAAGAGAAAGGGAAAATAGGCTTTATTGAAGACCTGTTGCATTCAAGACTCTAAGCGCCTTCACGTAAGCATGTAGAGACTGCTGTGAAATACTATCAGTATTTAGGTAGTACTTTGAAGATGTGTTTCTGCAGTCAGCTGACACTGAACCATTGATGTGTTCAATCCGGCCGTGATGACGCTGCGAACTGACATTGCTGTTTTTTCCCCTTTGTTTGCCTTTTTCCAACTCGTGTTTGAATGATGATGATGATGGTGACCTCAGTCCATCAGGTGCTAGTCTGCTTAAATGTCAAGCTGGGGTTGGACATCATGTGCCACCTGTTTGGGTTTCTTCTTACCTGAAATCCCCATATATGTTGCCTTTCCTGTGTGTCAGCCTGGTTTCACCATGTTTGTGTCTTTCAGCTTCTTTCCTTTTAAAAGTTCAAATGAGTGTTTTTGGTCTGCCTTTTTGTTATTTTCTTTTTCTTTGGGTGTTATTGATTATAGAGTACAGTTCACTTTTAGAGGGATGCTGGTCATTTCCCCTTTGCCATCTTATAACTTTGTAGCATTAGTCGTTTCATACCTTACTATATTGGGTACAAAATAAAGCTGTCTTTTACAGTACATTTCATACCAACCCTGCTTAGCTTTGTACATGCCTGTTGTACCCACTTTGATTTAAAGTAATTTGCTATTTTCTCCTCTTAAGCCCCTTTCAGATCATCATGCAACCATGAACTCCCTCATTTCTGGAATATTTTGTCCTGCACACCATTAAAGGTGAGAGATTACAGTCTGGGTTCATTATCAGAACCTGCCACCAGAATAGCAGAACCAAGGGGGCGTGGCCTATACGTTGCAGCATTCACCTCAGCAACATGCTCTAGATATGTGTGAAGGGCTTCTGCTATATCTGGCTGAACTGTCATAATCTTCATTCAGGCTGTCCAAATTTATTCAGTAGTTGAAGTGCAGAAAAAGAATATTATGCTGACGACGTGTTATCTGCATCGGATTGTGAAGATCAACATGTTTCTCAGATCAGATGGTCAGTGGAGGATTATCCAATATCTGCTCTGTTTGCATCCAGGAACTGAGCAGCTGCTACTGCTGTCTTTGCTTTGTTTTTTTTTCTCAACGCTGACCCTTACACTTTATTGCGATTAAAGAGATTTCAATACCCACATTCTGTGTTGGGACCTTTTTAGCTGAAAGATGCTTCTTCTCCACTGAATATCTACCAGCAGGAAGTTATTCAGTTGCTCAGTTATTTTGATTTGATCAGTGCTAATAATTTTTCATGTTTCATAAATTAACTGACTCAAATAGGGATCAGAACCAGAATAAAAGGAAACTGGATGACTATTATTCAGAAAAATAACTGATATGCGGTGGTTTGCTTAGATGGGCAGGAAATGGTTTGCTAACAAGTTAGGAATAAAGGAAGGGATGAAATGGAAATGCATACAGATGAAATGGCAAAGGGGCAAACTGATCAGGTTTTCGGAAAATCTATCGTTAACGTTTACCTGCTTGATCTGAATGCAAAGCCAAGAATTTCCAACTGAAGTTGTCTTAGAAATTTGGTTAGCTGCAATATTTGAACAAAACATATTTGAAAAAATATAATTGTAGAAAGATGTATAGAAAAAATAGAATTATTATGGCAAGAAAAAATGTTTGAGAACTTTGTACAATGTGTGAGCTTTCATTCTTTTTTGTTTGGTTTGATTTAACTTTTTTTTGGTGTGGTTTTATTGTTTTTGGTTGGCATAACAGAACCAGTGTGAATGTTTTGAAACCCTATCTGGTTAGCGTACAGAAATGTACTTCACAGTTTCTGATCTGCAGTAAAGTTAAATGGAAGATGTCTCATTTGAACATGTTTCTTTGTTTTCCTGCAGAGCATGTTATCTCTGAACAGATGATCGCCCTGAATGGCTAATAATGTGATATCTTTACTGCTCCTCATTTGCCTTGGCCTTGATGCCACATTGCAACATGCAATTTTTGAGAAGATAGGCTCTCTACAAAAAAGATGTTATTTTTACTTCCAGTCTCTAATGATTGTACAAAGGTTTTGATTTTTATAGCAATCTAAGCTGACCTGTGTAAAAGATGTTGAGCCCTGATGCTTGTAGTATTTTTGGATGTAACTGTAGTAACGCACCTTGAGCAATGGTCGTGGATGTAATCTTAAGGTTTCTTGTTTGGAAATCACAAAGTTTGGGGTCCATTTCCCACTGGGACCATGTGCACCATTTCCTGGTACCATAAGAATCTCAAAGCGTCAGCTGAACTGCAGATATTCGGTACTGGTGAAATCTAAAGCTATGCAGTAACTAACGTATCTTTGTTTGGTCTCTTCCTTAGGGTACAAAGAGTTGACCTGCTTGTAAATACTTTTTTGTTTTTTTTTAAATATGCAACCCAGTTAGTGTTTCCCCTCCGTGAAATCCTGTCAAACTTGATAGAGTCTCTGTCCTGCTGATTTTTCTGTGGACTTCAGCTCATCAGATGCTCATAACAGGATGTTGTAGACCCAATTATACATTGATGGAAACATGCTTTTTCAGTGGGATCTTTATCATGTACATAAACAATAGGATTCAGTTATTTTTTTGAATGTTTAAGTCATGATAAAAGGTGCATCTTGGTAGAAAACTGAGAGCTGAACTTTGACTTTTTGATTGAAGTGATTGAGGGTAAGAGATCCTTGAATTAGGTTGGACCATTTGATCATCCTTTTTCTGTCTTTATTTGCCTGATGTGACATTTTTGTCTCATATTCTCTAGTGTTTTTCCTAAAAGTTCCTAATCTCAAACTTCCTGTTGCTTCAGCGAATCCAGCCTTTAAACTGTCCTTTTGAATGATTAACTAGCAGGAGACACGACCACCTTTCTGTATTTGATTGTACAGAAATTTGTAAATGATATAAAAAATAACGTATTATAACACCAGCAATCTGTCTGTTGATAAAGTGATTTTAACTGTTCCGAGCCTGGTTTTTCCAAGCGCAACTCGGCACTTTGTATAAAATCCAAACGCAGACAGAAGATGCATCGAACAAAATGTTTTAAAGAGCTGTGAATAAATTCAGCTGATAGTTTTACGACTTATTTTTTATCTACATGTGTTCGGTGATAAGATATTGCTCGTTAAATATGCTGTTTATTTACGCCAGTTATTATATTCATGTTCAAAGGTTTTCAAATTCGATTGACGGAGAGAATAAGAAGAGTTTGCAAACATAGTTGAACAGTAACCGAGCTGTAAAGTTTACTTTTGCCTCAAGCAGTTTGGGTGTTTTTATCGGTCAAGATGCCTTGCTTTCAGTCTGCTGGATTTTTAGTGCAAGTTGTTCACCTTGACCCTCCTGAGTCGTGGGAAGGTTTGGGAAACCCATTGCTGGTTGTTGGAGTTAGTTCTGCTGCTGCTTTTACTATGGTTAAAAAAAAAAAAAAAAAACACCCGTAGGATTTGGTCAGGGGGGAAATAAACAACAGTTTATTTAAAGAGGCTCCTTGCCTTTGTGCAATGTGTATGTACTGATGTAAAGAGATTTTTTTTTTTCTAACAAAGGATTAAACGAAAACTGGATTTGAAAGAAAATGTACTAAGTGTTTTCTTTCTTAAATATATATCTTTGTATTGTTATTTATTAGTTTGTTGTTTCTTGTGAAGACCGGAATTAAAACAAAATGACAAAGAAAGAGCCATCCATCTTTTCATTCTCTACACCTACTTACTCCAACTTTCATCAGAGTAACCTTGTGAAAAACCAAAAACATCCATAGAGAGAACATGCAAAGTCTATGCAGAGCAGTACCAACCTGGTTGGGATTTGAACCCAGGACCTTTTTACTCTCAGGAAACTGTTCTGCAGAAGGAAAAATGGTTAATATTTCTGATCAAACCATATTTTGAATAAAATTAGATTTACTCTCAGAAAACCAAAACTAACATTCATAGAATGAAACAAAGTTATACTTTGAAAAATTGGATGAAAAAAACACAGAAATCAGTAATAAATTGTATCTTAATAACGATGGATCTAGAACGTCTGTCTAGGTGTTACTTAATCTTCGTGTTACACCAGACACTTATTACATACTAATTGATAGACTGGTAAAATAGGTGGTATTGTCTGGTACTGTGCTCAGCAGGTTTGGATGATATTTGGCAAACCAGAACTACTGTTATGTCATTTAGTGACCATAAATCTGGGCAAAGAAAACAGATTTGTTCTATTCATCTGAGGGTGACAGTTATGGCCAAACGGTTGGTCCTTAAACACAAGACATTGATCCAAAAAACCCATCAAAGCAACTTTTAAAATTTAGGATAAAACAGATTGAAATAAGTTTCTGTAATGGCCCAGATAGCAGTTCTGTATAGACTAGTCCTAAAAGCTGGGTCTGTGGCAGAAAACCAGCCAGCATCAACTCTATTTCTGCCAAGAAGGGAGTTCAGATATTAGTTATGCCACAACCTTGTTGATGGTTTCAAAAGAGTCTGATTTCACTGATATCTATATTTATTAGGAATGTATGAATATGAATCAGTGGCGGATGTTGGTCTTTTAAGGAGGGAAAGCTCAATTCCAAGATTGCTGATTCGCTCATTTCATTGTCCATCAAAAAGGGATTCAGCCTCAAACAGATCATCCAATCATCATGCAGAAGCTGAGCGTCCGGGCCAGCTGAGGCCAGCCCACTGCCCCATAGACCCCCAGAGACGCTGAGGGACCGATGGGCGGGACAAACTCACTGTTTAAAGCACTGTGAAGCTGCGGGAATGAGTGAGAGGAAAGCCGCGTCGTTACCAGTGATAAGAAGCTGATTCTGAACAAAAGTTGAGGGCGTTGTAGCGCATATTTAGTCAATGACATGTACACACAACAGTATATATTTGATCACTTATTTTTTGACATTTTAGGGGAAGCTGAGCTTCCCTTGCAGTCTTAGAGCAATCGCCACCGATATGAATATATTTGAACCTGTATTTGCAGTTATGAAGCAGAATGGATTACAGACAAATCTGCATTGAATTCAAACTTGTTGCACCCAGTTCATCTTTTTAAAATTCATTAAGGGTGTATCTGGCATCCTGTAGAATAAAGCTGTTCATTCAAAAGCCCAAATTAACATGACAATGTTAATGATAAGTGAATTTAAACTGCAGACTTGCACTGCATCTAGCAATTGTAAGTGATAGGAAGCTGATAGAACATGTTATCCACCATGATCACACTGTTAAATGGTTGATATCTGAGCTGAATCTGTTGGCTTGTTTTTGATGACATGTTGCATAAAGTTTGGAAACAGTTTGTTCTGGTTACCGGGTTCAGAACGGGGAGGGGTGCCATAAGATATGTAACTCGAAGGTAATGTAACAAACTGTTAAACATGCCATTTTCCCCTTTCTTGTTTGTAGCCGTGATTAAATTGCTTCGTCAATGGAATGAATGGATTTTGTTAAATATGTATAACTTTGCAACTTGAAGATTAGATTTGGTTTATTGCATTCATGAACAATTTTCAACTTCTTTGAAAAGAAACATTTTAAATACATAAAAGTATTTTCTTTATTCTTGGAAAATATTCTGACTGTCATAGAACTGGGCTCTAATTCAGTTTTATTTTATCGTTGTTTGGCTGTTCTAAGTTTCACTGTTCTAAGTGCAGGATTGAAGCAAACAAACAAAAACAAGGAAAACCAGTATGAAGAAACCCTCTTCTTGCTCCTCCTCTGTTCTCCCATAATTGTCTTCAGTCTGCAGGCCTCTTTGTCTTGCTAAACACCTTCGGGGTGTTTGCAAGATCAAGCAGGAACACCTTCATTGTTTGACCTGAAGAGCATTGAGGCCATGTGGCTGTAGCCTAATGTAAGTACAATTCACTCACTTTCTCTCCTTGCTTTTGTGATGCACTGATTACTCTGTTTATTTCCATAATCTTTGTTCATTGTTTTTGTGTACATCTTTGCACTCTAAATTTTTTAGTCTATTTTAACAGTCTGTTAAAATAGACTTTTCTGGCCTATTTCTTTAAAGACTTTACTCTTTCTAATATACCAACTTTGACTAGGTTTTGCAATAAAAACCAGTAGGCATTTTCTTGCAAAAAAAAAAAAAAAAAGACTACTTTATTGGTTTTAAAAACTACCTTTGTAGGACAACATAATTCCACATGCAACTCAGTCTATTCAGTCTATTATTTGCAGGAGTGTAACATGTCCTGTGTCTGGCTATAGTTTGAGATAAAATACAGTAAAAGATGATAAACATATGGCTCAGGGCCACAAAACCGTTAGAGCACCCATGCTGTCAGTCAACACACACTAAGCTCACAGCCCATCCAATCCCAGATAAGCTTTTTAGAAGCAAAAAACAAAGCAACCTTTGGACAGAAATGATAATTTCAACATGACAGATATAATTTACTCTGTTCAGATTTACTCTCTTTTGCTTACTTGTTTTTTCTTGCCAAAAAGACCTGCAATGAGCCAAAGAAGGACAAGATTGGTTATGGAACTGGCTAATCAACTCATTCTCATGTTTATCTTTACTTTTGATAAATCAATTCTAGAGATTTCTGGGTTAGCAGTGAATAAGATATTTTTTGTTAATTCAGGGCATTTTGGTCACAGTCTTTCATGACATTTGAGTCATTCCTTGTTTTTTTTAATAAGGATATTGTAAGAGTTTAAGTTTCTACTCATTTTTAGGATGGTAATGCACGTCTTTGTGTGTGTGTTTGGGGGTTGTAGCTGTTTTTTGTATTGAAATGTATTGTTTGATGCTTCTAGGTTGTCCTCAGTGATACAGCCACAGCTCTTTTCCAGTGTTATACTGTTTTGCAAAAGTATTCATAACCCCTGAAATATTTTCACACCTTATAACCCCTGTGCATTTTATTGTTTTTTTTTTTTTTGTGATACACAAAACCAAATTAGCACATAATTGTAAAGTGGAAGGGGAAAGATACTTTATTTTTATTTTTTTTTTCAAATCTGAAAAGTGTTCATACCTAGTCAGTGCCCTTTACTCTGACACCTCCAAATATGATTCTGTGCAACCAGTTGTCATCTAACTAGTAAATGAAGCACACCTTTGTGTAATTTAATTTCCGTATAATCAGAACTGTGCTGCAAAGGCCTCAGAAGTTGGTTAGAAAACATTAGTAAACGGCATCATGAAGATCAAATAAAGCAGCAGACAAGTCAAAGATAACGTTGAAAATATTTAATGTAGTGTAAGGTGTTTGGTTTTTTTATTCACTTTGGTGTTGTACTTTGATTATTTTAGGGTTGTGATATTATATACGTGATTTTGTCATTTGCGATGTTTGATACATGGTTAACTTTTTTTTAAGAACCTTTGGTTCTTATTTGTGTTTTGTTCTTCATGTCTTGGTTTAGATTCTTAGTGTTGGATTTAGTAAATCGCGTTGTTTGCTGTTTAGATCCCTTGGTTCCCATGTCACTGATCACCTCCCCAGCAGTTATAATTCAGTCCATTTCCCTATCTCCTTGCCAGGTTCTTCTGTTACCTGCCATGTCTCTTTGCCTGTCCTGCTGTTGTCTTGCTTGTTTACCCTGGTTTAACCTGTTTGCTGTCTTCACCAGTGTTTTCCAGTTTCTCTTGTGCCTCCAGTTTGCATTTGTAACTCTTTGGTTTATATAAACACTAATTTCTTTCAGTCTTTTTTATAAACATTACTTCCAACATGAGGCTTCTGTTTGTGCCTGTGTCCTACTCCACTACAAGACATGGCACATGGCTGCCTACCTCAACGCTTCAAATCACCCTGAATACACAATCCTCACCTTCTAGCAGTACAATAACCCTACATAGCCATAGCTAAAATGGGATGTAAACATATTTATATGTGAGAATGATCAAGTCAAAGTCCAGACATATCCAACTGAGGATCAGCAGCAACTCTTTAAAACTGTTGATTGCAGACACTGTCCAACCAATCAGACTGGGCTTGTGATATTGTGTAAAGTAGAATGAGCACGAACAAGTAATTTTTTCCCTTAGCTCTAATGACACCAAACTGACAATTTGATGTCTTATTCACATCCTTCCTAGTTAAAAAAGTAAAAAAGATTTACTATGATATATTGCGTAAAATGTGAACTATAATATTGCTGTGTACGTTTTTTTTTTAGTAGCTCAGGAAGTCAAAATGGTGGGAAGAGCTCAAAGAGAAGGAGGAAGGGCAAGAAGATCTTTCAGCAAGCAACTTCAGTTTTAACACAACAAATCCAGCCAGTAAAAGGTGCTTCATCTTTATAGGCAGAAGAACACCAGCTGAGATGGCAGTTATCAGGGTGGAGAGGCATGAAGAAGGCAGGAGGGCCTCTGGGGTCACAAACCCACCAGAAGGCGGCTGGGGCTGGATCGTTGTCGCTGGCTGTTTCCTCGCCACCATCTGCATTCGAGCAGTGACTAGGTGATGTGTGTTCATCAAAAATATCCAACCCTCAATCCTTACAATGTACAAAACCACTCACATTTCTTGACTTATTATTCATCCATCAAAAAAGTCAAACATGTGAATATATCAAGAGGCCTCTGCACAAAACATCTCATAACTTAAATGTTTTACATGGATCAAGCCGTATATGAAAATATGTATTCATAAATGTATTCATATTAGAGAATCTGGTTTAACAGAGACCATCATAAATGCTAAATTTAAAAGAGGCAACCTTTAATTACCAAAAGGAAAAGAAAAACATTGATCACATTAAAAAAACTTAACCAGAAATTGTGATGAAAGGTTACTATAAAAAGCCACATAAAAAGATAGGTCTGCCCAGAAGGAGAAACCTGAAAAGACTAATATCAAATTCTTTATTTAAACCTTAAGGAGCCTACTAGGAGATCAATTTTAAATTGGATCTTTAAACACTTTGATCCTAGTAAAAAAAATACAATTTGTTTGCATTTGTTTATGTAGTTGAATCCATGATAAACACAGCTTGAAGGACATAAAGCAATAATTTCGCATCATAAAGTTTATCTCCATAGGGCTAATATCTAAAAACTCACAGATGATCAGGTCCTGTGCTAGGTCTTTGCCTTAAATATTTCCCTGTTTATAAAGGACACTTCTTTCTAAACATGACACTTCTATTGTTATCCACTTTCCTTATTTTTCAGCACATTCTGAACAATATGCTATCATAGGTACAAGGACTGGACAGAAAATAAGTGCAAAACAGCAAATGTCCAAAGACAAAGTTTAATAGAAATCTGGAAGAGTTATCGATTGAGACCACTCCAAATGGTCACAATGATCTCACTCTTTAGATCTGGACAAGAAGCTTTGTAATTTTACGAACAAATGCTTTGTACGCCCCTTGAAATGAGACCATTGTATAACTGAGAAAGACCTCAATAAAAATTAGTTCAATGAGTGCAGAGCTCACAGATTACAGGATAGGAGTTGGACCAATGAACCTGTGCAGCTAGCAACCCCTGACACAGAAATTATATCCATATCTCCATCCATCTATCCATGCATGCATGCAGGGGGGAGACACATAAGACTAACAATCACACCTAAGCATTATTGGAAGTGACCAGTTATGTAACATGCATGGTTTAGGACCGGTCATGGGATGCCAGAGTACCCTGAGAGAACATATGCATTTGGGGGGTGAAAGCATATCTGAACTGATTCTTTACTAAATAGGGCATTGGTTCAAATACACAACTCACCAATAGTGAGAGATATTCAGCTTTCTGATGACCTTTCAGAATGCATTGAAAAATGCTCTATAACATTTAAAGGTCATTGTTGCAGACCTTTTTTAAAACTCTTGCAACTGTGCAATGCCCTCGGTTGCATAACATGCTGTTCTCTACCAAGGTGATTTACCACAAAAATGTGTCTGATGCAATAACAACTAAATGATCTGATTCAATAACATTTTCTATTAAAAGAGTCCTCTTCATTATGCTGTACACATTTTGACACCATGAGATCAAGATGACACCTTACAATTGCTTTAAATGGGATGCTTTCAGAGAGAACTTAGGGTTACCAGGGTGTGAGTCAGTATAATGCAACATAGTTACAGAGAGATTGCAAGAGTAATATCCCATAGCGATAACAGTGTGACTGATGACATTTTGAGCAGTTCCCTGTGGAACATGATGGTGAATGTCACTCAATACTAGACACGTTAAAGGGAACTCAGAGGCCCCCCAAGTGTCCTGCCAGACAATTTAAAACTGCTTACATCAGCCTGGGGTGCATGACGATGACCTGTAAAGGTACCTGATCACAACACCAGGGACAGACATTATCTGACATGCCACAGGAAGCATTTTCAGGAACCATTGAGCTTCAGTGCTGATTTCTGATGAAAATAGATTCACCGTGAACAGAAATGATGGTTTTCACCACTGTTGGAGACGTCAAGGAGAATGCTAGGCATCAGCCAATGTTGTTACCAGACACATATTTTAAGGTGGTCTTATTATAATCTGAGTCTCGTCAGTACAGAACTGCCCTACATATGACCACCACTGTTGACAACCTTTGTTTCAATCACTGCAGCACGAACATTTTCCATTTTCCATGAATTTGACCTGAAGGTTTATTATCCCTAACATTTTGGGAGTAGTGTGTGTTCCCTGAAAGGGGAAAGAGTGGAGTGAAATTTTACCTAAACTTACAATCACCAAGTAAGCATGTCTTTATTACCTATACTGATAACTATTCCCAAAATTAATAGGTTCTCTGAGGCTCAAAACATTTTCCCAACCAATATACAAGACCTGATAACAAAGGTTTAATGCCATGATAGTCAATGACAGAACCAAAACCATCGAGATTAATGGTAAAATTAAAGAGAATGAAAACGTTTTCTTCTGGTCTCATTGAACAGGTGTATTTCCATGTTCTTTGTGGAGTTCCAGACGCACTTTGAGCAGGATTCCTCTAGCACGGCTTGGATCCACAGTATGATTGACTCCACCACCATGCTGTGTGGTAAGACATGCATATTTTCCACAGTATGCAGGCATATGCAAAGTCTACATATACAGTGCCTTCAAATCGCTTTTTTAACTTTTTGTGCCATTTGTCTTGGTATATCATGATAAATCCTTAGAATACATTGCTCAAAACTAGAACGGAGCACTTTAATCAGAGAATAACATCAAGTCAGTGAAACATCTATAATACGGAGCTGGTCAGTTAAGTGGTAAAGGTGTTGTCAGCTGTTTTGTTAATGAAATTGACAGGTGCACTAAAGGGGCAACAATGAGACAACCTTAAAATCAGGAATGGTTGGGCAGGTGGAGGCCATGGACATTTTTTTCCTCCTCATTTTTTAAACTGCTTTTCAATCGTTTTGTATTTGACAAGGGTCAGTGCCACTACTGGTAGCATGTGGCGATACCTGAACCCTACAGAGGTTGCACTGGCAGTCTAACTACACCAGGATGGCACATCAATACGTGCCATTGCCCAAAGGTTTGCTGTGTTTCCCAGCACAGTCCATAGAGCATGGAGGAGATTCCAGAAGACGGGACGTTTTCCTAGGAGAGCTGGAAAGGGCATTCAGAGGTCCTTAAACCATCAGCAGGACCAGTATCTGCTCCTTTGTGCAAGAAGGAACAGGATTAGTACTGCCAAAGTCCTACAAAGTGACCTCCAGTGGCTCAATGGTGTGAATGTCTGTGACCATTACCAACAGACTTCATGAAGGCCTGAGGGCCCAAGGTCCTCTAGTAGGCCCTGTGCTCACTACCAGACACCGTAGAGCTCGACTGGTATTTGCCAGACAAAGCCAGAATTGAGAGGTTAAGTACTGGCGCCCTGTTCTTTTCACAGATGAGAGCAAGTTTACTCTGAACTCATTTGACAGACGGGGTCTGGAGATGCTGAGGTGAAAGTTATGCTACCTGCAACATTGTTCAACGTGATCAGTTTTATTGTGGGTCAGTGTTGGTCTGAGGGGGCATAGCCAAGGAGGGACGCACAGACTTGTACAAGATAAACAATGGTACCCTCTCTGCCATTAGGTATCGGGATAAAATATGGGTCCCGGGTGTTTCCTGGTGCATGATAATTCCCTGCCGCATCTGGCAGTTCCTGGAAGATGAAGGAATTCATATCATGACCCAGCCTCCACACTTCCCTGACCTAAATTCAATGGAACATCTCTGGGACATCGTGTTTAGGTTCATCTGACACCACCAGATTGTATCTCAGCTTGTCCAGCTCAGTGATATCCTGGTCATAATCTGGGAGGAGATAATTTTCTTGAACACCATCCATCATCTCATAGTGTGTATGCCCTGACGTTGTCAGGCATGCATACAAGCATGTGGGGACCATACAAACTGAGTACCATTTTGTGTTGCTGCAATGACATTTCAGCATCAGTTTTTCAGTTTAAATTTCTCTTAACTTCAGATTAAGCTCTCTGTGGGTTAATAATTTTCATCAAATGATGTAACGTCCAATTGTTCTAAGACATTGCCCTTTCCATATAGGTATAGGATATCTAGCATGCTTTTTTTCAATTTATATAAGATGTGTTTATAAAATGTTCCTTTAATTTATTTGAGCAGTGTCCGTTGAAATTTGTGGTCGGAACGTAACAAAAAGCGTTGTACTCCATTCAGTCTTCTTCAAAAGTATCCATGCTCCTTTTGCAAGGCGCTGCATATGTGATAAATAAATAAAACAATACAAAATGCAAGTAATCTCCACAAACTTTGTTTTAGCTCCTCTTGGTAGTTTTCTTGGAAACCGATTGTCCTGTAGAGCAACAGTCTTTCTTGGAGGCATTTTGTCCTCTGTTGGCCTGGTTCTCAGTTCCTTTGCCTCCAGTCTGGAATTCCTCTATGCTTCTCTGGGAGTCCTCACAGGTACACATAAACACACAATCATTTATGACACAGAAACACCTTTATTAATATCTGTCATTGCAGGCTACATTAGGCTATCATTTTAAGTAATATCATATCTCATATATATCTTAAAGAAATGTATGACCGGAGTGGGAACTACAGACCTGAGGGACTTTGAACTACAGTTGCGCCGATCAGAGTACGGTGGCCCTTTTCCCATCTCTGGCTTTTGTAAAGCTGTGACTTGTCAATTTTAGCTGATTCTAATTTCTCTTTAAGAACTATAATTTATGAAAAAATTACAACAGCATTGAAAATATTCTTTTCTAACCTTTTTGCTGTAAATGCTCATATATATATTTATATATATATATATATATATATATATATATAAAGCAGCTGTAAGATTTGTTGATGTAAAACTAGAAATAATAACAAAATGTGACATTTTAAACTGTCTTTGGCATCTTATATTAGCAATTAGGATGGTTAGTATGGTTGCCATTACTAACTGTAAGATGTATCAATGAGTATTTCCTTGTGAATTTAGACCTGTACCTAAACTCTAAGATTTCCAAAATACTACCAAGATTTCTAAATCAAGCATGTTCCATAATAGGGAGAGGCTAAAGGTTCAAAAGGAGAAAACAAAGCAACTTGTTGTACTCCATTCAGCCTTCTTGGTATCTACTGAAAGTCTCCCTCTCTCCATCTTTCAATCACAAATATTGGATGTCATTTGCTGAGATGTATTTGTGAACAAACCGAGCTCAAAAACAAGAAAAGATTAAACTCATAGCTTCACTTCAAATTGTAACTATGTTAACACAACAATCAAACAATGAAGATTATTCTTTGCATGTTTCCAAAGTAAACTTTCTAATTCCCTTTAAATCCTAAATTTTAATATATATTTTAATATATCTATGCTGAAACACTCAAATGTAATTGTTTTAAATTGAATAGCTTTAAATTTAATAGTATTCCTAAGAAACAAGTATAAACATTTTAGATCTACAATCTGTGTTAATATTGAAGCATTTATGGGGGGCCCTAAGCATTTAATACAGTCTTTGGCACCTTTTATTAGCAATTAGCATGATTAGCATGGTTAGTCTTACTAACTGTAAACTGTGTGTATTCACTTGTGAGTGCAGATCCTTACCTTTACTCTGAAATCCCCCCTCTCGCCCAATCTGCTTAGTTTGCTTATGCTCTACTCTCACCCACACCACAAACAAGCCAGGATGAGGAATGTTTTGTGAAACTAATAACACCTTTATTTAACTTCCACAGGTCTTGGCTTCGCTCTGAGCTACACACCAGCTATAGCAATGGTTGGAAGGTACTTCAGTGAGAGGAAAGCTCTAGCTTATGGCATTGCTCTGTCTGGTACTGACTGCTCACTTTCTACCTCCTATTTTTAGTTTTTTTTTTTTTTTTGGATTTTCATATTTTTTCTCGTCCTCCTTATTTTTAAGATCATCTGAAGCACTTTTTCCTTTTTATGTTTTTCTAGTCTACATTTAACTCCCACTGTCTTTCTCTTCATGTCTCTATCCCATCTAATTTGGTTTCACCTTGTCTTCAGGCAGCGGCATCGGCACCTTTCTTCTGGCTCCTGCAGTTCAGCTGTTTATTGATCATTACTCGTGGAGAGGAGCTCTGCTTATCCTGGGAGGATTTGTTTCCAACCTGTGCATCTGTGGCGCTCCGATGAGGCCGCCGGAACAGAACCGAGCTGAAAGGTCAGTTCTTCACAACATCACGTCAAGTAAATGATACCACAAAATACACTTTTAAAAGTTCAAATCAAAATGACAAAAATCTGCATGTTTTATTGTACCTTATTTAACTTTTGTAAAGTGACAACAATTTGTGATTTTGTTTTTAAACGAAATGTTTGTAATGGCTGCCACAGATGGCCACATTGGTGCTTCATTTGTTTGTACCTTTTGGGTTTTTGTTGTGTTTTAATTTTGTACTTCCTGCTATTCTTCAACTACTTTCACTAGAAAATAACTCCTAAACATTGGGCAGTTTTTGTCGTGCATTTTTTTCTCTTGATCGTCACATTGGCTCTTTGTTAGATTAACTGGAGACGCAGACAACTGAAACAGGCAGGTACACTCATTAAGCTGCAGCAACTAAGATTGCGAGCCCTGCTGCCAATCTTAATGCCTACCAATCTGAAGGTTGGTGTTCTGATGTCAGTGTTAGGAAAGTCATGCAGCCCTAATCTGGAGCTCACATTTAAAAACCATTTCATTTACAACATTTCTTCTAGCCGGTGTTTACTTCCTACAACAAGCCTTTGTATCAGAGGATGAAAAACAGCTCGCTGCCATGATAACAGATGTGGAGAAAAAAGAAATCCTTGCCCCTCAGGGCTGTGTTCTCTCCCCATTGCTCATCTCGCTCCACACAAATAAGGACACCCAAGCTGACCTGTCTGTGAAACTTCTGTCCTCTGCTTGTGCATCACTGCCTGGCTTGGTTCAGCCACAAAACAGGACAGGACCAGACAGCAACGAACAATTGTGTCCACAAAGAAGATCATTAGTGCGGACCTTTCCTCCATCCAGGACTTGTGCAGGTCTAGAGTTAAGAAACATGCAACTAATAGCCCTGCTGACCCCACACATCCTGCACAGCATAAAACAGAAGCCGCAGACGCAGTTTCTGTTGCCAGTATTTCACTAAAGAACGTGACTATAGCACAATATGGACATTTGCACTATCCTAACCCACCATACCATACACAAAAAAGTTGTCTTTATTTTTTCATTTCTTTATCTCCTCCACAGTTTATGCAGTGTGTTTATATTTGATGTCTGTATGCTGTTTCTGTGCACAAACATAAAGCTGATCCTGGTGATAATACTACATAAAAATAGATTCAATTCAGGAAAAACACCGTAAAAGATATTATCCTACACTGTGGAAAAGTTTATGCAGTAGAGCCTTCTATTTTATAATTTTTTTGGTCAACAGATGGAGCTAGCTGCTCACTAATGCAGTTTATAGTTAATTAATTATTTATATTCAAAGGAAGGCTTAGCTGTAAACAGTACCCTTCATACAAATGAACACCTCTGGCAAAGAGTGTAAAAAGCCTTAAAATCTTTTCATTCGTTAATGCTCTACAAAACTATCCCAGAAAAACATTCCTTAAAAAACGTCCTTTCATTTAAGTACATTTATTCAGTGAGTAAAAAAAATCCCATGTGAAAAATTGATTGTTTTTACAAAATTACCCCTGCCACAGATTTCTTGAATTTGGCAATATGTTTAGGATCATTATTCTTCTGAAAGACTCACTCATTGCAGTGCAGAGGCTGTGATTTTTATTTAATTTCCCTGCAGACCCACAACATCACAAGCCCTCCACCAAAAGCATATGGTTGTGGGCAAAATCCCAGTAGTGTTTGGCAAGCTCTCAAACATCGGTAGACATGCAGAGAGAATCTAGTGCTTGTTGTGGGAATTGGTCGACCCCGAGATGCTTTTTGCCGCAGTTTTCTAATAGAGATCTTAAAAAGAAACTTTACCACCCATTGCATCATCCTCCTCACTGTGCATAGTGAAAAAATATACTAGGGTCCTTGTCCAGCCCTCTTACTAGTTGCTTAAAGAAATTGGCCTCTATTTAACATCATATTTACACTTCAGGAAACTTGCAGGCTGTATTTTACTCCTTTAAAATTTCCAGACACTCTAATCCACTGAAAAACAGTCAAATATAAATTACAATATTGCTTCTGTTACATTTGTTATGGAAATTGTCAGAGACTGGCTTGTTGTGAAAAAATAAAAATAAAACCAAACAATATAAAACAATATACAATATTTTCTTTGTGTAGTATATTTTACCTCACTGAATGAAGGTGCACAATTAAACTGGCATTTTTCTAAATCTTACTGAATCAAACTCCTCTACTGCAATAAAAGATGAATTTATTTTAGGCTTTTTACACATTTGTACCAGCTAGGTAATTATGGAGGGTGCTGAGAGTTACTGTGTCTTTAGCACAAGAAACCAAGTCTTAAAAGGAAGGGAAATGTGCACAACAGGTACGATACTATATTTAACACTTGTGGCTTTTCACTCCCCTTACAGCCTAATGCAGCATCCAGTGCCTCTCAAAAGTATTTCTATTGCTTAATATTTTCCAGATTTTGTCACATTACCACCACAGACCTCAATGTATTTAACTTGAATTGTATGTGATAGAACAAAGCAGCACATATTGTAAATTGAAATGAAAATCATACACTGTTTTCTCAATTTTTAATAATAATCTGAACAGGTTGCTTTGTATTTATAGTCAGCTTGCTTTACTCTGATACCCTTAAATAAAAGGGTTAGGCTAATAAAGCATGGTTCAACCCATCATCTGAAGATGAGAGGAGTTTGGCACGACTGAAAACCTATGGAGACATGGCTGTACGTTTAAACTGCCTGGCTAGTCGAGGAGAGAATTCATTGGCGAAGCAGCCAAGACGTTCATGGTAATCCTGGAGGAGCTGTTTAGATCCACAGCTCAGTTGGGAGTATCTGTCAACAGGATAACTGGTAGTTGTGCACTCCGCAAATCTGGCCTTTATTGAAAACTGACACAATAAAAACCCATTGTCCTTGGACCTTCAGTTTACCTTCTGACAGGATAACAACCCTAACCATACAGCCAGAGCTACAACAGAATGATTTTGATCAAAAATATATTCATGTTTTAGAATGGCCCAGTCAAAGTCCAGACTTAGGCAAATTGAAAATCACCAGCTGGCTTCAAAGATGGTCACAGACGCTGCCCATCCAATCTGTTTGAACTTAGTATTTTCCGCAAAGACAAACAGTCAATTATTTCAGTCTCTATTTGTGCAAAGCTAGAAAAAGAGACATTCTCCAAAAGACTTGCAGCTCTAATTACAGCAAAAGGTCATTCTACAGAGGATTCAGTCCATGTTTGTTAGATTTTTATTTGAAACTAAAATGTCCTTTTATGTGTTTTCTACTTCATAATCATGTGCTACTTTGTGTCACATAAAATCCAAAGAAAGTACATCGAAGTTTGTGGTAGTAATCTGATTACATGCAAAATGTTCAAGAGGAGTGAACACTCCTGCAAGGCACTGAATCTAATAAAAATTTGTTCTTGATTTGTTTTGTTCTGTCTGTAGGATATGGGGGAACAACATGACAAATGTGGAGAAGGGCTGCATGACAGCTGTGCTGCAAACTGAACTACCTGAAAAAATACCTACTGACTGGGGTCAAGCAGAGCCAAAGCAGCAGCAAATGCAGAATTTAAAAGACAAACATGGCCTTGTCATCTCCATTGGAACCTTCAAAAACCTTGGGCTTGATAACGACAAAATTCAAGAGAGTATCACACTGCTACCAAGCCCAAAGCTGACTGTTACTAGGGTGACAGATAAGAAAATGGCAGAATGCGTCTTGTTAAGCAATAAGCTGGAGACAATGCTGGAGGAGACGGGGGTATCAGGTACAACGATTTTAAAAAGAAACATGAAAGATGAAAAGAATAACTCAAACAACACATGGATGAATGCTTATGAAAAAAGGGAAAATTCAATATCTAGTGAAGAGATACCAACAGATGGCTTTGACGAAACCATTTCAACTGAACCACTGGTATTCTCGCAACCGTTATCCAGAGGTCAATCTTTTTGTTTTAAAGCAAAGGACGAGTTTGGCTTCCTGTGGATTCCCAGATTCTTGATCCTGTCCATATCCTTTGTTTTTCTGGCGTTTGGCTGTAGTGTTCCTGTAGTTTACCTTGTCCCTTATGCTCTGAGTGTAGGGGTCAAGCATCAGCATGCCGCCTTCCTTATGTCAATATTTGGTGTCAGTGGAATTGTTGGCAACATCACCTTTGGATGGATCACAGACAGGAAGTAAGTGAGAGATGGAGGTCTTGTTTGTTATATCATATTCAATCACTAAATCAAAACTCCTACAGTAACAGATTTCCTCTCCCCCAGATGTCTAAAGGGATATCGCATGCTGAGCTACATGGTGGCTATAAGCATGGAGGGCTTTTGTTGCATGTTCCTGCCTTTCCTCCATTCTTTCTCCCTCCTGGTGATGTTTTCCATTCTCTACGGATACTTTGATGGAGCATATGTGGCGCTGATACCAGTGGTGACTTCTGACACTGTGGGCTCCGCCCATCTTACCTCGGCCTTAGGCGTGGTGTACTTCCTGCATGCTATCCCATACCTGGTCAGCCCACCTATAGGGGGTAAGCGTTACTGAAATATTATTGTAAGATTTAAGAATATTTAAATTTTGAATTCTTTAAATAATTAAGATAATTGGTTTTCTCTCTATTTTTATTGAAAGTGCAGGAATTTCTGAGCTCCCAAAATCTAAACATAGCAGATCTATTTATATGTAAAATGTTTTAGATTGTTTCTAATATACATTTTTTTTCATATTTACTGATAACAGCTTTGCACAAATGTTTGTTGATGCGTTGTGTTCATTTCCCTTGCTGATATCTTTTGTGTTAGAAACATGTTACGATGATTATGTGGCTCCTTTTCTTCCTCGTTCTCCAGGTTGGTTTGTCGACCAGACCGGCAACTATGCATCAACCTTCTTCGTCTGTGGTGCTTCCTTCTTCCTCAGCTCTTTGGTCCTGGTGGCTGCCTCTTTAGCTACACATCTGATGGCGCTCTGTGAAAGAGCTCTTGGTCAAAATAAGCGTCCAAAGGGAAACTAAACACTCGTAGATTGTGCCTGTTTTCTCAGGAAATAAAGTTGTGACACAATATAATATAGGCAGTGCCTAAAGTATCAATACCCTTTAAACCTTTTCATATTTTTTCATGTTACAACTCTTATATTATTGAGATTTTATGAGACCAAAACAAAGTAGCATAGTTGTGAAGTGGAAGTAAACAGAATCATGATTTTTCAAAGTTTTTCTCTACAAAATCTGGAAAGTGTGGCATGCAATTCTATTCAGCCCTTGTAACTCTAACACCCCTTAAAAAAAACATTGCAACCAACTTCCTTCTGAAATCACTCCTTTGTCTGTGTAGTTTTATCCAAGAATAAATCCAGCTTTTCTGTGGGGGTCTAAGATGTTTGTTAGAGAATGTTAGTGAATAAACAGCTTCATGAAGACCAATGAACATACCAGACACGGGTGGGAGAAAGTTGTGGAGAAGTTTAAAGCAGAGGTAGGTTATGAAGCAGTATGCCAAGCTTTAACCATCTCACAATGCACTGTTCAGTCCACAATCTGAAAATGGAAACAGAGGGTCTGAACTGACAGCCTGCCAAAACATGGCTGTCCATCTAAACTGTCTGGGAAGGAAAACATCAACCAGAGAAGCAGCGATGAGATCTATGGTTACTCTGGAGGACCTGCAATAAACCATAAAAGCCAAATTGGACCTTTATGGCAAGTTTAGAGACTAAACCTTAACTTCTTGGCAACATGCAAAATGTTGTGGAGTATTCAAACTAACACTTCAAAATCACTCCACACCACAGTGAAGGATGGTAGAGGCAACATCCTCCTGTGGAACGGCTTTCTGCAGCAGTGGCAGGGAAGCTGGTTGAGGTTGATGGATAGGCTGATGGAGCTAAATAAAGGAATGACCTGGAAAAAAACTGGTAGAAGCTGGAAAAGACTAGGGAGAGAGGTTCGCCTTCCAGTAGGACAGCTTCCCTAAATATCAGTCAGGACTTGTGAATTGGAGCTCTATAAATAAAACTCAATCAAAACAAAACATATGTGTCAGAATCTTAAAAACATGATTTGCTGCTTTTTGTTTCTCCAAGTCACTGTATTTAAAAATAAATGTATCAGTGTGAACAAGCATCAATCACATCACACTAAAAACCTTTGTTACACATCAGTGATCTAGGATCTTTTCTTAATTATTATTCTTAGATCATGTTTTTCAGCGTTCAGTGATATCTCCTCTTCTCAAATGTTTGTCCCAATGCCTCCTATAAATATACTACTTCTAAGTATTTGACATATCAAATTTACTCTTCTTTCCATGTTGTAGCATGACAATTCTGTGATGGTAACATAAATAAAAAGGTCAAAAATACGTCATTGATCTATGGTGGCACTTGTTTCAAGATACAAATATGCTGAGGAAACGTCAGAACTTTGTCATTTTCAAGAAATATTTCAAGAAAATAAGTACCTACCATACAAATAGCTAAAAACATTTCATTCCATTAACCTGTGAACCCTGAATTTCAACTCTAAATAAACATGATTACAGACTTTAAAGAAGATTGTGTTGCTTGATTGAAATGTTCAGGTTTTCTCACTTATCAGCTTTATCAGTAAACCCAGATATGATTTGCTTTTTTCACCATTCATACTCAAAAGATCTGTGTCAGCAGTACAATATAGTGGCATAACCCGCAGACTGCAGCTAATAGAATCACTGATTTCACAGTTTAGTGAGTGTATAGATTAAACTATACTGACCACTAACAATTACAAAAGATCCGATTCTATCATTATGTTTATATCAATGCATCTGACAGACACTTTTATCCAACATGACTTACAACTGATGAATGGAGGAGGAGCTGATCTTCAAGAGTTTCTTAAAGATACACAGGGATGCCTTTGCTCTGGTAGCATTCAGTAGGTTTTTCCACCACTTTGGAATGACACATGAAAAGTGTGGATTGTCTTCAGCGTGGTAGCCAACAATCCCTTGATGACTAAAGTGACTCAGCCGTGTTCGGGAACCCGTATTACTGCTCCTAGCTGCTCTGACAACATGGTCAATGGCAGGGGAAGCCCTGATATAAGGATATAAATTCCTTTATCTGTTCTAAATTCTAAGCATAACACCTTGGATGCAAAATGTGATAATTATTTGAAAAACTTGATATTTGTCAAAGTGTGAAACATTTGTGGGACTGTGAAAATAATATTTTTGTGTCCTGATGTTTCTGAAACATCTCAGGAAAAATATTTGAAAAGCAATTTTTTCATTATAAAGTGTATGCTTTTTTTCACATAAACATATCATTTCCATAACAATATTTGTGTTAACAGTGTTTGTCACACCATCTCTCACATCATCTGAAGTTTAAAAAAAGGAAAGAAACGTTTCTTTCGTAATTCCCCTTTTCGTTATCATGAAATTGCAAACAGATACTTAGACTGACAACAGTTGCTCTACTACTTTGTTTAGCATTTTAAAACGACGTTCACACACACTACCACAAAAAATGATTCATTCATTTATATGATGTATTTATTTAAATTTTTATTTTTTTTACCGTGTCCTGTCCGGCAGAGTAGTGATAAGTACCAAGAAGAAGCCCGACAGATTTACTTTCACAAGTGGAAAGCACGACAGGGACAATGGTGAAAAAAACACGAAAGAGAGAAAGGGGGGGGGGGGGAGCAAAAAGGAAAAGGGGAAAGAAGGAGAAAAGAATGGAGGAGAGAAAGAAGGCTGGAGAAATTACAAGATAACACCCTGCTTGCTTCTACACCTGCAGAAACATACATAATAACAGCTTTGTTACCAAAAAGTGCACGGTACTTATGAATGCAAGATGTATTTAGTGGTAATTGTGGCTCAATATAGAACTTTTGTGTATCTGTTAACACCTGAATCTAAACACCTGTGGGTTTGAGTGTGAGAGTGCTTGTGTATACAAGGTTTCTCCATAAAAATATGCAATAGTGAGTGTAAGGAGCCACACATCTGCCCCCCTGGACCTGAGAAAGACATGGAAGAAATCCAAGCCATAGACATCCAAAGGCCCCCCAAAGCGCAGGAATCCCAGCAAACAACAATGGATGTTGTACACTCACACTCCCCATACATACTCTATACTCCCAGGTCCAGGTGCCAATACCCAACCAGCCCCCAGACCCAGGAGGTGGTCCACTTCCCTCTGGGGGTGGAGGCAAGCAGACAGCACCAGCCCAGACTAGCCCGGACCCCTGGTGATTTTCTGTTTGCAGCTAATAAAAACATGACATTTAAGATTAGAATATTACATCAGACCAATAAATAAATACATTTAAAAAATGGGCTTAACGAAGAATACCTGCTTAATGATTGTTGTTTTCAAAGGGTGCTTTGAATCTGACAAACAAGCCTAGTCAAATCCCATATTCTAATTTATTGAATATGACAGACCCCGCCTCTTGACAGCTGTCATTGGGCAAGAGGCGGGGTACATCCTGGACAGGTCGCCAGTCCATCACAGGGCAACAGAGAGACACACAGGACAATAAATCATCCACACAGACTTATACCTAAGAGCAATTTAGAGTAACTAAATAACCTAACTCATGTTTTTTGGACTGTAGGAGGAAGCCAGCGTACCTGGAGAGAACCCACACCCATCCACTGTTTACAGTTATTCTAGCTGTCTATTGTGTGACCCCAATGATCACTGTGCAGAGACACATTTCTGTTTTTACAATTTTCTTCACAACTTTATGTTTTGGTGAAAGTCTGCCTCAGACATTCATATTAAGGTATTCTGCTGTTTATAATTTTACACTTCAAGGTATTTTCTGTAACAGGAAAATAAAAATAAAACTGTCTCCTTTGTTTTGAGAAATGTTGAGAGATGTTGTCATATTTGTTATTTCTGGAAGTAAACTCATTATAGTAGATCTATTTTATAAACACTTTCCCTGTCATCAAATCTTTGCCATTCCTGGCTACAATATGAAACTCCAGGGTTGATGGCGCCTTTTTTTTTATATATATTTCAAACAATAAAGCTGTGAGGTCTGGCTTTAACATCTCTGCTTTCACCCACATGGTGATTTACAAGCGACATCTTTTAGCCTTTCATTAATTAGGACGACAATGACTACAGACAGCGGACACAGGAATTTCTAGACTGGTGTCAGCGGAACCACCTCCTGATAAATGTGATGAAAACAAAGGAGCTGATAGTGGATTTACACAGGCGCAGACCCACCCCCACCCTACTGACACTGGTAAACATCAAGGGAATTGACATTGAGATAGGAGACTCTTAGAAGTATGTGTGTGTTTAAATTAATTAAACTGGACTGAAGACACAACACTAACCCACTTTACTGGAAGGGTCAGTGTAGACTCTACCTTTTACAGCGCAGTTGTGGAACTCCTTTAAAACTGGAGAGCTCCTTTAGTGACAGGCTACTGTATCCTAAATCCTAAATGCACAAAGGAGTTTTATCATAAGTCCTGTTAAATTAACTATGACAGTTCCCAACATTCCTGCTATTCTTTTCAGGACAGTATTTCACAATGGGGTATGTGACCCCTGACTTAAATCATAGCTTTTCTATACCTTTGCCTTCAAATTATTGTCACATACTTGTATAATTGTAATGTGGAATAAGTGGTTCTTTTTTGTCAGTTGGAAAACATCTTTATTTAAGAAAGGCGATTGGTTTGATGTAAAAATCTGATATAAGACTGGTTTGATCATTACTGATGCAGTTAGAAAAGTCCTGAAGGTTTTTTGAAGTTGACAAACACACGCACACATACACACGGAGGTTTTTGTTTTCATACAGTGGTTACATAGTGTAGATGTAGATGTGAGGACTCCGTGTTCTCTTCTTTTGCGTTGCCTGTAAGCTTGTGGGTGTATGTCTTCTGAGAGTACCTGCCACCACACAGGGAGCCCTGTTTTGTTCTGCTGCTTGTGTGTTTCCTCTGCATCCTCAGTAATGTGTGTGTGTGTGCGTGTGTGCACACCTATCGCACAGTGTATGTCAGCGCCTGTGAATATATCTGAATTTATCCATCAAGATCTAAATATGTTATTGTTAGTGATATTATTAGTTGAATTACATTTGCATGATCTTATTAAGATAATTATGATCTTGATCAGTGATAGCTAATAGGTACACAATAGCTTTGTGTAGTAAAAATGCAACTTAAAGATTGTAAGTTTAAATTGAAAGAAGAAATTGGCTTATCAGCTATAGAAAACGTATTGTGTTTAAATATTTTGTTCTTACACCCATCAAAGTCTGTGTAGTTTCATCACAAGTGTTCTTGTTACCCTTGTGTTGACATAAATGCACAATATGACATGCTGTGAGAAAGGTTTTTGTAGCAGTAATTGTCGCGAAGCCAAGATGCTCTACAAAGCCCTTTGTGGTCTGTTTGTTGATGCTTTCAGTGTTGTTCTTTGTAATTGAAAGAAATCTGATAAGGTAGTTTCCAGCAAACAGTCTGTCAGCTAAAAATCTGAAAGTGGAAATGCACCAGTTTTGTGAGAGGGCATCCTTTAATGTAACTAAGTGCTGTTGTAGCAAATAGGTCTCAAGGTAGTTTCTCAGTGCTGTTGTAGCAAATAGGTCTCAAGGTAGTTTCTCAGGCTGAAATATGTCAGAATGGCTTTAGTTATCACCTTTTTTCTTAGTTTTTCCCAAGTTCGACATACTTATCTGTCAGGGTTTGTGTGTAACTTACCTTAATAAGGCTCCGTAAGTGGCCTTTTGATGAAACACTATGTGATCTGTGTGTGTGTGTGTGTGTCAGGCAGAAGTTTCCACTGTGTAGGTGGATGCGTGGGAGGCAGGCAGAGGAGGGGTTTCCTCTGAGGTTGGCATCCCCAAACACAGACAAGTAAAGGACTTCCCCCTGTAATCACACACACATACAAATGTTTTTTTTTTTTGTTTTTTTTTTTTGCTGAATGTCTATGTATGAACTGTTTTATCTGATCAACTGTCATTAATAACTTGCTGTGTACTTTATTTTTAATCCTAAACTGTAATTGCAAATTAGATTCGGTTGTGGTTAACACCTACTCATATCGAGCATCTTCTCAGTCCTAAACTTATTGCTCAGAGTTTTAGTTTTTAACTCAAGATATTAATCGGCAAGCATCTTCTTTGGGGTTCATTGTGAACTGGGGAACTGTTTATCTACAAAGGTGAGTCAGAACCAGTCTGAAATATTGAAACATGAGCACTGCATTTGAGTAGGAATTGTCATAGTGTTCTTTGCCTTTTCTTGAATACATTTTGAAAACACTTAAATGTGCTATTTAGGGTTTATTAGCCACAGGAAAATCAACTTCAGTAGTTGGTATGCTTTTCTCTTACAACAAAACCTGCTGTTTTTCATCTTGTTTCTGTCCCATAAAATCTAAATAATTTATTGTGATTTAAATCCACCATTTAGATCTAATTCAACCACACACACTGCTGAATGTCACGGAACCAATGCTGATGTCAGCCGGGAATAGTTGCTTCACACACACATGCTCGCATACACATGACACCTGCGTTGTTGGTTTCAACAAGATTGACTTTCTGATAAACTTTTGTCAAGCTGCAGCCAGGTGCATGGCGTCGCTATACGTATTTGTGTGTGAGTGTGTGTTTCACCACATGACGTAGACACACACTCTGTGGGTAGAGAGACACTGCTTAAAACACAAGATGCTCCAGAGGAAGCACAAGTGAAAAGTAGACACTTCCACAACTACCCAGAGAGTTTAGGTAACCTCCTATTGTATTTATTTTGTTTTCTAATCAGCTATGATGTTAGCTATAAACCAGCTGTACATTACATTGCATTCAATGTGTAATAGAAGAAATAGAATAAAAATCCCTTTAATGATTGTTTTTTGATTTGAGTGTTTTATTTTTGTTTTTACTAAAGCTTTACTAGCAAGCTTTCAAACATGTTAATACGATGAAACTTGAAATACCATTTCAGGACTCCAAAAGGCATTAATATTATGACAATGTGTCTGATCATTATGTCTTTGTATGTTATATCCATATTTGTTGTTTTAACAGTTTTCATAAATCATGTAAATATAATTATTGAAAAAGAGTTTATTCAGATCCCTACAAAGATTTAGACAGGTTCAGAATCTGCCTTGCTAGTTCTTCTGGGTTTTATTCAATGCTTTAGCTTTAGACAGTTTACAAATAAAAGTCACATCATCTGTCTCCATTTTCTGTGTTTGCATTGGTAACATTTAGATATGTTACTGCTTGTGTTTTGAAGAGAGAAGGTTGAACATTTTCACCATTGTCCCTGTCTGCCAGGTTACTACATGTCCTTTCCCAGAAAACATAAACTATTATCCAGTCCTCTGGTCAAGAAAACTATGAAGCAAATATCGTAATAAAATCAAACCTTCTTTAATAAAGTCTTGGATTTTTTTCCCCTGTTGACACAGTTTTGATAAAAATCCTTATACAATTTTTTGCCGGCTGTGGAAATCCTACACTAAGAGCACTTGTGGACTATTCTTGCAAAGTGGCATCAAAGCACCACACAGCTAAGGTAGAGTATTAATACCATTAATGCCTGTTGATGCAGATTCCACATGTACCAGGGATCTTATTGGAAACACTTTGCTGTCATCTAGTGCTGTAGTAGTGAAAACATTTAATGTTTTTGATGTTTCACTACTACAGCACACCTGATTTCAGTTGATGGGTGATTATTTGCTGAACTGCAGTCACTTGAATCAGATGTGTTAAAGCAGGGAAATGTCTAAAACACGCAGAGCAGTGTGCCCTGAGGACCAAGGCAGGATAACACTGAGGCGCTCAGTGTTATGCCCAGCTACACCTACTGACTTTAAAATTAAAACATTTAAAAACTGTGTATGCTATAATTCTGACATGTTCGGGTCCAGCACTTTTTCATCTGTCTGGGACCAAGCTGTGGACCATCAGGAAGGATGACGAGATAATAGGCAAGAGCTTCAACATTAAAGATATCTGCACAACAGCAAAGAAAATTGTTCAAATCCCACATCTCTTTTTATTTGGTATTTTCATGTACTTCATAATCTGATCTGATCTGATCAGAATCTGATGCTAATCCTAGCATCAGATTCTGATCTCACATCAGCTTTAACATAATGTTTGTCTGCACTGAATTTGACTGTGAGTTGTCCCAGACAAACACAAAGCGAGCTTTAGCATTTTGTTTTCTACTTCCTGCCTGATATTTTGACACCTCTAGATGCTCACATACATGTATTTCATCCTCATTCCCAAGGAGAACAGAAGAAACGACCTGTGCATTTCATATAATGAAAGGGGTGAGAAGCTCTGGAGCTTCTGAACCAGTCCCTACTTCCATCAGCACAGCTGGACACTGGTATGAAAGCTGCAGCCTGTAAAAATTATATTTTAAAGTTTCATAAAGAGCCCAGATGAACAAATTCTAAACATTCTGACAATCCTGGCCTATGCAGTACACGTACGCAGCTAATATGTTGCTGCTTCCTAGATGTTGGGAAAATGCATAAACCCAGTAAAAATAAATTAGATCCATTTTAATGGGCAACTTCATCAACATATAGGTGCCAGGCTAAAACTTAACAAACTTTCTTTGCCACATCTTTCTTGCTTTTGTACTCAAATGTATTTTCCTCAATAACAAAATGTGACCTAATAAAGTGTCAGTAAAATGAGAACAAGCTGTTTAAGATGAGTTTAGCAGATATTTAGTGACAAGAGAAATAGCTTTGCTGTCTGTTATGTGAATACAAAATGAATGATCGCGGCTCATAAGGCCAAAATCCATTAAACTATCTTCGAAACCGGTAAACTGACAAAAACAGGTGGTTAGTTTTTTGAACATTTGTCAGGACTCCTTGACAATTGTAACTTGAAGCAGAAAGCTGAAGTTGTTTTGTCCTACATGCAGTGGGCAATGCCGGAAGAGGAGATGTAGCAATCTATTGTAGCCACACAAGTACACCCACTAAATGGAAAAACAAGCGCACCCCAACTAGGCTGTGACCTTGCAGTTGCACACTGTCATTATATTGGCTGGAACGGCTTCTAGGGATGGTACCACTCCCATCTGAGAGAGAGCAAAAAAATTCACAATCAGGGAAGACAAGTTTGTGAGCCCATTTTTGATCCGTGGAGAGAACAAGTTTGTGTGTGTGCAAGCGGGAGGAGAAAATATCTATGCAAGAAGGATTAAATCTGAGCACAGAAACATAGATTTAAGGGAGAACAGAATATATCTGAAAGAAAGCTGAAGTTTTGAGTGCAAGCACTACTACATTTGAGCACAAGAAATTCTGCTCATATCATGCAAAACCCTTTAAATACATTTTACTGTGTACTTGGAGTCTGTAGGAGTGCAACATTCTGATTATATTCTGTTAGGGTCATATTTTTCAGTCTGTTTAGTTTTCTCCATCCTCTATTACGTTTTTTTTTTTCAACTGGTACGTCACAGTATTTACTCAGGAACAGCTAAATAAGGTCATGTACTTCCGGCTGATCAATTTTGTGTATCTGCCATTTTTATTTCTCGCTACGATATTGTAGCTCAACTATGCCTATGCTGCAAGAGGATAGGTTTGGTTCAGTCATAAGATACATTAACCCACACAATCCATTACACCGTCCCGTCACCCAGCATCAGAACCTCTTCGAAGTGCTTGGTAAATTTTATTTTTCATGCAAATCTACCCACATTAGTGGGGAAATTCCTATTTCCCCCACTTCAAGGATGAGTTCTTCAGCAACATCCGCCTATATCAAGAGGGATTTGCTGACTTCATCTGACCAAGTGGTCAGTTCCTTCTGTCTATGGAAACAATGGACACAGCAAAGCAGTAAGCTGCAAATAACTCTAAAAACCCAACAAACTTTATTTTAGACATGAATTTATTGTGTGTTGATATGATGTCCTGGCCATTGTTTTGATAGCAGTAGCATCTTGCCTTCTGCTTATATTAGCACTGTGTGTTCGCTTTTAGCTCCTTGAGGACAGAACCGTATTGCGTGTTTTGAATGGTATTATTACATAAACGGTTTTGCATTGTTTCTGCCTTTTTTTTTTTCTTGTTTCTGCACCACTAGATAATGTATTTCTGTTATCAAACTACAAAAATGGTCAAACGGGTTAAAATGGAGGACTCTTTGACCTGGAGGGGGGCGGGGTGTGAAGTAGTTCAATAGCATTTAAAAACACCAAACCAAAACGAGGTACTCTCAGAAAGAGGAGCCAGAGAAGCCACAATAACAAGAAATTCAGACCAAAGCATTGCAGTTCCACTTTATAGAGACCAAACTGAATGATTTAAATGTGAAAAGGAAGGATTTAAAACCATCATGTGTTCCCTTTAAGTGTTCATTATAGATAGCCTAGGGGAAGAAACTGTATCAGTGGCTGCTGGTTTGTGCTTTTAGGGATCTGTAGCACTCACCGGAAGATAAAAGCCTAAACCAGGGGTCCATAGAGCCGGACTCCAAATCCGGACCAAGAGAGTGTTTTGTATTTGGCAAAGCATTTTCTCATTTACTATGTAGATAAAGACATTTTATGGCTGCCACGTCTGACTTTTGAACAGGCGCGACAGACAGCTATGTGGGTCAGTGACATTCTGGTCCACAGCTGGTGGCAGAACCACATCGTTGTATTCCAACCGCCAGCAAAGGACAAAGAAGAAGCTATGTGGGGCCTTTGAACATTGGTTGCTAATGCCCCTTTTCCGCTGGCTCCTTTTAGGCAGCGTGGCTCTGCTTCTCTTGGTTTCACTCTAATCTGAAACAATTGTGTTTCCGCTGACCCACTGACGGCTGGAGCTATGGTAGCTGAAGCTCCGCCTTCAGCCATCAGTGCAGTGAGCTATGCTGCTATTAACATTACAGTTAGTAGTTACTAGGAGCTCACGCTTGCTTACAGTACAATGACTTGGTGGTGTACAGATGAGTGAGTAAAAGAAGCTTGTAAAGGGGACTGTGAAAATCACACATTTAAAGATTAATGTACAGAAGCATACACTTTTAACTTCTGTGGGGTGTAAGGCCAGTCTGCCTTATATGTTCTGAATCAGTTGGACTCTCTAAAGAGACATCATGAAACCAAACATAGGATCTTCAACCAAAGCTATCCGCCTGGGTCTGACCATAATACCAGGAGAATAAATTAACTTGGGGGCAGTATGAGCGAGCTACAGGGTTGATTGTGCTCTTACAGCACAATAGTGAGCATGTGAGTGTTCACTGCGAGTACAGTGGATTTTAGAAAAGCACAAAAAGCCTTTCACTGACTGGGAAATTATCAAAAAGTGCATAGAAGCTGTGGCAGAAACACTATTAGACTAAAAAGGAGGACCACAACTCAAGGAAAAAAGGTTAAGCAAATTGCCCTGCCTGTCACAAGCACAACAAGGAGAGCAGAACTATTAACCAAGATGTACAGACCCAGCTCAAAAGTACATTTAATATTGCTACTGGATTGCACTTTTCTGTTCAGCAGATGATTTAATGGCTATATTAATAATTGATCAGTAGTTAAAAAACAAAAACTCTAGTGTTAACCGGAAGTCCACCATTATCTCCACTGTCTTGAGTGGGCTAAGATCCAGGGGGTTCAGGTCACACCAGTGGACCAGCCAATCCACCTACTGTATGTGTGCAGACTGGTCACTGTCCTGGATCAGACCAATAACAGCGGTGTCATCTGGAAACATCAGGAGTTTCACAGACTGGTCCACTGAGGTGAAGTCATTTGTGTACAGAGAAAAGAGGAGTGGGAAGAAAAGACACCCATGGGGGGGAATGGTGCTGACGGTTCTTGCATGGGAGACGTTTCTCCCTAGTCTTACCTGCTGCTGCTGGTCAGTCAGGAAACTGGTGATTCAAAGAGAGGCTGGCACTGTGAGTTGGGTGAGCTTCTGGTGGAGGAAGTCTGGGTTAATGGCTGAGCTGAAGTCCTGGCTATCATCCCTGGGTGGTCAAGTTGGTTCAGGGTAAAGTGTAGTCCCAAATTAATTGCATCAGCTGCCAACCTGTTTGCCTGGTAAGAAAAATGCAGGGGCTCAAGCAGGGGGTCTGTGATGTCCTTCAGATGTTTCAACACCGGTCGCTCAAAGGATTTCATGACAAAAGATGTCAGGGCGACAGGTCTGTAGTTATTTAATCCTGTGATGGTGCATATCTTGAAGCAAGAGTGAATGTCACACAGCTCCAGTGACTTGTTGAAGGTCTGAGTGAAGATAGGGGCCAGCTGGTCAGTGCAGGCTCTCAGGTATGAGCTTTCTTGGTCTTCCAACAATGAAAGAGCCTTTTTAAATCCTTCTCAAAGATTTCAAATTCAGGTAGGCACTCTAAGGAGAGGAGCGTGGTTGGTGCATGGGGAGCGTTTGTGTCAGAGTGAGATGTGCACGAGTTGGTGGAAGGTGTGATAGGTTGCTCTTCAAACCTGCAGTAGATGCTGTTATGGTCATCTGTCAGAAGAGGATTCTGCTGGGGGCTTGGGGGTTGTTGGAAATGGGCTTTGTAGACAGTGATATTTTTGAAACCATTCTAAACTGCAGCTGGGTTGTTAGCTGAGAAGTTATTTATTAACTTCTCACTGTAGCTTCTCTTAGCTGTCCTGATCTCCTTGGTCACTTTATTCCCTGCCTGCCTATACAGGGCCCAGTGCTCATTGCTGTGAGCCTCTTCCTTGCTCCTATGCAGCTTCCTCAGATAAAGACGCTGGAGATAAACTAATATTATGTGTGTTAGTTTAGCCACAGATTTAAATGTACTAACCTTTAAGAAACAGTGTGGTTCCTGAAACTAAAATTGAGAGTTCTTTTCAAACAAACACTTCAGGTGGGTTTTGTGTGAAAAAAAAAGAAGAATATGTGATAAAGCACATCATGCTTCATGGAGAAATAATCCATCCATGACCATTTCAGTCCCCAGACCTAAACCCTACAGGCAACCTGCAGGATGAGCTGGTAGCAAGAAAGCATAACAGGACTCAGGACTCTGCACAAAAAGGCGAAGTCGAAGATCTCTCTCTGTGTATGCTCTAACCTTGTGAAATGTCATAGGAGAACACCAAGTTTTGTCCTTTAGAAAAAGAAGGTTGTAGAAAGGACAGCAGGTTTGACACAAACTGTGCCAGTTATTTTGAGAACAAAACTGTTATTTCTTAATGTAGGATTTTTTTCCCACACTAAATAAATGTTTTGAAATGAAATGTTGGATTTTCCCAAACTTTTCTGAGTGAGATTATGCTACTGCAGTTAATTTGCATTATTTGCTGTTGTTTCAGTTTTTAACTTTATGTTCTCCCACTTTTCTCTTCCTAGAAGCTACACCTGGCCTGACTCTGTGTCTACCTGTGACACCTTTCTGGAGAGGGGCATCGTCCAAGCTTCTGCTGGCAACAACTTAATGCTCACCCTCTACCGATGACCCACATGGCCTGGCCCTGTCTTTCAGTGTTTGACCCTTTCTCTCTCCTAGACATGGCAATTGACTGAGCTTTTACTGTGACTAACTCTATGTGCTTTCGTTCAGACTCTAACCTTGAAAACTGGCTCAGAGTTTATCTGTTCTTTCTTTCTAGGTGAAACGACTAAAGGAGCTACATCCATAAACATTTACTTTTCCTTCCCATAGAAAGGACTCCTGGATCAGTGCTTCTTTGTTCTCTTTGTGTCTCTGCTCTATTCTCTCAAACCCCCAGTCGGTCGTGGCAGATGGCCGCTCACACTGAGCCTGGTTCTGCTGGAGGTTTCTTCCTGTTAAAAGGGAGTTTTTCCTCTCCACTGTCACTACATGCATGCTCAGTATGAGGAATTTCTGCAAAGTCAACGCCAGTGACTGTCCACTGTCTCTAAATGCTCATCTGGGAGGAGGTAATGCTGCAAATTACTGACTGGATGCAATCTGCTGGGTTTCCTTAGACAGAAAAACTTTTTATCCAATTTGAATAAATAACTAACTCTGACTGCACTGTTCAATTGTTAGGATTAACTGGAATGTATGTACCTGACTATTGTGAAGTGCCTTGAGACAACATGTGTTGTGAATTGGCGCTATATAAATAAACTGAATTGAATTTAATTTATTTTAAAGTATTTTACACTTTACCAAGGCTGCCGATAAATATGTCTGTCTGTAACTGCAACTTCCAACAATTATTAAATGATCACTAGTAAAAAACACACATACAGTTTGGACCAGATCAAGACTATCATGTTTTATTTTGCTGTTTTTCGATGTATTGAAGTCGTGAATGCTCTCCAACTACAACCGAAAAATTTAATTCAATCTGAAAATGAGGATCCTATTAAGGGTCGAACTTTGGTCTCCAAATATGGATCTTGTTAATAATTTGCTGTCATTTCCCTTTTAAAAAAAATGTCCTGTAGAAAGCAAGATCTTAAATAGCTCAAGCTGGCAATCAAGTTGCATTAGGGATGTAATGATGAGTTACTGCTAAATGGTCCTTAAATGCACTTATTTACCTTAGAGAGGCGCTATTGACTCATTTCCCTTGATCTATGCTGCCATATCTTGAGACACTCAGATACATGTGTTGTTACATTTTATCATTGGTGAGAAATCATCTATAATATATTCAATATCCCCTGATTAACCTCACATGATTTTAAATAGGCCATAACAAATGCTATTGAATTTGTGGAGACTAAATCATATTTTTCATACAAATGTTTTGCTGAAGATGTTTTTTTATCATGTTGTTAAATTGTTTTCACATAGACCAGGAAGATTTACACACTTTAAAATGGATCTTCTGTGGTGTGCAATTTCCCAAGGCTTGAGTTAACCAACACTTGCTCTAATTTGGGATTCAGCCAGTTGGCATATGTTTTAATTTACTGTGACATTGTAAGCTGCTAATTTGCTTAGATAGAACTGATTTATAATTTAGACTGGAAAAACTGGAATATGATCTTAAGACAGTGTCCTGAGATAAGCTTCACGTGTAGTGACACTGCCTAACAAAAATATATTCTTTTCATATTTTGTACCATTACAATTACAAACCTCAAAGTATTTTATTTGGATTTTATGATAGATCAGCACAAAAAGTGCAACATTCAATTGGTATAAAATTGATCCATATTTCAATAGACATCTTATCTAGTGAAAATAATCCACCTTTATGTATTTTAATCTCACTAAAAATACAACTGTTCTGTGAAGACCTTAGCACCAGACCAAGGAACACACCAGGCAGGAAAAAAGTTGTGGAGAATGTTAAAGCTGGGTTAGATTATAAAACAATAACTCAAATTTAAACTGAATGCCTGAGCAGACAGCAATACTCAGAGAAGCGGCAAAGATGCCCATGGTAACTCTGGAGAAGCTGCAGATATCCACAGCTCAGGTGGCTGCATTTGTTGACAGCACCAATATTACTCGTGCACTCCACCAAGCTGACATGTATGGGAGGGTGGCAATAAGAAAGCCACTGCTGACAGAAAGCCATTAAAAGTACCATTTGCCATAAACAGTATATGGAGACTCAGCAAACGTGTGGAAGAAGGTGCTCTTCTTCCACAGCTAGCAGTTCTGTGAAATATGATGATGGCAGCGTCATGTTGCAGGGAGGCTTTCTGTTTGCTTTCTACAGGGAAGCTGCTCAGAGTTGATGGGAAATGGAGGGAGGTAAATACAAGCCAATCCTGGATGAAAACCTGTTAGAGGCTGAAAAAGTCCCGCTGGCCATTCACCTTCAAGTAGGACAATGACCCTAAACATAATGCTGGGATGGTGTAGATCACAGCCTGCTCACAAGCAAAGCTGGTTTAGTAGTACCCCCATAAAGGCACTTTCAATATTTCTATCTGTATATTGTTGAAAACCATCTATTCCTTTCACTTCAAAGTAAAAATTTATTTTGTGTTTCTCATTCGCATAAAATCCCTCTAAAACCCTTTACCTAAAACCCTTTACCCTGTTACAACCATGGTTGTAACAACCTTGGTTGTAACAGGACAAAATCTGGAAAAGAAATTGACATGAATACTTTTGCAAGCTACTATAGATTGCAGCTTCATGCTTTTATCACAAATGCACTAGTTGCACCTTCTAATTTCCCCAGAAAACCTACTGTACAGCTACAGTTTTTTATAGATTATACAGAAGACAGTGGGTCTAAGGATGTATAATCAAATTAATCTGCTTGTGTGAATGTGACTAAACACGACTGCTTCCCTGTAGATGTTTTATGCACATTTAGTGCTTCAACATAGGTTTTAGTAATTGCAATAATGTCTGCAGAAATGTGTTGTTTTTATTGTGCATTTTTAAAAGCAGCCAAGTATTAGAATACAAAACATTTCACACATTCAAGACTGTAACCTTTTCTGGTTTTTTTTCAGTGTCCTCCCACACACCCACAGGCAGATGCACTTCTGCACAGATGAAAAAAAAAGGCAAAAGAAAATAAAGTATTAAGAGTTACAGAAACAGTACAGAGGAGATGATCATTAAATGTGTTAACAAATAAAGAACGTAGGCAGCAAGGGTCCAAAAAGAGATAAAGAAGATAAATATGCTGTATGAGTAAAATTATATGTTATTACAAACAATCAAAGTGTGAGGGGTGTTCTGTGTTATTGTGAATATTGAAACCACAAAGTATGCATGAAAAAAACACAGTTAAAGTAAACAATTTAAAAAGAAAAAGAGAAAAGTTAAAGGTGTTCTTCTTTGTTGAGCCACCGTCCTTTGTCTTGCAGTCTGTTGTCTTTCACCACCTGGTTTATTTTCTTTTAAGCGTAACATCAAGATTTTTAAATTCCACTTTATGCAAATGTGAAAGTTATGCTCATAATTGGGTATAATCCCTCAAGTATTACACAAAAATACAACAACAAATATAATTTCTAAACAAATAACTTTCCTTTGCATGCATGGATAGCTGAATGGAAGATTGAAATAGTTTTGGTCTGGCCGTTTAGGTGATTTTGGAGAAATCCAATGCCTGTATCATGACAGCACTGTCAATCAACGCAAGACGATTGAAAAATCCACAGCTTTAAATAATCTTATCCACGGATAGATTATGATTTCTTTCAGCTGTAGTGGGAGTAACAACCATTTACTCCTGCTGAAAAAGAGATCTCTAACAATAACAGTTGTTTTTACAGTAGTTTGCAACCATTACACTATGAATTTTGGTAAATTTTAGTTGAACGTTTGCATCTGTAAAATTTAGAATGTGTGGTGGTGAGACAAGAAGAAGGCAAAGAATACCCACTTTTTTAGTTGTCACAAATATGGTAAAAAAAATTCTGGGATCATAAACATTTTTGAAGAATCTTTAATCAGTGTAGAATAATTCAGTCCAGGTATGACCAGTCTAACATAAATTAATTATGAACCAGAGATGTTTAAAGCAGTCTGGACTCATTCGAAACTCTGAAATTGTGCTTTAGTGAAACTAGGAAAATATAGTAACATTAACTGCTAATAATTAGTATTTGCTGTATATTCATAGAAAATACAAATTTGTTCTTATCGTGTCTGTTACTCTGTCACTGCTGTTTTTTCTTTAGGGTTTACCAACAATGATATCACCTAGCGTTTCACATAGTTTGAAAGCTGTCATTATAAGTTTACTCCGTCATCTTAAAGCCTATTTTATACCTATTCGTCCGCTCAACCACAAAGTATGTTTGACTTTTCATCATCTGTGCCCCCCCAATAGATGTCCAAAAGGTTCCCATAGTTTGTGTCCACACTGCCTGTCTGTACTGGCAAGAACAGTAATAATCTCAGTCAGTGGGTGGCACCAGACACACAGCAGATGAAGAAAGTAAAGAGAAAAACAAAAACAAACTTGTTTTAAAGAAATATAGGTAGGAGAGATCTGCTTTTTTTTACCAATGTGGATAATTTATCTCAGGGACAGCAAGGGTTTTTCTGTCATTTTCTTCCTCTCCTCTTCAGAGAAGAAAATGTATAAACTAGAGCTTTGTTCAATTAACCATTTATTCAATGACTCCAAGGATTCAATTAAAAAAGTTATTGACGAGTATGAAAGTTCTCGTTGCATGAAATAAGTGAAGAATCGAAGCAAGAGAATTTGCCGACTTACTTACTTACTGACTTAAAGTAAGTAAGGTAGTAAGTAAGTGAGTAAGAAAAGTTGAAAATATTCAGCTTTATTTATACGCTTCACAGATGGAGCAGTTTGGCTCTGAGCATCTTGCGCAGATTGTCAGCAACCTTGGAGATGGAAAAAAGTTGCGTTGTAACAATGCTGAGACGTTCTTATAAAAAAGTTGAGAATTTGGGATCATCATCAAGCACACTGTGGCACATACAAAGGCAAAAATGAGTTTTAAGTCATTCTGTCTTTATATAGTATTAGATATAAAGTTGTATTTATTCATTCATTGCTTTTATTTATACAGATGAGCCCTATTGAGACATGAGCTCTCATTTTCAAGAACGAACTGTTTTTAACCGTAATACAATATGAAATGGAACTTGCTGCAACTGGATTTTATGAAGTGAGATGTAACTCTGAGCGTGATGGATTGCAGAGAACTGGATTTGAACTGGATCTGGCATAATTATTTGTTAATGATACACTGTAATGATAAACTAAATTGAATAATTTTTTTAATTAAATACTTTATCTGTTAAAAAGTATCTATTGGAACTCATCATGTTGTTTATATACCCCCAGAAACTTTTATGTACACTCACCGGCCCCTTTATTAGGTACACCTGTCCAACTGCTCGTTAACGCTAATTCCTAATCAGCAACTCAATGCATTTAGGCATGTAGACATGGTCAAGACGATCTGCTGCAGTTCAAACTGAGCATCAGAATGAGGAAGAAAGGTGATTTAAGTGACTTTGAACGTGGCATGGTTGTTGGTGCCAGACAGGCTGGTCTGAGTATTTCAGAAACTGCTGATCTACTGGGATTTTCACGCACTACCATCTCTAGGGTTTACAAACAATGGTCCGAAAAAGAGAAAATATCCAGTGAGCTGCAGTTCTGTGAGCGCAAATGCCTTGTTGATGCCAGAGGTCAGAGGAGAATGGCCAGACTGGTTCGAGCTGATAGAAAGGTAACAGTAACTCAAATAACCACTCGTTACAACCAAGGCAAGCAGAAGAGCATCTCTGAATGCACAACACGTCGAACCTTGTGGCGGATGGGCTACAGCAGCAGAAGACCACACCAGGTGCCACTCCTGTCAGCTAAGAACAGGAAACTGAGGCTACAATTCGCACAGGCTCACCAAAATTGGACAATAGAAGATAGGAAAAACGTTGGCTGGTCTGATGAGTCTCGATTTCTGCTGCGACATTCAGATGGTAGGGTCAGAATTTAGTGTCAACAACATGAAAGCATGGATCCATCCTGCCTTGTATCAACTGTTCAGGCTGGTGGTGGTGGTGTAATGATGTGGGGGATATTTTCTTGGCACACTTAGTACCGACTGAAGATTGTGTCAACACCACAGCCTACCTGAGTATTGTTGCTAACCATGTC
The DNA here is from genome assembly GCF_021462225.1 of Girardinichthys multiradiatus. Lineage (NCBI taxonomy): Eukaryota > Metazoa > Chordata > Actinopteri > Cyprinodontiformes > Goodeidae > Girardinichthys > Girardinichthys multiradiatus. Next base: position 14,209,062 of record NC_061814.1, read on the forward strand.
CATCCCTTTATGACCACAGTGTACCCATCTTCTGATGGTTACTTCCAGCAGGATAACGCGCCATGTCATAAAGCACGAATCATCTCAGACTGGTTTCTTGAACATGACAATGAGTTCACTGAACTCAGAAAGCCTCCACAGTCACCAGATCTCAATCCAATAGAGCACCTTTGGGATGTGGTGGAACGGGAGATTCGCATCATGGATGCAGCCGACAAATCTGCACCATCTGTGTGATGCTATCATGTCAATATGGACCAAACTCTCTGAGGAATGTTTCCAGTACCTTGTTGATTCTATACCATGAAGGATTCAGGCAGTTCTGAAGGCAAAAGGGGGTTTAACCTGGTACTAGCAAGGTGTACCTAATAAAGTGACCGGTGAGTGTATACTTCACATGCAACAGTTTAATTTGGTTGTTGCCTGCTGAAGAGGTCCTTTTAAACAAGGGTGTTTGTGTGTATGTTATCTACAGGGGTTGGACAATGAAACTGAAACACCTGTCATTTTAGTGTGGGAGGTTTCATGGCTAAATTGGACCAGCCTAGTAGCCAGTCTTCATTGATTGCACATTGCACCAGTAAGACCAGAGTGTGAAGGTTAAATTAGCAGGGTAAGAGCACAGTTTTGCTCAAAATGCACACAACATTATGGGTGACATACCAGAGTTCAAAAGAGGACAAATTGTTGGTGCACGTCTTGCTGCCACATCTGTGACTAAGACAGCAAGTCTTTGTGATGTATCAAGAGCCACGGTATCCAGGGTAATGTCAGCATACCACCAAGGAGGATGAACCACATCCAACAGGATTAACTGTAGACGCAAGAGGAAGCTGTCTGAAAGGGATGTTCGGGTGCTAACCCGGATTGTATCCAAAAAACATAAAACCACGGCTGCCCAAATCACGGCAGAATTAAATGTGCACCTCAACTCTCCTGTTTCCACCAGAACTGTTCGTCGGGAGCTCCACAGGGTCAATATACACGACCGGGCTGCTATAGCCAAACCTTTGGTCACTCATGCCAATGCCAAACGTCGGTTTCAATGGTGCAAGGAGCGCAAATCTTGGGCTTTGGACAATGTGAAACATGTATTGTTCTCTGATGAGTCCACCTTTACTGTTTTCCACACATCCGGGAGAGTTACGGTGTGGAGAAGCCCCAAAGAAGCGTACCACCCAGACTGTTGCATGCCCAGAGTGAAGCATGGGGGTGGATCAGTGATGGTTTGGGCTGCCATATCATGGCATTCCCTTGGTCCAATACTTGTGCTAGATGGGCCACTGCCAAGGACTACCGAACCATTCTTGAGGACCATGTGCATCCAATGGTTCAAACATTGTATCCTGAAGGCGGTGCCATGTATCAGGATGACAATGCACCAATACACACAGCAAGACTGGTGAAAGATTGGTTTGATTAACATGAAAGGGAAGTTGAACATCTCCCATGGCCTGCACAGACACCAGATCTAAATATTAGTGAGCCACTTTGAGGTGTTTTGGAGGAGCGAGTCAGGAAACGTTTTCCTCCACCAGTATCACGTAGCGACCTGGCCACTATCCTGCAAGAAGAATGGCTTAAAATCCCTCTGACCACTGTGCAGGACTTGTATATGTCATTCCTAAGACAAATTGACGCTGTATTGGCTGCAAAAAGGAGGCCCTACACCATACTAATAAATTATTGTGGTCTAAAACCAGGTGTTTCAGTTTCATTGTCCAACCCCTATAGTTCACTATTCATATGCATGTCTTTCACATAGTGTGCATTTTATGCTCTGAGAAGGTTTGCACCCTCGTACTGTACATTTTATTTATAAAGTAGTTTTTAGTCAGTATCTGTCAGCACTTGTTTTAAAAGTACAACCTGCTGCAAACTAATATCATCCAGTATTATAGAAGACAATACTTAAAAGCAATGTCCGAAGCTGGGAAGATTAAATCATTAGAAGCAAGTTCAGTTTTTATCATGTTCCTTAATAATAATAGTAATAAAATCTGAAATAACGTTTCTAACAGAGCACTTTACAGTGCTAAAAAAATTACAAATGATTACAGAAGTGTCTGTAAAATCGTATTGGCATTGATATGCATGTGCATGTTAGCAGGCAGGGTTCTGATAAAGAGACGGTGGTGACGGTGGGGAGGCACATCTGTTGAAGAAAGTACACGTTGATCCGATTTCGAGGAATTATTCGATAGATTACTAAGTTAAATATTCGATTAACACAGCCCTAGTATAAACTGGGGCCTTATTACCCCTAGAGATGCAGTGGAGAAATCATATGTGTTTGAGTGGAGAATGGTTGTTTAGGTGTGTTAAATTGTTATGAAAGAACACATGTTTGTCCTGAACGTCCAAAGAACTTGCATATGTGTGAACATCTCAAGAATGAATTCCTTTCTTGATATAAAATAAAAGTCTCAAACATTTACAGTGTCAAGCTTATGGAACTTCCCTTAATATTAGGGTCTCGTAAAAACATCTGTGCACCTAACCAGGTGAAATCACATGCTGGGTAGCACTTGAGGCGCAGACTTCACTGCCAGAAATATTTTGACATTTGCTAATGCAAGATCTTGTGCCAAGAGTTACAGCCCTAATATCTACTGAAAACAATAATTTCAGCTTGATTTGTAGTCACTGGCTAAGTCTTTTAACTGTAAAAAAGAAGTGATATGGCCTCATAAAATCCATTCATGCACAAAGAAAACATGTAATATTTTCTTACAAAAGAGAAGCATTTGCTTGCATCTATGCAACATACACATCTGCAGATCTGAGAAACACTTATAGCTCAACAGTTTGATCCTGCAAAATGATTTCATCCTTGCAGCATACTTTTTTCTGTGAGTGCTAATCTAATAAAACACTGGTTGCCATGCAATCGGGATCAAAATGTTAGCGTCTGCATTTAAGTTTGATTGTCTTTCTGTAGTTTTGCTTGGAGGCAACCAAATGGCCTGGTGCAACATTTACTCCAAATGGACCCACCTGGAGTCTGAGGGACGCTTATTAGCTTAAAGTATTACGATGTGTGTCAGAATACTGTGTAGCAATAAATGGGCCCACATTGGCTGTGATGCCTTTACTGATGTGTGAGGTTTAGGATTTATACATGAGTGTAGGAAAAAGACTTAGACTGCAAAGTCCTTTAAGTGGCCAAAAAGAACACAAAACCACAATGTACAGATGAAAGCAGATGTTTACTGTATAAGACACAATCTTTTTATTTGCTGTCTAAAAGAAAATCTGAATAAATGTTTGCTGTTTGTCAGTTAGAATGAACCAAATTTCTTCTTTTTTTTAAATGCCAGAATAATGAGCAAAGATAGTTTTAGAGGTTTTTTGGATAAATGTGGACTTCTAGATTTTAGGAAGGTTCTTTAAAATTTTCCCAAAAAAGAAAATTCCCTCTCATCCTTCTGGCAAATAGAAATAATTATGGTAATCCTAGCTGACCACAAATTTAGCCTGAATTGATGTCAGACAGTGAGGAAAAAAAAGGTTATGTGTTTTTATACAGTGGATGTTAATATCTGTTTTAAATTGTGAATCTAATTATCTTTTTCCAAGGTGGCAAAATTGTAACTTGAGTTGTTTTAACCACCTACACCTTTACACATATCTGCATCTCATTCTCACAATTACTATCTTCAGTGGCACCACAGACACATTTGGCCAATAAAACAGAGAAAACTGTAATCTACATTTAATTTTTGAGCTAAAACGTACCAAACAATCTCATTTACCATATACATACATTCTTTGTTTTTGTACATTTAAAGTCCTAGAGTTTTAGGAGATAAAAGTGTTTCTACTCTGTAATCTAATAAATCTAAAGTTTTCTATGAAAAATGTTTTGAACTGCATGAAGTGAGATGTAACTCTGAGCCTGAATTTACTGTTTTCGGTTTACTGGAATGAATGGCATTAAACAGACTGTATGGACTTGACCTGGATTGCAGATAACTGAATTTGAACTGGATCTGCGACAATTCTTTGTTGATAATAGACAGTAATGATAAACTAAATTGAGGTATGTGTTATTAAATAGTATTATTCTTTAAAAATCATCTATTTGGGCTCATCATGGTGTTTATATACCCCCAAAATACTTTTACGTATACATAACATACAGCAGTTTGATTTGGTTGTTGCCTGCTGAAGAGGGCCTTTTAAAGAGGGGTGTGTGTTTGTGTGTATGTTATCTATTTTACTATTCATATGCATGTCTTTCACATAAGTGTGCATTGTATAGTCTGAGTAAGTTTGCACCCTCATACTGCAAGTTTATTTATAGAGTATTTGTTTTTAGTCAGTATCTGTAGGCGCTGGTTTGTAAAATACTGTGTTTGTCTTGGTGTCTGTGTGTGTTTGTGTGTAAAACCAGTTTTCCACTCATCTTGTGTCTCACCAGCTCGTAGAGGAAGCCCTAAGTTCTCATTTTGAGTCAGCCCACTCTTCTCTGTGGAAACTTCACACGCAGACATGGCTTATAATGGAACATGCTGTTTACATGTGTGCATATGTAAAAATAAATAAAAGATGACTATCACTTTATGTGTGCCCATGCTCCGCTGTCTTTTCAAACAAAAAATTTTAATGTTTGGCTGCACAGAGTTTGTGCTGAAATCAAGCCCTTAGTTTGCAGTATGTCCCTGCATGCTTGTGTGCCTATTTGCAAGCAAAATGAGGCATGAACACTCAAGTCACATGCCACACTCTAGTTTGAGCATCTTGCGTTAAAAAACAAATCTAATTTTCCATTAGGTTGAATGTTTGCTAGTTCTCTTTTTTTTAATAGTACTATTAAACCTTGTGTTTGGGAACCCCTTAACTGAATTAAACCAATGAGTCTTAGTGAAGTGAAATCAAATGGAAAGATTAAAACTTTTGAACTGAGCTTTAGATGACTTTAATGTGGTAAACCAGTTTGTCTCACCAGTGGTCAAAAAGTTAATCAGTCTCAAAACTAACCGTTGCACCTTAAACTATTCAAGCCCCACTGCAAATTGGGCAACATTTACTGGCAAAATTCACAATTGTTCAGGTGTTTGCAAGAAACAAACTACCTAAGAGCAGTTATAGATATTGCACGAGGAAAGTCATGGAAGGAAATAGTAATGAACAATGAACACCAGTGAGCTTATGTTCTAAGGTAAAGGTAGACAATGGCATTGAATTCAAGTTAGCTTGATCAGTGGAATGTGGAACAGCTGTGGAGTAGAGCAAAACAGGGAGACTGAGGGGAGGAGAATAATACACACAGATAATACACAGGGAACTGAACTAGATACAAAAGGATCTACAAATCAAAAAAAGAGAAATGGCATAACAATACTGTAGATAAGACACTAAACACAAAGGAATAAACTTATATGGCAAGACCCTAAAAACAATAATGAACACAGGGGCATAAACTGAATACGGCAATACCTTTCCAACAATAACATAAACTTAGAAATGATCAAAACACAAATACAAAAGAAAACCAAAACCCAAACAACCAAGATCCAAGCATAGAACTAATGTAACACAGATTGTATCCAAATCCAACATTAGATCCTACTTTGAATGACTGCTGTGGTCTCAAAATTATTCAATTACCTAAAACACTGGAACTATTGACAGCACCCAGAAATATAACTAAGTCAAGCAGAATTTTTCAAAACGTTCAGGAAAGAGATTGTTGCCTTACACAGAGTAGGAAAAGGATACAAAAAGACAGCAAAGAATCCTAGAGATACAGTTGGAGGGATGATTAAGTTAAAGGTTGCTATGCCCCCTGGATGTGGCAGAAAGAGGAAGCCATTGATGGCCGCCAACAGATTCCCAAGGAGGCAGGTGGTAAAAATCTTCGGCTGAATCCAAAAGACCTACATCAACACGTAGCCAAAGCCATGAGGTTTTGGTTTCCATGGTAAGGCTAATAGTAAAAGCTGAAGGGCTCCCTGCCTGAACTCCAAGGCATACACCACCACCGAACCACAAGCACAAGAAAAATCAGCTCCAAGTTGTTCACAACCATATAAATAAGCCAAACAGGTTTGAGGATTCTGGTCTTTGAAGAAATGAACCAAATATGGCTGCTCACTGCTAATCTACAAAGCAAACAATCCTACATCTAAGCTATACACAACTGTCAAAAGACAAATCCTCTTTTGTGTAAGAAATAAAAATGATTAAAGAACTTTTTGACTTTCAGATGTCAGGAGAATATGTATTTTGCTCGAGTAATTTGGACTTTTCTGATCTAAGAGGGGGATTCACATGGGAAAATTAGAAAAGATCAAGAAAATCAACAATCTAATGTTATAACCCATCAGAACATGCACCAGGTTCCCTTCACACAGTCTTGTTAATTTAAAGACATACAGTATTTGGGCACAGACGACGGCAAAGCTCGACTCACGGAGGCTATAATAACATAGGATAGTTGCGCTGGTCTCTTTTGGGATGTTTAGAAGTTTTCTACCTTGGATTTGGAACCAACAAAAGCACTCATGAAGTCACTGTATGAAGCACAGCACACACCATAGGGGGGTGTAAAATACAAAAAAGGCTTAAGTCAAAAATAAGCCTTGCCAAAGATTGACCAGACCAGGTCCTAGTGACTCGGTTTCGTCCAGTTACTTGCTTGGCTGGACCATTGTTTTGAATTTCAGTGTCATACTCGAAGCAAACCTTCTCATGTGAAGCAGACCCACATGAAGAGAAAGCCAATCAAGAGCATTTTCCCCTTTAGCGTCAAGGAAATTCACAGATGTGCAAGTTTATTAGGAAAATTATCCTTTCTAAAAAACTATTTGTTCCTAGGTGTCGGAATCATTTCACATTTAAGATTTTGTGTTTCATTCAGTATTGAAAATAATGAACTAATGGATTGCTTTTAATCAAAAGGAAATAAAATGGTTAACCATCACGATTTCTTATTTTGTCTATTGTCAACGTAGCTGCAGATGAGTTTTATACAAACGAAATAGTAGAATAAGACTTTGAAGGTCATCAAAATGCATTATTCTGAGAACACGTTTGTTATTTTGAGAAACATTCTTCATTTTTGCTTAAAACAGAGCTCATTTTGGCATAACTCATAAGCTGGCCCATTAAAGTGGGCAGGAGAATAAAGAGACTGAGAATGAAAGCTCAACATGTTTGCTTGGATCACCTTAAAATTAGAAAATTCTCTTGATGTCTTCATTTAGTATAAATTCAGTTTAGTTGGTCCTGGAGGCTGGATTCAGAAGGGTCAAGACCAAAAAAAAAAAAAAAAAAAATGTCAATTGTATTTCGTGAACCTTAAACCATTCACACATTTATATTGGCTAGTTATTTGAATGGAAGCCACATATTTACATACAAGGGGAAAGTGAGATAAGAACAGACACCCCAACAATGAGCCCTTTATGTGAACATTACTGAAAACACCATGTAAAGGTTTCCGGTCAGAGAAAGTACCTGATAAAAAAAGTGTAAAAATCAAATAAATACCATTCACCCAAACTGCTATTATTCTTTTGCCTTTTACACTACGTTACTTTGCCTTCACCTTGTATGTTAGACCCAATCACAACTAAAAATTAAAATATGTTTAAGGATGTGTTCCCTTTGATTACCAACCTCATTTCAGATAATGATACATTTGTCCTCAGTAAATGAATATTAACCACTGGTTTTTAAAGGGGACATGTCATGCAAAATCCACTTTCTTAGCCTTTAAATGCATTTTGTTGTGTACTTGGCATCTGTAGGAGTACAGAAAAGTTGATTTTTGTCTCTCCAGGTGCTGCGGAGATATCTTTATATTCTGTTTGGGTCTAATTTTTTAGTTCGTTCAGATTTCTGTATCATCTGTTATGTTTTTCCAACTCTTATGTCACAGTACTTGCTGCAGAACAGTTAAGTAAGGTCATGCCATATTTATTTCTCGCTGCGATTTTGCAGTCAAAGCTGAAAGTGTCATGTTGAGTTTTGGAGGTAGGACCAATGCAGGATTGAGCAGAGTTGAAAAAAGGTTTTATGAAAAAATTTACTTACAGATTACCAGGTACAGGCAAGTGAAAAACAACATAAACAGTTTGGTAGCAGGTGCATGAAAATCCAGGCAACAGACGTGGAAGAACTCAACACTGGACCAGGGCAAAGACACAGGGTAACGAGGATGATAACAGGGAGTTAACAGAAGGAACCAGCGGAGAACAATGCAAACCAGAGCGCTTATAAGCTGAGGGAAGTTGAGGGAGAGCAATAGAGCAGAGAGACAGGCAAACAGGAGGAATCTGGAACAGCTTTGGATCAGGTCTGGAGGGAGACAGAGGGAGTGTGAACAATTAACAAGATAAGCACGGAACAGAATGTAAACAAGGGACCAGACAGAATGACAAAACTAAAGGAAACCAGATGTGAGGGAAAAAAAAAACTAACACAACCCTAACAGACAGATTCACACAGAAAGAGGATACGTTCGGTTCGATTATTGGGTGTATCTACCCACACAATTCATTACATCGTCCCCGAGCATCAGAACCACTTCGAAGTGCCTGATAAAATTTTATTTTTCATGGAAACATGCCGATATCAGTGGGGAAAGTCCTCTTCGTTTGTGTGAAGTAATTCAGGGAGGAGTGTTTCAGCAACCTCAGCTAGTATGAAGGCAATGGAAATGTACCCACCTTAGTGGGGAAATTCCTATTTCTCCACTTCAAGAACGAGTACCTTCAGCAACCTCTATCAGTATCAAAAAGGATTTGCTGAAAGACTTCCTCTGATTAAGCGTTCAGCTCCTACTGTCTATGGAAATGACGGACACAGCGAAGCGGTAAGCTGGAAATAACGCTAAAATGACAACAAACTTTATTTTAGACATTAATTAATTGTGTATTGATAGAATGTCCTGGCCATTGTTTTAATAGCAGTAGCATCATGCCTGCTGCTTATGTTAATGCTGTGTGCTGCTTTTAGCTCCTTGAGGACATAACCATACTGCGTATTTTAAATAGATAATAAGTAATAAGTATTATTACATAAACAGTTTTACATTGTTTTTGCCATTTTTGTCTTGTTTCTGCAGTGCTAGATAATTGTTATCAAACTACAAAAATGGCTGAACGGGTTAAAGTGCAGTTTCTTTGACCTCGAGGTGGGGAGTGTGAAATGCCTCTTCATCTTTTAAAGAGACCGCACCAAAACAAGTTACTGTCAGACGCACCTCAGAACAGGGGTAAAAGAGGAGCCTGTAAAGCCACAATAACAAGGAGTTCAGAACAAAGCATTGCAGTTCCACTTTATATACTGTACATCCAGTCGTCCTGTCTTATCTAAAATTCTTGAGAAAATAGTTGTAAATCAAGTGCGTGAACATTTACAAAGTAATGATCTGTTTAAAGAGTTTAGTCAGGTTTCAGAACTCATCAAAGCACCCAAACAGCACTGGTGAAAGTCACTATTCTCATGGCTTTGGATAATGGACTTGCGTCTGTACTTGTTCTGTTAGATTTCAGTGCTGTATTTGATAGTCAATCGCAGTAATCTCTTAGAAAGGCTTAAACGTGCTGTTGGGGTAAAGGCAACAGTACTAGGGTGGTTTAAATCGTATTTATTTGAAAGATTCCAGTTTGTTCATGTAAATGATACATCTTCACACTCCAGGTTTACCTGTGAAGTACCACAGGGTTCAGTGCTTGGGACAGTTCTCTTTACTATATATATGCTTCCAATAGGTAAAATGATCAGACAACATACGTAAATTTCTACCATTATGCTAATGAAACTCTGCTGTATTTATCCATAAATCCTGATGAATCCAATCATTTAAGAAAACTACAGACAAATGCTGAAGACCAAAACCTAAATAACATAGACATTTCTGCTACTAAATTCAGACAAGACAGAGGTTGTCATTTTTGATAAAGCATATAGATAGAGGGGCTTAGGTTATCCTGAGCTATTTCTGTAGTTATGTTGCTATGGGCTTAGGTTGCTGGAGGACATAATGACCACTTTTCTCCTACTACTCTTCAATATTTCATTATTTGCTATTATTTCTGCTTTTAACTTTATTTTCTCTCTCAGTTTTTCTCTTCCTAGAAGCTCCACCTGGCCTGGCTGTGTGTTTAGCTGTGGCACCTTCCTAGAGGGGGCTGAGCTGCTGCTGCGAACAACTTCTCCTCCTACAGATGATAAACTTTGCCCTGTCTTTCAGTGTTTAACCCTGTCTCTTTCCTACACATTGCCATTAGCTGAACTTTTAGTGTGACTAACTGTATGTGCTCTGTTTCATCCTATAGAGTTGAAAAACTGCTCAGAGCTTATCTGCTTTGCTGTGTTTCTCTCCTAGATGAAGACACTAAAGGAGCTAATACTGCCATTAACTTTTTACTTCTCTTTAACATAGAAAGTTCTCCTGGATCAGTGCTTCTGGGGTATTTTTATACAGGGGTTGGACAATGAAACTGAAACACCTGGTTTTAGACCACAATAATTTATTAGTATGGTGTAGGGCCTCCTTTTTGCAGCCAATACAGCGTCAATTAGTCTTGGGAATGACATATACAAGTCCTGCACAGTGGTCAGAGGGATTTTAAGCCATTCTTCTTGCAGGATAGTGGCCAGGTCACTACTTGATACTGGTGGAGGAAAACGTTTCCTGACTCGCTCCTCCAAAACACCCCAAAGTGGCTCAATAATATTTAGATCTGGTGACTGTGCAGGCCATGGGAGATGTTCAACTTCACTTTCATGTTCATCAAACCAATCTTTCACTAGTCTTGCTGTGTGTATTGGTGCATTGTCATCCTGATACACGGCACCACCTTCAGGATACAATGTTTGAACCATTGGATGCACATGGTCCTCAAGAATGGTTCAGTAGTCCTTGGCAGTGACACGCCCATCTAGCACAAGTATTGGACCAAGGGAATGCCATGATATGGCAGCCCAAACCATCACTGATCCACCCCCATGCTTCACTCTGGGCATGCAACAGTCTGGGTGGTACGCTTCTTTGGGGCTTCTCCACACCGTAACTCTCCCGGATGTGGGGAAAACAGTCAAGGTGGACTCATCAGAGAACAATACATGTTTCACATTGTCCACAGCCCAAGATTTGCGCTCCTTGCACCATTGAAACCGACGTTTGGCATTGGCATGAGTGACCAAAGGTTTGGCTATAGCAGCCCGGCCGTGTATATTGACCCTGTGGAGCTCCCGACGGACAGTTCTGGTGGAAACAGGAGAGTTGAGGTGCACATTTAATTCTGCCGTGATCTGGGCAGCCATGGTTTTATGTTTTTTGGATACAATCCGGGTTAGCACCCGAACATCCCTTTCAGACAGCTTCCTCTTGCGTCCACAGTTAATCCTGTTGGATGTAGTTCGTCCTTCTTGGTGGTATGCTGACATTACCCTGGATACCATGGCTCTTAATACATCACAAAGACTTGCTCTCTTGGTCACAGATGTGCCAGTAAGACGTGCACCAACAATTTGTCCTCTTTTGAACTCTGGTATGTCACCCATAATGTTGTGTACATTTCAATATTTTGAGCAAAACTGTGCTGTTACCCTGCTAATTTAACCTTCACACTCTGCTCTTACTAGTGCAATGTGCAATCAATGAAGACTGGAAACCAGGCTGGTCCAATTTAGCCATGAAACCTCCCACACTAAAATGACAGGTGTTTCAGTTTCATTGTCCAACCCCTGTATGTGCTCTGTCTTCTCAAACCCCTAGTCTTGGCAGATTGCCGCTCACACTGAGCCTTGTTCTTCTTGAGGTTTCTTCCTGTTAAAGGGGAGTTTTCCTTTCCACTGTTGCTACATGCATGCTCAGTATGAGGGATCACTGCAAAATCATTGGTTACATACTCTAACTCCAGATTCTATGAGTATAGCCACAGCCCTTTCCTTAGATAGAAAACTTGTTAACCAATTTGAATAATAAACTGAATTTCATTGCTTGATAATTCAGCTAAAATTGGAATGTATGTACTTCACATTGAATCTGTATGATTTGAATCTATTGACATTTTGTAAAGTGCCTTGAGTTGAGAATTGGCACTGTTTAAACTGAACTGAATTGTATATCAGACAGTTAATCTAATGTGTTTCACACAGGAAGATCATTTGTGGTGTACCACCTCTGACCTCCATTTCCAGTATAAATAATCATTGGCTTCTGTGTAAATAACTGTTTCAAAACAACTCCAAACCAAGACTAGCGATTAGCTTCAACCACACCATGTATGATATTAGCTGCTTTCTTATCTACACATTTAGGTGGTTCTTAGTAAATTTTGGATTTTCATGGATAATCATAATTAAGGTTTTCATTACTTATATTGAAACGTATTTAATATACATTTTTTTGTTTTGAATGTTACAGTAAATGAAATAATACACAACGAGAAACAGATTGAATTAAACTAAACATGTTATGGTTTAATTTTGTAGATTTACAGAAACTGAAATGTATTTTTAGATATATTACAGTGTCAGATAATATCTGTTAAATAAAGTATTTGGATGATTTAGTTATTTTATAGATGATTGTTGATTTTTAACCCTGTTTCATAATAGGTTTGTTAACTTGAGGGTTGTAGATTATAAAAGGCTGCCTATTAAGATCCTTGTGGGCTGCTATAGGGTTTCTGCCTGTTGTATACCTGTTAAATGTTGGTGAACAAACACCTGGTTGGTGTGCACCTTATCTCTGCCTCAAGCCTACTGCTTAATCCAGCCATTCTAACAATAATATTCAAATATTTTCTGGGTTTGCAGACTCTTAATCAATTCAACACTTAATTTTGCAAACAGACCTTTATGACTGATGACATATACACTAAAGATTAATTTCACATTCAGCCTTTTACTTAAAAAAAATTAAATAAATGATCATATTAAGTCACCCAATAGGCCAATTAAAGGGGAAACATGCTTTTAAATCCTTCCTTTTCCATTTAAATTATTCAGATGTAGTCTGTATGAAGTGGAACTGCAATACTTTGGTTTGAATTTGATGTTACTGTAGCTACTCAGGCGTTCAATTTACTCATTTTTTAAGCTTCCTTTTTGACCGTCTCGTTTTGCTGTGGTCTCTTTAAATGCAAATGAGGCACTTCACACCCTGCCCCCCTCCAGGCTGTGGAGCCTTCCACTCCACCCCGTAATTTGTAATCCCATTACTAATGTTACTGACAATATTTTTACACAAGCTACATGTAAGATACCTTTTAAAATGTTAATACTACCACAAATTGAATAAACAACTTTCAAACAAGATCCCAACATAGTTAACGAGTTAGCTAACGCTAGCATCAAGAACATTACTGAATGCATTTGGATCATGTGTTTCCCAAGGCAAAAAGGGCAACCAAACAGATTGCAAAACTGTTTGTTCAATATTGTTATTCAAAATACACAATAAGGTGATGTCCTTAAGAAGCTAAAAGTGAGCACACAGTGCTAACATTAGCAGGAGGCACAAAGCTGTGCTATCAAAACAACAGTCAGTAAGTTATATCAACACCTCAACAATCAAGCTTGCTATCATTTTACCATTATCTGCAGCTTACCTCTTTGCTCTGTCCGTTGCTTCCATAGACAGAAGTATCTGACCTCTCAGACAGACGGAGTCTTTCGGCTAATCCTCCTTCATACTGGGTTAATACACCCGACAACAGAACATTTAGATTTTTCCGCTTGCTGCTTCAGCATCCTTCAACTTGAACTACAAGAATACTGCGAGAAACAAAAATGGCGGATTTGCCGGATTTGTTAGCCATGAACATCTTTAGAAGTTCCACAGAAAATACTGTGACGTAATAGAGAATGAAACGTAATAGAAAATGGAAAAATCTGAACAGACTGACCAAATATAACCCAAAAAGCATCTAAATATATCATCGCAGGATCTGGAGTGAGTAAATTCAGATTTTCTAGACTTTTAGAGACTCCCAATACACAAAAAATATGTTTAAGAGCTAAAAAAATAGGATTTTGCATGAAATGTCCCCTTTAAGTAGTTGTTGTTATAATTAAATAAAATAGGGGATAAATAAAATTTTTGGGCACGAGGAGCTGAATGTGTGTCTTCCACCTGATTCCACCTGTACACTTTCACTGTTAAAGGAATAGACAAGGAATTTGGGTCTTTTACAAATGCCAGTTTAAAAACTTCATCTGAAAAGTTATGTTTAAAAAAGCTTCATATTATTCTATTATTTCTATGTTTATACATCTTAATTTGTTATGACTGTGCACGTTGCAAGCATATACAGTACATCTAAAGCTATTAACTGTTCAACATCACCAGAAAGTAAAAAAAAAAGCCCACCAATCATCATTTAAAGTATAATGCACCTCCTGATAAAAGAAAGGTTGTGAGATATTTTCTGAATATCTATAGACAACAATAAAATGTCACCACACCGTACATAGGGGAAACACCGAGTGCATGTTCTGCTTTTTCTGCCTCTTTCATCTAAATATCTGCATCCTGTCTCTGAAATATCACATTTTGGGTTTTTGATAGGAGTGTATGGTGGGTTTCATATTTGACATGTGCCAGATGAGTGTGTTGCAGGTGACTGCAGAAAAAAAGAAATTCTGTTTCACATTGCCTGTTTGCATCTATCTATCTGTCTAACTGTCTGTAGAGTGACATTTTTAAACATCCACGCTTAAATTCTGCCCATGAAAGTTCCACCTCAAACACACATTTTGTAACCATCATCGTTACTGATAATTCTGGTTGGATATTTGACCATTTGTGCCATGAGACTTTGTACAAATCAAAGATGTTTAAAAGTAATTTATTCTAAGTCACATCTCAAGTCTTTTGCCTCTAGTCAGATTCAAGTCTCTAACGACTGAAATAAATATTTTCTCATCAATCCCATAACATCTAAGTCACCTTCAAACCCTGGATCACTGAAGGTTGTACTATTTGTCCTTAGGCCAAAATCACCACATGAACGTTTTATAATTATATTTTAATATTTACCATCCAAAAAACTGCTAAAGGCTGCTTAATAATATTAGGAAAACTGATTAAATGTAATATTTACCCCATTAGAAGTATGAATCGACATTTAAGCTGTAAGGAAAAAACGCATCTAACCTTTTATGTTTTAGGGATTTCAATCTTGAAAACTTTAACCTTTAAAAGAGTTGTAAAAAACTATAATTGTCACACCGGCCACTAGTGGCAGTTTTTGCATGATTTACACCCTATACAAGTTCCTCCTTATGCTGCTACAATAGTTTTCTGTTTTAGATATTATAAAACCACGTTTTGATATATAAATCAATATATTTTAGTTTGGTTTGGTTTTGTAGCACACACATAGTCCATCCATCCATCCATCCATCCATCTTCTATACTCAATTCTTCCGTACAGGGTCAGGGGGGAGCTGGTGCCTATCGTCAGCTCTACAGGCGAGAGCCGGGTTACACCCTGGACAGGTTGCCAATCCATCGCAGGGCACACACACATAGTACTATAGGGAAATGAAATGTACAAAAATGGTCAGAATAATTTTGGAAGAACTAAATGATAACAAAGACCCTCAAGATCCTATTTAAAACTGTTGCTTTGCTAAGATGCTGTGGATGCTATGTAGGCGTGGTAAGGCGTATTCGTCACTTCCTGTTTTCGCTGTTGCACTTGGTGAATTGTTTGGTGTGTGAAGGCTCTCTCATTTGATCTGATTTCTCTCTACTGTGATATCTCTTACTTGTTATAATACATAAGCAAGTTAAAACACATACTTTCTGTTGCTGCTTTTAACGTTTGGGGACTCTCTGTGTCTTACATGGTTTTTCTAGTAGTGGTAAGGCTTCGCTAGCTTAGCGTTAGCTTTAACTCCACCATGGCTACCCGTTCTGCTGTTTCTCTCTCCTGCTCTCTGTGTCAGATGTTCAGTTACTCCTTTAGTAATAATGGTACGTGTAATAAATGTAGCATTTTTGTAGCTTTAGAGGCGAGGGTGTCGGAATTGGAGGCCTGGCTCCGCGCTGTTGAAAAAGCAGCAGATAGCCGAGGCTCCTTAGCCAGCGCGGAGCCACCGAGGGTAGCTCTCCGTAGCAGTCCTTCAGCAGAGCCCACGCAGCCAGGGCCTCAGGTCGGCTGGGTGACGGTACGTAGAAAGCATAGTCCTAGATCCCAGCCCACAGGTCACCACCAACCGGTCTGCATTTCTAACAGATTTTCTCCGCTCAGCGACACACCCACTGAGAAGCCAACTCTGGTAATTGGCAGCTCCACTCCATAGTCAGAAACGTGGCACTAGAGACACCAGCGACCATAGTCAAATGTCTTCCAGGGGTCAGAACGGGTGACATCAAATCCTACCTGAAACTATTGGCTAAGGATAAGCGTAAATACAGTAAGATTGTTATTCACGCTGGCGGTAATGACACCCAGTTACGTCAATCGGAGGTCACCAAATTTAGTGTTGCTTCGGAGAGTAAGTTTGCCAAAACAATGTCGGACTCCGTAATTTTCTCTGGTATCTTCCCTGATCTGACCAGTGATGACATGTTTAGCCGCATGCTGTCATTCAACCACTGGCTGTCTAGGTGGTGTCCAGAAAACGATGTGGGTTATATTGATAACTGCCGATTATTTTGAGGAAAACCTGGTCTGATCCGGAGAGACGGCATCCATCCCACTTTGGATGGAGCAGCTCTTCTTTCTAGGAATCTGGCCGAATTTATTAGTTCTCCAAAACTCTGACAACCCAGGGTTCAGACCAGGAAGCAGGGTCGTAGTTTAACACTCCTCTCTGCAGCTTCTGTACTGCTACCCACCCATTACCCTATTAAGACAGTGTCTCGCCCACGGCCAAAATTGAATAGATTAAAAATAATGTAAAAGGAGGAAATCATGAAAATTTCATAAAAATAAACAACTCAGACTAAAAAGAAAAATAAAACAATTAAATGTGGCTTACTGAACATAAGATCTCTCGCTTCAAAGACTTTGCTAGTTAGTGACATGATTTGTGACAATCTGATGGATTTATTTTGCCTCACAGAAACCTGGCTGCAGCAAGAGGATTATGTTACTATAAATTAGTCAACTCCTACTAATTATTTAAATTCCTCGAAATACTGGGCAAGCAGGAGGAGTAGCAACCATCTTTCAGTCCGATTTATTGATTAGTCCCAGACATACCTGTCAAGTTTTGGATTTGAAAATAAGGGACATTTTCTGGGACCCGCTGCGAGCCATCCCACGACCCCGACCAAGCTCCAGTATCCCTTGCATTTTAGCACAGGTGTACAAGATATCTAAAATAACCACTTGTCAACCATGTACATACTACAATAAGGTAATTAGAATCTGACAGGCCTACCTTTGTTGACACTGAAATGCTGTGGACATTCCTATGTTATAACAGTCTAAATGAAACACAAAAGGGGATTCAAGCATATTTATTTATTTCACACATTTTCAGTTTATATATACATTGCTTGTCTTTATGTTTACATTTTATTTTCATTACACATTCTATTTTAATTTCTCATGTTCACTCAGGTGGCTCTCTGGCATTCACTAAAGGCTTATTATACAGATTTGTTGCAGACTTTGCATCCTTTAAGACTCGTTTGGATGGAGTGTATTTGTGGCCTGGGCCAGAGTGGTTGATTTTGCATGACAGTAAAGCACAAACCATGCTGTTGTCTAATGACATCCTATTCTCTGTAACAATCTTTCTTACCATACTGAATACTCTTTCAGAACTGGCATTGCTGTGGGGAATGCATAGTAAAGCCTTCATTAATCTTGGCAGCTCACTGAACCTCACATCCTTCCCTACCAGTACCGAGAATCTGTCAGTTTTGTCTTCTTGTGGGAGATGCTTGCTATCTGTCACCTGGTAGTCAATGAGTTCCTCTCTCAGCCTATCCTCACTCAAGCTCAACTGAGGGAAAAGGGCCCCTAGCCTTGCCACTGTAAAGTAAAACAAGTGTTTGACTGAACATTGCAGATCTAAACCATGCAATATTCATTTATTCATTCTATCAATGAGGAACTGACTCTAACATCTACCTGTCCCTGGAGTAATGTCAAGGCGAGCAGCAGGGACCAGCACTTTCATGTCCCTCAGGAGTGGATGGTCAAGAGGAAAGTAGGCCTACAGTACATACGGACACAGGATGGCAATTCATGATTAAAATGGAAATCTAGCATAGTTAACTGTGTATACATCTGCTGGAGTTACCATCCTTACCTGCAGTGCATCCCACTGGTTCAACACTCTCTGGATGCAGGTTAGCAGACTCAGCCATCTGGTGCTGCAGTACCTGAAGAGCTTCAGGTGGTCTGAATCAGTGAAATCTACAAACCCTTTGTAGAGTTCACATCTTTTTGCACTGAAAAATAGAAAAATGTTTATAAGAATATTAACTGCAGACCTAGAAAAAATAGATGTCCTATTTAATTTATTTGCACCTTTTATCAAAGTAGCTGTATATCCCCACCAGGATGTCTTCCACCGGTAGGCTGCTCTGATGCCACAGCCAGTGGTGAGCTGTGCTAGGTGGCAGATGCAGCCGAGGTCCTGGACGTGTGGCTGGCTCTGTTTCAGTCTGCTGATAACAGAGTTGTGCCATAAAACGTCTCAAACAAAACGTAGGGTTATAATTACATGCAAGCTATTACACACGTCAACAACACAGTGCAGTTCCCTTACCTTAGTGCTTCACTCAGTTTTTCTTACAGATTTTCTGCATTTCCCACATTGCATGCAGGCATCTCCATGAATCTTGTAATGACCTGCAGAGTGGTCTCATCGTAGAGTCTAGTTAGGATGACGAATTCTTTATTTGCTTTTCTGTTGTTCGATTCATTGCACATCGCTGAAAATGGCTGAGATCGGCATGTTTTGGCCAACTCGTCATCTAGCTCTGCTGCTATGACGCCTGTTGAGAAAGCCCAGTAATTAAAATTAGCTAACCATTACCCTACAATACGGGACACTATTAAATAGGCATATGCATAAACAATACTCATACTTAATTTGACTCAGCTTACCTTTGATGAGTCGGGTAACCTTGGTTTTCCCCGCCAATAATTTTCGTGCGATAGCAGAGTCCGGAAACATTTCAGCTACACACTTATTGAAGTCATCACAGAAGTTGAAAGCAACGTTGTTTTTGGCACACAGCATTACCATTTTAACCTCCGCATTTATGACCTTGTCTGCCTCGGTGGTATTTCTTGTCACAATGTTGAAATCGCCTGGGCATGTTTCTATGCCTCTAGCCAGCGCTTGTGCTTGGTCGATTTTTCATGCTGACTGATGTCGTTCCTTCCCCCGTGGGAGACACTAAAATTGCAGTTAGAAAAATCTTACAAAACGCATGACTGTGCCTCATCCTGCTCCTCTTTAGAAAAGAAAATTTGCAGTCCCATTTTTCAAGATATTTGCACGATGTCTTTCTTTTTCTGTCAGGAATGCCTTCCATTTTGTCACATCTATCCATCTCTCTCCTTTGTTGTTCCAGGTTTTTTCCCGCCGTCGGCACTAATCTCATGACAACTGCCACCCAGGCTACTGCAGGTGGCAGTTCTCGCGAGGCTAGTGACAGAATTCAGAGAAAGAAGCAGAGGAATGTTTTTTTTTATTACTATATTATAATACATGAGATTTACAGGAGAATACTAATACGGGAGGACGGCGGGAAAGAGGGGTAAAATAAGGTAGTTTCCCGGCCAAAACGGGAGACTTGACAGCTATGGTCCCAGACCAATCAATAGCTACAACTCTTTTGAATATTTAATCCTTAGTTTTCCTCATCCAAATTGCAAAGCACTAAAACCACTTCTGTTTGTTGTTTTGTACTGTCCACCAGGCCATTACTCTCAATTTTTAGATCAGTTTTCAGACCTTTTATCTGATTTAGTGTTAAATACAGATAAGGTTATTATAGTGGGGGATTTTAACATTCATGTTGATAATGAAAATGATAGCCTAAATATAGCCTTTAATGCTATCTTAGACTAAATTGGCTTTGGTCAAAACATTAACAAACCTACCCACCTTTGTCTTCATTCGCTGGACCTTGTGCTGACATATGGTATTGAGTGTAAAGAAATAATATTTTCTCATAACCCTGTCCTGTCTGACCATTTTTTAATAACCTTTGAGTTTAATTTAACCGAGTACTCCACACCTGAAAGAAAATTTTATTATAGTAGATCATTATCAGAAAATGCTGTAACAACCTTTAAAGAATCTGTTCCACTTTCAATTTCCTCATTATCACAGAAAAACACAGTGGAGGGAAATAATTTTGTTTCTTCCCCTTTACAAATTGATTCTCCTGTTGATAGTGTTACTTCATCATTGCGTGGTGCATTAGACAATGCAGCCCCCTTGTAATGAAGAGGTCGACATTACTTGGACTATCCCTATTGAAGTAATTCATAGCACTTTGAGAGCACTTTGCACTTTATTAAAAGCACTTTATCTAGCACTTTGACAAACACTTTATTTAGAACAGCACTTTAGGCATGGATTTGCATATAATCATTTGCACACAAGTTTGACTTTTTATTGAATATTTATTGAGTGTTTTAGTGATGAGAATGTAGCTATTTGTTCTAGGCTCTGCACAGCTGCTCCTCATGAAGAAGTCGGGTGGGTGTCTGTGAAAGGAGAATTGTTAGTCAGAGCAAATAAGGTCTACTGTTTTGAAACTTGAGAAAATGTTTGTGTAAACCTGTCTTTTCTGTGTCCTTTCCAGGGTGTTTGGACAAATACTTCCCAGGGGTCCAGACACCATTTATAGGTTCCAGCAGAGACCATGGAAAAGGGGGGGGGGGGGGGGGGGGGGGGGGGAGGGGATTTGTGCACTTAGTAGTTGTGAGGTTTTATGGTGTTTGAGTGTGTAGGTTTAAAAAATATAAAATATTTATAAAAAGTAAGGGGGGATATGTATATATTTGATAAAATTTATGTTTGAGTTGGAAGCTGTGAGATGTTAAATTCCATGTAGAGAATGGTTTAGTCCTTTTATCAGCTGTGCCTATTTAAGGCTGCAATTGTGTCTTGTTAAGGGGCTTGATGTTGTTAGGCTGAATGGTGTGCGCCTGAATAGACCAACTGCTACTTCCACCTTCCTCTGCCTTTGCTATTATTTCTCACTGGCAATCCAGCCGCAAAGGCCACCAGGTAACACCCCTTGAAAAAGAAGGTAATTATTCATAGGAGGCTGGCTCCCTGGTTTAATTCAGAGCTGCATACTTTAAAGCACAATGTTAGAAAATTGGAGAGAAAATGGAGCTCTACACAGCTAGCGGATTCCTACTTAATCTGAAAAAATAGCCTACTGTTGTATAAAAAGACACTTCACCAAGCCAGAACATCTTCTTTCTCATCATTAATAGAAGAGAACAAGAATAATCCTAGCTTTCTCTTTAGTACAGTTGCTAAACTTACAAGTCCTTCTCAAAATATTAGCATATTGTGATAAAGTTCATTATTTTCCATAATGTAATGATGAAAATTTAACATTCATATATTTTAGATTCATTGCACACTAACTGAAATATTTCAGGTCTTTTATTGTCTTAATACGGATGATTTTGGCATACAGCTCATGAAAACCCAAAATTCCTATCTCACAAAATTAGCATATCATTAAAAGGGTCTCTAAACGAGCTATGAACCTAATCATCTGAATCAACGTGTTAACTCTAAACACCTGCAAAAGATTCCTGAGGCCTTTAAAACTCCCAGCCTGGTTCATCACTCAAAACCCCAATCATGGGTAAGACTGCCGACCTGACTGCTGTCCAGAAGGCCACTATTGACACCCTCAAGCAAGAGGGTAAGACACAGAAAGAAATTTCTGAACGAATAGGCTGTTCCCAGAGTGCTGTATCAAGGCACCTCAGTGGGAAGTCTGTGGGAAGGAAAAAGTGTGGCAGAAAACGCTGCACAACGAGAAGAGGTGACCGGACCCTGAGGAAGATTGTGGAGAAGGGCCGATTCCTGACCTTGGGGGACCTGCGGAAGCAGTGGACTGAGTCTGGAGTAGAAACATCCAGAGCCACAGGCGTGTGCAGAAAATGGGCTACAGGTGCCGCATTCCCCAGGTCAAGCCACTTTTGAACCAGAAACAGCGGCAGAAGCGCCTGACCTGGGCTACAGAGAAGCAGCACTGGACTGTTGCTCAGTGGTCCAAAGTACTTTTTTCGGATGAAAGCAAATTCTGCATGTCATTCGGAAATCAAGGTGCCAGAGTCTGGAGGAAGACTGGGGAGAAGGAAATGCCAAAATGCCAGAAGTCCAGTGTCAAGTACCCACAGTCAGTGACGGTCTGGGGTGCCGTGTCAGCTGCTGGTGTTAGTCCACTGTGTTTTATCAAGGGCATGGTCAATGCAGCTAGCTATCGGGAGATTTTGGAGCACTTCATGCTTCCATCTGCTGAAAAGCTTTATGGAGATGAAGATTTCATTTTTCAGCACGACCTGGCACCTGCTCACAGTGCCAAAACCACTGGTAAATGGTTTACTGACCATGGTATCACTGTGCTCAATTGGCCTGCCAACTCTCCTGACCTGAACCCCATAGAGAATCTGTGGGATATTGTGAAGAGAACGTTGAGAGACTCAAGACCCAACACTCTGGATGAGCTAAAGGCCGCTATCGAAGCATCCTGGGCCTCCATAAGACCTCAGCAGTGCCACAGGCTGATTGCCTCCATGCCACGCCGCATTGAAGCAGTCATTTCTGCCAAAGGATTCCCAACCAAGTATTGAGTGCATAACTGTACTTGATTATTTGAAGGTTGACGTTTTTTGTGTTAAAAACACTTTTCTTTTATTGGTCGGATGAAATATGCTAATTTTGTGAGATAGGAATTTTGGGTTTTCATGAGCTGTATGCCACAATTATCCGTATTAAGACAATAAAAGACCTGAAATATTTCAGTTACTGTGCAATGAATCTAAAATATATGAATGTTAAATTTTCATCATTACATTATGGAAAATAATTAACTTTATCACAATATGCTAATATTTTGAGAAGGACCTGTACATAGAGTCATAGATGGCTCTGTTGAGCCATCCATTCCCTTAGCTCTCAGCAGTCATGACTTTATGGGATTCTTCTTAAATAAAATTGATTCTATTAAAAATAAAATCTTTGACATACTCCTGAAGATGATTACTTCATCCTCAGCAAGTGAGACAACATTGGAAGGAACTGTAGAACTTGATCTGTGTTTGGACTGTTTTGACCCTGTGTAGCTTCCTGAGTTATCAGAAATATTAGTTTCATCTAAACCTTCAACTTGTATGTTAGACCCAATCCCAACCAAAATATTTAAGGAAGAGTTCCCAGCAATGACCTGTTTGAAGAGTTTCAGTCAGGCTTCAGAGCTCATCATAGCACTGAAACAGCTCTGCTGAAAGTCACTAATGATATTCTTATGGCCTCAGATAATGGAGATAATTGTGTCTGTACTGGTTCTGTTAGAGCTCAGTGCTGCATTTGATACAGTCGACCATAATATTCTCTTAAAAAGGAATATTCTGTAGGGATCAGTGGAACAGCACTAGGCTGGTTTAAATCTTATTTGTCTGACAGATTCCAGTTTGTTCATGTAAATGATAATTCATCTTCAAACTCCAGGGTTAATTGTGGAGTACCACAGGGTTCAGTACTTGGGCCAATTCTCTTTACTATATATATATGCTTCCAATAGGTAAAATTATCAGGCAGCATAGGATAAATTTTCATTGTTATGCTGATGATACTCAGCTTTACGTATCCATAAATCCTGATGAGCCCAAACAGTTAGATGGACTACAAGCATGTCTTGAAGACATAAAAACTTGGATGACTTTAAATTTTCTGCTTCTAAATTCAGAGAAGACAGAAGTTGTCGTCTTTGGACCGGAGTCTTTAAAAAAGAAACTGCTTAGTCAATCACTTAACCTGGATGGCATTAAATTGACCTCCGGTAATAAAGTAAAAAACCTTGGTGTTATTTTTGACCAGGACATGTCATTTAAATCCCATATTAAACAGGTTTCTAGGATTTCCTTCTTTCACCTCCGGAACATTGCCCAAATTAGAAATATCCTATCCAGGAGTGACACTGAAAAACTAGTCCATGCATTTGTTACTTCAAGGCTGGACTATGGTAATTCTTTACTATCGGGATGTCCACAAAATTCAGTTAAAAACCTTCAGCTGATTCAAAATGCTGCAGCAAGAGTTCTGATGAAAATTAAAAAGAGAGGTCATATTTCTCCTATGTTAGCTTCCATTCATTGGCTCTCTGTTAAATCCAGAATAGAATTTAAAATTCCCCTCCTCACATATAAAGCCCTTAATGATCTAGCTCCATCATACATCAGAGATCTGATTGTTCCATATGACCTTAACAGAGCACTTCGTTCTTAGACTGCAGGTTTACTGGTGGTTCCTAGAGTCTCTAGAAGTAGAATGGGAGGCAGATCCTTTAGTTATCAGGCTCCTCTCCTGTGGAACCAGCTCCCAGTTTTAGTCTCTGAGGCAGACATCCTGTCTACTTTTAAGGCTAGGCTTAAAACTTTCCTTTTTGATAAAGCTTATTGTTACAGTGGCTTAGGTTATCTTGAGCTATCTCTGTAGTTATGCTGCTATAGGCTTAGGCTGCTGGAGGACATAATGACCACTTTCACCCTCTTCGCTACATTCTCACACTACTCTCCAATTTTGCATTACTTGCTGTTATTTCAGCTTCTAACTTTATGTTCTCTTTCTTTTCTCTTCCTAGAAGGTACACCTGGCCTGACTTTGTGTCTACCCGTGACACCTTTCTGGAGGGGGGCATCATCCAAGCTTCTGCTGGCAACAACTTAATGCTCACCATCTACCAATGATCACAATGGCCTGGCCCTGTCTTTCAGTGAGCTTCTACTGTGACTAACTCTATGTGCTCTCTTTCAGACTCTGACCTTGAAAACTGGCTCAGAGTTTATCTGTTCTTTCTTTCTAGATGAAACAACTAAAGGCTACATCCATTAACATTTACTTTTCCTTCCCATAGAAAGGACTCCTGGATCAGTGCTTCTGTGTTCTTTTTGTGTTTCTGCTCTGTTCTCTCAAACCCCCAGTCAGTCATGGCAGATGGCCGCTCACACTGAGCCTAATTCTGCTGGAGGTTTCTTCCTGTTAAAAGGGAGTTTTTCCTCTCCACTGTTGCTACATGCTCATCCAGGAGGAGTGAATGCTGCAAGTCACTGACTCAATGCAATCTGCTGGGTTTCCTTAGAAAAATTTGAATAAATAACTGAATCTGACTGCATTGTTCAATGGTTAGGATTAATTGGAATGTATGTACCTGACTTTTGTGAAGTGCCTTGAGACGACATGTGTTGTGAATTGGGGCTATATACATAAACTGAACTGAATTGAATTAAGAGGACTCTTAGCAAACATAGGTTCATCTCTTGAGTTTGGGAGCATTTTAATGCCTAAATGATTGATTGGTCAGAACCACCTCTGTTTGCGGTGTGTGATATCTTAGTAGAGAACTGTGACAGCTTTACATTGAGGTCTTTTTTATCGAGGTCTTTTTTGCCCTGTTTATGGGCAACTTAAGTACAAATCTAATGAGTCAGATATTGCTGCCCCATGAAATATCTGCAAACAAGCTCTCCTCTCCAGCTCAGATGAAATGCAACACTTTTCTGCAAATGCTGAATGATCTCATTTCATTCAAAATGTAGAGCACTACCATTTTTACCTGATTGTTTTAAATTTTGGATGATTAAACAACGGGAAGCAACGTGGCAAAAGTCTGAGTGACAGTCACAGAGGGTCTGGATCTGTATCGTTAGTAATTGGGTTAAAGGAGGTAACGACACAAAAGTGTACGTGTGCAAGTTAGTGTTTTTCCACTCTTTGATTTGACCTTAGTTGGCAGTTAAGACCAACACAAACACACAGTAGAGACCATCTATTAAAGCACCTATGTCTATATTTCCATTTCCTCTGTTTCACACTGAGCAGTTGAGGTAACACACTAACCACAAACTATTCTTTTCCAATAAACAAATCAACTTTCTGCTCACAAAACACAGCTCAGTGTGTGTAGTCTCTCACCACTGTCAGTTTGAACATTTGCATGTGCACTCTTAACCACTGGAACATTTTAATAACTGTGCTTCTTGATGCTCCCAGCAACGCATCCTGATTTTTTTTAAATGAAGCATGACTATTGAATACCTGTTTAACCTTTTGACCACAGTATAATAATCATCATGACAGAGCTCTCAGAATTCATGCAATGAAACACAGATGTTTAAATTAGGCAATGGCTCTTAAAAATCCACAAAACCCTGTTAAAATGGCAGATTCTTGTGATGTTCCATAATAATTAATTTCAAAACTTTTTCCACACATAATATGACATTTATACTGCACTGAATTTCAATCGAAAAACAAATAAATCTGTTAGAAACAAAAATCTAAGAAATAAAAAGATGCATTAAACCAACTGCAATAAGGTGCACACTCTTAAATAGGTTTTTGAAGAACGTTTAGATTTAATTTTATCATTCTGATCTTTTCACACATGCTTTGTTACACTAAATTAATGAAAACACTTGTTTACCATTAATGGTTTTTGGCTTCCTCCTTCACCAGGTACTGTTGCGTTAGTATAGAACACATTCTTCATGCCGTGGGATTGCAGAAGGGCTCTGTTTGTTAATCTGTATATTCTGGATATGCAGGAGTAACATACTGGTGGTAATGAGACCAGTAAAAGCTTTATTGAGTAAAATCAGACACAGTCAGTCAAGGATAACCAAATAAATGTGGCTGAAATGTAAACAAACAAACTGTGTTTTAGAGTTTAGGCCTGCAATGACAAAAGTAGCAATTGAGCTAGAGTTTTCTTTTTTGCTTGCACATATCCTTTGGCTTTTTTGGTCCACAGTGGAAAAGAGTTAGATGATCAAAATGCACCTCAGTAGGTGTAGAAGCCTAAATTCTCTCCATGTTTCCTCTTTTATCCACATCTCCACTACGAAATAACAGTAGGAAATGGTCAGCAAAATGAATTAAATCAATTTTACAGCATCTTGCACAGGTATTAATATCCCTTAAACTTGCAGTCTTTACATTGTGCGATGGTACAACACACTTCAATGTATTTCATTTGATAAACCAACACAAAGTAGTGCATTATTATTAAGGCAAAGGTAGACTTAGAATATTTTTCTGAAACCTTGACACATACAAATATAAGAATGTTTGCCAAGGAGTTGTATATAACCCCTTAGGTTATTATTATTATTATGAGTATTGTAATTAAACATTTATTTATACAGGTGGTCTCATTGAGACATGAGAGACCTGTCGTATCTGATTTCCCAAAATCTAATCCAATACAACCAACTGCCTCCAGAAGTTACACGTATAGTAAATAGTTAACCTCAGAATAAATACAACTGTTCCGTGAAGGAGGTTGGAGAACATTAGTGAACAAACAGAATCATGAAGACCAAGGAACACAGCAGACAGGTCAGGGAGAAAGTTGGGAAGAAGTTTAAACCTGGGTTTGGTTATCAAACAAAATTCCAAGCTTGAAACTCATGAAGCACTGCTCAATCCATCAAGTGAAAATGGAAAGCATATGGCAAAACTACAAACTTACCAAGTCATGGCCATCCACTCAAACTGACAAGCATGGAAAGAGGAAAAGTTCTAAGAAAAGTCGTAACTTATGGCAGCTTTGGAAGGGACTACAACTCAGAGGGGAGAATCTGTCAGTTGCAGAATGCGTTGACAAAACAACTGTTAGCAGTGCACCCCTCAAATCTAGCCTTTATAGAAGAGTTGCGAGGTGAAAAACAGTGTTGAAAGAAAGCTTTATGAAGTCCAGTTTTTGGTTTGCCACACGCCATGTAGGGGACAGGGAACATATGGGCAACATGAAGAAGGTGCTCTGGTCAGATGAGGCCAAAATGTAACGTTTTGGTCTGCATGCATAATGTTTGACGAGGTAAGCGTTGCTGAGCAGAGTGATGTCTGGGTTTCCTTACTGGGCCTGTTAGCCCCGCAAGCTGATCACAGATAAGCAGAAGACAATGGATATATAGATGGATGCATAATACAATGTGTGGCATAAAATGACTGCTGCACAACATCATTCCCAGTGTATCACATGGTGGCGGCAGCATCATACTGTGGGGTTGCTTCAATAACTGATGGGAAGAATAGAGCCAAATTTGGGGCAATCCTGGGGAAACATCCTGAGGATTTACAGCAAGACTTGCACACCAATGTTCACTGATGCTTTCAATTGAAGCTAACTTAGCTTAAGATATTGTCATATTGTTTTTCACAGATTTGACCCACATGCAGAAACCAATTCAGGAGACAGAGTTTTACGGTAAGGTGTTTATTTACAATGCAGTGAAGCGGGCAGGGGAACTGGAACCGGGAAACCAACTGTAAAAATAAACAGAATGGTAAGCAGGGAATACTCAGGGTCAAAACTAAAGAATAATAATTCAGCCTTACTGGGTTGATAGAATGATCCGCCAGAGGGTGGGGAGCGGAGAGACCAAATAGTTGTTTACCCATGAGGCAGATGATGGTGGATAATGGTGTGCCAGGATGATAAGATGGTCCAGGGTTTTCAGAAGTTGGTGCAGTGGAAGGAGGAGGGTGGACAGGGTTCTTGAACGGTGGTCCAAGGAGTGAAGAATTCAGGAGGCTGCCAACCGGTGTGGTCCAATGTAGTAATGAGAGGTTAGAGTCTTTGTTCATGGAGCTGGATAGCTTCTTTCCTGAAGTGGTTAATCCAGGCAGAGTTCCACACGAAAAGGCAAGGTCAGGTTCTGGTAATCCTGCAAGGTAACAAATTCAAATTACTAAAAGGCAAGGCAAGGAACAAGACAAGGTAATGTGGCTTGAGCTGTACCACTAAGGGACAACACTCTGGCAGTGAGTTGCTGGCAGCCTCCTCCTAATATACTCCTTAGCAGGTAATCAAGGGAATGATGAACACCTGTCACCTCTCCTCCAGGTTCCACGCCATCTAAGGGCTAAGCACAGAAAAAACACCAAACAAACAGACAAGGCAAAGATCCTGACAGATATTAAGCAACAAAGAACTGGTAAGAGTCATCCTCTAGATTTGAAAGCTGGTGGAGAAACACATAAGAACATTTTCAGCTGTAATTCTAGTTAAATGTAGTTAAAAAAAAAAAAACACATGTTGAAAAACACGTGATTTTACTTACTACCAAGTTCATGCATGGTATGGAGTACTACTCACATCCAAAAACAGATTTATGTCTCTATCATGTTACATAAGAGCTATCTATAAAGCAAAAAATATATAATATTCATCTGAAAAATGTGAAACTGCCTTAACATTCACATCTGTCTGTCAAAGGTTGGTTAAGATTGAAATCACACCTAAAGTTATAATGTTAAATGTTCTATGGTCTTGAGAAATTCTCAAGTCTGTGCAGGAAGGTTATATTTTAATTTGTGATGAAGTGAAACCACAAACTGTCAAATAGTTTGTAAATCTGTGTAAAACTTTGAATAGTTGCACAAAAATGTTTGGATTGTTATAAAATAAAAAAAGATTTATTACGCTCTTTATGGGTTTTCACTTTTGATCATTATTAGACCATAAAAAGGTTATTTCATCTGTTGCAGGCATGTGATGCACATGCAGCTCAGAATTTACCAAGAAAACATGAGGCAGCATTTTTGGTGGTCTGTGTCAGTCTTAGTTGTTTGTTTTGTGTGCGAGAACCTGAAGGATAAACAACGTGCTGAATGGATTCAAACCCAACATAACAGAGCTTTAACAAAACCTTCAGTCGCCGAAACGAAAGATGTGTGTTCATGCTTGTGCACAGGTTTGTGCCTGTTGCTGCTGTTTGATCACAGTAAAGTGAGAACAACTGTAGTACCAGTCTGCTGAAGATGATGATCAACAAGCAAAGGACACACACACAAACAGAAGAACACAGTGCTGTTTCTGTCCGTTTCAGTCAAAGTTGTTCCAAACAGAGGTGAATAAGAACAGTTTATGGCAGAGTTCAAAGGGCCATCTTAAGATGAGAGAAAGTGAAAGGCAAAAATGAATATTATTCTGCCATTAAAGCTAGAGTGATTTACAATAAGCATAAACCATTAATCTAAATAAGACCTGCTGTGTCTGTTCAGTTCGCTTGCAAAAGTCTAAACAAAGCAGTGCAGTGTTAGAGGTTCGTTTCTGGTTTGTCTGACTTTCAGTCAGCAGTAGCTCTATTACTGCTTTTTAAGCTAGCAGTTTCAGTTTCTTAACATGGAATTTCAGCAGTTCATTTACATTGACAAGATTTGAAACACCTTAGCCCTTACATCCTACCAAAGCGCTACTTCCTTACTTGCAAGATCTCATTTTAAGCATTCTTTTCAATTAATCCTGAGCCACATGTGAACTTTAGTACCCTCCAAACATGTTCCTAACCTAAACGTCTTTACATTTTGTCATGTTACAACCATTTACTTCAACTTATTTATTAGGATTTTATGTGATAGACTAACACAAATCAGTGTATAATTGTGCAGTGGTAGGAAATGAGAAATGCTTCTCAAACGTTTTAACAAATACGTCTGAAAAGTATTATGTGCATTTACATTCAGGTCCTTTTATTTTGACACCCCTAAACGAAATGCAGTGCAGCCAATTGCATTTAGAAGTCACTTGATTTGTAAATAGAGTCCACAAGTGTGTCATTTCATCTCAGGTTAATACATTTGTTCTGTGAAGGCCTCAGAGGTTTGTGAAAAACAGCATCATGAAGACCCAGGAAACCCAGTCAGGGATAAAATTGTGGAGGAGTTTAAAGTTTTTAAGAAAACTAAAACCCAACGCTTAAACATCTCATGGAGCACTGGGAAAATTAGAAACCGAAAGAGAATGGCACATTGCACACCTACTAAGAAATGACCAACCCAAGCTAGGTTTGTAAGTGGAGTATTAAATAAAGAAGCGGCCAAGATCCCCATGGTAACTCTGGAGAAGCTCCAATATTTTGCACCTCAGGTGGGAGAATCTGTTGCTAGGTCAACTATTAGTCTGTCCCAACAAGATAGATTTAGTTTAATACACGACAATCCTGGAAGAAAATACACTTGAGGATGCAACAATTTTTAAGGCGGGGAGGAAGTTCGTTTTCCAACAAGACAAAAATTGTGAAATATATGTCCATAAGATATTTATTTTAAATAGAACAGGCAAAAATGTTTGCTTCTAGATGTGCAAATGTAGTGAAAACATACACAGACACCATACTTTTCAGACTTTATTTGCATGCATAATTTGGCTTCCACTTCACAGGTAAGCACTATTTTTTATTGGTTGATCACATGAAATCCTAATAAAAGTGATTTAGGTTTGTGAATGAAACAACAAAAAATGTTTAAGGGTTATGAATACTAGTGCAAGATACTGTTTGTGGATGAGACACCATTAAAACAATGAACAACAAGCCATTAGCCTCACAGTGTGGGTACAACATAAAATTCAAGTAAACTAATCAAATTCCAATGAAGAATGTGCTGTAATGACATTCTCAATTAGAACTAACTGATTTAAAACTGGGGTTGGGAGCAGTGGCATGAAGAACAAAAAGGTTGCCCTAACATTACTGTGGGTGTGGAGCCTTTTTGTCACTTAGCTGTGACCTTTCTCAGCATGGTGTTACGTCCTCAGAGTCACAGTGCTATTGTGTCCTGACCTCTCACATTACAGCCAGCCTACATTGTGGGCACATTCACACACAAATATACACAGTATTGGTGTGGACCAGGTGGTCAGTATTGTCTTACTAGGGGTGAGGGTGTCATGCTTCAATGCAAAAGAAATGCATAGTGCTTTCCATTAGTACCAAATGGCTAGCAGTCAATATCTGCTAGAAGCACACACACATACACACACAAACAAATACATATTTCTCTTTGCATCCCCATGAGGACTCTCTTTTGAGATGATGCATTCCTTAGACATTACCCTAACCTTTGTCGACCACCATTTAAAGCCACTGTTATACAGTTAAAGTAAAACTTTTGACATAGAAATCACTTTAAAAAAAGTGAAGATCACAACAGTTTTCTTGCATTTTCATTAAGCCCTCATTGGGTGGTATTCTTTAAAGTTTTTGTACCTAATTATGGCATTAAAAACAAAAACACACAAATCAGTATGTTGCATATTGTCCTTATGAAGAGCAAACAATATCCTGTCAAAACGCAACCAATGTTACCCCAAGACACATTCTAAACGGATCCAGCCTATAACGAAATATATAATCCACTATAGGGCCAATTTAATAGACCAACCTGCAATATTAATCGTTAGGGATTGTTAACAGCTGTGTTTAGAGGAAAATGCCTTTTGATGTCAGAAGAGATTGGGCAAACTAGTTAAGAATGATAGAAAGGCAGAAGTAGTAATAATCACTTGTAACAGTCAAGGTATGCAGAATACCATCTGTGAATGCAAAGCATATTAACCCTGAAGTAGAAGGGCAACAGCAACAGAAGACCACACTGGGTGCCACTCCTTTCAGCTAACAACAGAAAACTGAGGTTACATTTACACTGTTGAAAGACTCTGCCTGGTCCAATGAGTCTCTATTTCAGCTGCGACATTCAGATGGAAGGGTCAGAATTCGGTGTAAACAACATGAACGCATGCATCCATCCTGTCTGGAATCAACAGTTCAGGCTCCTGGTAATCCAACGACACAAACAGCACATTTCCGCTAGGGCTGCTTTTTCAACAGGCTTCATTGCCGTTTTTCTTTTACTAATGATCTGGATCTGACCTGTTTTCTTTATCTGTGGTGTGTTCTGTGCCACTCTTTAAAAATTATTTTTTTTGGTGTGGACAGTTTGCACAGGCAGCAAAGTCTGGGCTGCATGCCTAGGTCTGCAGAAAGTCCTAGTAGCCCACAGCAAGCAGGAAGTTTAGATGATGAAATTGATGTCTTGCAGGCTTGAGTGGAGAATAGAGTGGACTCTGAGGTATAGATTATGTCTTCGGCATCTAGACGTGGTGAAGACAACTTGCTGAAGTTCAAAATGAGCTTCAGAATTGGGCAGAAGATTTAAGTTCTTTGGAAAGGCTACAGGTGCCGATGTAATGTGAGGATTTTGGCACATTTGGGGCTCCTTGGTAACAATTCCGTATTATCTAAATGCAACAGCCTTTCTAAATATTGTTGCTGACCTTGTCCATGGCTTTATGACCACAGTGTACCCATCTTCTGGTTGCTAGGATAATGCACCATATCACAAAGCTCAAATAATTTCAGTAACTTTAAGATTTTTAAGTAAATTTGCATATTTAATGTATAAAATGTTCATTTTGATCAATGTACACACCAGTTGGAAAAAGGGCTACATAAATACAGACTGAGAGACTGATAAGTGAGACTGACAAGTTAACACGATACATGTCGTGATAATGCTCAGGCATAGTGTACGTTTGAAGGACAATCAGCCACATTCAAATTCCAGATAAAGTCCACAGAAAGGTACTTTTATTGTTTCTTATGGGGAAATTTATAGAGCACTTGTGATTCTTGCATGACTGGTATCCTGGGTGTCCCAGTCCTGCTGCCCCACACAGGACCAAAAAGATTTCCCCTCAGCTCATGAAACCCACTCTGAAAAAAAAGCTTTCAAAAATCTCAAACTGTGCTATAAAGTTTCTATCATTCAGTCCAGGTTAGACTAGTTGGTGTATTAGGTTTTTCATTCCCACACATCAATGTCAAGCACTGGAACTGCTTGAATAAAGGTTTCACAAATCTCAGACTGTGTTTTAAAGACTACTGTATATATTCAGCTCAGATTGATCAGTCACAACATTAAAATTCTGACCTATGAATAAATGCACAGAAACATGAAGTGTAAATAAAATACCAACTTCAGCATTGTTAGCCACCCATGTTGTACAGTGGTATTTTCCTAAAGTGCTAATACTGAGCTTCCTACAGGGGGAGCCCAATACTATTATTTGGACATGCTAATAGCCAATAGAAAATGCATTGTCTTCTTGCGACAAAGACATTGTCTTCTTGCAAATTACAAAAACAATGCATGGTTTCTTTTATTTTGTTTTTGTCTTGTGGTACACCCAATGGCAATGAGCTATATTGTCCATACTAAAATCTGCCAATGTCTGAGAGTGGAGGTTGTCCTTCCTGTTCTAAGTGTACGAAAAGGCTTCCATGGATGTGACTGAGGTTTGATAATATTGTTTTATACCCTGATATGTTTCAGAAGCTGTGGTGTTGTTTTGCAGATTGACAGTAACCTGACTTATCTGTTTTTAATATACAACTGACCTTTTCTACGCATTTATCTCTGGTTATTTTTCACTTGTTTTGCTTGCTTTCCAAAAAATGACCAGAAAGATCATGTACTTAATTAAAAATGTAATTCATTTACACTTGGGTCAAAAAGCTGGAATCCAGCCACTCCTGACGCCTTACATTTAGAGCTTTGAGGGTAATCGCAACACTAAAAACCTTTAATGTGTTTATTACCCACTACTGGGTGTGGCTGTTAACATGTATCTAAAAAGAGATCTAATATTTAGGTGTAACACCACAGTGTGTGTAAAAATGTTTACTGATCTGGGGAATATGTGTCACCTTTTGTCTGATTTATTGAAGCACAGCTGAACTTTGGCCATCAGTATCATCCAGCAGCAAACAAATCCTTATCTTGGCACAACAGTGAAATTTACAACTCTTTATGCTCTACTGTTTATAATGGCGTCTACTGTAGTGAGTAATCTGTAATTACCCTTAAACTCCCCCAGGAGTAGCTAAATCATGCCATAAAACTCTGCAGGGTATAGATTTTCAAGTGGCTCCAATAGTTGTTTGGCTGTTGAAGTAAATATGCTTAAGGGAGATTGGGCTACCACAGACATCAATATTATTAAATGATAAATGGATTGAACTTATATAGCACTTTTCCAGTCATGCAGACCACTCAAAGCACTTTACACTAAAGCCACATTCACCCAATCGCACTCACTAATGCTCAAACATTCATACACCGATACGCAGATCGGTAGGCAACTTGAGGTTAAGTGCATATGGCAGGAGGAAACTGGAATCAAACCCACAACCTTCTGATTGCAAGACAACTACTCTTTCTTATTTCCAATAAGGCTTCTGTAAAATGTATTTTGTTCTCAAACTACTAAATGCCTGTGTATTTGTGCTGGGAAATGTCTCATGAATGCAAAAAAAAAAAACAGCTTGTCATAAAAACATTGAAAAGAACAGTTTTAGCTCGTTTCCAGAGTGCTGCAACGCTCTGAAAAAAATCCTGATATTATGAGCAACAAAGTAATTCAAAAGGCCTGTTTACAAGACATAGGCACACAGGACAAATAACCACACACACACACACACTCATTCCAATAGGTAATTTTGATAGACCAATTAACTTAACAGTCATGGTTTTGGACTGTGGGAGAAAGCTGGAGTACCTGGGGAGAACCCATGCAGAAAGACCCCAGCCCAGAATTTCATCCCAGAACCTTCTTGTTGCAAGGCAGAAGTGCGAACAATTGCATCACCGTGCTTATTTATTTAGATTTTTTTTTTTTTACTTCTGCCAGTTACGAGTTTTTAGCAGAAGTATTAAATATATATTGTTTCACTAAGCATTTAACATTTTAACTGGACAGCAATGACAACTGGACAGTGCATGATTAGTTTTAGAGAAACTAGATTACTAAAACTAATCATGCACTGAAATAAACAGTGAAGACAGAAGCAGTATCTACTTTCAGAAACATTTTCTCACACTCTAAGACACTGACTGGTATTGATTGAATGCAAATGTTATTGATCACCTCACTCTCGTCCATCTGTATTGATCTGTATGTGTATGTGTGTGACTCCTGTCTTTGTCCTTAAACCTTCCAGCTATTGGAGTTCTGTGGATCTGATCCTCTTGTTGCTTTTAGAGAGATGATGAAAAGAAGCTCTGCATCAGCATTACTGAATCATTCCGTGCTGTGAAATGCAAAAAACGACACGCAGTAAGTAACAGCAACATTTCTTTCTACCCCTTTACTGATGTACTACATTGCATTGCCAAACCATTGCTGAGACTTCAAAAAAAAAAAAAAAATGTGTAAAGGTTAACTACTGACTTAGACTCTTTGATTCTTGAGAATTGCACACTTAGCTTTATACTACCTAATAGCACATACCTTTAGCTTTTTTATGGCATGACAAATTGGTTAAAATAAATATAAATGTCAGTCAGTCATTTTCTACCGCTTCTTCCATAGTGCGTCACGGGGGAGCTGGTGCCTATCTCCAGCAGTCTATGGGCAGGAGGCAAGGTACACCCTGGACAGGTCGCCAGTCCATCCCAGGGCAACACAGACACACACAGGACAAACAACAATGCTCACACTCATTCATACCTACGGGCAATGTTGAGAGACCAATTAACCTAACATTCAGGTTTTTGGACTGTAGGAGGAACTAGGAGGTACATGGAGAACACCTACACATGCACGGGGAGAACATGCAAACTCAATGCAGAAAGACCCCTGGCTTGGAGTCTTTGTTTAGTTTGATGTTTCTTTTTTAACCTCTTGAACTAATGTTAGTGGGTTATTTTAAGTTTTAATTAAGCACCTGTTTAGTGTGACCCTAATCTTGTTTAGAGTATACAGTTACGGCCAAAATTAGGCATACGCCAACCAGATTTAGATTTGAAATTATTTTCATTCAGTCAAGAAGTTTGTTTCTGATAGGAGCTGAGAGATTGTTCTGTTTTTATGTACATCTGAATAAAAAAAATGTTAGGTCAAACATTATTCATACCCATCTCAATAATGCATTATGGCATCAGCCAATTATGACCTGCATACTCATTGTAACTTTGGAAATAAAATTATTTGCAGAGTGTGAAACTGACAGGGTTGTGTTGTAGTGTACTCTAACATACTATTCTTTCATAAAAATCCTGGGATAAGCACAAACCTGGACCGTAATTTATTCATTCTGGATTTTTCAAGCTATTTGCAAAAAGGATTCATAAAAGTATCTGAAAAGTTTTGTGCATGTGAAAGAAATTAACATACCAGCGCATAACTATTTGGACAAAAGCTGGAGCCAGCACAGAGTAGACCTATAATAGAAACCAGAAGAAGAGGCCAGCCTATGTTGGTCAGTCCAGCTAACTCCCATCACCTTCAGTCAACTGGTGGACATGTAAGTAGGACAAAAGGCACTGTGGCATCTTGTAAGAGCTCATGCCCCAATCAAGGCTCCCATTCCAGAAAAAGCCCTTACCTAAGTCCCAGCCTCAGTTAGGGCCCTAGCACTAGGAAGACAGAGCATCAGCCCCAATCAGTAACCCATAGTTCCAGCCCCAGTCAAGACAAGTCACAGATTTTTTGGTCTCTGAAGCACCATTTACTTTGCCTGCTTCCTAGAAACACCTTCCTGTGACATCCAGAATCCTTAATGCAGAAAAAAACATCCCACCAGAAGAAGCACAGCCTGACTAGAAAAAAACGTTTCTGAAATGCTCTTTCTTCTAAACAAAAGTGGGCCGATGTCTGTCTTCATAAATGTGATTGTAGTTTCATCACTGCTCTTGAAATGATTCATTACTGTGAAAATATTGGATTTGTCTACTTTCATTTCAGCAGTGGTGCTTAAATGGTCAGTTTTTCTAAAAGACTTTACATCTCAATATCAATATTCAGCAGTCTTTGTGGTAAAGAAGTTACAAATGATTTTGATATTTCAGTTAGTAAACAATTAGTTAGTTTTGTGCCTGGTATTTTTGCTATGCCTATTCATAATGTAATTTTAAGGCATGGAGTGAGCTCTAAGATTAGGAATACCTTACAAAAGCCCTGTTGATCTAAATCTCTATATAGAAACTTATTTTTAAAGACAAGTAATCATTTTATTTTTTTATTTCAATAGTGATTTGGAAATCCATGGACTTTAAGTGCTGTAACTGATTCTACCACGGGATCTCCATCTCCACTGCACACCAGCAGGTTTGATGTAAAGACTGTAAAGTTTGACAAGTGCCTGAACGTGAGACTAAATGAAAAGCTTGGATTGGTGCACAAGCTGAGTGACTGTAACAAAAAGAGCTTTAGTCTGCTTTACTCACCAAGGAGGCTCCTTCATCTATTTGAACATTTTGCAGGTCTTTTATCAATTGGTGGTGGCAAGTATTGTGCTGGGGTGATGTCTGGTTGATGCTATGTGAGACACTTGTGCAGGCAACAACTTCGGACAACAAAGGAAGGTTTAAACGGTTATTTATAGAAATATATGTTGTTTTTTTTGTTGTTGTTTTATTGGGTGGGGTCTGGGACAGCACTGAGAAAGAGAAGAAAGTAATTATTGAAAGAAGTAATGTTTTAGAATCAATGAGATGGTGGTTTTTATGGTTTTTCAGAGATGGTGGAGTTCCAGGAATGAGGTGAATGTGCTCACAGTGGCTGAGGTTGGCAGGGTGACGTGAGAGA
This sequence comes from Girardinichthys multiradiatus, assembly GCF_021462225.1. Taxonomy (NCBI): domain Eukaryota; kingdom Metazoa; phylum Chordata; class Actinopteri; order Cyprinodontiformes; family Goodeidae; genus Girardinichthys; species Girardinichthys multiradiatus. Next base: position 14,247,643 of record NC_061814.1, read on the forward strand.
TGTAAGTATGGTCCTTCGTTCTTTCTTCCATGGGAAGATGGGAATGACGGCGGAGCACTGGGTGGTGGACAGGCAGGCGAGTGGTGATGGAGGAATTCTGGAGGAGTCCAGACAGTCAATCCAGGACAGCAGACAGAGGAGCGGTGAGAAGATTAGTGGAGGAAATCTTGGAATGAGTTCTCCAAAGAGTTCTCCAGACTGGAGCATTGTTTGACAAAACTGTTCAATATCACTGAAAATGACTCCCAACTCTCCAAGAAATTGTGGATAAATCAAAAAGCAAATTGAGCAGCACGTTGTAAAGATCTCTAAAGCGGGATTGGATGACAAAAAATATCCCAAGCTCTGAACATCTCACAGAGCACTGTTAAAACTATCTTTCAAAAATGAAAATATATGACACAACTGCAAACCTCCCAAGACATAGATGTCCACCAAAACTGACAATAACATTGTGCACTCCATCCAATCTGACTGAGATTGAGCTATTTTAAAAAGAACGATGGGCAAAAATATATTTCACTCTCTAGATGTGCAAAGATGGTGGACACATACCACAAAATCCTAGTAGCTGTTACTGAAGCAACAGATGGTTCTGCAAAGAGCTGGCTCATGGAGGCTAACACTTCTCTGATCTTTATTTGTATACAAAACATGTACCGCTACCCTTCCACGTCACAAAGCACTACTTTCATGTTCATTAGGTGTATTAGACAAAATTCAGAAAAAAACATTGAGGTTTGGATTGTAAAAAAAGTGAAAATACTGTATTCCATAATCCCTGGCAGTTTTAGGATCTCCGTTCTCACAGAAGTAAATCGAAACAGATCTTTGCATATTCTTATCATACTGTTTGATTATGTGGCTGTTAGTTTTCATAGACTTTTACCATTTAATTTTAATACGTGGAGATTCTTTTTTCTTACTCATTTTAATTTTACTTTTTGCTTTGTGCTCTATTAAATGTTTGTGTGCGATCTGCTGATACATTTTTAGTTCCCTCGATTCTATTCTATTCTATTCTATTCTATTCTATTCTATTCTATTCTATTCTATTCTATTCTATTCTATTCTATTCTATTCTATTCTATGCACAGATGGTTCGTCTGATCGCCAGGTGGCGATGGTGTACAGCCTATGAGCCAGATTTAAACCTAGTGCGTCACTCAATGGGGCGGAGTATACTCAGATTAATACAGAGAACAGTGCAGTTACTTTCTTATAGCTACAAGGACAGCGGAAAGGAAACATCACAGCAACAAAGGGCAGGCTGAAGTTTGTTTACCTCCTCCGGTAGAGTTTCCACTCGGACTATTGAACCACTTTGGAGTAATTTTTCCTTACTAACTCTGGAATTTACTCGTTTTATTCACTTATTTCTCCTCCACGTATTTAGTTCTTTTTTTTTGGAATTTATTGTTGTCACTTTGGATTGGTGGACCATATTGGAAGTCCTACCTAATTTTCTTTTCTTTTTGGAGTTGGAGCCAAGTTGTCACCGCATTAACTGAAAGATTGCTGTGATGTGTCATTGACATGCACTCTTCAAGGTAGGTTTAGCAACATGAGCGAGCAGTGAGTGGTTGTTTGTCATGCTGTTTAATTGGAATAATGAGCCGCCGCGCTTCACACCGGCTTTTTGGTAAATGCGCTGCAATCTCGCGCACTTATCCGGGTCTACGGTTCGTCATTGTTTTATTTGATGCAGAAAATCAGTAATACATATATGCATTTATAGTTTAATATTTGCCTTACTGTGAGATGACACTGCAGTTTCGCCAAGTAGTTTAACATGCCAAATAACCCTATAATCCGTAGTGTATTACACATTAGTTACTAAAATATTTGAGTGAATAGTTAAAGAAAAGGGTTCCTTATTTAACATGACAGATGGGATGTATAACAGTGATCCTCTACGCCGACTGTTTCTGAACGATGCGCTTCAGCTCCACTTATTTATTGACCCCTCAGGCGCAGATCGGGTTGCATCCGGGGTAAAGGATTTTGTTTATAGGTCTAAATGATACCAATATTGGCCCCTATGAGTGTAAACTGTGCTTTATTTGCTGAACAGAGCAAGCGCTGTCTTCCTTTTTAGAGAAGTATTAGTCTGCGGTATGACGTAAAGGACTTTTGCGCAACAACTGCATGTTTTCCCTTCTGGAATAATAGACATTTCTACAGATTATTCCTAAATAAGCATTTCTTTGTGCCTTCGGTTTGCAGTGCTGTGACCGAGGTCAACGACTTCAGGCAATCTAGGAAGTGCCCAGGGATTAAAATAAAAAGATGTGCACTAGTCCTTGTTTGTGCAATTAGGTCTGGTGATAACGGGCAATCAGCGATCGTTTACAATTGCATTTGCGCATCAATCGCAATACCTGCACGTTCATACTTGCTCACTTGTCCTGTGGGAGGCGCACACACACTGAAGCAAAATCCAGAAGCTTTGCAACTTCCGTATGATCGCCCGGCTTCAGTATATTTCTCTTAATGTCGCAAGCTGTTTATGGTGCTATCTGAAATGTCGTTTTTTTACCCAGCTGATACAAAAATATGTATCAAACTCAATTTTACGGATACGGTGATGGCGTTATAGAGCAATCTCGACGGATTTCCTTCTACATTTCATCACACGTTCGCTTGGTTTGCTTCCCTTTCCTCTGTTTTTCCTCTCCCGATGGCTCTCTCTCTCTCTCTCTCTCTCTCTCTCTGTTGGCAACGGCTGCCCGAGCGATTGAGTTGCTATTTCACTTTCCAGTTCCGCCTCGTGTTCGGATTCACGCAAAACACCCCGTGGGATTTGTACATTTCTTATAATTTTTCCACCAGAAGAACAAGTGTCGCGTCCAGGCCAAATGCGGTAGCCGTTTCTGCATGCGTAAAAAGCAACAGTTTTTAAACTCGTATCTGCGCGGAATATGAGGAGTTGGTGCTAAAAAAAAAACCCACAATTGCTTTATATGTTAGAGATAATCTGAACCAGAGAAGGATCTATAAAGCTTTTAAATCATTTTTTAATTCGATTTTTCTGAGCGCAGTTGCATTTTGCTACACTTTTTGGTTTTTAATCAATTCATTCTGAGGTTACTGTCGCAGGATCCCATAAAAAGTTTCCAGAGTTGTCTCTTGAGGTAGGTTTGTCTCAGGCTGTGCAGGCAGTGACGCAGTTTAAGTCACCCCAGCCGCTTCCTACATGTCGGATTTGGGTTTACTCCCCAGCAAAAATTAAACAAAGACTTGCCATAATCAGCAATTTATGATAAACAATAGGCACCCGCTGGACGTCAGTTTGGACAGGAAACTGGGCTTTACCGCCTGTGCAGGAAAAATATTCTGTGGGAAACGGGTGCTGTGGACATTGACTAAAATAAGCCATACAGACCCACAGGTGGAACACTGACTTCTCCTATTAAGACACTAGAAATGTCAGTGTACTATTAAATAAATATGGTGTAAATTTGCTGTAATTCCGCATTTCTAAAAATAAGGAATCGCAGAACAAAGTCCAGTTGTGACACAGCAGTTGCGCTGCGCAGCTGCAGCTCCAGACGCAGCACAGACGCAGAGAGGCTGTTTTAGCGGAGCAGAGGGATGAAAGCCCACGCTCACGGTGACGCTCTGTTCATCCAACAGACCGCCAAATCTGCGCGATGGCTCGACCGAAGTAACGCCAGCGGAGGGGACCGGAGGAGATCCAGCATTCTCAGCGCGAACACCACGTTCCTCGAAGCACAGACAGCGGAGCGGAGCGCAGCAGCCGGGCGTCACGGCCGGAGGAGGAGAGGAGCCGGATTCGGATTCGCACCCCTGCTCCATAAATCCGGCCAGTTTAGAGGTATTTCGGAGAAGGTCGATTTTCCGCCCTCCCCGCCGCTCATCCAGCGGATACTTCTCCTTTGACTGCGACTCGCTGCCGAGCTCCCCGCTCTCCCCGCACCCTGTGACGGCTGACAAAGCCACGCAGACTGCCAGCCCCACCGGCCAGGTGATGAACCACGCCCTGCAGCGAATGGCTGTGGAGCACGGTGGACTCAGGCTGCACGGTGAGCAAACATAAGTGCACTGCAAAAAGGAATTTTGGGGATAATTAAATTTTAGGCATTGCATTTTCCATTATAATAAAGCATGTAAATGCAATGCGTACATTAGTACAAAATGGAAGTAGGAAAGGCTGAAATAGCAATATGTGGGTCAAAATTGGAGAAGTAAACTGACCCTAAATCTCACTTTTGAGGACCTTTTTTGCTCACCTGGTTTGCCCTCCCTTGTAAAAACAGAACAAAATAATAACTGTTTTGACAGAGAGGCAACAGATGTTAGTGTATTAGTAATGTACTTTTTAAATGGACTCTAACACGCTAATATTTAAACCTTCTAACTGACATTCACAGTTAAGATGTGCCATTCAATTGCATGGGCTACCTCATGGTTTAAAATCTGAGCTTGCTAAAGCAAGACTGACTTTAGCATTAGCACTTCCGCTAAACTAGCTAAAGCTGGACGCAAACTTTAATTCTTGCTCCAATACAGAAACTTTCTCAACCACAAGTCTTATAACACTTCTAAACTTTTACTGAGTTCATATATTCATTTACAGTGCAATCCATATGAAAATTAGCCTTTCCGATCTGCATATCAGACATAATGAATGATAACGTTTGAACGAACCAAATTCTTATCAAAATGTTTAAGAAGGATTTGTTGTGAAAATAAATATCAATGATATATTAGACCAACCAAAAAGTGTGAAATTCTCAGAACTGCCTTTCATTCATTTGGTAAGGCCTGAAACAGTTTTTTTTAAACCCTCTTTAAATTGTATTTATTTGGTTTAGAGATGGCAATTGTTGACAAAAAAAAACAAAACTGTTTTGCACGTGAAAGTTAAAGACCTGACTATGCAATACGGACTGCTGTCACTGGCTGCAGTTTCTGTGTGGGTGTGTGGCAAAATATGAAACCAAACAGAAGCCTAACACCTGCTTCTCTAGTGCTTCTTCATCAAAGGTTTTGAGGGGCTCATAGTGTTACTAAACAGATAAAAAATTCTCAGGAACAGTCCTGCTATTTTGTCTGTTGGAAACTTGCACCTGAGGGATGAATGGATCTCCACCAATGTATTTACTACTCTTTGAGATTAGTGAGTTACATTCATGATTTTACATATTTTTGTTTACTAACTAATACTTGGCTCATCTCACCCTGTTGGCTCATTAAGAAATATCCAATAAATGCAGACAGAAACATACTATATGCACTCCTGATTTTCTAATGCTGCCCAAACCAACTTTGGACATGATTAAAGTACATCACTTTTATACAAAATCTTTCAAGTCTCCTGTCAAAGGAAAGAGGGGGCTTTTTTCCACACAATACATTTGGTGAAGGTAACTCATCAGTCAGTCCAAAATGAGAAACAATCCTCCTCTTTTGTATAGTCTGCCCACAGTCCAACTGATGATTCAGCAATGATTTCTTGTAATTTCCCTCACTAAAGGAAGAGTAGCATCTGATTAGAATTTCTACAAGGATCCTTGTCTTTTTAAGTTTTCTTTTTAAAATCAATAACTGAGTCTAATGAGTGGCATAACAGCTGCTTGAAGAAAGGAGCAAAGGATCTATAAGCTGACATGTTTTAGAAAGTGTTGGTCATTAAGGCCAATCCTTACCCCTTTTTCTTTGTTTACCTAATTCTTTTATGTATAAAATTCTTCCCAACCTTAGTCAGATTGTGAGACAACTTGTGTATTAATTAGTCTGACAAGACATCCTGCTGACTTTAACCTGCTGGTTACAAGGTCAGGTACAGTGTAAGGACAGCGTGATGTCTGATTTCCTTGAGATTAGTTCATGATGTAATCATTCCGTGAGGCTGAAAAACTGGTAAGCATTGTCAACAGAACATCTCTTAGGACAAAACTGGTATTGTATCACCATTTGTGGTCAGATGTCACTTCCTACTCTGTAAATAAGCACCTACACCACACAGTCGGATGTTGGGCAACAGAATGGATCTGGGTGATTAGTTTTTTTTAATATTATATGACATATATTATGTTAAGATTTACACACTAAGACAGTCAAGATTCTAATAGCTATTTGAAAAAAAAAGTTTACCTTTCTTTGAAGGGTAACTGACCTCATGCTTTTGTATATTGTGATAAATCATTATTGTTCAAAAGTGTCATCAGTGCACGAGTATTTGGTCAGGGTTTTTTTCTGGACATTTTGTTAGTTAAAGCATTGCAAACATTATAGTTTTTATCATGTAAGAGATGTGGTAAGAGAATGATGCAAAACAAACATAATATGATAAAAAGTATTTATTCTCTAATTAAACTTAGAGTAACTGTCATGGACATTCAGGCCATATGAACAGAGGATTTTTACAGGATTTAGACTTATGTTGTTCAGGACAGATTGGCCATGGCTTTAACATGGAGCCTAAATTTTTTTAGGCTGGGTCCATTGTAATGTGGGTGCTGCCAGTCCGCTTAAAGACAGAGCAGAGCTGAAAAGTTAAACCTTTGGCTGTCCATTCACCTTTAAACCCTGATTTAAACTCATGATCGTTGTGATTGTCTTTAAAAAAAAAAGATCTTTTGAATCAATACAACCAAATAGAGCTTTCTTTGAAGGCTAGCTCATGCTTTTGGATATTGTGACAAATCATTACTGTTCAAAAGTGTCATCAGTACACGAGCATTTGGTCAGATTTTCTTTCTGGACATTTCATTTGTTAAAGTATTGCAGACATCCCTTACTATATTGCAGGCTTTACAGTAGACATTAGCCCATTTTAGATCATATTATTACCATACACAGGCAGCCTTAAACTCCCCCTTTACAGATCACGTTGTCATTCACATCATACAAGTGGATCTGTCGAGATCTCAAGGCTGTACTTCCAAGACATGCAGTTGGGATGGCAAAACCAAAGGGGTGCTATAACGCAGCATTCATTCAGCTTTGGGTTCATAGCAAATGTAGACCCCAGATAATGAGTAGTCTATCCAACCCCTGGGAAAAAAATATTATTTCCACTTCAACAACAAGCTTTCATTGAAAAACTTGCTTCTGCCCAACATCTGATGTTTAGGCAATGAAATGAGTTGCTGTAACATCTTGATAACTTGACCCCCTTACCGCCTCTTTACCTTCTAAACGATTTTTTTGCTGCATCAAACCAAAAAGGTCACCAGATATAGTTTATGCATAGAAAGTCTGAATCCATTGTACCTAAATTAGTCTAGATCACACATTGAAGGTATGACCTGAAAGAAACTATATTTGGAATGCCGCAATGCCTTCAATAAGAAAAGCTTTGAGGCTGTCTTCTCAGGCAGGATATGATGTAAAAAACCTATGGATTTTCTAGGTTAAATCTTTGTAGCCATCTAAATAATCACGACATATAAACAGCTGCAGATTCTTTTTAATGTTTTTTTAGCAGCCGCTAAAGCGCTTTCATGGGGTTCCAGGAGTTCTCATAGCTGTGATCCTGTTTGTGTATTTGCTGTTTTGTTCAACTGAAAAACAGAGCAAAGCACGCAAGGCTGTCACCTCCAGCAACAAAGATCTAAAATAGTGCTCCAGTGGGCTTGTTTACGTAAGCACCATCTACAAAAGAAGACCTTTTAACTATTGCGCTATCGGCTAAAGTTGCTGTCTTGTTGATTGGTAAGTTGGTTACGAAACAGAGCCTTGAGGATAGAATATGGTGAAAAACAGCGAATATTAGTAAAAAGCCATGGATTAAAGACCCTCAAAATGTTTATGGTTACATCCACTATGTTATCTCAGATTTCCTAAATGCTGCAGAAGCAAACATATTGCTGCATGTTGTGCATGAATGGTTACAGTTGAATTCAAATATTATAGCTTTGATCAGCTCAGACTGAATTACAGGAAAACACATCTCCTTGCTTTATTCTAGATACTGTTGTTTTAAAATTAAAACAGTGATCTCCTCAGGCTAACATAAAACTTCAGCCTGTTGCATTGTCTATATGAGAGTATAATAGAAGTGAGTAGCTTAACTGATAGTCTTGTGTCTCTTTTATTTTTCTTCTGCTGCAGCCAGGCAGATAGCCATCAAAAGAAACCAGCTCGCATGTGTGCGCAGGTCACTCATTAAGTATGCATGTTACGCAGTCAAAATAGGCCTGCAGCTCTTTTGTCAGACGCAGATGGAAACCTTTTGCACTTAAGGCAGTCTGCTTTGTCCATGACAAGATTTAACTGATAAACACACACATACACACACACGCACACACACACACAGTGGTACAACATGTCTTTATTGTTGTCAGCACAATAAAGGCCTCAGCTATCAAGAATGTTTCCTTGTTTGTGTGTTGGATGCCAAAAAGTAACGTAGGGAGGAACATTTTATCTTCTTGTTGTCTGCGTTCAGTCTCGCAGCACTTCCTCGTGCTGCAACAGGAAGCAAACAGAGTAGTCAGCTGTTTGGAGATTCAAAGTGAAGCCAGGTGGAGAGTTTTATTTTTTTACTTGACATTAATACATTTGTATTAAAACTAAAAAAGATACCAGCACAGATTGCATTGAGATACATTTTTCTGTGCACTGATAAATCAACCTTAAACACGCCACCAATGTGTTTAACTGCAAAAAGCTGACTGACCAACCACAGACGGAGTAATCTGTAATCTTTAAGGCTAGGCTTAAAACTTTCCTTTTTGATAAAAGCTTATAGTTAGAGTGGCTTAGGTTATCAGGGAGGGATCCTTCCTCCCTCCCTGTTGGTTGGAGTAAGGGGAGTCAGGTTTAGCCTAAACCAGCTCAGTTATGGTTGAGGTGCAAACACACGCTCCATTTCTGCTACCTGTATGACCCCTTCTCTTTTCCAATGGTTATAATCAGTCTGACAGAGGGAGGTATCCCAATCCTTGTGGTTTTTAGTATAACAATGACCATCAATGGGACCCTTTGTGGGGTTCCTTGAGACGACATTGTTGTAAATAAGCGCCGTTTAACTAAATAATCTGAACTGAAACTATCTGTGTAGTTATGCTGCTATAGGCTTAGGCTGCTGGAGGACATAACGACCACTTTCACCCTCTTCGCTACATTCTCACACTACTCTCCAATTTTGCATTATTTGCTGTTATTTCAGGTTTTAACCTTGTTCTCTCTTTTCTCTTCCTAGAAGCTACACCTGGCCTGACTCTGTGTCTACCTGTGACACCTTTCTGGAGAGGGGAATTGTCCGAGCTTCTGCTGGCAACAACTTAATGCTCACCCTCTACCGATGATCCACATAGCCCTGTCTTTTAGTGTTTAACCCTTTCTCTCTCCTAGACATGGCGATTGACTGAGTTTAACTGTAACTAATTATATGTGCTCTCTTTCAGACTCTAACCTTGAAAACTGGCTCAGAGTTTATCTGTTCTTTCTTTCTAGGTGAAACGACTAAAGGAGCTACATCCATTAACATTTACTTTTCCTTCCCATAGAAAGGACTCCCGGATCAGTGCTTCTTTGTTCTCTTTGTGTCTCTGCTCTGTTCTCTCAAACCCCCAGTCGGTCGTGGCAGATGGCTGCTCACACTGAGCCTGGTTCTGCTGGAGGTTTCTTCCTGTTAAAAGGGAGTTTTTCCTCTCCACTGTTGCTACATGCATGCTCAGTATGAGGGATTGCTGCAAAGTCAACACCAGTGACTGTCCACTGTCTCTACATGCTCATCCAGGAGGAGTGAATGCTGCAAGTCGCTGATTGGATGCAATCTGCTGGGTTTCCTTAGATAGAAAAACTTTTTATCCAATTTGAATAAATAACTGAATCTGACTGCATTGTTCAATGGTTAGGATTAATTGGAATGTATGAACCTGACTGTTGTGAAGTGCCTTGAGACAACATGTGTTGTGAATTGGCGCTATATAAATAAAACTGAATTGAATTGAATTAATCAGTTGTGATAATCAGTCTGGGTCACTCTTGAATTTAGACTTCCTTTACAACAGACTTCATTTACAACAAAGGTGTAAACAAACTTTTGGCCAGTTGGTTCCTTGGAGAAGAAAATGGCAAAATAATCCAATATTTTAACATTTTTTAAAATAGGAATATTTTTATGTACATTCCAAACATTCCTGGTGTTGGATATGGACAAAATGGTTCATTGAGTCCACGCTGGACAGGTTGCCAGTCCATCACAGGGCAACAAAGAAAAACACAGGACACACAACCAAGCACACACACACTTGTACCTAAGGGTAATCAATTGACCTAACTTTGTTTTGGACTGTGGGAGGAAGCCAGCAGACCTTGAGAAAACCCATGCATGAATATGCAAACTCCATGCAGAAAGACCCCAGGCCAGTATTCAAACCCTGCACCTTCGATACCTTAGATAAACATTGCAAGCACAATTTTTTTTATAAATCATCTATGAAATTATTTTTTATAAAGAACAAGACTAACATCAAACAGATTCATTGTTTAGTTCTCTTAAGTTTACTTAGTGTTTTTTTTTTGTGGTTGTAGGGGTGTGTTATGTGTGTGTGCAGGTTAGGGACCATAGGCAGCGTGGCGGGTGCTAAAGGAACATCTGGCCCAGGGTGGCATTTGTGCAAAAACCACCACTGACTCCAAATCCACACAACCAAGTCCATAATCGGTGGTTCTATCTCAGCAACACCTCTTGCCTGGTCCAGTGGGAAAAAAATGCTCCCTTGCTCATGCAGACAGCAACAAATAAGATTGTTGTGAGCACAGTGTTGAAAACTAACTGAAAATCACTTTTGTCTTTGATGTGCTTAATTCAAGACAAAAAGACAGTAAAACACCAAGTTTCAGCATTAATAAAATATAAATTTAGCATAGGAATAACAGGTTGAAGTTCATTTTAATATCATCTGTCCCCCAATTTAATTAGATCAATGCACTGTTTCCAACTCAGTTCCTAAACACTGCTGGTCATTTAATATTGCCAGGTAGAGTCATACACATCCTGCTGGAAAAGCTGTGTTTAATTCCTGTTTAGTTTGCAGTGATCTGAGATCAGCTGGTTGGGATTGTAATGCATTCACAAACACCTGATGTTCTTTAAATCAGCGTCAATAAATTAAAGCAGGGCATCTGTTAGTTGGTATATAGGGATAGTTAATATGTTTTGTGTAGTTAAACTGTCTCTTAGCTCTGGTCTCACATGGCCCAGTGTAGAACGTGTACACCATGAGATGAGACATTAGGTCTTTAAGGCAGCTGTCCTGGGTTCAACTCCCAGTGCAGGCCATTCACCGCATGTCTTCCCCTTCCTCCCCCACTTTCCTGTCTTTCTGCTGTCAAGTAAAGGTCACTAGTGCAATAAAACTGCCCATCTGTGTTGCAGTACATTACAAACATGAAAAATGCAAGAGACTTGTCAGAATATATTAAACATTATCTGGACGAGATGATTTTACTGATGTGATGACGTGGCTCCAAGCACGTTCTTATAGCAAAGATTTGAGATTGGTAAGGCTCCAGATACCTGACAGAACGAGTTGCTATTATCTTTTCAAGGTTTTGTAAGTTTTGTAAAACATCCCACTGAGAACTCATTATTCTATTTTTCCTCAAAATTATTGTAAACATCTTAGCAAATTGTTTTCCAGCTTTATTTAACAGCAACAGCACCAGAATATGGTTATGTACCCCAAAGTGGCTCGAATCATTCAGTGAGCTGAACTTATGACAACTTAGTCTTTTTTTTTACTAGGTGTTTAATATTGGTTCTCCCTAAATAATAAGAATCTCTGACTTAAGTAGCAAGCCATGTCAAAATCAACATGTCTTTCCAGAGTGTTACAGAGCTAATGATATTTCTGGGCTTATTTGCTTTCGTTTATTTAAAATGTTATTCTCATAGTTTGCTTGCTTACAATTAAGACCAGCGGTTATGAAAAATCTGTCTACTGCTGGGGCTACTGACCAATGACCCAAACAATGATCATGAACATCAATTAAAGGACCAAAGCCTCTTTTGGGTTCTTGTCAAAAACTGTCAAACAATTTTCATGTGGCATATGCACACTATGGATCAGTCCTCCTATGCATAGAAACATCTGATTAATTTATTGCAAGGCTGAACTCAATACTTTTTTTTGCTGATACTTCAGAAAGCCTTTCATCTATTGCGTTAAATATGTAATAGATACTTTTGCTTTGCTTAACTCTTCTGCTTTGTATGGTTCTGATTTGTATGTGTTCTCATGCTACAAATACTGACTTAAAGAATTAAAACTTTTCTCTGTATGTGATGCATATAGTTTTTTTATACCAAATTTAAAAAATGTTAGATTTCAGAAGAGAAACATTCTGAGCCTTGGCAAATTTCCTAAAAAGTTCCCAAAATCTCCCAATTAAAATAATTGTAGCCACGCTTCAGCAGTGCAGTCAGCAGCCCAATTGATTGATTGCTGAATCAGTTGCTTCAATATTGAAGGATGATAGTAATATTAAGTCAGGGTTTCATAACAGCGCAAATGAGTCATAAGCGGAGATCAGTAAGAGGTCAGGCCCTTTCACAGTCATACTGTAGTTCAGACTGAAAATATAACAGATAAACCACAAAAACACATGCATAGAGAGACACAAACATGCACTCACTTGGTCAGTCGGTAGTGTCAGTTCTATACATTATTTTGTAACTAAATCCTGTAAAATTATCTATTACCTGCAACCTACATTGCACATTTTTAAATTTTGACAGATTACATATACAGACTTCAATGTATTTTATTAAAAAGAGATTTGTATTCACCCCCCCCCTTTTTTTTTTGTTTTGTTAATACCCATAAATAAAATCTAGTGCCAACAATTGCCTTCAGAAGTCATGTATTTGGTAAAATCCCAATAACATACATTTATGGTTGTAACATGACAAAACAGGAATAAGCTTTAGGAGTATGAATACTTTTGCAAGGCAGTGCAAACTATAAATGTAAAAAATTAGCATTCTTCCTGTTTTTCTGTGTATCTAATTTCCCTAGTACTGTATGTTGATGGTAATAGGTGATCCAGTAGTGTGTTTTTCTGAACTGGACATGCAAGTCACTCAACAACAATAAAGAAAAAATTAACATACCATGGTGTCCCTCTAGCTCAGTTTAAAGACCTAAAATTAACAAATAAATCTCTGAGGTTCTTTGGACTGCTGATGTTGTTGATCCTGTGTGGTGAAAAATTGCCTATTTCACGGCGGCCCAGTGCTGACATAAATCATAAGTCAAATGAAAAAAATCGTTGAGCATCATACCAAGCTTTGTAAAATCATTCCTCTGAGCTTAGTTCCTCTGTGGTTTCCTTTAATGTTAGGAGTCATTTAAAATGTGTGAGTACTCAGGTTGACTGGGTTTCAAGTCTAAACCCCCAACCACAGATCTTGTGTGATAAAATGTTTTTTTTATGCTTTACTTAAATGAATCATAAATGAACAAATCTTAAATTTAACAAGGGAACTCTCATCTATCACCTAATCACTGCAGAAATTATGGCACTGAGTGTTCTGACTCACTACCTCCCTTATATACTACACGCCTTTCCGAATATATTGACAAAAGTACAATGTACTTTCTTTTGCAGGGCACTCTCTCAACCCCTATAGCGCGTGGCAGGGAAACGCAGCACGGGACATGCAGTCAGAAACCTTTGGTCGTCAGCTCCGGGCTATTGGAGATGACTACAACAACCACCTGATGGTAAGGGTCAGTGGTCACATATCAAACTGTTTTGAATGTAAAAGTTAGAGCAACATTACTGTAAATTTAGATAACTGTTTGAGTTCTGGCGAACTTAAACCTTCACTTCCTGAATTTATTCACTATTAGATAAAAAAATGAAATATTTGTTTTTACTTGGCAGCAAAAACTGCCAAGCAAAAACAAATTAAGTAAGGTTTGTTAATTTGAATATAGCTCATGCAATCAACAGGAAAATAAAGTTAGGCATGATTTAAACTAGACACATTAGGCATAATTGGGAAAAATGAATAACTAAGCAATTTTCCACATAGTTTTTTGTGTTTTTGCTGTCAATGAGATGAGAAGGTAATTAGAGATTGTTAATTTGAGCAGTGCACCTATAGTTAGTTATGATGCTAATTAGCAACATTATCTACATCAGGAAAAAAAATCCAGTCTCAACTATGTAGATTACTTTACTGATGCTGCTGTTAATCAGCAAGAGTTTTGAAGTTCAGCTACAATATATGTTTTTGAACAAGCAATACTTTTTCATTGTCACTGTGCTAGCTGCTGGAAAATCACATGGCTGCACAGTCCCAGGGACTTCTATCTGCTTTTTAGCAATGTAATTAGGTTATGATAGTATGAATTCATTTATTTCTCATTATTTATTTATTATTTATTCATCATATAAGTAATCATTTAAATATATATATAAAAAAAACTAAGGACTGCTCTCAGAATGAAAAACATGGCCTGACCAGAGATTACCCATTGAGCAATAGACCAGATTTTTCCTTGAGGCTACACGTAGATCTCATTTAGGCATGAATTACATGGATACACGGCCCTGGTTAAGTCTTATCTATATCTCCATAGACCCAGTAAAACTGCCTGCCTGAAGGGGGTCCAAAAAAATCTGAGTCATGCAAACTGAAAGGCAGGCATTTGATGCAGTATGAATGAATTTCAACCTTTTTTATTTGTGATATTGCTGTATTATTATGAATAGGTGAAAGAGACTCTAATTTGCTTGTTTCAGAGCTAAAAATAGTAAGAACAGCGGCAAAAATAAGGAGATATTTTCGCATTGACCACTAGATGTTGGCAGAGTGCTTCCAAAAAAAATCCCTGGTGGGTGTAGATTTTGCATCAACAGGCAACTTAAGTGGAAAAATAAAAACAAAAACTTCACACTAGACTTTTGGTCTGGAACTTGCATACAAGCTTTTTGAAAACAGGATCTATGCTAATGTGAAAATCAAACCAGTATGTAAGCGACAGACCCTCATCTTACTCAATATACTATACCTCCCTAATGTTGTAATTTATAGGGTACTTTGGAACATGTTTACTCGAACTGAGAAGAAACTCAAAAAGTCCTGTATAGTGAAGCATAGAGTCAATACGTACAACATGAACAGAGATTAGCAGATATTAAGTATGTCATTCAAAACACAGAAAAAAACCCATTATTTGTTTGATTCATTCAGAAATTCAAACCATGCTTTTTTCATTCTTTGAAAAATAATTCAAAGCAGCTCATAATAACTGTTTTCATGTTTTAATAAATGCTTAAAGATTAAAAGATAATTGTTAAATCCCCATGCGTTGAATTAGTCCTAAACACAAACCTACGGGATTTCAATTCCTATACAGGAGTGCAGTGATATAGGAAAACTAGATGGCATGCTTTATTTCAGTCAACTGCAACTTGACACTTAACTTGAACTTAAATAACTTATGAACCTATGGCATGAACATTTATGAAGACTGTGACCAGCTGGTAGTTTCCAGGTAGCTGAGGGTAAAGAAAACACAGACTTTTGATCAGAAAATACACCATGCATTAGACACGAAGGTGCATTAAATCCTAACTCAACAGAAATTACATTACACACACAAGTATGCTGAGATAAAAAGGGACAGGACGCTGTTTCTTCAAGTTTCCAACAGTTGGAAAGAAACAAGCTAAACATAGTGGTACAAATTGTGTGTTTTTGTTGTGAAACTGAGATAAGTTCATTGGCTGCTCACATTTTCAAATCCCAACTTATTTGCAGTCCAGCTTCTTATCTTCTGGCTGGCAGGGATGCACATGAAGCAAAGTGTTTACAGATGCTAAAAGCATCTTGACTTAAGTACCAGCTCTGCTATGTTGCATTGTTTGTCACCTTGTACCAGCAGTGTGCCTGACACACCTTTGCCTTATATTTAGCCCTATATGTTTTAAATCTGTTCTGCATTTAATCCAAAGATTGCTAAGTCATTTAGATCCTGCCTCTGATTATGACATGAAATTACAGGCGCATTAGCCTGACAGTTATTTCCCTACAGACATGATTACATTATCACAAGGAGCATATAACCACTGAATAGACCCTGTTGTAAATTTGAATAGCCGCAATAAGACTCGATTTCCTCTTGGCTTCTCATTCCTTGGCAACGCTTCTGCATGTTACATCATCACAGATTTACTTACTGTCAAAGGGCAGACTAGCAAGCTGGAGAATGCAGAGATGAAAGGGTAGAGAAGAGTGTGCTCATTTAAATTCACTTTAATCTCATCAGAGAAGTGAGTTGAAAAATGAAAGTTAAGAAAATGCATGGCAGGGGTTTTGTACCCCTGCAAAGAGCTTAAAAAGCTCCCTTAGTATCAAAAGCTTAACAGCTAGAAAGCGTCCAGTCTGTTTCTCAGCAGTTTGATTCAGCAGAAATGTGCTTGCACTTTGTTTAGTGCCTTTAGTTGTATTGAGCAGCAGGTGGAGAGTTAACCCTTTGGATTTTTTTCTTGGTCCCACATATACTTCTTATAAAATCCTAATAAAACCCCAAAAAATTTCTAATCCTCATGTTTATCTCCTTGAGTTTATAATAATAAAACAATGTATTATTAGAATTGATAAGAAATAAAATTTCAAGTATTTAATAATATTTTTTGGGATTATGATAAGGGGTTAGATTGTTTGTGTTGAGAATACTTTATTCCTTTTAAGTTGCATCTCTGTACCCTCTCATTACACCAGCAGAACTCATATTTCTATAGTCAAAATTTACAATGTTAGATAAATGATCTATTAGCTGTAAATTACATCTAGCCCTCCTGAGAGTGTTCAGTTATGCCAGAGAGACATTAAACTGCCCAAGAAACAGAAAAGTAAGCAGCTTTTTTCAAAAGGACCAAAGGATGCTCTTTTAGCTTTGTGTTTATAGCAATTTGTGTGCAAACAAATTTTGCATGTGATATATGTAACTTTTTTATTTAAGTGGGTTATTGTTTGGGTTGGTACTTTTGAGAAAATAAATAATTATAATTATTTTTGTTGAAGTCAAGTCTAATCAGTAGTGACGTCTGTACCTCACTTGATGTTCTTTCCAGTCGCATGTCAATCGTAAACATGAGAAATATTTTGTTTTTCACAAAAAATGTATTTGTTTATAAGAACTTGTCATTTTCAAGAACAAGAAAAAAATATGAAACTAGAGAAATTAAAACTAGAAAAAACAAAAGTCATTTTGATGGTTTCCTCCCACCTGGTGTGTTCTGTCCAGCTCCATGATGCTGTTTTGCTGGCTTAGGTCTAGCATACATCAGTTTTGACCTTCAAAGACCATCAAAGCCCTGCAATCTACTTTTGAAATAACTAAACCTTGAAATAAGCAAGACTTTAATCTTGAAAAGAATCTGTGAGCTTTACATTAAAAATCTGGATCCTGTGGGTTTGTATCTGGTACCTACTCTAATTTATTAAATATTGGTGCTTTTATTTGGAAGAGTACTTGTTTTTGTTTTTTAAATTATGATTGCTTGTTGATCGTTCATGTAGACTCATTAGAAATTTGAAACCTACTCTTTTATTAATTCAACATAAGCAAAACTGAGTGCCTTATTTTATCTTTGGGTTCATCCCTTGATTTTTTGTTGGTGTAGTCTAGAAGCGCATTCACACTGCTGGTCTGGCACAAGGATCGGTAAAAGTGAAAGAAATTCACACCTTAGCTTGGCTCATTTTGCTTTCATATAGATTGTTAGACCAGACCAAAGTCATGCAGTTGCAACTGATTGTTTAGGATGCAGTGTTTTGTTGATCAAGAAGAAAAAAAGCCTCAAGAAGAAAGTCTGCCTAATCAGAGTTTCTGTTGCTACTTTGGTTTTCAGACGTACTTGTGCGCAGTAGCTCTTCACTACTCCAAGTTGCCCAATGAGACATTTTCAAACTCTTCTGTCTTTATATTTGCTCTCTTACTTTGTTTTTCCTCTATTTCTTCTTCTTCTTAAATGCGCTGCTCTTATGCTACATCCTCTCTTCCTGCTTTTGGTACGTTGGCCTGGCATGCTTTCACACTGGTCCAGATAAACTGTGCTGAGACTGGCAGTTGTAACTGTGCCAGGGTACGGTTCTCTGGTCTGTGTAAGAGTCCGGGATGGGTTCAAACCGGCCTAATCCACTCCAGAGATCGGACTCTCGCACGGTATAAAGCGTTCTAAAGGTTTGGTGTGAAGCACTGTAGGAGGTGGGGTGTGATATGTGCCTCATTACACTGTATTGGAGACAGTGCATTACATGCTTTTGCCACAAATTCCTCTATTCTCCAGTCAGTTAAATGGCAGACACCAACATTTTGCCCCCATTAAATAAAAGCCACTTCATGTTTGCCTTTGACCAAGTTTTACAGCATAAAGCACAAATAGCGTTAGCTTAACATTTTAAATAATTACCACTTAGTACATTAACATCAGGAGGAGTGTAATGTGCTCCATATGTGAATGATTCACTGGACTGGGTTCAGTATGTGATAAGAGTCATGGAAGGCCAGGCTGCTTTTTAACATCATCGCAGTGATTCCAGTGGTCAACAAAAACCGGGGAAAGGTGGATGAATATGAGGATTGTGTGTCTTAAACCTGTGAGTCAACACATAGTCACAAGCATATTAAGCAAGATGGAAAACATCTGAAGTTTATTTGTGTGTGTGTGCATATGCGTGTGTGTCTTTGTAACAAAGCTAATTTGAACATGGTTGCAGCGTTATCTGGAGTGTGTGCTCCTTCTTGCTATAGAACAATGAAGAGGCATAGATAAGAGAGCGGAACAAGGACACTCGTTCCTTGTTTTCTGGTAGGTAGAGTTACATATCATGCTGAACCACCGCATGCCAAACATGTTGTAGCTTAATAACATTTAATCACAGACTGGGTAATACAGCTTTTCAAAACTATAAATTGACTAAAATCTTTCCCTGGAACCACATGATCTACCTCTTATTGGATCTACACTTTCAAAGCAGAATAGGATCTAAAGATATGAACCAAGCTCTGCTCATAAATGGAAACTACATTTTTCCCCATCTGGAGTCTAAAAACCAGTAACTTTGTTCCATGACCTTCTCCAGGTGCAGACCTCTTAAACGGCAAACCACAAAAATTAACTAATCACAGAGCAATCAACTTAGGCTATGAACCCATGACAACATGAGTCACTGTCATCTTAAACACAGTAAAATCTCTATGTTTTTTTTTTCAAATATCACTTGTCCCAAGGTGGGTCACAATTTCTAGTGTGAACGCCGTCACAAAAGAGGTCATACTTTTAGTAGCCTGGTCGTAAAAACTCTGAAAAGAAGCTGATCTGAAAAAATGTCAGCAATCACATGACCTTAATCATCATAAAACAGGCCCACCATGTTGACTGGTATCTGGCCTTTGTGCAAATGAGATAGGCCTGTGAATATGGGATGTTCTTCCACTTTTTTCAGCAGCAGTGTATCTCAATTATTCATCTTTTTCTTTGCAACAAAGCAATGCCTTTTTTCACATATTTCCTAAGTAGTGTTTCATTTGTCTTTATATGGTCTAATCATAGGTATCTAATTATATTATAGGATGAGGGAGCAAAGTTGGAGAGATAGTGAAGCTATGTAAATAATATCCCCATTCCCTCTACAAAAACACCCACCTGCATAATTTGATGCTGTTTTAAGGTTTCTGATATATTTTGTGTGATTTGCGGTCAGCAATAGAGACATTTCAGAATGAGTAATTTTTAGTGATGCAAAAAGAAATCAGCTTGCAATGTTCTACATGTTTGGCTGTAATAAGTGACCGGCCTGTTAGAAATTCAGAAATCCAATCTTTGCCTGGTCAGAGAAGGCACCATAACAGGTCCTGCTGAAATCAACAGTCTTTGGTATGGATGTTGTTATGAAGTGAAGAACACTCAAAATTAGCTATTTTCTGTGTCTGGTGTTTAAAAAAAAGACACAAAGGGATGTAGGAATCTATTTAAAAGAAAACTGTATTTTCTTCAACATTTCGAGACAGGTGTTGTTCATCACTGCAAGAGAGTGAGAGTTCAGCAGATAACAGTAAGGGTGAACAGATACTGCAAAGTTGGTCTGTTTGATCCTTTTGAGCTTTTAACATCTGTCTGTCAATGTATCCTGCAGGATTTAAAAATGCTGACAAAGTCTCAGAGTAAAGGTAAGGAACTTCATTCTCTAGGGAAATACAAAGAGACCCCTGTTTAGAGCTAGTAAGAATAACCATGCTAGTCGTGTTTTCCACAAGTATGAGATACTCATGAGAGTTTATTAGTTGAATTTCAAAAATATTTTAAATGCTGTTCCTGTATCTTTTTATATTATAGTTCTTGAAGAGAAATCAGAATAAACTAAAATTGGAAGTGTACCACTAAAGTCTAAAGAGTGCATCTTTAGTACTTTTATACTTCCTCTCCATGTCTGTATACAATCTGAACTGTTACAGTATCTTCCCTTATGTGGAAGACATCACGAGACTGTGGTCATACACACATTGGTTATGAAATAGAAGGTCAACACGAACATTTTGGGGCAATGGTAGCATTATCTGAACAGACACCAGATTTTCCTGTTTAAAAAAAACAAGTAACAAAAAAAAGCCTAAAAACTCAAAATAAGTGAGATTACAAAATAATTGTGGTAAAAAAAGAAGATGGATAATGGATAAAGATATGCTACATCAAATATTGAAACAGACCTGAGGATGTTTTATGGTTCGAATTCTTCACTTTCTTTACTCATTGTTACATTTTCTGAAAGGAGTTACCTGCCTCTGTGCCGGTACTGTTGACGAAAGAGCTTAGTTCAGGTTCATTGCCTAGAAATCAAGGGGTGCAAAGGCTGCGTATGGCTGTGGAGGATTTTGGCTCACATTATCTGTAAATATTCGAATTCAACAACACAATGTTGCTTCATCTCATTTTTATCCCAGAGAGATAAGTAGAACGCTAAAATACATGCTAAATATAATCTTGGTGACTTAGTTTTTTAACAGGAAAATATAATCAAGGGAGTATTTTTTTATGATTTTGTACTTTGAGAGTTGGTCTTGTTTCTTCGTCCTTGTTTCTTCTAGAATCTCTCCATATCTGTGTCTTGGTTAAACATTTACATAGGGTATGCACAATCATTTGTGTGTGTGTTTGTTTTGAGACATTTGTGAATGTGCTCAGTATGGTGTACGTGCCCATTTGTGTGTGGTGTGTCAGGCTAGTGTCCGTGACTGTAGTTTCATTACGCCTCAAACCTGTGGTTAAAGAACTCTCAGGGAGCAAAGCACAAGGTCTAATTATCCTGACCAGACACGCACACAAAGAGGCACACTCACACTAACTCCAAACACACGATCTGTCATCCTTCAGTAAGAGCTAAAACCCTTTGTCCTGAAGGCAGAAATAACCCTCAGAAATATTGTGGACCAGTTGGGTGTGATTTCTTGGCTGCTTATGTATTTGTGTGTGTTTAAGAGTGTGTTGAAAGAAAAAATAGTGGGTAGAAAGACAGGGTACATAACCCTTACTTTACCATCTTTATTAACGTGCAGTTCAGCTCCGATTTGGTATTGTTGTACCTGACTGTAACCTGCTGGCTGAAAGATTGTACAGTTGAATTACTGTGTTGGATTTAACCATTTAGGTAACTCAAGGATTGTTTACATTAAGAAGAGGAGATAAAAAACAAAAGAACAGGAATCCTTTGTGACTGAGATGGAACGGGAAGTCCCAACAGAGGTCATTCAGGTACATCAGGATTCTGCAAAGCAAATCTTGTGCATGCTCCCCTGAATTTCACAAAATTCAGCAAGCTCCCACTGCTAGTCTTTAAATCTGGAGTATAACAAGTGTTTTTAATAACAAATTAAAGGATATTGGTCTTGGCATAAATCCTTGTGACCTCCCAAATATTAAATCTAATAAAGATTTTGGATGCAGCCTTTAAATATGGAAAGAAATAAGGTTTCCTGCAGTACTACCTTCCTGGTAAAGATAGTGCAGGTTCACACAGATTTAAATACAAGGTAATAAATAAGATAATAAATTAAATAAGAGTTAAATGAAAAGAAAAGGAGTTAATAAGTGATAAATTATATAAATAATTAATGAATGATTAATGAATAAATAAGACATAATAAATGTGTATTCATTTTGCTGTTTAAAAATTATTTAAAAAAATTCTAACAGGTACAAAGAGTTAATCAAAGTGACATTTCTGGATTTTAGTTCCCTCTATGAAAAATTGACATCCTTTCTCTCCTTTTTTTAAATATTGTTAAAAGATAGCCATAAACCTTTGCTGAATCTGTTTGTATAGTCTGCTAATGGGTATTTCTTCCAGGGTGTAGATCTTTTTTATTTATTTTGAAACCTAGATACCAAACTCAAACAGTTAATAAAGATGTATTTAAACATTTTCACTGGAGTTGTCTCACTTAACCGACATCATGGTTGGGATTCTTAGTTTTATGGTTTGAACTATTTTTTTCTGCTGCTGGTTTAATGAGAGTGTCACAAAATATTAATGTATTTGAAAATATGATTTAATGCAACTAATGTGTTCTGTTTAGAGGTACGATTACTACTTAATATAAGTGGTGTAGTTATTAGCCTATTTATACTTGTTTAGTTTTATTTTTATACCAGTTTTTGTGTTTGTGAGCTTCTGTTCTATTGTTTTTGCAGTAAATGCCGCAAAATATCGGCGATCATGCTCCCTAGTTGTGATCATTGTCAACTTCTTTCTGCCAGTCAGTTGAACAATCTAATCAAGTATTGCTTTGGTGAAACAAAAGTGAAGGAATCACATACTTGACCTCTACAGCAGCAGCAGTGCAGGTTTCAACCATTGCAAGCTTTGGAAAGAAGGAGCTACATTATTATTTGGTATGTGTCCTAAGATTAGCTGTTTGCTATATAGTTTAAGTAGAGAACCATGTTCAAGGGATTTCAGAGGTTAATTGTTTTGGGGTTGATAGACAAGGTTAGGCATGACTTGGCAGCAAAGATGGAAATAGGGTCAATGACTTTTGTAAAGCAAGCTGCCCAAACAGAAAATGAAATAAAACTGTAAATATACTGTATTGCAAGAAAGACTGCAACACTATTTATAAATTTAACTTTTATTTGGATCAAGGTTTCTTGATCATTTCAATTGAGGGAAAATATTTTTAATCAAAATAATGGACTTCTCAAATTGAATTTGTTATATACAACCACATATTTCTGATCTGCTACAACTGGACAAATGGATGTTTAACATGAGGTGGTGTCTGAGACAAGCTTCAGAAAATTAAGGAACTGATCCTGGGAAAAAAAAGCGAAGTTTAGATGAATTCTTGCAGGAAAAACAAAGAGATGGCTGGTTTAAGAAAATAATGACAGTGCCACTTTTTGTTTTTAGGGCAGCTGCATTAGACATAGAACTGCAACTGCCCTAAAAACACAGGTAGAGCTGTGAGAGGACTTGTTTCAGTGCCGGTATGAATCAGTACTCCTTAGCCACCTAAAATACAGTTGAGATAGCCTACCTATTGATTGTTTTAAAGTGAAGACATGCAACCCATAAGACAACAACACCAGACATTTATGGCAATAAGGCAATCTGACAAGATGATTGTTCTTTGCATTTTACAACTGTTGCTTCACCGAGTTGTTGCATCTTTAATATTGTTTTGGTTCACTTACAATATTCATTTACAAATTTCTTGCAGCGTTAAATTGTAATATTTCTTTGATGGATCATGCAAATTCTAAATCAGTGCATGTTTGAGAGTGTCTGCATGTGTTTTGCTAGCTTGCATGTAAAAAGGTAATTGGCAGCCACAAGCCAAGGAGCGCATGTATGATAATCTAGGAGATTGCAAGTTTTATATTTACATTTTGTTTGGGGGTCTTGCAGTAAATATATCATAAAAAAAAAAAAAAAACGTTAGACATTTTGGCAGAAAGAAATTAGGAGTAAGGAAGGTAGAGAAGGAATATAACAAAGCCAGAGTCCCGTTATGTGGTGCATGTGTGTATGTGTATGTGGTATGTGTGTCTGTGCATGTGTGCTTGTAAGTGTAGCTTTGTTTTGAGAGCTATTTTTAAGAGGCAGCATAGTAAGTTGTGGTAACCAAATAAAATCACATGAGCTTTTTGGCTGACTCAATGTTTCCACTGTGAAAAGAGTGACAAAAGAAGAAGAGCAAGAAGGCAAAATGTGAAACTTAGACTTTACTGCAACAGAGATTTGTCCTCCTGCAGTGAAATCCAAAACTAAAAGCTTATAATTAGTCTTTTAGCAAATAAATAGGTAAGTGATTAAGAACTGAATACACTTAAGATTCTGTACAGCAAGAAACCCTGAAGCATGCATTAAATGCTAAATCTTTATAAATAACAAAACAAGGGGTTAGGCATGTTTTACATTTACATAGATGCAACCTCTCAGAAGTGCTTATATATAGTTTATGTCACCCACCCACTAAATTCCAAATGTGCAGCAGCCATATTGGATACTAAACTCTGGATTCCACAGTGAGCTCCTACTTTCTTAGCAGAACTTCAGTGAGCATTTTTGTTGCATTTCTGATTGGGAATTTAGAAAATCCTACTTCTGAGTACAAAGCAAACACACCATTAGGAACTAGAGTCATTTGGTAACTTGAATTTATTGGAAAGTTTGTTGAAGACTGCTGCCATGAGTGTGGCAAAGAAATGTGTTTCAAGATTGGTCTGACTTAATCAGTCCAGCACTGTTTAATTTACCCTGGTCACATGGATCAAGTATTTCTGTAGCTTATCACGTGAAACAGAAGACAATGAGACTAGTTTTTTTAAATATAAAATAACTTATAAGAAGTTAAATTAATTTTAATTACTCATTATTTTAAAAATACATGTATCATTAAGGTACTGGATCATTTTGTGTTTATAGGGATATGACTGTATTGATTATCAAGTATAGATACCCAAACCTAACAGGTACAAGTGGGTATAATTTGTATAGGAGTGAGTCAAGCAACCTTGCAAAGACCAATCCCAATAAAGTAGGATACATTGCACAAAAAAAGCGTCCCTGCACTGAGCCTTGTGGTGCACCACTGGAAAGGTAATGGGAAAAAGATATTTGTTCTTGCTTTGACACCTTGAAAGAATATGCAAGTTTAAACCAATGGTGAGACATGCTTAGAAAGCCCATCTTGCATACAGATTGTTAGATTTAATTGGTAACAGTGTCAAAGCAACAGCAAAGCACAAGGACCCTTTCCTCGTTGTGCACTGCCAGCTGCCTGTAAGGCCTCAGTCATTAAAAAGATTAAAACATGTAAGTTAGCCACTTGTGATATGAGGAAACTGGTAAATGATCAGCTGCTGGTGTCTTTATGTGCAACTGTCTTTATTGCTTTTCTTTAGTCTCTTGGGTTATTTGCTTGGAGAGACAATCATTTTCGTTGCATGTTTTGGCTTGAAATCCCACACTCACAGTTTGTCAGCTGAGGAGCACATCTGTTTCTAGTTGTGGTGAAAATCCAACCCCTCATTCTGACTGTGATGTATGACTATTCATCAAGATAACTCATAGGCCCTATTGTTCACTGTAATTTATGATTTGTATTCCCAGATCACTGTTTGTATTTGGAGTACAACAGAAGATATGAAATATAGATTTAATAATTCTGTATCTAATCTTTAACCTGAACCTTTCAGATACATGTGTGTTTATACCTTCATATCTAAGATAAAGGAGGAAATCCAATTAAACAATATGTTAAACCAAGTGTTAAATAGTTTGTTTATCTTCAAAAAGCTTAAAAACTGAGAATATGGACCTTCTGAGGTGAGGGTACAAAGAGGGTGCTCTCCTCCCATGCCAACGAGCCTGCTCTTACCTCAAGAAAATTACGACATGTAATACATTTTTAAACGTCTGTATGTGTTCACACTTTACCAATTTAACGCAATGGGAACTATGTTATTTTAAACCTATTGTGGAGGAACACGCCTTTTTGTAAGGCCACGCTGTGCAGATGCACACACGAGGGACAAGGAGTGGGAGATTACAGACAACCGTCTGTATTCCCCTTGCAATGTTAATGGATGGGCAACGCATCTGACAGTCAAGTAAATTATTTTTCAAATTTGTTTTCTAAATAACGCTGGAGGGAGCAAGAGCGCGGAGCGAGGAGGAAAGGAGAAATTAACAGTGGATATATGCCCTGAATGGAAGCTCATATGGGCCTAAACACTAATTTACCTGATGCTTCATGTGTGCAGTTCAAGTGTGCATTTCTGGCTCGCACTTCAAATAAAGCACATCAGTACCCCCCGAAGACCAAAATCCTAGAGGAAACACTGGGCAGTTGTCCAGGGTGGCATCAGATAGGGGGCCCGCAAGCACCCGATAAAAAAATATAACTTGTCAGTTGTACCTTGAACAAGTTTCTTATTGCTTTTATGTGTGGGTTGGCACCCCATTTTTGTCTCCGTAACAACTATTAGATGCTTTCTGCATGCTAGCAGATCATATAGTAGGCATGCCAGGACAGATTTGTTTCTGTCTAACCATCACAAATGTAACAGGTGGAGTTTGATAAATGCAGTTGGGACTAACTGTAACTGTGTACCTTGGTCCGGTAAAGCTATGATTATGGGTGATAGTGGAAAAAGCGCCTTATCCCCACTGTTAGGTATAGTCAGGGGTGAAAGTGAGCCGGTACGGTCCGGTACTGCATACCACTAAAAGATTTTGCGCCGGTACACAGTACTGGGAAGAGTGAGGAACGGCTGTCTTCCTATGAAGCCGTCATCCAGAACCAGTTACGGCACCAAAAATTCCCGAGCACAAAAAGAAGATCAGATCCGCTACCAATAGGCAGTCTAAAACACGACTTAATCTGTTTATAAATATAGCTATTTTCCCCTCATTCCAAATAGTTTCTGAACTGTTCTGCTATGCTGAAGCCTCAATGCTCTTGCTTTGCTTCTCTCCCCTTGGAGCTCCAGGCTTTGTGAACGGCCAGCCTTTAAAACGAGCACCGCTACGTTTAATGTCTGTCTGCTCGCTGCTAAATACCCCAGTTAAAAGCAAAGGGAGAGTAACTAGTTGTGTTTCATGTTAATTTGCTGAATTACAACAACACAGTACAGCTCGAAAACACCGCTATGACCAGAGATTTCACATACACTACACGAGAGCGCATCAGCTCTTACCCCCAAAACAGAGCAGTTGCCATGGAGATTGGTGCGTTCAATTTAATGGAATGGGAGATTTTACACAGGTGGTGCACAGACATAAAAAAACGCCGTTTGCATTAGGACAGGACGAACATTAAATCATTTACCATCTACAGACTTTTAAATAAAAACCACGAAAACAACCAAACTTTCAAATTTTTTATTTAAATGAAATCAAAACTTGACCACAATGCAGAGAACAATAACTTTTTTGTTCAAAATGAAAAGTGATGAAAAGTTATGCATCAAAAAATGGTTTATCATTGTTTCATACATTCTTTAACAATTGAAATATTAATAATATATACAGTACAGACCAAAGGTTTGGACACACTTTCTTATTCAAAGAGTTGTCTTTATTTTCATGACTATGAATATTGTAGCTTCACACTGAAGGCATCAAAACTATGAATTCACACATGTGGAATTATATACTGAACAACAAAGTGTGAAACAACTGAAAATATGTCTTATATTCTAGGTTCTTCAAAGTAGCTACCTTTTGCTTTGATTACTGCTCCGCACACTCTTGGCATTCTGTTGATGAGCTTCAAGAGGTAGTCACCTGAAATGGTTTTCACTTCACAGGTGTGCCCTGTCAGGTTTAATAAGTGGGATTTCAAGCCTTATAAATGGGGTTGGGACCATCAGTTGTGTTGTGCAGGAAGTGGATACAATACACAGCTGATAGTCCTACTGAATAGACTGTTAGAATTTGTATTATGGCAAGAAAAAAGCAGCTAAGAAAAGAAAAACGAGTGGCCATCATTACTTTAAGAAATGAAGGTCAGTCAGTCCGAACAATTGGGAAAACTTTGAAAGTGTCCCCAAGTGCAGTCGCAAAAACCGTCAAGTGCTACAAAGAAACTGGCTCACATGCGGACCGCCCCCGGAAAGGAAGACCAAGAGTCACCTCTGCTGCGGACGATAAGTTCATCCGAGTCACCAGCCTCAGAAATCGCAGGTCAACAGCAGCTCAGATTAGAGAACAGGTCAATGCCACACAGAGTTCTAGCAGCAGACACATCTCTAGAACAACTGTTAAGAGGAGACTGTGTGAATCAGGCCTTCATGGTAAAATAGCTGCTAGGAAACCACTGCTGAGGACAGGCAACAAGCAGAAGAGACTTGTTTGGGCTAAAGAACACAAGGAATGGACATTAGGCCAGTGGAAATCTGTGCTTTGGTCTGATGAGTCCAAGTTTGAGATCTTTGGTTCCAACCACCGCAGAAGAGGTGAACGGATGAACTCTACATGGCTGGTTCCCACCGTGAAGCATGGAGGAGGAGGTGTGATGGTGTGGGGTGCTTTGCAGGTGACACTGTTGGGGATTTACTCAAAATTGAAGGCATACTGAACCAGCATGGCTACCACAGCATCTTGCAGCGGCATGCTATTCCATCCGGTTTGCGTTTAGTGGGACCATCATTTATTTTTCAACAGGACAATAACCCCAAACAAATCTCCAGGCTGTGTAAGGGCTATTTGACCAAGAAGGAGAGTGATGGGGTGCTGCGCCAGATGACCTGGCCTCCACAGTCACCAAACCTGAACCCAATCAAGATGGTTTGGGGTGAGCTGGACCGCAGAGTGAAGGCAAAAGGGCCAACAAGTGCTAAGCATCTCTGGGAACTCCTTCAAGACTGTTGGAAAACCATTTCAGGTGACTACCTCTTGAAGGTCATCAACTGAATGCCAAGAGTGTGCGGAGCAGTAATCAAAGCAAAAGATGGCTACTTTGAAGAACCTAGAATATAAGACATATTTTCAGTTGTTTCACACTTTTTTGTTCCACATGTGTTAATTTATAGTTTTGATGCCTTCAGTGTGAAGCTACAATATTCATAGTCATGAAAATAAAGAAAACTCTTTGAATGAGAAGGTGTGTCCAAACATTTGGTCTGTACTATATATATATATATATATATATATATATTTCTGCCTTATACAGACAGCCCACAGTAAAGTAAAATATTGATACGTTTTAATTAGTTTGAGTTTGGACTTTGCTGAGAGAGAGAGATCTTGAGTAACAACACACACACACACATTATATATATATATATATATATATATATATATATATATATATATATATATATATATATATGCATGCATATATACCCCCAGTGCCTCCCCAGCCCCCCCTCTAGCTCCACCCCTAAGTACCAACAAGAATTTAAAACTATATTCACCCCTGGGTATAGTGGCATACTTATGATGCTGTGGGCCTGTTTGTCTTCCAAAGACCCCAGGTAAACAAGACTTGAAGAGCATTTAAAAAAAGGCATGTTTGGAAAATTACTCAGCACCAATAAGACAATCACTAGTATTGCTGACCAACTATGCAGCCTTTGAAATTTCAAGTTAATAAAAGCAGTTGCTTGAATGCAAAATTAGTCTTTATCCTGCCCACAAACAAGTGATTGAAATCTTAAATTATTTTCTAAGAAATTGCCTGTTATACAAAATAAAATGATAAAAAGATTATCAACCAAATTTACTTTTGATTTTGATTTTTTAGCTAAATATGTCTTCAGCACATATAGTTTAAGATATAAAAACATCCCGTCCCACCTAAATAGATTTAGGATAACACATCAGACCAGTCTTGAAACAAGCTTTCAGTATTCTGCCATCACAACCATATTTAATGTCAAATCATTGCTGTGCTCGGTGAGGTGAGGAAGAGTGCTGAATTAAACTCTGTCAAATTAAAACCCCAAAACCTTGTTCATGTTTTCCGCTGTGGCTTTTAAGAGAGATAAATCATTATTTTGCAAAGATTAACACTGCTGCTTGCAAATTAAGTGTAATAACAATATTCTTAGTTTCACCTCACAGTTAGACATTATTAATGAACTACATGACCAATTCTTCCATGCTGTAAAACTGAAACTTTGGATTTTAAAACAAAAGAGATATCCCTGTGCCAAAAGCTAATGTGTGTTTTTTCAGATAAATTCTGATTTATAAAGGTGGCTGACATTAAGGTTGCAGAGATGAAACCAAAATGCCAAAAATCAACATGTCAAATGTTTGCTTTTCCTTTTTCTGCCAAACACAACAAGTCCAGCTGCAGCTGTGGAGAATTCAGCATTAACAATACTGAGTCTCTCCATGGTTGGATATTTGTTTCTATGGTATCCCCTCAAATGTTGACTTGAAAGTTTTGAAGGTTCCTACGGCGATGATATGAAGGAAAGTATACCCTGAAGGAAGGAAAAGTATCACATGTCCTGTCAACATAAAGTACTTCTCCAGATGTGTTTCCATTCTTCATCTATGCTGGGAATCCGACCAAGTAAAATTGAGTTTAGGGCAACATTTAGACATAATATTTTACTGAACTCAAAATAAGAAAGTTGTACATGTGGATTACTTTAATTCCAGTCAAACTAAAGGAGCAGAAGAATTGATATTTTTTATATATTTTGTTTTCTTTACTATATTATTCAAAGTGTTTTTAGGGGAAAATATCTAACATGGCAACTCTGGTAAAAATAGTACAATAAAATAATATTTTATTGCAATAGCATAATCTTACAGTGAAATGTACATAATATTCTAACCTTCAACACTTATTTTCAAAATAAATCTAACTGAAGTGTTTCAGTTGGATTTTTTCTACAGTATCTTGGAATTTTATTCAGTAATCAGTGACCTTCCGTTTCCCCAGCCCATTTCATTTTTATCCACTATTCAAAATGGGTAAAATAAGAGAACATGCCATTCAAGTAAGGTTTATGTGGTTTGATCTTCATGAGTCAGGACATGACTGCAAGAAAATTACCTAAACGTACCCATATCTTTATAAACAACTCTTTTCACTGTTTTCCCTTATCTATATCTAACTTATTTAGTTAACCAATGACCATCAAACAACGTTCAGTCTTGTAAAGCCAGGGGAAGTTTTTTTTCCCTCTGACAACTAAGCTGGGTCAAAACCAGTTCTGTGGTAACTAGACTTTTGCTGCTTGTTAGGGGCACAGTGTGGAGTGTGAATCTTTGTATTTGGACCTGGGGCAGGAGAGCCACTCTGGCTGCTCCATGCAAGAGAGTTGCCATCTTCACACCGCAAATTTATGTTCGCAAAATAGATATTTCGAGAGAATTCTGAAGTGAAGAATGTCCCTTTGACTTAATATCGCTTTAGGTGCACAGCATTCACTGCTATATTATGTTTTGAAGCATTCTGACTGTGTGTGGTTCCAGAGGGGGTACTTAAACAGGCTCTTTTAATGAGTTGCTGTGTGTTTGAGGTGGTGTAGTCAGCTGATGAGGTTGCTAACAGCTGAGCTGATGGCCGAAGAAAACTCACTGGCGATGATGGACGTTCAGGAGAAACTGTGCTGGCGTCAGTTACAAGCATGGATATGACTAATTTAGCCGAATCCAGGTCAGACTTTGCTTACTTCAGACGTCGGACCCAATCTAGGCATTTAGGTAAAGGCTATCTAGCTTGGAGTGCCTACTTTTAAGCTTGCTGTGCTGCTCTCAGCATGTAAATCCTCTTCAATCTGCTGACAGAGGCAGTCAAGCTGACACGGCTTAATGTTCTCCTCCAGTGTTGCAGTTTGAGCAGAGGAGAGATGGAGTGTCTTCCAGATCGTGAGGAAGAACTAGAAATGTTGCTGTGGCTCCTGTGTTTGCTCTTTGCATTTCAAGAAGGTGTGTCAGAATTAACTGGGAGAGTGTTGTAACCAACTACATAGTCCTCTAGGTGAGAGGGAAGACAGCTTGTTCTGTGAGGTTTGTCCTTTGGCTCTTATTCACCCGTCACTGCAGCATTCATGTTGCTTTGATGTTACTTCAATCCGTCTCGATGGACCAAGGTTAATGTGGCAGATCACTCCTAGAACGGTAGAAAAACACTAGCTATAGGGCAACATGGAAGGATTATTCAGGCTAGAGAATCCGAAGACTGGAGGTCGTGAACACCAAATTTATTCCAGCTGTTAAAACTGAAAATTAGTTGCAAAACTACTTGCAAGACATGTTTGTGTGTGTGTGTGCGTGTGGTCTGAAACAGATGAAATAAGCACAATTATAAGAAAATAATTGTGACATTAAGAAGTGCATTTACTGAACAATTTAACTAATAAGCAGCAGAAATATTAACACCAATCAGAAGATTCAGAATCACAGCAACACATTGCACAAACACTGCTGCATCAATTATAGTATAAAAAATGATGTGGCTGTATCTACAGCAACATCAGGCAGCAGCATGTCTACCGACTAGGCATTAGCATCCTATGCTAGCAATTCCAATGCACCAGCTAACAACATGAATGTGGTGCAAATTTCTGATTCACCATTAAATAATATCAACACAAAATACACCAAAGTAATGTCCAATGATACTTAATCATTAGACACATTAACGTCAACCATGATGTGATAAATCTCGGCATGTTTCACGGCAATAGCTGACCGAGTGGAAACAGTCTTTCTAACAGATTTCTTCTGTGATTTGTCACTCATTTTTATTATGCTAAATTATAATACAAACTGGTTCTTTTCAAAACAATCAGGTATGCATTTTTTATTTTAGTGTTTTGTGTATTTTATTTGATTATGTGTAAGCAGTTTGTTTGACTTGGGTCCAAGTGAGAAGTGAAATTGTAACCAGACTGTTTCAAATGCAGGGTTAAATAGTCTTCCCTTCACCTGTTTCCTCTGCTGGCCTTACACTTCTCTGTGGTTTCTGGCTCACCACACCAGCTTTGATATGCCTCTCTTATTTTCATCCCAAAAGATCCTGTTTTTCAGAGAAAAGCCCTTGGCAAGAGATTTATAGTGATTGACTGGGTAGTATTGTACAGTTCATCAGGCCAGGCTGCATTTTATTGGATGATTGCCAATTTAGGTTGTAGATCTTGCAATGATGATAGAAAAAATCAGTCCAGCTCTTAAAAATGTTTTACAGTGTTCTTGTAAAAAGTCTAGTTGTAGCATAAAGGTTTTTCCTAAAGTATTTATCTATTTGATTGACAAAGACAGTGTGGGTTTTTAGTCACAGGTACAGTATAGTCTTAACCTTGTACTGTCATTTCTTCTAAGTAGCTTTATGATTTAGCTAAAAGTCTATAACCCTACAGAAACAGCTCAGAAATGGAAAAAATAGTGATTAAATACATATATAAGCAATAGCATGTATAATGTTTATTGCGGATTTTATTGTGCTAAAACAATGCATGAATGTGTAGTTTCCTTTCATTTCAGTTTCCAAAATAGAGGAGCAGTCTACAATAGGGCTGACAAATATGCCTTTGGAAGCAATCCAAGTGGTTAACTAGTTAGAACAACGAAACACGCCTTGTGCCTCTGAGCAATATGTTTTAGTTGTACTTTTTAATCTATATCATTTATCCGCTCAGTGTTCCACTGTTGTGATAGCAAGAAATCTGTTTGTATGGAAAGCAAAACAAACTACATTTTATCTGAACTAATGAGCCATTACATTTGTTCTTTTTTCCTGCCACTCTTATACATAACACATTATTCTCAGCTACACAACTATCTTGGATTAGAATAAAGTGTCATTTTAATATGTCCCATAATGTGTATTATGAACTCAGACCTTATTGTTTTTCAGTGATAAATCTCAAAGCTCAACTCATTATATTGTGGCAGGTAACGGGTTAAAGTGGCTTCTTTGGCATTATTTCCAGATTAAACTGTAACTCCAATCCAGTCACTTTGCATACCAATAAAAAGAATATTAAAGCGAATCCATGAAGAAATTGTTTACTTGGCAATAAACATTTTAACACCAGTATTGTTACGGACACTGTATATAAAGGATATCTGAAAAAAGATCATAAGCCTTTATACAAACTTGACCTATAAAAGGTGGAAAATAAAAAGAAACACGTGTGCATTAAAACACACGCTGGCACCTGAAGGCTGTGAGAGTAAATGGCAGAGGGTTGCGGCAGGATGTTTGACATCTATAATTACCTGCTTCCTGTGGATGTAAACATGCAGCATGTATGTCCCTTTGATTTCTTAAGCATCAGTCAATTCTGATGTTTTTACAGTTTTAGAACTGCACACTCAGAACATCTGATGACTGATGCAATTTCTTCATGTGAGCCTGAAGATTTTTTTATAGGTAGAACAGAATATCCTTTGAAATTACACTGCCTTGCGAAAGTATTCGGCCCCCTTGAACTTTTCAACCTCTTGCCACATTTCAGGCTTCAAACATAAAGATATAAAATTCTAATTTTTTGTGAAGAATCAACAACAAGTGGGACGCAATCATGAAGTGGAATAAAATTTAATGGATGTGTCAAACTTGTTTAACAAATAAAAAACTGAAAAGTGCGGTGTGCAATATTATTCGGCCCCCTTGCGTTAATATTTTGTAGCGCCACCCTTTGCTGCAATTACAGCTGCAAGTCGCTTGGGGTATGTCTCTATCAGTTTTGCACATCGAGAGACTGAAATTCTTGCCCATTCTTCCTTGCAAAACAGCTGGAGCTCAGTGAGGTTGGATGGAGAGCGTTCGTGAACAGCAGTCTTCAGCTCTCTCCACAGATTCTCGATTGGATTCAGGTCTGGACTTTGACTTGGCCATTCCAACACCTGGATACGTTTATTTGTGAACCATTCCATTGTAGATTTGGCTTTATGTTTTGGATCATTGTCTTGTTGGAAGATAAATCTCCGTCCCAGTCTCGGGTCTCTTGCAGACTCCAACAGGTTTTCTTCCAGAATTGTCCTGTATTTGGCCCCATCCATCTTCCCATCAATTGTGGCCATCTTCCTTGTCCCTGCTGACGAAAAGCAGGCCCAAACCATGATGCTGCCACCACCATGTTTGACAGTGGGGATGGTGTGTTCAGGGTGCTGAGCTGTGTTGCTTTTATGCCAAACATATCGTTTTGCATTGTGGCCAAACAGTTCGATTTTGGTTTAATCTGACCAGAACACCTTCTTCCACATGTTTGGTGTGTCTCCCAGGTGGCTTGTGGCAAACTTTAAACGAGACATTTTATGGATATCTTTGAGAAATGGCTTTCTTCTTGCCACTCTTCCATAAAGGACAGATTTGTGCAGCGTACGACTGATTGTTGTCCTATGGACAGACTCTCCCACCTCAGCTGTAGATCTCTGCAGTTCATCCAGAGTGATCATGGGCCTCTTGGCTGCATCTCTGATCAGTCTTCTCCTTGTTCAAGATGAAAGTTTAGAGGGACGGCCGGGTCGTGGTAGATTTGCAGTGGTCTCATACTCCTTCCATTTCAATATGATTGCTTGCACAGTGCTCATTGGGATGTTTAAAGCTTGGGAAATCTTTTTGTATCCAAATCTGGCTTTAAACGTCTCCACAACAGTATCTCAGACCTGCCTGTTGTGTTCCTTGGTCTTCATGATGCTCTCTGCACTTTGAACAGAACCCTGAGACTATCACAGAGCAGGTGCATTTATACGGAGACTTGATTACACACAGGTGGATTCATTTGGGACAACATTGGATCATTCAGAGATCCTCACTGAACTTCTTGAGTGAGTTTGCTGCACTGAAAGTAAAGGGGCCGAATAATATTGCATGCCCCACTTTTCAATTTTTTATTTGTTAAAAAGGTTTTACACATCCAATAACTTTCATTCCACTTCACCAATGTGTCCCACTTGTTGTTGAGTCTTCACAAAAAATTGGAATTTTATATCTTTATGTTTGAATCCTGAAATGTAGCAAAAGGTTGAAAAGTTCAAGGGGGCCGAATACTTTCGCAAGGCACTGTATATGGCCAGGTCATGTGTGAATAGAAGGAAATAAACAACATGCCATATAAAAAGATAGTCTCCGGACCTTTGGGCTTCATTAGCTCTCTTTGTCTAATAAATCTGAGCTGGTAAACAGCCAATTAGGATATTGACGTAATATTTATTTTGGCAGTGGCACAAATAATGTGCTTAGGATACTCTGCGGTTTCTTTTTGTGGTGATAAATCCCATTGTTTATATCATATCTTGTAATTCATTGTAAAACATATAATTTAATTAAAAAGTAAACTTCATTTCATAAATCATAAATCTTTACTGCATTTATGCCCTGATAAAAATCATCAACTAGCTTAATGGGTAGGAACCAGGTTAAGGCTTTTACGTCACACCTGAAGGTTTTATATGATTAAATCGTGATACCATGATAACCTTAGTAAAGAAAAACATTTTTCAAATATTCATATATTCATCTTCTATACCGCTTACTCCATAGTGGGTGACGGGGGAGCTGGTGCCTATCTCCAGCAGTCTACAGGCGAGAGGCAGGGTACACCCTGGACAGGTCGCCAATCCATCACAGGGAAACACAGAGACACATAGCACAAACAACCCTGCACACACCCATTCATACCTTAGGGCAATTTTAGAGAGACCAATTATCCTATCAGTCATGTTTTTGGACTGTGGGAGGAAGCCGGAGTACCCGGAGAGAATCCACACATGTACGAGGAGAACATGAAAACTCCATGCAGAAAGACGTGGCCGGGAGTCAAACCCACAACCTTCTTGCTGCAAGGCAACAGTGCTACCAACTGCAGCCCATTTTTCAGCCATTATATTTTAAATAATGATGTCTTTTATAAAGGTAAAGAATGTCTATAACTGCACTAGTCGCACCCAGGCCTGATTACTGCATGACCTGTAGAATCAAGAAAAAAGAAAGACATTAGTCCCTGATCGAAAGAAGAACAGATGAGAAACAAAGGGTTAAAAGCTATTATCTACTGATGTAGAAAAGTTGATCAAATAATTTTTGGTGTAACTAAGAATACGCTATACAAATACACTCAAATAGACAAGAAGATTTGTAATTAATCCAATGTTTTGTATCTTGTGTTTTTTCTTACTGTTATTTAAGAATGTAGGGTACACCTAGGTAAATTTGTAAATATGATAAATATGATAGTCATGAGATACATGTTTAGGAGAGATTATAGTTATTCTTACTTTTATGTAATATATCATTTATTGAATTTTTTCTTGTAAAGAAATATAACATGCATATGAATGCAATAACAGGCTTAACTATACATTACTGATAAATACTGAGTTATAAATAAGTTTTCACTTCTTCCTACTTCACTTTTAAACTGATAAACAGTGGCAGTTGTCGGCAGTATACAGGCTTGATTTTGGATAGCTTTTTTCCCAGCTTTCTGTACTCAATTTGAGTATCTTTGTTAATAAAATTTCTTTGAACATCTGAAACATTTAATTGTGACACAAAAAGGCAAAACAAGAAACCTGGAAGGAGAAAAGAACTGTTTCACAGTACCATATATATTGGGAAAAAACAGCTCCATGGCAGTGAAAACAGTTGTGTACCCTTTCTGCTTCTATATGATTTGAGAGGGAACGTAGGATCAGGTGCTGCTTATCAAATGCATTTGTTTTACTGATTTTTTGTTTCACAGAGGTATGACTACCTCTGTGAAAGCAGGAGGTTTGCAGTTTGCTTGTCTGGAGCATGCTGGCATTAAATTGTAAACCACCAAAATAACTTTAGGTAAATCTTTAGAGGTTTTTTTTTTTTTTTTCATTATATGAATTCTTAACAGCGTATAGCTTGGTAAAGCTAAGTATAAAGTAATTTGAGCCTGTAAGTTTGAACAAACTCTTTGTTCTCTCATTAATGTAACACATAGTTTTTGTGTGCTTTCTTTTGCAGAGAATGGCGAGAAGACACCAGCAAAATATGGTCCCTCTAAACCTGATGCCACACATCCAGCAAGAGCCTGTTGCCATGCTCTGTGTCGGCCTTCTGCTCCTCCTGATTGGACGAATAATGTACTTGCAAGGCAGTACAAACAGCCATGACCACTCTCAGGCTTAGCCTTGGGAAAACCCAGCAGACGTAGCATTTTTCTTGATTATGTTTTGAACATATATCAGATCTGGACTCATTTATATATATATACATATATATATACACACATGGGATGTAATTTGCTTGTTCCTTCCCCTTTGGAACTTTTTTTTTCTTTTAGGAAGGAACTCTAAAACGTTCATATGTTTGATTTTCCTTAATGGCCTTCCAGCCTCCATCATTCGACCAAAGAGGCGAGATTTGCACTCCGTTTCTTGAGCAGAGGCAGTCATTTCAGCTGAAAAATTATGCCTGTGGAAATTCAAACGTGCCTTGTACAGGTGGTTGTTTACTTTATTTAGATTGATTTAAGTTTCTTTTTTACTATTGTACAGAGATTATGTGCTTCCTGGGCAATCACACGCTGTGACCCGGAGTTGTCAAAGTACATGGGTGTGAAATCTTTTTCTTCTCTTTCCACCTTTGATGCATTTAAAATAGAACTCCAGTTACATTGTTAAAATCCAGCTGATTTATGAACTTTATGGGAACAGGTGTCACACTATCTTCCCAAACTACTGTCATTTTATATTTTATTTCCACAAAATATATCCTTCTGTGCCAACCTTGCAAACTGATAAAAATCAATAACACACCATCATTTTTAGCCAGGTGTTCAGCTGTAGTTCTTCTTTGAGCTGTCATACGATTCAAATAATTCGTGAAATTGGATTAAAAGATGCAGCAATGATTCATTGACTATTTGAAAAAAAAAAGATTCTCTACTAGTTTTCATAAATTTTTTAATTCAGTTTTTTTTTACATTGCAAATGATATCTTTTATTCATGTATGTCATAACAGAAGTATTTTAAACAGCAGTTAAAATTAGTTTTAGCACCAATTTTAGATGCATTACTTCATGCAAAAAATGGCAATAAACAGCAATTTTATACTTAGCATTTTAACAGAGATTTTGCACCTTTGTTAACTAAAATCCACCGCTCAGTCATCCACTGGTTAATGCAATAACTGTTACCACACTGCCCAAAAAGCAGAGTGATGTCGATGAGCAAAGTAACAATGAAAATCAAGTCAGTCATTAAAACTAGTAAGTAGTGTCATTTCTTGCTTTGCTGTTTATTCATCCATAAACTTTTCGTGATCAAATTTTATGGTCTTCCAGCATCTGGTTTTCTCGTTACCAGCCAGGGTGAAATTAACCAGCGGGTTTTGGTTTGTTGACAATTTTCCATTTATTAGCACAGTGATTTGGACCGGGCCAAGTCTGCTCATGCCTGCCAGGTCATTAAACAGTTGGAGAGGTTTCTGGATATCACTCAGGCATGGCTGATACAGGAAAAGGATGTTTTTATGTCGTTGGAATGGATTGTAATTAGTAACTTATCTAACAAAGACAATACAATGGTTAGAGTAAAAAAAAAAACTATTTAGCTGTGCACATTAAAACTTCTACTGTCATGAAAAAATACTTTTAGTTTTGATTATTTTTGTACAATTTTCTTTTGGTGGAAAAATAGTCTTTTCCATTTAGATTTTTTGTGCCCTGCTTCAAGATGTACTGCTAGGATTTGTTCCTGAAAGTTTCTAAAGTATCAATTTTGGATTTGACAAGGTAAAATAATTTAAATCAACGAACAGCTTAGATTGGTGCTCAAAGTATACCAAAGTTTTAAAAAGTCACAGTTTCAAAGCTGGTCAGGTGGTTGAATAAAAGGCTACTATCAGGGTTTTTAAACAGTCTAGATATATGTGGAATCTGATTAAAATATTTTCTAGCTCTGCATAAGTATAGAGAATGATGGTATGGAAAATATTTGCATATCCAGACTTTTCCTCCTATTATTGTCTAAGTGTTTCTTTCCAGCCTCTCTCCTTCTCGTCCTTCCTTCTTTCCTTCCTTTCTTTTTTCTTTTGTTCTTCCATTCTTCCTTTCCTCCTCAATCCTCCCCAAGCTTCCTTCCTTTCTGTCCTTTTTTCTTTCCTACCTTCCTAATTTCCTTATTTCTTCCTTCATATCTTTCTGCCCATTCTTTCCTTTGTTGTTTACTTCCTACCTTTCTTACCATGTCTCCTTTCCATCTTTTCTACCATGAATTCTTTGTTACATTTCTCTCATTTTTGTTCTTAGTAGAAACATAACTGCAGTAAATTAATGGTAAACGTTTATACTTTTAAAAATGGGTCATAAATTGACTTAAATCTATTCTAGATTCTGGATGGACCATTTTGGAGTTTATACATGAAAAATGTAGGATTTGCACTTTTATGATAAGTACAAATTGGGCTACAATATTTTGGGTCATGCAAAATTAATCAGTCATGCTGTGAAAACTATTACTCTTACACTGTTTTAAAATATTTGTGTAAAATAATATGATACTGTGAATCTGTGGTATTTTCACTCAAAGGTATCATACTATGTGACTCTCAAACCAGCCCAAGCCTAGTTGATAATCATCAGTGAAATCTCACTCTCTTTAGCTTCATCAGCTTCACATCCAGATAATGAAACAGTAGCAGGTACCTGCTGCTGAGTTGGTACGTGATTGTAATGAAGAGCTAGTATAGGCACACATTTGTAAAAATGAACTCATTCTTTTTAAAAGCCCATTGATGCAGTGTTAACTCAGACTTTAGATGCTTTAGATGATAATTTAGTTCTATTTTCTTTGACTGCAGTGTCAGAACCTGCAAGCAGTTTGGCTAAGATGTATAAAGGTTAGGTCATAAATAAAAACTGTTTCCCAGTCAAAAATCTTTCTTTTCAAACGTTCTCTTAATGTAATTTGCATGATGTTTCAGCCAATGTAAGTTAAAAGGCAAAGATCTGTAGAATTACCAGTGGCGGGTAAGATTACATATGTTTTTCTAAAGTCTTTATTAAGTACCTGCCTTTAACAAATTTGAAAGGACAATAAAATCACAGCTTACACATGTAAGACAGCATCAGTGCGTTAGCTAAATTCCCCTAGCACAGTCTGACTGTGATACTATTTTCTTTTTATTAAATAGGCTTCTAAATGTATACTGCAATAGTAACGTCTATTAGCATTGTTTGAAATTAGTTTAAAAATTTGTAAATTCTTGTCTGATTTCATCTAAATAGTTTTTGACATTCATGAATCACACTAAGTTTTTTTGTATGTTGGAGAGATGTATTCCTTGCCGTGTAAATATTCTGATTAGTTCAAGCGTTTTTTTTTTCCATTACAAATGCAGCATGCTTGTCTTCCTTCCTTTTTCAGTGTTTAGCTTTGCTTCTCCTTCACTGTGACACCGAGAGCGCTGTGACTGCATGTTGATTTCTGATATTGTGCCATATGAAACCTACAACCTCATTTTGAAATACTGTGTTACAGCCGGCGTGTGAGAGAGGAGCATTTCAGGGAGGAAACCGAAAGACGATTTACTGCTTTCTGAAACTGATATGGAAACCTTGTAATGAGCATATTGTTCGTATGTCTTCGGAAGGTGTTTGAGCACAGAAACACTTTTCTGAGTGTGTGTGTGTGTGTGTGTGTTACATTCAGGGTTTTATTGACTTGCATCAAGCGCTGCTGGAATGACTGTGTCAAATTGTGTTGACCATTTCGGTTTGTTTTGGCTTCAGGATATTTTAAAATCCACAGCCTTTTGCAGGTAAATACTTGTTAACAAGCAGGAACACAACAGATTATTTCATTGAAAAACAAATTAACAGATAAAACACAGGAAGCTTGTGTGACCCAGAGACACTGCAGTGTGCTTTGCTTTTGCTGAAAATGCTGTAAATGCTTCTATTGAACCTTAAATGTACAGGAGTCAAAACAGAAAAGAATGACTCCAGATGACCCAGTTCAAGTGTAGCAACCAGTACTTTTTGTTTATATTGCAAACTGTAATACAATTTCAATTTCTTACAATTTCTGTCCTGGAAACAATGCTTTTACAACTTTGTACATTAAAAGAAATAAATCATGTTGTTTGATGTGATCTTTTTTTCAACAAATAAAATTATTCCATTTTCTGTTACAAAAATAATGTACAAGAAATCCATACACGACACAAAAGGAAATAGGAATTGGTGCATGAGTTAATTTGGCCACACTTATCAGACTAAATGTCAAACTATTTCACTGTAAAGATACTGAGAAGTCGAACAATTAACTTTAATGTTTTGGACTCAGACTCAGTTAATGCAAATATGCAGTCCTAAAGGGTAGGTTTGTATTTTTAGCAAGCATAATTATATTGTCAATTTCATTCAATTCAAAAACGCTTCATTAATACCAAATACAAATTCTATTTAAAATTAGTCCTAATCAGTCTTTTCAGGAACTACGTTTATAATCTTGTTTAGAAAATAAAGGATCTTCAAAAAAACACTGACTTCTCAGTTCGGTTTAGGTCATTTTGTTAGAAAAGCTTGTTCAGGTGAAATGAGGACAGTTTTTCCCCTTTATTTGAGTAACTCTGGCATTGTTCCTCTTTTTTTCATCCTTCTCTTGTCAATTTCTGTGTGTGTGTCTGTGTATGTGTTCCTCTGAAAAGTACGGTGCCTTCCAAAACTTGGCACAAACACATGCTCAGATAATTATATGTCATCC
Source organism: Girardinichthys multiradiatus (assembly GCF_021462225.1). Classification (NCBI taxonomy): domain Eukaryota; kingdom Metazoa; phylum Chordata; class Actinopteri; order Cyprinodontiformes; family Goodeidae; genus Girardinichthys; species Girardinichthys multiradiatus. The sequence continues at coordinate 14,290,308 of NC_061814.1, forward strand.
ACACAAAGGCATGCACGTATAACTTATTAACATACATAACTCACACACTGGCAGCTCCTGCAGAGCTGCACAATCACACTTGTGTCAGAATGGCAAGTCAGCAAGGTGGATTCCTCCACCTGAAGTGAAGGGAAGAGCTTTTTAATCCTTTGTGGTTTTAATTTGAAAGCCAAATAATTTTACTAAAGAAATAAATCAGCAAAATGGTTTCAATCTGGTCATAACCTTTCCTTGACTGTTAAGGAGGGGGACTGTTTGTATCACAGTCTTTGATACAGATATTATATGAATATCGTAATAATTTTGATAGTGTTAAAATCATATAAACCCTCTCAAATGGCTTGTAAAGAAAATTATAGGCAGGATACGATCTTCGGATAGCTACGAACCACAATATTCCCAATATTTATCATGAAAGTGCTCATGACAAAACGTCTTCTTAAGGCTATTTTTAAAAAAGGAAATTCACTCCAATGACAGGAATATTTTATTTTGTTATTTTGTTTTAAATTGATCCTAGTTATTAAACAATGCACTCAAGTTTAGTGTATTATTCAAACTGGTTAAAAAGTTATCTATCTATGAAACCCATCAGATTGTATCGAATCACTGACTTGCAGCAGTCTCTCCTCCTGGGTGAGCATGTAGCGACAGTGGTCAGTCGCTTGCATTGACTTTGCAGCAATTCCTCATTCCGAGCATGCTTTCTATGTTAAAGAAAAGTAAAAATGTTTGTCATTAGTAGCTCTTTTATCTTCATCTAGGAAAGAAAAACAGCTAAGCAGATGAACTCTGACCCAGTTTTTTGGTCTAGAGTATGAAAGTGAGCAATATGGTTAGTCATAGCAAAAGCTCAGCCAATAGCTGTGTCTAGGAGAGAGACACAGTTAAACACTGAAAGACAGGGCCAAGTGTTGCATCCATAGAAGAAGAAAACAAAGCCACTGGTAGCAGCAGCCCAAATGTTGCCCACCTCCAGAAATATGTTGCAGTGACACAGACCAGACCAGACCAGGTGGAGCTTCTATAAAGAGAAGAATTCGGTGACAATAAAAAAGTTAAATGCTGAAATAACAGCAAATAACGCAAATCTGAGAGTAGTATAAAAATGCAGAAGAGTAAAGAAAAGTGGGCATTTTCTCCTCCAGCAGCCTATAGCAGCATAACTATAGAGATAGCTCAGGATAACCTAAGGCACTCTAACTACAAGCTTTATCATAAAGGAAAGTTTTTAGCCTAGCTTAAAAGTAGACAGGGTGTCTGCCTTACGGACTAAAACCGGGAGCTGGTTCCACAGGAGAGGAGTCTGATAACTAAAGGATCTGCCTCCCATTCTACTTCTAGAGATTCTAGGAACCACCAGTAAATCTGCAGTCTGAGAATAAAGTGCTCTGTTAGGAATATATGGAACAATCAGATCTCTGATGAATGACAAAGCTTAATAATTGAGAGCTTTATATGTGAAAAAGAACATTTTAAATTATGTTTTGGATTTAACAGAGATCAAATGAAGGGAGGCTATAATAGGAAAAATATGATCGCTCTTTGTAATTTTCATAATACTTGTTCCTGCAGCCTTTTTAGATCAGCTGAAGGCTTTTAACTGCATTTTGTGGTCTACCTGATAGTAAAGAATTACAATAGTCCAGCCTTGAAGTAACAAATGCATGGATTCGTTTTTCAGCGTCACTTCTGGATAGAATATTTCAATTTTGAAAATATCCCAGAGGTAAAAGAAGGAAATCCTAGAAACCTGTTTAATATGGGATTTAAATGACATGTTCTGGTCCAAAATAACAACAAGGCTTTTTACTTTATTACTTAATGCCAATCACATTAATTGATTGACTAAGCAGTTTCCTTTTCAAAGACTCTGGTCCAAAGACTTGAACTTCTGTCTTCTCTGAATTTAGAAGCTGAAAATTTAAAGTTATCCAAGTTTTCATGTCTTCAAGACATGCTTGTAGTCTATCTAACTGGTTGGGCTCATTAGGATTTATAAATAAATACATCATCAGCATAAAAGTGGAACTTTATCCAATGTTGTCTGATAATTTTAGCAATTGGAAGAATATATATAGTGAAGAGAATTGGCCCAAACACTGAACCCTGTGGTACTCAAGTTACCCTGGAGTTTGAAGATTTATCATTTACATGAAAAAACTGGAATCTGTCAGACAAATAAGATTAAAACCAGCCTAGTTCTGTTCCCCTGATCATTACAGCATCTTAATACTGTGATTGACTGTATCAAATTCAGCTCTGAGATCAATCAGAAAAAATACAGACACAAGTCCACTATCATAGACCATGAGAATATCATTCGTGACTTTGACCAGTGCCGTTCCAGTGCGATGATGGGCTCTGAAACCTGGCTGAAACAAGTCAAACAGATCGTTGCTATATAAAATGCTCACACACCTGATCGGTAACTATTTTCTGATGTTTTGATTTTTCATAGAATCCATTTTATTTCATAAAGAATTCCACAAAGTCTTTACTGCTGAGAGCTAAGGGAATGGATGGCTTAACAGAGCTATGAATCTGTGTAAGTTTGGTGACTGTACTAAAAAGAAACCTAGGAGTAGTAGTACAAATTATGAAAAATACAATGTTCTAGCTTGGCAAATTGTCTATTTATAAAACAATAGACTATTTTTCTTGATAAGGTAGAACTCTAGATGTGTAGAGCACCATTTCTCTCTATTTTTACAGAGTTGCTCATTAAAGTACGCAGCTTTGAATTAAACCAGGGAGCCAGCCTCCTATGAACAATGACCTTCTTTTTCAAGGGGGCTACATTGTCTAATGCAACACACAATAAGGAAGTAACACTCTGAACAAGAACATCAATTTGTGAAAGGTTAGAAATTAAATTGTTGCCCTTCGCTGTGTTTTTCTGTAATATAGAAGAAAAACAAATGGAACAGATTCTTTATAGGTTTTATAGCATTGTCTGATAAAGATCTACGATAATGAAATTATCTTCCAGGGGCAGAGTACTTGGTTAGATTAAAACTCAAAGGGTACAAGACACAGCATGAACCAGGTGTTCAAATAATTTCTTCACTGCTACTTTTTTCACTCTTAACCTCTCCCTGTCTCTCCGTGTCACACACAGCAACTGAAACAGCTCCCACTGCTGTGGCTTTGCTGTTTTAGGGCCAAGAGGAGACTTATTCAGGATGCTGTGGTCAGAGACCTTCAGTCTATTGCCTTCCTCTATTCTGTACTGTGCTTGCGAAGTGTAAGCCAAAGAAAAAAGGAAATATTTGTAGTTTTTGGGTGTGTTAAAAAGCCACAGCATAAAAGAGAATGAGTCCTTGTCAAATGTTTTGTATTAGCCAGCTAAAAGTGAAATTATGTGCGGTTACTTTTTCAATCACTGGAATGGCAGTAAGGTATGGTAACTGAAATAATTGGTAAATGGACGGAATTCATTTAGTGCTTTTCCAGTCATACCAACCACTCAAAACACTTTACACTAGAGTCACATTCACCCAATCGGACATACATTTATACACTGATATGCAGATCAGCAGGCAACTTGAGGTTAAGTGCCTTGCCCAGGGGCACATTGACAGAACGTGGCAGAAGGAAGCCACATTTGCCCCAAGTAGCAAAATGGCTTGATGGCTTTGACAACCAAGACAGCAAGCCCCTATGGTAGCAGTAATTCAAAATTAAGATTCATACAGAGATCTGACAGGTAGTGATAAGGACAATTTAACAAAAGTTTACTTGTACACAGACCATTGGTACAGCTTTAGATCTTTGAGCAACAGATACACAAATGGTTCCTACCTGCTGAGCTGCTGATGGATATGGTGGAACCACTTCGGATGGGCAGCCGCGACTGGTATGTTGCATATAATTTGTTGGCTCTTGTTAAAGTTAATTTAAATTTTCAGTATAAAGTGATCCAAAAATAGTTAGCAAATAAGGAAATCTGTCATTTCTACTCAAGAAAAGGTCTTAATGTTTCATTTCATAAATTTATTTTGCTATACGCGCTAAAACCCAGGTCTGTGTGTGTTTAATAAATTCTAGAATCAACCTTTGATGGTGTACAGAAGATTATGTATATCTTATTATCATGAATAAGACATATGCAGAGATGCACATAAAGCAGTGTGCTTGGAAATGGCAGTGGGGCAGCAAGTCTGCACAACTACACAGCTGTTGTCCTTTTCCTGCTTCTGTTAGTTCCCATAAACAGCTAAAAGCACAGTTGGTGGTAAGACAAAGCTGTGCTTTTTTTCTTGACTCGTCTCATTCCATTCAAAAGACTGTTGAAGCCACGTAAAATAGCCCAACATTGCACTCTTGAACAGTCCAACAGTCTCTCTCAATGAGTTTCCAATATTTCATCACTTCAATATACAGTGGCAGTGAATATCTTTGAGATCCCAGATGAGGAATGCTGTACAGTGTCAACGCTGTTAATTATCGCTTGAACAAAGGGTTTTTTTTTAACTCTTTTTCTATTTGCAAACAGAAGCCTATCTTCCAATCTAAGCAACAGAGCAAATGGATGATTAACACTGCTGCATTGGAATGCTGAACATGCCTACTTGTTGCGTTGTTCATATTGCATCTATACTGTAATTAGATGACGGTTATCTTGTGCCTTTAGCAGGTGAGTGAAACCTGCAACAAAAGTGAAACCAGATTATTTCTGTGGATTATTTTCCAATTGATTATCAACAGATAAGTAATCAAGAAGAATGTGATTGGAAGAGATCACTGAAAACCCTCCGTGTTTGCTCTCTTCATTCTGTTTACAAAAAAACCCCACAGAGGAATAACACCAAATACATGTCGTAGCTGGGCTAAAACCACCAAGCAGGATGAAATATCAGCTTTCAAGAGAGAAATAACAGTGCTGCTTAGAGCAGATACGTTATGATTTAAGAAATAAATTACATAGTTATGATTTATGATATATAATAATTTATTGATGCATGATATCCATGTCCTTCCTCCATTCCTGCAACAGAAAATTACTACTTACAAATAGTGAAATTACCAAGCATTGAAAACACCAAATCTACTTTGTCAGTAGAAATGTAGTTGCCAATTTGGGTAAATGATCAATTTCTTGAGGTTATCGTCCCAATCTTTAAAAGATGAAGTTGTAGCTTTGATTGTAGTAATCCAGTTATAGTCCAAAAGTTGGTATTCCCACATATTTCAATCAGCTTTTTTCTGCAGAAGACTGATTGTTTACATGTACTGTAAGAATGCTGGTCACAAAATCACACACACAACTCATGCAATGTATCATGGGTCATGGAAATAAAGTAGACATTTTGTTAATAATCCAGTGTTATCTGGATGGATTTTGTCTTCAGAAAGCTTTAGCTTTTGGATGATAAACACAACTAAATACAACAGATACTACCTCTGTCACATGTTTTGGTAAGAATAAATAACCAGAGTTAGTCAACTGGATTAACAGCTTTGGTTGCCTTACACATTCAGACTCTGCTTACTACGAAGATGAATGCAACCAGTACAATTTAATTTCTCATGACGTGCTTTCCTTGCTGATCAATTCGCATATGTCAGTATATGCTGAGGTTTACTTAGCACTGAGCTCTAAACATGGATTAAAATAATGAGCACAACATATTGCAATAAGTGATAAATTAATATTGCCTTCGAGAAAGATAAAACTCAATTTAGCTAAAAAGATCTCAAATTGATTATGACTGCAGACCAGATCAAAGTCTCTCTTGGTAGGTCAGTTGGGTCAAGACCAGGTTATAGCGTTAGCGGTAACATAATGCTATTGAGTTTTTGATTAGTTTAAGTAAATATTCCTGCAAATATATATGCTTCCAGTTAGATGTTTCTCACCTAACACAATGTATGCCGTTCTGACACGGCAATCCATGTGATTTAGAGTCAAATTTGTGGCAAACAGCTCAACCATGAAAGATGCTATCAGTCACAAAGAAAACATCTTCCAGTGAATTTGTTGCACTTTTACATGAACCACAGTTAACACTCCACTCACTTCCTAGCAATATCATGATGTCAGAGTACACCTGTATCCAAATGTTCGTAGCAGATGTTACAGAAGGTTATAGGAAATGCAAAATAGGTGTTTGGTTTTGTTCCCCATGCAAAGTAGAATTTCACTAAAATCTAGCTATCTGAAAATGATGTAACTGTTTGGCAGAGGTGCTGAATAATAATGTGAAGTAATCTTGATAGTGTTCAAATATACAAATTTAAAATCTCAAATAAAAAAAAAAACTGTTGTTTTTCTCTGTTTATACCCATCTGTCAGATTTAATGACTATTAAATTTGAAATTTCACAATAAGAGTTATCTAGATATTTTCATAGAGGGGCAACAATATAATGTGTATCTGCAGTGGTCTACAGGCGAGAGGCGTGGTACGCCCTGGACAGGTCGCCAGTCCATCACAGGACAACACGGGACAAACAACCATGCACACACCCATTAACACCTAAGGTCAATTCAGAGAGACCAATGAACCTAACAGTCATGTTTTTGGACTGTAGGAGGAAGCTGGAGTACCTGGAGAGAACATGCAAACTCCATGCAGAAAGAAAATGGATTCTGATAATTTCTCCCCTTAGCCATTTTGTACATTTGTAATTTTTGCCACCATACTTGCATATTCAGATACAAAATGGTGACTTCCATGTGTCGGTGTGTACCACCAGGAAGTTGTTTTTTGCCTTATTTGACAGATAACGATTTACAGTATGCTTTCCATGTTCTACTCATAATCCTTTGTAAGAAAATGTAGTCATCCCCCATTGCCTCCTAGCCTCTATTTTGCATCCACAAAGAATCCAGTTTCTTACCCATCTACGTTACCATTGTGTATAATTTCTATAGGTAATTAGGTACTTTGCTGATTTATAGTGAACACTATCAAATTCCTCAAATCTTATTATATACAATTTTCTGAAGATTTTATATGAAAGCTTATTTCCATTAAGTTTGCTTGTTAGGGCAAACCAAAATAAATCAACTGGACATCATTACTGGTAGATGTTGTTAATTGGAGTCAAATAATCATAATATTTTGCACAAGACAATGAATAAATTAGGCTAAATTGCTTTAAATTGTGAGTTGTCAAAGTAGGTATAAAATGGTCCCACTGTGGTACAAAATAATGCATCATCAATGCAAAACCTCCCATAGTAGGTGTTTTTTTTTCCATACAAAAAGATGGATACAAAACTATTAATTCACAAAATGGAAATGGCCAGGACTTAGCTGGAATACATGGTATCTCAACTTTAAATCTGGCCCTGAGCATCAGTCATTTCTATACTGCTTCTTCCATATTGGGTCACAGCTGGTGCTTATTTCCAGCAATCTTATGGGTGAAAGGCAGGGTACACCCTGGATAGGTCACCAGTTCATCACAGGGTAACACACAAACAACCATGCACACACTCATTCACAGACCTAAGGGCAATTTAGAGAGACCAATTAACCTAACAGGCATGACTTTGGAAGGAAGCTGGAGTACCCAGTGAGAACCCACACATGCAAACTCCATGCAGAAAGACCTCTGGCGAGGAGTTGAACACAAGACCTTCTTGGTGCAAGGCAACGGTGCTACCAACTGTGCCACTGTGCAAGACCTGAGTATTTACATGAATCCAGGTTTTAAAAATTCATAATAAATGTGGTCATATCAAGGAATTGTATAACAAAACATGGCTAGACTTCCTCTGGGAAAATAAATAAGATGGAAAATGATATCTGAGTTCAACTTAGAGAAAGCAAGTTATTGTCAGGAATGTACTACAGAAATACTACATAGCAACAAACAATCAAGGTTGAAACGCATCCTTAAAGATATAGTTACAGTTGTGTGCAGGGCAGCTGCCATTACATTCCTTGCAATATTTATGTGTGACTGACAGAGGTTTGCATCATGTGATCCTGTTTTTGTTTTTTTATTTTAATTATTAGAGTTCTCTTTAAATGTTCTTTGAAAAGAACAGTCATACATAATGTTCTTTTAATGACTAGAGTGAAAACATTTATTTAAAAGGATCAATATTTCTGACGAAGTTTATGTGTTTATGAGTGTGTGTGTCTGTGTATGTTTTGATCATTGCACATGATTCTGTTTTGTGTGTTGTATCAAAGCACTACTGTTCGTGAAGCTGCACCACAGAGCTCAGTGCACTGTTGCAGCTGTTTGGCTCAGTGTTGCATCACCTTTTTTACAGACAGATATGCAGCTCCAGAGCAGAACAAAAAACATTTACACCTCATACTCATAATGATATATTCATTTAACTGTTGAAGTTTTAGACTAACAGTAGGCTCAGTCAAACCACCTAGGTCCTCCATGGCTGCACATGTAACCTGATCCGAGGGACGTTACATCAAGACTGGGGTGTTTGCAGATGAATGAGCAAACATTAAAACACAGCACTTGAGTCTAGTTTACTCTAGTTGGAAAATTAACTCCCATGCTCATTTTATGAACTTTGTTGAGTGTTTAATGTATGTAACAGTGAATGCATATGTTATCTGTATGAGTGCCATGCTGGGATGTGACATATTTGAGGAAATACCTGTGGAATATGGCGAACATGCTTGTACATCTATTAAATGTAGGGAGTGGTGGCCTAGTGGTCAGAGAGCAGGGAATTTGCATCCTGGAGAGGCCACCCTGGTTCATATCCTACAGCCTGCTACTTTGGGTCCCTGAGCAAGACCCTGAATGCTCCCTGAGTGCTGCACAATGGCAGCCCACTGCTCCCTAAGGGATGGGTTAAATGCAGAGGACAATTTCTCCACTATGAGATCAATAAAGTCAATATAATAAATAAAAAAACTTTTCACAAGAACAAACATAGACCTGTACCAGTTTATGTTTGGAAGACAATCATTTTACTTTTCACTGCCAGTTTCATTCACTTTAGCATCAACCAACAAGTCAACTTGAAATGTGGTTCTTCGGGTCAGAAATCGTTGTTTACAATTATTTTTGCCATCTATTGTTTTACCTTAAGACCCCGTGTCAAATTGGATAACCTGGATGTTAAAAATGTATTAGAATGTATTAGAAATAAATATTGTTTGTATCCTACTGTTTTCTAATAATAATTGTACAGCTGTAAAAAAGAAATGCACATCTGGCCATTTATTTTAAACTGCAGAAGTTCATTATTAAAAACTCTAAACTAACATTTGTTAAAACTAATCATCCAATGGAAGAAACCCTAGCCCTACATATATAGATCATTTCAGGTATTTACCTAATTTACTAGGTAAATACCTAACTGCTTAAATTCAACTCAACTATATTAAATACTGATGAGTCATGTATTTAACAAGTATTTTCACACATTTTTTCACTTAAGTTACTTAAGTTCAATGATCCAGGTGTTCTTTCATTACTTTGCCTCACCAAAAAACTGGTTTCATTTTGTATGTATGTCTTTCCTAGAGTTACCTCTGCTGAAAAAGAGCTGTGGTATTTTTTTGATCAAATACTAAAAATACATTTATTTTCATCCAGTGGTCCCATTTTCTTAGCCCATGATCATGAGAGTAATAGAGCATATCCTTCAGTCAACAGGCCAGAGACAGTTTATACCCTAGATGAGTCATCCATCACCAAAGGTCCTTTTATGCACATACTTACTTTTAAGGGCTTGTTGCGCTCACCTGCACCATCACCATGCTCACCACGACAACATCCTCTGCAACGGTTTTGGTCTTGATCAAATACTTGGGGAACTCTCAAGCACTATCATGAATTGGAAGTCAGCAGCATTTTTAAAACGCTCCAGAAGAGATGACCATGACCCTACACTGACCATCCACATTCTAACAGAGCTTTGATGTTGTACAGGAATCTTGTTTCTGTGGGAAGCACCCTAAAGTCACTTTCTAGATGTTTGTGAGGCATGGTTTAGATCTATACTAAGAAGGGGGAATACCCATTGAAAACCCACACATGCATGGAGAAACTAAGGAAACTCAGGAGAGAATGGCCTGTGAAGCTGATTTTTAAACCAAAGGTCTTCTTGCTATATCTGCAACAAATCAATGCAACTACAGGTGGGTCTTGCATGAATAGTGCAGGACTCACCTTTACTCTTTTTACAAATAAAGTAAAGATTTCACAAATCCCAAACTGCATTTTTTTAAGGATTTGCAATCAATGTAGAATAATTCAGTCTATATTTAATTCATTTATATATTACAATGTTCATGCTTGGCTCAATTGAAAGTGCTTCCATGTCCAGAAAAAAGCACTGAACATGCTCTTTTGTGTGTTTTCACAATCTTACAATTTGACCTATCGACATATGTTTGATTATAAAGTAAAGATAATCAAATGCAGTCCAAATTCCTTAAAGAAATAATGAAATTGGCCTTTAAACCTAGTGCCAAATAGGGGAACTTTAATCTAGATGCCAATTTCAGCGTGAATAGCTGCCTGCAGTGCGCAGCCATATTTTCTTATTATGTGCATGACACTGGGGGTTGCCAACTCTGCACTGACTAGACATGTTTGTAAGCAACATAAAACTCATTTGAGCCATAACTGGCATAACATTATTTATTTATTTTTTTATGTTCGTGCCACCCCTGACTGGAATGATGCCCTGGGTGCTGAGCCATATTGCCTATATCAAAAACGATAAGTTTTAAAATACTCTGGTTTGAAATAATTTGAAAATATATAATGAACTTATGTTGTTAGTGAATCTATTGTTTAAGAAAGCAATGATTTATCCAAATTTAAAAAGTAACGCTTTATTCATGGCTTTTCTTAAGTAGACTTTGCTGTGCAATGGAAAATACATAAAATCACAGGTCACATCCACCATACTATAAACTGACTGGGATGTTAATATTTTAACATTTTTGTGCAATTTTAAAAATAGGTCAAAGTATTGTTTTGGTGATATTTATGTTAAATATGAAAGCATATGTGCCTTAGATGTATTTTAAGAGACATAAGTCACATGTAAACAAAAGTGTAGGCTGTTCTACCTTTAAGTGTGTGATAATTTGTTTCTTTAAACCTTTAACTTACCATAAAAGGTAGCAATCTGACATGAGTTATTGGAAATGATAGACTGTCTGTGTGATACACTTCCTGTGCTGGCTGTCGTGCTCAACTCAACTTCCTGTTTACAGTTGTAACATCCCACTAAAGTCTGCTCTTCTAATATTGGAAATGCTACACATAAGCATTTAAGTTTATCAGAATCAGCTTTATTGCCAAGTTTGTACATACAAACAAGGAATTTGACTCCGGTACACTTTGCTCTTTGGTTTTGTTTTTGCATTACAGAATATACATATTTACAATGTACAATAAACACATATATAAATGAAAAGGTGCATTTGCAACATCTGTATGCTGTTGTTTTGTACTTTATTGAATGTTCAGCAGAGAAACAGGCTGGGGGAAGAAACTTTCTCTGTGGCGGCTGGTTTTAGTAAACAGTACTCTGTAGCGGCGGCCTCCTCTGTAGCGGCGGCATCTAAAGCCTCCTAGTCAGCTGAGTGTGAGTGAATGACTTAAAACTCCTCCAATCATCTCAAATGTATGGATGTGACACCTTTTGAAATTCATGGTTATGCTGTTTACCAAGAACTTTTCTGTTAGTCAGCTTATATCAGCTTTAAGAGAACTTCTACACATCAGCTTTAAGAGCAGAACATTTTGAAGAAATTGTACTATAAAAGAAATTTCCATTATAAAATCCATTGGAGTTTTTCTTTAATAGTTCAAGATGTAAATCAAATTCTCTATTGGTTTTTTACTCTGCCTTAGAATGTCAACATCACAGTTATTTAATAAATACAAAGTGTCTTTTATGTTACACAGACCTAATATCAGACAAACTGGGGCTAATGCTTTATTTGTATGTGACGAGAGCACTGAAGAAAATGTTACTCATTCTGATTTTCACTGTCTAAGATAAAATCATCCACATTTTGTCAATGTAATTTACTTTGTTATACTTCCGTCCATTAGTTAATTCTGCAATGTGCTCCTACAACTTCTATCTCTCCTTGTGCCGTTACAGACACAAAAGTTCGCCATATCATGCAGCACTACAGGGCGGTTGGACATTAAACATTTATTTCTGCAAATGTGAAATAAATTAGTGCCTCTTTCGGTATCACTTATTTTACAGTTCCAAGATGGTGCAGCGGATGGTTGCCTCGGTACTTTGCTCACAGTGACAGTGGTGATGATGGTGGACTTCTGGAGACACCCCCTACGTTGCCTCCCCTCACCATCCTCAACAACACTGTGTCTACTGTGGATCACTGCCATTTCCTAGGAACCACCCTTTCTCAAGACTTGAGGTAGTCCACACACATAGACACTGTTCAGAAAAAGGCCCAGCAGATACTCTGCTTCCTATGGCAAAAGAAGAACAACCTTCCACAGGAACTGCTGGTCATCTTCTACACTGCTATTATTCAGTCTGTTTTGTGCTTATCTATCGCTGTATGGTTTGGCTCATCTACAAAGCAGGACAGGTCCAAACTGCAACGAACAATTGGGTCAGCAGAGAAGATCATCGGGACTGACCTTTCCTCCTTCCATGACTTGTATAAGTCTAGGGTTAGAAAAAGGGCAGCTAAAATCTCTGCAGAACTCACACACCCTGCATACAATCTGTTTAGGCTTTTACCTTCAGGGTGGTGCTACAGAGCACTGTCTGTTAAAACCAGCTGCCACAGACACAGTTTCTTCACCCAGGCTGTTTCTGTGATGAACACAATGAACAGCCTACAGCCAGAGTAAGCAGCTACTCTGCTGGAAACAAATAGGCATATTTGCACTGCCACAACCTGCTGTCCGTCTTTTATGTACATAAAAATAACACACGCACACTTTTACATACTGTTCCTTGTCTTTATTTATTTGTTTTTACACATTTTGAATGTTGTTTGAACTGATGTTGATATACAATGTGAGTGATGGAAACCAAAGTCAAATTCCTTGTTTGTGCACACAAACTTGGCAAATAAAGTTGATTCTGATTGTAAAATATGAAGCTTCCAGCTGAGTTGACAGTTGGGGTGGCAAGGCATTGGTGGAAAAAGTATTTCCTAGTTTGAAACAAGCAAAATGTGTGTCATTATTTAGAAGTTTACTTGCTATAATACCAAAAAATATTTACCTGTTAATCATTTTGAGGTTTATAAATGCAATTTTACAGAGCAATTTCTTTTAGTACGGATACTAATTCTATATTGTTTTATCTTTTGAGAATGCCTGTCTCTTTTCCTGTCAGAAACAAAATTCTTGGTTGAATGAAAATAATTTAGCATTAGAATCTGCTGGTCGTATAATTAATTTCAAGCTTAACAGTTTACATAAAGGAGTTCTCATAGCACAGGCTATTCAGTGGTATTCTTGTTCAGGTTTAAAGGAGCTCTTATTAGTCAGTGGTTGCTCATTGGTTTCATTTTCTACAATCGTATTTCAGAAAAGGGTTCAGGAGTGCACAGCATGACTGGCATATCTTGCTTGCAGGCTGGGATTTTCTATAATAGCTTAATTCAGTCTTTTTTAATGATAGGTTTAAACAGCTCCCTCATTTTCATGGTTGGTTCCCCACAGTCATGCATTCTGCCCTATTTGTGCAACAAATTCTAGGTAACTTATTCTCAGGAAATGTGACTAAAGTCATGTGAGTTTTATCATGTGCGAAGGTGCATGTTGTCTATTTTCTGAGGGAATCTTGAAACTTCTATTTCTAATATTTGCCGGCTTTCCATTTGTAAACTATTGGCTGTTTTGACTTAGTGGTTGGCAAATTTGTAGATCGGTCCATACCGCTCTCGTGCCCTGATTATTGATGACAGGTTTATTTCTCACAGCATATAATTGCTGGCAGTTAGAAGAGTAAACATGTCATTCAGTGGCGCACAGCTAGATTATATCTTTTTGCCCTCACCTAAGAGAAAAAAAGCTGTAATATCCCTATATATAACTTTGAGAGAAACTAAGTGGAGTTTAGACGAAAATTCAGAATGAAAAACTCACCTTCACCACCTCCACCTTCCAATGACTCTTCTGTGCGTCTCCCGGCCTTCCAATCAGCATCTTGTCCGCCTGATTCTCCATCCAATCACCTTCCGATGCCTTGCTTTAAAAGGACCTTCAGCTGTGTTCATTCTCGCTTGTCAGCTGAGCTCCTCCCTCCTCCACCCCACCTCCTCCATCTCCTTCACATCTCCTTCCGGCTTCCTCGCTCCCTGGCCGCCAATCCACCACCAGTGTCGGATCGGGGGGAAGACATCTCTAAATCTAAACCTTACAAATGTTCATATTAACTCATATCATTCTCAGCATTCTTCCTCCCAGGTCCGAGCGCCAAACAAATAACCATGTAATTTCACATCATTAAAACCTTTCTAATTGCCATCCCTTTTCTTTTCAGATTGAAATGATTCTTTTAGACACTATAATACTCTTTGAAAGTATCATTTCAAACAGTCCAGCTTTACACCTTTAACTTTTAAGAAATGCCTGAAAATAATGGCAGTTTTTTTCCACCCTTTTGTTCCATGTGTTTCATCACGTCACCTTTAAGTCGGATCAACAATTTTACTGTAAAACAAGATGCCAGAAAAACACGTCTAATCTCTGTGACGCTGCTGGAAGACCTTTTAAATCCCACTAAGGAGGGGAACAAAGTATTGTTGCAGAATATATGAAGAATGTAGTGGTCTCTGTTCTTAATGAAGTATTTGACTGCAACCCAAATGTCAGAAACAAAATAAAATCTAGATTGGGATATCCATAGTGCTGATAAGTCATGCTTGTAACCCCTAGAAGTTGCTTTGCAAGACAGCCTTCGATGACTTTGAGAAATATTTTGACATTTTAATTTTACAAAATCTTTTTACAACTAAATAAATATTATCCTTAAATTCTGCACAAAAATATTGTAAATGTTTACTCTTAATGTTTTCTTTTGTGTATTTGCTTGTTTGTTTCTGTTTGCTTTGCTAAACATGATTTATTCTGATACAGTGAGGAGGAAAAAGGAGTAGGTTGTGTCAACTATGCTTCCTTTTTTTTTTTTTTTTTTACCAAATTAGCACCCACATTTGGGAATGAAGTCATATCCATTAAACTCTGGTCCAGATTACGTTGCCAAACCATTAAACTTTACCAGTTGTTGTGTTGAGCAATGACGCAAAGTACATTTGACAATATAAACTGATACATTTATCAGTGTTATGTGCATCCAAACACGATTACAATACTTTCGCTTCAGCACAGACAAAGACTGCAAAGTGCTGAGCCATGTTTGAGATGCAAACATGGCTTACATGCTTACTAATGCATCTCTCACTCTGTTGCATGTACACAACACCAGGTTGACAAGATCTGAGTTCTGATTTCAGGTGTCGCAATTACATTTTCCAACTTGGAGTTTAGAAATGGAAGTATAAACCAGATGGTTCAGCATTACTTGTCAGTGTTTTTTACATTGCATTTTTACATTGCATTGTTTGATAAAAGTCAAAATCATATACAGTTGATATATATATCACAAACATCTTGAGTGTTTGAGCTTTAAGTTACAGAAAAATACTGAATAGTAATAGTTATTATTGCTTATTTATATCGCTTTTGTGGCTCTGATGTACATTGAAAAACATTTGGCAGTGTAGCTTTCAGAACGGCCTGTGGTAAATTAGAAACACAAGGTTTGCAAAAACACACTTAAGAACAAGTATATTTTAATAATGTCAATAAAATAAGTCCTGTTCCATTTCATTTATAATTTTTTTTTATTCAGTGAGTTTCATGATTGCTGTGCTGTTTAAACTGTTTTCTGTTTTGTAGCTTCTATAGTTTCTCTTATTTCTGAAATGAGTGTGCTAAAATGTTTTTGTTTCCTGTTTTAAATTAGCATTTTGTACTCCAGGGCCACTGTAGGCACCAAGCCACATAGTAGTTGTGTGAGTTGGTAAAACCACTAACTTAAAGAACTTGACAGAGTTCTTCACACCTTAGCATGTGAAGTGATTTCTCAAACTTACCAGAAATAAAATGAAGAAGGTTTAAAAAGAAAATCACAAGAAACAAACTGGGAAGATTACTAAAGTGATAAAAACATGTTTCTGATGCATCACTGTACATTCAGAGATACCTTGATTTCCCAGAAATGGAACACAAATGAGGAAGTGATTATCCTTTTTTACCACTGAATTGTTCTAATTTCACAACAGAATTCAATTCATGACTTATGTTATGCCACAAACTGAGGCAACTGGGCTGCTTGTGTAAATAGTTCTGAGAAAACAAAAGTAAAAGCAGTAGAATAACAGCACAGTTCTTGGCAGTTTCAACCATTTTGGGAAGTTAATGTCTTCACACAAACACCTGCTATTAGCCACTGTGTAAACATGCAGTAATGCAAAAGCTGAGAGTGAAGTGTTTGGGTCAAGTTCTGCTTGAAAATGATATGGATTCTAATACTGCATCTCATACCCATTATGATAATTATGAATCAACCTCAAGTGGCTGTGACTGTCAAAGAAACAGTCTCTTTATCATAAATCCTCAAATAAAACACAACATTGCAATTTTACAATATAGTGAAAAGTAAATGTGTAAAGTATATATTTTAATAGACACCCTAATTTAAATATAGTAATCACCATGGCAGTGACCCTCTTAGGCTGCAGTCAGAAATGCAGTGCAGCCCTGCTGTATGAGAGCCAGTGTACCATACCATTCACCTTAGAGATTAGCTGGCAAGCTGTACAGAGAGATGTTTAAAAGAGGAGTATGTATGCTCTGTTTGGGGGAACCAGGGCAGCATGACTAGTAAACAACTCATTACCTCTTTTGTGGTAAATGTTGTATTGTGACAGCCTGTCATTCACTGGAACTGAAATGTTACTGGATCTGACTTTCCTTCTGCTACCTGGCAGCCAGTGAAGGCCTATGCGTAGGGCCAGCTAGAGCCAAATTTGGAGACCCATCCAAAAAACGTTTTTGGGTTAATATCAATAAATATGGACACGTCAATTTGAAAGTCTTAAGTCACATAGAGCATTGTATTAGAAATAACCAGGGCTCCATGATACCAGAAAAGCATATAAATACATGACTATTGCTCATTATTATAATGACAATATTATGATAAATCGACATTTTCCAGACTTTTGACATTTCTTTCCACTATTCTAAAAAAAAAAAAAACCAAGATACTTATTTTACAAACTGATACAAATAGTTTTTGTGCAAATATTTCCTCATGCTGAATTTGAAGCTTGCAACACATTCCAAAAAGCTGCGTCTTTTGTTAGCTTCAAACGCTAACAGCTAAGAACACGTGCTTGCCTGCTAAAGATCATTTGCCCAAAAAGGTTGTTAGTTTTCAATCTAGTAAAATAATATTTCCCTCAATATTATTTTACTAAACTTGATAACTAAGTAACACAATTAAGTCAATTTCTCAAAGACTTGGTTCTCATTCAAAATAATATTTCTTTAAATATTATTTTAATAAATAAAGGCAGCTAATTAAACACCATTGAGAATTGGTCATCCAGAAGGTTGCTTTTATTCAGCAAATCCTTCTTTAAAATATTATTTTATTAAAATAATATTTTATCTGATCTTGCATTGTGAATGGTTGTCTAAAGGTATATTATTGCCTAAGTTAGTTCCAAGACTAACTTAACTTCACTTCCAGATTCTTCAAGATAATCCTTGGTTCTCAAACATAAACATTGTATGGTAATGTTGCATCACTCTTTCGGTCATGGTTTTCAACCATCTTCGATCAACTTGTTTATATTGTACATAGCCCATCCCATTAGTCTTTCTTATTCTTTAATTCTGCTTGGTAGTTTAGTTGGATTGTTTTAACATAGTTAAGAGTTTGTTGATTGGAAAATGTTTGACTCTGAGTTGACTTATTTTTGTTAATAAATTCTTGTATTTTAAGAAATTGTGTGAATTCATTCCATGTGTGTGCAGAGTTTTGCTGTTCAGTAATGTCAGAGCTTGGCTCATCCCTTTCAATTTTGTCCTAATACCACTGTCTTATTGGGCTGGGTATTCACAGGACAACCCTTAACAGACCAAAATATTATTTCATAAAATATTAAAATTAAATATTAAATAATATATTCATATATTCATAATCATAATCACATCAAAGTACAGTCTCTGCTGAGCCTTTTTCAGCAGCTGAAAGGTATTCATGCTCTAGGTCAGGTCGTCCTCAATGTGGACTCATAGGAAGCAGAAGTCTGCCACCCTCTCCACACAGTCCTCCCTGATGGTGGTGAAATCTCTGCCCTCTTTTTTCCTATTGTCACTTTCATCTCCTTGGCCTTAGACATGTTTAGCAGCAAGTTGTTCTCTGTGCACGATGATGTCAGCCACTCCACCTTGTCCTTATGGGCGAACTTATCCCCCCCAGAGATGAACCCCACTACTATGGTGTCATCTGCGAACATGACAATGGTGTACATCTGGTGTAGAGCAGGGGGTTCAACGCACAACCCTGTGGAGAGCCAGCGCTAAGGTTGAGGTCCAAAGATGTATGTCGAGCCAGTGGGACCCTCTGGCTGTGACCCAACAAAAAGCTGTGGATCCACGTACAGGTGGAAGGTGACCACCCAATGTCCCTCAGATTGTCCACCAGTCTGCTAGCACGTTGGCTCTACAGCCTCGCTTCTGCTTCAGCCCAAAGCGCCTTTGTCTCTTTCCACCCGGATGATAATCCACAGAGTTCCAGGACTCCTAGCTATGTCTGCCAGGATCATGTGTGTGTTAACAAACTCAGCTTTAACGTACCATTCAAAATAAACTCCTATTTTAAGTAGATCTTGCCGACTGTGGATATTTGTTGTCTTAAATAATCGTGCAAGAAGCAACGCGCATACAAACAAAATAACCGACCGGAAAAGCCTAGAGCTTCTGTAACAGTGTGTGCCGTCATACTACTCGCCATCCAAAAATGGCAAGGAAAGAAA
Organism: Girardinichthys multiradiatus; assembly: GCF_021462225.1. Lineage (NCBI taxonomy): Eukaryota > Metazoa > Chordata > Actinopteri > Cyprinodontiformes > Goodeidae > Girardinichthys > Girardinichthys multiradiatus. The sequence continues at coordinate 14,309,323 of NC_061814.1, forward strand.
AGTTCATTCGTGGCTTCATCTCAGAGAGAAACAGCTAGGCAGATAATCTCTGGGCCTGTTTTCAAGTCTATAGGATTAAAGAGAGCACATACAGTTAATCATAGTTAGATCTCAGCCAATGTCTAGGAGAGTGACAGGGTTAAACACTAAGAGATAGGACAAAGTGTGTTTATACAGTAGAAGGAAACTGAAATTGTTGGCAGAGGTAGCCCAGCTGATGCCTCCCTCCAGGTCTCAGCCAAAGAGAGCGCCAGGTCAGATGTAGTCTTTATGAAGAGAAAAAAACAGCGTATACCATAAAGTTAAAAGCTGAAATAACACTGAATACTGCAAAATTTGAAAGTAGGAGAATGTAGCAGTGAGAGAAAGTGGTGATTGTGTCCTCTAGCAGCCTAAGCCCGTAGCAGCAACACTACAGAGAGAGTCTAGAATAATCTAAGCCACTCTAGCTATAAGCATTATCAAAAAGGAAAGTTTTAAGCCTAGTCTTAAAAATAGACAGGGTGTCTGTCTCACGGACTAAAACTGGGAGCTGGTTCCACAAGAGAGGAGCCTGATCACTAAAGGATCTGCCACACATTCTACTTCTAGAGACTCTAGGAACCACCAGTAAACCTGCAGTCTGACAACGAAATGCTCTGTGAGGAATATATGGAACATTCAGATCTCTGATGTATGACAAAGCTTAATAATTGAGAGCTTTAAATGTGAAAAAGAGAATTAAAAATTATGTTCTGGATTTAACAGAGATCTCTTTAGATTAAGATGAGGGCTTTTAACTGCATTTTGTGGAGATCCAATATATGTGTAATATAGCTCAGTATTGCTTTAGTATGATGTGTTCAATGCTAAAACCATTTTCAAAGCACTACTGGCTTTTAACATAATCGAAAATGCAACATACAAAGGAGTACACCAATCCGTTTGGTGGGGAGTAAAATTGACTCCATCTTGGGATGTACAGACTGTTTACGAGCTTGCGTTTGAGGTGAAAGCTCCAGAAGAGATGTTTCTGTTGTATACTAGTTCAGATGCTTTAAAATTAGCATCCTTGTTTTGGCAGTTCTTCGTTCTTCTTTCAGCCCACTAATCATGCGGTGAGCAGAGTCTGCACTGTATGGGTCCTTGACAGACATGGTTGTGGCATCCAAAGTTGTTTGTGCCTACATGACCACTTTTCTATCATAGGCTCATATTCTGATCCAAAGGCTCTGCTCTATCTCTCCCAAATGATTTTAAAAGTATCCTGTCAACTTCCTGTCTTATTCCCTTTTCTTTTTATTCCCTCTTTGTTTTATGCTCTCTCTCCTTTCTCTTCCCACTCCCCACTTTTTGTTGTCTGCCATTATAACAAGGAATTACTGATGGACACTGAGCAACAAAATTACAGCACTTTTCGTGGTTTTAGTTATTCTTATTTTCAGTTTACATTTTTGGATCTTGCTTCTGTTTTCCTGGTTGTGCTTTTGTTTGTTCTCTAGTTTATGTTTTGTACATTATGTTTTCTTCCGATTAGTTTGTATCATTGGATTTCTGTTTTGCCCAGTCACATTTTGTTCTCCTTGCCTCTATCAGCCATAGTAAGTAACTTCATTCGGTCCACCTGCACTAAGCAATCAGTCTCCCGATTTCACCTGCACCATGCTCGTTATATTCACTGCCTTGTTGTTTATTTCTCACGGAAACATAGTCAAGTCCTTTGTTCATGCCAAGTCCATTCTACGTATGGTCATGTCAAGTCTGTTCTGCCTCTGTTTATCCACGCCTGCATCTGCAACCATCTAGGCTCCACTTCCAAGACCAAAGCCTGACACCCAGACTTGTATGGATACGCAGTTAATCCCAAAATTATTTATTCCCGACTGGCTTAAGTTTAAAGTAAATCTTTTAATTTTAGGAACACATATCCTGTGTATAGATGTAATATTAACATTTTAGAGTGACCAATCCAGACTGTTGTCTAGAACCTGATAGGGAATTTGCGGAGGGCGCTTAAGATTTGGGTGATGGGAAGGAGGCCCTTCCAGCCTCAAAGGATCAAAGCTTAATCACCAAATATAAATTGTTGAAATACCAGTGAAAACTTCCAATATGCTGGCTTTTGAGTGCTAAAGGAGGTTTTCATTGCTGTAATGCCAATAAAGATTTTTCTTGGAATTTCGAATTCTGGATTTAACTCACAGTTTTCATCCCAATGGCTTTGCAGTAGATGGACTTTAGCCACGGACTACATCAATCAAGAAAAAACTAAATAAAATTTCTGAAGCTTAAATTCTAGAAGCTTCTTCAAAATGGAATTAAATAGTTAATCTAAATGGAGGCATTTCAAAAAAAAGAATGAAACTATGATCTTCTTAATTTTTCTCACACGTTTTATTTTCTATACAAATACTTATCTTAAATATTGCTTTGTTTTATTTGTTTGGGTTTTTTTCCCCTGAAGTTATTGGTATTGGTAGAATCAAATTAACCCTGTGTATGAGAGCATGTCTTCAAAATGTGAGAAAGCCTTATAAGACTCACTCTTCCGTTCCTTTATTAATATACTGTAGACATCTGAGGAAATGCACACCAGAACTTTGGTGACCAACATAGAGACTATTACATAGAGACACAGCATAAAAACATAAATAAATGCATATTTTATTATATTTACTGTCTCCATTTTTTTTTTTACTGTTTCTTTTTTTTTTTTGTAGAATTAACTGTTCACTCATCTGGTTTTATCTTTATTAATATATTACAAATCATCTCCAGGATTCATTTTAGTAGTGTTGCCTTTATGGGAAGAATGACGTTTTGGTTAGAGTTGTTTTTATGTTACTGAGCTATCAGACAGTCTCTTCAATCACATCCTTATACCTGTGAGGAGGACTTAGGAGAGATGAGTCACCAAACCACAGCGTATGGCTGCACTAGCATAAGGTGAGTTACCCAGCTTGTGTTGTTTTACAGTTATTGTCTCAATAATCATATGCTCATCTTGTTTCCTCTGTCTGCTTCCCTGCTTTTAATCTCGTATCAATAAATCTATTATATAGCCAAAGTATTGTGTCATCACTCTCAATCATTGAATTCAGGTCACTTCCATGGCCACAGATGTTTAATCTCGAGCATCTCGGCATGCAGATTGCTTCCACAAGCTGTGATGAAACAGGTCAACAGTGAATTCCAGTGTGGTACTGTGTAAGGATGGCACCTGTCAATATATTCCAGGCGTGAAATATATACAATACTACAATATTTTCCAAAGTCAGCTGACTGTGGTATTTTAACAAAGTGGAAGTGATTGGTACAATATAAACAAGTTGATTAAAGATGGTTTAAAACCATGACCGAAAGAGTGATGCAACATTACCATGCAATGTTATTTATGTTTGAGAACCAAGGATTATCTTGAAGAATCTGGAAGTGAAGTTAAGTTAGTCTTGGAACTAGCTTAGGCAATAATTGGTATACCTTTAGACAACTATTCCCAATGCAAGATCAGATAAAATATTATTTTAATAAAATAATATTTTTAAGAATGATTTGCTGAATAAAACAACCTTCTGGATGACCAATTCTCAATGGTGTTTAATTAGCTGCCTTTATTTATTAAAATAATATTTAAAGAAATATTATTTTGATAAGAACCAAATCTTTGAGAAATGGGCTTAATTGTGTTACTTAGTTAAGTCAAGTTTAGTAAAATAATATTGAAGGAAATATTATTTTACTAGTTTGAAAACTAACAACCTTTTTGGGTAAATGATCTTTAGCAGGCAAGCACGTGTTCTTAGCTGTTAGCGTTTGAAGCTAACAAAAGACGCTTATAGCTTATCATCAGAATCAAACACATACCTTTAAAATACCATTAATAAAAGGGTTAAAATGGATAAACGTGGACGGCGCATTATGGCCGATCTTCTGTGTTTAAAATCACGCTTTAAATAAAGTTTGTCTCAACATAAAAAATAAAAAAAACACAGAACATACAAATTGAGCACGTGTGCTGAACAGATAATCTGCCTACACTAAGATGGCTGAATTTCAACACAAACAAAACCAAACGTCATAAAACGAAAAATGTTTAGATTGTTTTATTCTAAACTACTTACTCTCTGCCCAAAACACAACCTCTTACGTGAACTGTACTGAGGAAACGTTCTCCGGGGACGAAGTTGAATAAAGCTTCCACAGTGAACAAAGGGTTAACTGCAGCTAACCTCCGTAGCCGTGGGGAGGAGCGGCTCGTTCTGTCGGCCGGCCAAACTGCACGTTACTGCTGTAACCACGGTGATGCGGTCCTGTTGTCCTTCCTTCACACCGGGAAATCTGCTCCACTCGGAGTCGCAGAGACAGGGTCTCTGCTGGGAACTCTCTGGAACACAGTTTGCTTCTGTAGACCTCAGAGAGAAAGTCAAGCAACGCTTGTACCTTAATTACCCCCGTTCATGAATGAATACTGGATACACAAACAGCAATTCATTCCTACTTAACATAGTGCATATGATTGCGTGATCGTACGATACTCTTGGATCCAGTTTGAAGAGTTATGTCTGTTTGCCAGCAAAGAGACATTAGCGCGCTGTGTCCCTCCGTCCAGTTCCTCTGGGGACCTGCATGGAAGAGGTCAGTTTGTTGCAAAAGCGGGGTTTTTATTCGGACAGTGACATCACGGGAAGTCCGCTGTTACCCGCCAACAGTGTTTAGGGACCTACATGGAATTTGTTTCAATAGCCGGGCAGCTGCATCCAAGCCCTACATCACCAGGAGTGATACAAATTGTTAGATGCAGTGGTGTGAAGCATGCTGCCACTGGACTCTAGAGCAGTGGAGACATGTTCCACTGTCTCATGATCTGATGGATAAGTCTGGGTTTAGCAGTTACCAGGTAAATGATACTTACCTGACTGCACTGTGTCACGCTCAAAGTTTGGTTCAGATATGATTATGGTGTGGGCTGTTTGATGGTAATTTGATGCTCACCTAATGGTTTGGCTGATTTGGCTTTCTGGTGGGCCTTGGCTCATTGTACTCCTGCATAACCTAGGGTGCTTTAGTTCAAATTTACAAACTGATGGCCAAAGATTCACCTTAGGATTTTATATTTGAGACCACCACGATTCCCACAGATATCATTTTTCCCCGGTCTTGTTTTTATTCTTGACTTTCTAACACTGACCTTGACCAAGATAAGTAAAGCCAGCAGAAATTTAGATGTTGCTCTGTGTTCTACTGTGACCTCCTGGATTAGTCATCAATGTGCTCTAGGAATAATTTTGGCAGGTCGGCAACTCCAAGCAAAGTTCTCCAATGTTCAATATTTTGTTCATTTGTGTATAAAGGCTCTCACTGTGGTTTGAAGTTTCAAAGCCTCATAAATGGCTTTGTAACCCTTTACAGACTGATGAATGTCAGTGATATTGTTTGTTGTCTGCCTTTTAATTTCTTTCAATCGGGGCATGAGATGTTTCTGTTTGATACTTTTTAGCCTATTTTATGTTGTTACACAGACGCTGTTTAAGTGGTTATTTAAATCTATGGATCTGGTAGGAATCAGGCCTGCCTATGGATAGGAAAATCAAACTCAGATTTTCAGGAAATGTGGTTAATCACAGTTAAGTCTTGCTTTAACAAGGGGATGAGGGTGGAATTATTTTTCACATGGGTTTGAAAAGCTTCAAAAATGAAATCAAATCTTCATTTAACTTTTGTAAATAACCCCAAATTTTTTGTTGTTTTACCTAAATTACTGCAGAGCCAGTTTCCAAACAACTGCCAGCTCACATGATTCTACTTCTCTAACAGAAGTTAGATTCTCGGGAATTTCCTTAAAATTTTAGTGTAACTTGCATCGAGTTATGCCCCAACACATAATTGTTTTACACAAGGAAGATTTGCTTTTTGTCTCAAGAAGATACGTGCTACAATCAGTGTAAGCAGATTTGTCATCAGCTAGTATGCACACACACACACACACACACACGCACAGAATTGACTCTTGAAATTTCAGGTACTTTCCATGTAGACGTGTCCCCTTTTATGGGCAATCACACCACTCTGAACATCCCAGCTTAGTTTCTTAGAAAGCCAATCAGGAGCCAGGGATTTACTGCCTCGTAGCCTGAGGGTTAATCTGAGAGTTTAAAAGTGGTGTAGCTGGTTCTTGAAGATGTTTTATAGAAACTTTTCTTTTTGACAAAAGTTTTGACAAAAATAATTTGAACAATTTTATGGAAATATAAAATAGTTTGGAATATAACTGTAAATCTGAGAAATATGTTAATTTTCATCTTTCTAACTTACTTGTGATGAACAAATACTTAATTTGACCACTAGATTATATCTGTATCAAACAGCTGTCAAATAGCAGTTTTCCATTGATTTTTCTTTTACCAAAAGCCTGCATCATATGCTAGAGGTGCAGTACATTGTGTAGTGGTGTACATCTGACTGACATTCTTTTAGTCAGATATACACTACTGAAAATAACTCAGCCTGTTGGTGACTCATACAATTTCATCAATCATTAGCCAGACTGAATTGGTAAACATTTTTCTCCACTGGGTTGAATCTATAAAAAAATATGACTATTTTACAGCTCTGTGCTATCTAATAAAACATTTTGACAGCCGGGAAATTAGGTCAAAAGTCTTAAAAGGAATAGCTAATTTTTTAAAGGATGTTGGGAATAGTAAATTCTTTCCCACAACAATTCAGCAGCAACAGTGCATAGTGTTAATCTAGCACCTGAATTGAGTACTGGCGATATGAACCAGTGTCACGTCTGTAGGAATTATAGAGTAGAAATATTTAGTAATCAATTTTTGAGTAGGTGAGTTGTGTTTGCTCTTAAAATAATTCTGCTCTGAGTAGTTCTTTTATAAACAATTCCTCTCTAAATCTCCAAACTGAGATCACTCTTACAGCTGTTGACTGCAGTAGGTTACTGACTGCTTATAAGTACCTTGAGGAAACCACAAAAAATAATACTAAAGCCTATCACTTTAGTGCCTAATACCAAGGCTGACTGAATCAAGGGCCCCTGGCAGTAACTGTGCTGATTTTATATTTTGTTTTGGATACTGAAAAACATCTAGCATTGCAGCTAACTGCTTAAACACAGTAATAGTACATAGGGTGGACAATGTTGTATAGTGGCTTTCAAAAGGATACTTGGAAAAGCCACAAATTTTGTTTCTTGCATTTGTATTCAGCCCCCTTTAGTATGTTACCCCTAAAAAGATCAGACTGCAGAATTCCAGCTATGTAATTTAATTTTAGTACAGATACACATGCTATGTGAACCCCTCAGAGGTTTGCTGGAGAGCATTATTGAACAAACGTCATGAAAACCAAGGAACGCAACACACATCACAGACATAGTTTTTAGTATGAAACAATGTTTCAAGCTTTGGACATCAGATGGTTCACAGTTCAGTCCATCATTTTAAAAGAGATTCAGTATGGCACAACTGTAAACTGTAAACCTACCAAAATGTGCAACCCACCTAAATTGACAAGAGTGTTAATCAGTGAAGCAACCTAAAGGTCCATGGTAACTGAAGGAGGTGCAGAGATCCAAAGCCCATGTGGGAGCATCTGTTAACAGGATAACTATTAGCTATGCACTTCACACATCTGGTCTATATGGAAGCATAGTAAGAAGTGTTAGAATGGCCCAGTCAAAGTGCAGACAACAAGCCGATAAATAGTGGCAATACTCGAAAATATATCTACATCTATTCTAAAGGGGCCTAAAATATTTTGCAAAAAAAATGGCAGGTAGAAACATACTCCAAAAGACTTGACAGCTGTAGGTCAAACACTATTTCCATTATGTGAAAGGAAGCAGAGGTGGTGGAGGAGCATAAATACTTTGGTGTTTATCTATACAACAGACCTGACTGGAGAAGCAACAACAAAGCTGTCTGCAAGAAGGAACAGAGTTCAATGTACTTCTTGAGAAAATGTTGGTACTTCAGTCCTTGCAGGAAAATGCTGCAGATCTTCCATAAGTCTGTTGTGGAGAGTGCAATATCTTCTGCCATTATCGGTTGGAGTAGCAGCATCAGAGTGAGTGACTTAAAAAGACTTAACATCTGATGAAGAAGGTTGGCTCAATGCTAGAGACTGCTCTGGAACCTCTGGGTATAATTGGATTCTTCATAAAATGAAGAACGTTACAGACAACCCTGAGCATCCTTTTCATCCGACTGTCATACAACAACAGAGTGTCTTCAGTCAGAGGCTTCTTTTGATGTCCTGTAATACTGACTGCAACAGGAGATCCTTCCTGCCATCACTATCTACTACAACTCCTTGAATAAACTTGTTTAATATGAGTTGCAACAACATATAATTCCCTTTGGGATCAATAAATTATTTTTGAATTGAATTGTAGTTTTAAATAATTAATTGGGTTATCACAAATGTACACACACTATTCACAATTTTAGACGTGTTTGCAAAATAAATGAAAATTGAATTAACTAAAATTATCCACTGCTTATTTTTGTCCATTACATAAAGTTCAAATACAATACAATAAAGCTTTGGGCTTTAATGTCACAAAATTTTAAAAAGTTCAAAGGATGAGTTTTTATTGCTATAATATATCCTTTCAAAATTTGTTTGTATAAGGTGGAACTTTAAAAAAAAAAAAAAAAACGTTACAACTTCTCTTTGTTCTTTTTGAATCTTCTGTGGGTTTCATATTTTGTAGATTAAGGTAAATTTCTGCTTGAAATGAAAGTACCAGGAGTCAGAGCCAACTGATTCAAACAGCAGGGGAAGCTGCGTACTCTAAACATGAATAAACCTGTACTAGATATTACTCTGTGCTCTACATTTAATTAGATTGACCCATCTTCACATTGAGCACAACAGCTCTTCAACTCCCCCAAAATTTCCTCCACCACCGAAAGTGGAATCTGCAGCAAGTGAAGGGAAAAGTACCTTATTGTTTTACATGCTGTAACTAGAGATTGGCTTTAATTTTCAGTGCTGTTAAGAGAACAAGTGTCTCTGCAATATTGTTTCTGAAGGATCTGCAGTCCTAGCAGGTTTAATTTTGGAAATCCACCTTAATATAAATAGTACCAGTAACTCTGTAGCCAGTTACTGCCATTGTTCAAAAGCTCTACAAAACAGAAATAACAGAGAAGCACACTGATTTTGTCTGTCTGTTAAAAATTAAGAACTAATAAAATAGAAGCAAAAACTAAAATTTCATATTTAATTTTACCAAATACTTTTTGCTTTTTCCAGAAAAGAAATTTGGGTACCGTTGGAGATTGTTTCAGTTTATTGTAAAGGACTCACTTTTTGTTTGTACTATAACAGCGTTACTCTTAGTACAAAATCATAAAATGATGTAAATATCACAAAAATGTATCACCATAATTTATAGTAATAAATAACATTTTTAAAGCATCTTAATATATTTAATATATCTTAAACTTGTGACTTGCCTAATGGGTAATCAGATAGTTGGATCATTCCAGGATTGGAGGACATTTTCTGTCCCCCCATAACATTTCAAATAATCCATGCACAAAATACAGAAACATGCACTTGTTACGTAAATTAAAATTGTCATGAGATGAAAATCAACTGTAGCAGTAGTTAAAGTGATTACAAAATATTTAAAATACCAAATAACCCTTGAGCACCCCCTAAAATTGCTTTTTTTTCTTCTCACGATGACCAACCTACATATCAAAATAAGTTTTAAAATAAGATAAATAAATAAATAAAGATAAAAATTTGTTTTTTTGGTATAATTTTGTTGATATATCTTTCTTATTACTAAAACAATTTTATCACTGACATATTTTAAATAGTAGTAATAATGCTCTGACTTTGTGTCTCTCAACATACATGCAACCCTGTTACTAAAACCTTTTTAGCCATCTGGAGGAAGAAAAAGAAATCAGCTACATGACTCAGCAGAAATTGCATCATCAAATTAATTGCTCTGACCGTGGGTGGATTTAAGGTACATCCTCACTTCTATTTTTCATCTTTTTTTTGTTTTTGTTTTTGTATTCAGCCGTATTGAAGTGTGTCACTCTGAGCAATGCAATTTTTTATTTTTTTATTATTTAGCCTAGTTTGTTCTTGACCAGCTAGAATAGCAGCTACCACAGCTAGCATGTACTCTCAAGCAAAAACGCTAACAGTAACATTGATTGGCAACCCTGTTACTCTGATTACAGTAACAGGGTTGCACTACAGGAAAAGAGTTGCATCTCCTTCTGAAAGGACAATCTATTATTTATAATAGGATAAAACTTCTATCTTTATTGTTTAAAATGTGGCAATAATGGCATAATTGTCTCAAATTAAATTTATATTTTAATAATTATTAGTAGTTTTATAGACATTTATCTCAAGCACTGTTAAAAAGCAGAGGCCCTAACGATGAAGGCATGATGCAAATGGAGAAAAACTCTATTGTGATGTCAGCTGCATGTGTTCTGCAACAGGAAATCTGCATTATGACTGCCAGAAAACCAAATGCCTTAGCTTTTAATCCCATTAATGACCACACATAGGGCAACATACAGAATTGCCGTGGTACAGTCAATAGGTTGTGGGGAAATGGTGTGCCTTCGTGTACGACTAGGCTGTCTACCCAGGGAACATCCAAGAGGTGAATAAATTTCACTGCGAGATAAAATGTATGAACAGACTGGGGGGAAACATATTTTTCTAGCCAGTGATGGATGCTCTCCTCTCTTATCCCTTTGAGAAGCTTCTGACCCTAATTTCTCCTCCAGTTTCTCAGTTTATAAGTTCTTGATTGTTACTGAGTATTTATTGCTATGTCGTGATTTACATTCAAATGTGATGTGTCCCTTCAACCCTGTTACTTTTTGCAACCCTGTTACCATGTCAGTTTGTATTAAAATAATCTTAAATACGTTATCAGCTGACAAGGATTAATTCTATGGAAGGTCAGTAGATCAGTTTATATTAATGATGCATTTCAACATATATTTAAAAATAAATGTTGAAATTAGAGGAAAAAAAAACATTTGAAAATTCAAAACTTGAGTAAGACAGATTTCAAAACTGGCTTAAATTAATTTAAGTCAACTATTATCTGAAATTCCAATAAAATTTTACTTCCTTTATTTAAACTTTATATAAAGGATTTATTCAGAAATATTTTTAACATTTATGTTGTTCAGGTGCCTGAGTATCTGTAACAGGTTGTGCTAAACATAGCACATGACAAATATCTCAAAAAAGTGAACTGTTGATGGTTGAGCTGGACAAATCAAATTATATGATGGTTTATTACCTGTTTTTCTCTAAAAAATATTAAAAATAAATAAATAAACGGTTAGTTTTTTAATAGGTATAGTGCCTAAATGTCCTCTTATTCAGGAATGACCCAGTTAATGCTATGTCATTTCAGTGTTTAAGTCCTTGCACCACATATAGGTAAACTGCTTTATTCTGATACAAGAGACATATTGTACAGGTCCTTCTCAAAATATTAGCATATTGTAATAAAGTTCATTATTTTCCATAATGTCATGATGAAAATGTAACATTCATATATTTTAGATTCATTGCACACTAACTGAAATATTTCAGGTCTTTTATTGTCTTAATACGGATGATTTTGGCATACAGCTCATGAAAACCCAAAATTCCTATCTCACAAAATTAGCATATTTCATCCGACCAATAAAAGAAAAGTGTTTTTAATACAAAAAACTTAAACCTTCAAATAATCATGTACAGTTATGCACTCAATACTTGGTCGGGAATCCTTTTGCAGAAATTACTGCTTCAATGCGGCGTGGCATGGAGGCAATCAGCCTGTGGCACTGCTGAGGTCTTATGGAGGCCCAGGATGCTTCGATAGCAGCCTTTAGCTCATCCAGAGTGTTGGGTCTTGAATCTCTCAACATTCTCTTCACAATATCCCACAGATTCTATATGGGGTTCAGGTCAGGAGAGTTGGCAGGCCAATTGAGCACAGTGATACCATGGTCAGTAAACCATTTACCAGTGGTTTTGGCACTGTGAGCAGGTGCCAGGTCGTGCTGAAAAATGAAATCTTCATCTCCATAAAGCTTTTCAGCAGATGGAAGCATGAAGTGCTCCAAAATCTCCTGATAGCTAGCTGCATTGACCCTGCCCTTGATAAAACACAGTGGACCAACACCAGCAGCTGACACGGCACCCCAGACCATCACTGACTGTGGGTACTTGACACTGGACTTCTGGCATTTTGGCATTTCCTTCTCCCCAGTCTTCCTCCAGACTCTGGCACCTTGATTTCCGAATGACATGCAGAATTTGCTTTCATCCGAAAAAAGTACTTTGGACCACTGAGCAACAGTCCAGTGCTGCTTCTCTGTAGCCCAGGTCAGGCGCTTCTGCCGCTGTTTCTGGTTCAAAAGTGGCTTGACCTGGGGAATGCGGCACCTGTAGCCCATTTCCTGCACACGCCTGTGCACGGTGGCTCTGGATGTTTCTACTCCAGACTCAGTCCACTGCTTCCGCAGGTCCCCCAAAGTCTGGAATCGGCCCTTCTCCACAATCTTCCTCAGGGTCCGGTCACCTCTTCTCGTTGTGCAGCGTTTTCTGCCACACTTTTTCCTTCCCACAGACTTCCCACTGAGGTGCCTTGATACAGCACTCTGGGAACAGCCTATTCGTTCAGAAATTTCTTTCTGTGTCTTACCCTCTTGCTTGAGGGTGTCAATAGTGGCCTTCTGGACAGCAGTCAGGTCGGCAGTCTTACCCATGATTGGGGTTTTGAGTGATGAACCAGGCTGGGAGTTTTAAAGGCCTCAGGAATCTTTTGCAGGTGTTTAGAGTTAACTCGTTGATTCAGATGATTAGGTTCATAGCTCGTTTAGAGACCCTTTTAATGATATGCTAATTTTGTGAGATAGGAATTTTGGGTTTTCATGAGCTGTATGCCAAAATCATCCGTATTAAGACAATATAAGACCTGAAATATTTCAGTTAGTGTGCAATGAATCTAAAATATATGAATGTTAAATTTTCATCATGACATTATGGAAAATAATGAACTTTATCACAATATGCTAATATTTTGAGAAGGACCTGTATGTACCATAGGTCACTTATCAGAATTTGAGAAATACCCCTGCATGAAATACTAAGAAAGCTCTTTCCTGTCTATAATTAGTTGATTTTCCACTAAAATGGATATTAGTAAATTTACATACAGCAAATCTTTCTTATAAAGTTCAAAAGAAGCAGCTTTTCTTCATCATTAGTATAATTTCAAATGGCATAAGCTGTGGCCAAAATAACACGTACACACAATTTCATTAGCTGTAACATACAAATGGTCAAAATTCACCGTAGGCTTGTTCTAATAAATAAGTTACAGCCCATTAGTTTATTTCATATTATCTAATGAATAACATAATTTACCACTGATCCGTTGATCAGTACTGATCCGTTGGACTGTACTCTCACCATTCCTTTTCACTCTGTACAACTCAGACTTCCAGTACAAGACAGACTCCAGACATCTGCAGAAATACTCGGATGATTCTGCAGTTGTGGGGTGGATCAGAGATGGACAAGAAGCTGAGTACAAGAAGGTGGTGGACCGCTTTGTGGCATGGTGTAGAAGCAATTATCTCATTTTGAACACGACTAAAACAAAGGAGATGATTGTAGATTTTAAGAGAAACAGAAATAAGTCAAAAACTATATATATATATATATATATATATATATATATATATATATATATAAATATATATTTATATATATAAATATATATATATATATATATATATATATATATATATATATATAAGGGGGCAGAGCAGACTGTACTTCTTGAGGAAGCTTAGGTCCTTTGGTGTTTGCAGCAAGATGCTGCATATCTTCTATAAGTCTGTTGTGGAGAGTGTGATCTCTTCTACCATCATCTGCTGGGGAAACAGCATCAGAACCAGGGACTTAAAAAAGCTCAACAAGCTGATAAAGAAGCCTGGCTCTGTTCTGGGGACTCCTCTGGAACCTCTGGAGATCATTGTGCAAAGAAGGATTCTTCATAAAATGAAGAACATTATGGAGAACCCTGAGCATCCTCTTTATGAGACTGTCCTACAACAACAGAGTGTCTTCAGTCAGAGGCTTCTTCAGATCTGCTGTAAGACGGAGCACTACAGGAGATCCTTCCTGCCCACAGCCATCAGCATCTACAACGGCTCTTTGAAGAAACCTTCATAATGAGCCACAACAACATTTAATTTCCCTTTGGGATTAATAAAGTATTTTTGAATTGAATTGAATTGAATTAATGTATGGACGGTACCGGTGCTAAATGAGGAGATTAATACTTATGTTGGGATCACAGCCATGGATTTCAACATTAAACTCCGGTACAAACTTTTCTGGAACTTTCAAAATAAATTGCATTTAACTGACTTTCAGCACAACTTCAGAAGGGGAAAGGGGGTAATGGAGGACTTCCCATGATGCCACTGCCCGTATAAAACCCCCACCTTCCCAATGGATCTTTCTCTTCCCCGCCGGTGATCATTGGGATAGGAGGGGAAACAAGCGCGCTAATGTCTCTTTTCTGGCAAACAGACATAAACTCTTCAACTGGATCCAAGGGTGTCATAAGATCATGCAATCATATGCACAAGATAAGTAGAAATGAATCACTGTGTGCGTATCTGGTGATTTTCATTCATGAACGAGGTAATCAAGGTACAAGCGTTGCTTGACTATTTTCTCTGAGATCTGCAGAAGCGAACTGTTTCCAGAGAGTTCCCAGCACGATGCCGAGTGCAGCAGTTTCCCAAGGAAGGACAACGGAGGCCGCATCAGTGTGGTAACGTGCAAGTTGGTGGGCCCGACAGAGCGGCCGCACCTTCAAACCCCTCCGCAGCTAAGGAGGTTAGATGTAGCTAACCATTGTTCACTGTGGATGATTTCTTCAAACTTCGTCGTCGCCCAGCCAACTCCTCAGCACGGTTCATGAGGTTAGGGTTTGGGCAGAACAATAATAGAAAGGTTTAGATTGAAATAATCTAAACGTTTTCCATTTTATGAAGTTTGGTTTTGTTTGTGTGAAACTCAGCTATTTTAGTGCTAGCAGGATGTCTGCAGCACACGATAACTAAGTAAACACTGTTAAGCCCCATTTCTCCAGAAAGTTTTGGCTCTTTTCCAAAATATTTCCTTAAATGTTTTACCATTTCCCTTAATAATATTTCTTTAAATATTATTTTAATAAATAAAGTCAGCTAATGAGACACCATTGATAATTAGTCATCCAGAAGGTTGGTTTTATTCAGCAGATCATTCTTAAAACATCATTTTATTAAAATAATATTTTATCTTATCTTGCATTGTGAATGGTTGTCTAAATGTTTGCTGATTATTGCCTAAGTTAGTTCCAAGACTAACTTAACTTCACTTCCACATTCTTCCAGATACTCCTTGGTTCTCAAACATAAACATTGCATGGTAATGTTGCATCACTTTTTTGGTCATGGTTTTCAATCATCTTTAATCAACTTGTTTATATTGTACATAGCCCATTAGTCTTCGTTATTCTTTAATTCTGCTTGGTAGTTTAGTTGGATTGTTTTAGCATAGTAAAGGGTTTGTTGACTGAAATATGTTTGACTTTGAGTTGACTTATTTGTGTTAATAAATTCTTGTATTTTAAGATATTGTGTGATTTCATTCCATATGTGTGCAGAGTTTTGCTGTTCAATAATGTCAGAGCTTGTCTCACACCTTTCTTTTTTGTCCTAATACCATCACCTTACTGGGCTGGTATTCACAGGACAACCCTTAACAGACAGAAATATTATTTGATAAAATATTAATATTAAATAATATCTTCAGATTCATAATCATAACACTTCTGTTTTCCTGAGCTGAAGAGTAACATTCTGATATTTGTATTCAAAAGTAATGGTCAAGAAGTATGTTGTGTCATTTTGACCAAAACATCCACACAGTGACACATGGTGGTGGTAGCATCATGCTATAAGGATGCTTTTCCTTAGCAGGGATAGAGAAGCCGGTTAGAAGTAATTAGATATTCGCTGGAGCTAAATACAGTGGAGCTAAATACAGGCCAATTCTAGAAAACAAACCGTAGTGTCTGCAGAAGATTTGGGCCTGAAGTGGAGATTTACTTTCCAGTAAAAAGCATTCTTGCTGACCCAAAGCATCCACTTATTACTGCATTCAAACTGCTACCCTCCGGTAGAAGGTGCTGCTACCCCACTCTTTCAAAAAAATAGAACAAATATATCTATCTATCTATCTATCTATCTATCTATCTATCTATCTATCTATCTATCTATCTATCTATCTATCTATCTATCTATCTATCTATCTATCTATCTATCTATCTATCTATCTATCTATCTATCTATCTATCTATCTATCTATCTATCTATCTATCTATCTATCTATCTATCTATCTATCTATCTATCTATCTATCTATCTATCTATCTATCTATCTATCTATCTATAAATCACATGAACCCAAGGAACTCAAAGTAGAAACTGAAAGTACAGTATTTTGGGGTTTGAGGCCCTGACAGTATGAAAGCTACTACAAGCCTATTCTTTGGAAAAGGATTGCATTTTTTTTTTAATTGAGCGAGTCCATCTTAATGCACAGTCCAAACCTGCTATAGTTTTCTACTGTATTTTTTCCAGCTTTTGAAGACAGCAGCATCCAGGAAGTGAAAATTAGTTAGAAATTAGAAGTGAATCAACAGGCTTACAACATCTGATTATGGCTATCAAGAGCATTGCTCATGCAAATAACCTGCCAGAGAATAGGTCACCCAGCAAGATCACATAATATACCACCAAGTTTAGTTTGAATTATCCCAGGATAAAGAGAAATGATACTGTTATTTAATCAGTGGCCATTTACACAAAGTGAATGGCTTCTATCTTGACTTTGGTTTTGGTTTGTTCAAGTTTGCCTCAAAGTAAACTTAGGTCGAGAGAGGTCTGAGATCAAGTAACTAGATAAGCTAAAACAAGTAAACACAGACATGTAATGAAATTATGTAAAAATCTTAATCTGATATGACGAATTCTTATATGAAACAGATCTATTTCTAATAATTTTTTTTATAACTACCTTTCTGACTGACATCAACATGGATTGATATGTTGCTTGAGTAGTGATTTTAGAATTGATGGTTCCCATACTCACATTTATTAACTCTGTATTGACCTTTTTCCAGGCAAACGTTATGTTAAACTGTACAAGTGGCTAGTGGCCAAACATTACTGTGGTTACAACAGAGCACAAGCACCTATTTGGTGATAGTACAGATACCAGTTGCTAAAAATACTACTCATTGGTTATTGTGTCATAGTCACTCAGTGTACAGATCAGGTGAAAATACTTCAGCCACAGCTATTTTTTTAAAGGTTTTAAAATTGTTTGGTTAATAAGATACTCAACATCAATCAATGTCTATATCAGTTAATGCTGGACTTAGCAGATAATAAGCACTATTTTATTTTGAGGTTACCATAACAGCTCTATTGTAATGTGTGTTGCTTGTTTGAACTATTTGTCACCCTATGAAAGCAAGAGATAAATGTATTTGTATTTGTTCTGTATTTGTACCAACCGGCTTTGAACACTGAGACCACAGCTAAGTCTGAGCTGATGTTACCTGAAGAAAGAAAAAAAACCTCTTTAATAAGCACAAACAGGTTATTTGTTTTTATGTTGTCTTTCAAGTTTTCATGGATTTCCAATTTGTCAGTGGTTAAGCAAATTCACCAATAAGGAATTGGTGTGGCTCAGCTGTCTTCCCTACTAACTGTGACTCATTTTGTTATTATCAACATGCCAGCTGATTGGCTGATGATTCCTAACTCAGCCTACCTGCCACTGCTGTGATTGGCTGGGCTATTCCTGTACACATATATATATAACCAGAGAGCCTTGATAGGTGTATTTTTAGAAGGACATGATGAAGCATGCAAAGATAATTTATGTACAGAATGAGATTTTTGCCAAAAGGTGGCACCAGCATATTGTATAGTAGGCACAGATGTCATCTTTTGAATGTTTTTTCTAAAAACAGCATGACAATAACATTAGATATATGGAACATTTATCCAATAATGATAGTTTTTTTTGTCCAATGGTTACAGCATTTGTTTTTGTGATGATGATGATGTGAGCTTCTTAGACATTTATTTATCGCTTGTTGTTTTTCAGAATAAAATCTTGTATCTAAAATGCACATATATGTATGCAGACCACACCTAATAGTTAAAGACAGGATGGACAATGAAGAAGAAGTAGAAGTTTGGCCAGAAAGCCACCTTTTCACGTAAACTGGATTAGACTGTAGCTCACTGGATACTGTTGAAATACAAGGATCACATAGGAGCACAGGAGCACCCAGGGGCTTATAGAGTGGTTTAGGCATGACATTCCTCCTTAATTTAATAATTTTAATAATTTCACATTTAGAAGGGCTGGTAAGTTAAGAAATAGAGATTTTATATTACTAGTTTTTTAAAATGTAATGGCCACTACTTAAAGTTTTAAAACTGACAAAGAATCACACTTTCAGGAATTTCACTTAAACAATTTATTATCAATTACATTTCATTATAATACACAAAGCACCATCAGGGGACCTATATAATAATGTTTGCAAAGGCTTTTGTTCACAATTAATTTAATGGTGAGAAGTGATTAATTAGAGGTTTTGCAAGTAATTAATGTCAATTAAATGTATTTGATCCCATTTTAACAAATATTCAAATTTGACATTATAGCAATACGTTTTTCAGTTCAGAAATGGTTTACAGATACATCAATAAATAGACAAATACATGAACTGAAACAGTCACATTAAAATATTCTTACTTGTTTTTTACAGTTGTACCAGGAACATGTTTCACATTGAGACAATAACATGGACTTGAAATGCTGTTGTACATCCTGTGCTTCCTCTTCATAGCTGACAGACAAACTTTAGGTGCATTGCCACTACCTACTAGTGGTGGTAATGCACCTTAACGCGTGTTAATACATGTTATTTCCTTATGTAATAATTAATCAAAATGAAGGCCTTAAAATACCATTACCAAATTTAATCAATTGACTAAACTGACACTGACATACAATGAAAAAGGAAAATGATGCATTTCAAAAAATATAAAACATGTTTTTCTGCCTTTTGTCTTAGTTTATTTTTTAAAGGTGGGGTTTTGTAAAGTTATTGTCAGAAAAAGTTCTGAAGATAAAGTTAAGGTTGTCATTGTTTTCTTAGACAAACAGCATTCGTGTTCCTATGCCGAGGTTTCATAAAAATTGGGTCTGCTGGCTGTCTCAATCTGCCTCATCAGATGGATCAGCTGACCGAGATTCTGCTAGAAAAGTTTCAAAACCACCATGAGAACTGACAAATTACAGGTACCTACTATATGTCATGACATTGCAACAACAGCCTGTCTCAAAATTCATGTCACAAGGTAAAGATTACTCCATGCGTAGCAGATTTAAAGCTGACAAGTCAGCCCTGATGAGGCAAGTTAGTGTAGCTAGCAGCCTCAACAATGTAATTTAATCTTCTTTGACAGAGTGAACACAGGGTTTGCTTGCACACAAACATGCCTTCGGGCCAGCCTTGCAGGTTTTACTCATCATTCAACAGTTTAATATTTCATTCTGAAAGGTGGCAATAATAAAGGATCAGGAAAAACCTAAAACACATATCTAAAATCTTGTTGTATGGTGAAAACATTTGTCCTTACTATACATGGACATTTTTTTTTCTTAAATACAAAAGCTACTTTGCGGTGGCAAGATCTGCTGGCGAGGAGTGCTGGGGGAAGGACGGCAGATTTTTCGCATCCACCATAATTGTTTTTTTGTTTGTTTTTTTGTTTGGTTGTTTTAATAAGGCAAAATGTTTTCCTGCAGAGTTTTTGGGAACAAAGAATGGGGGAAATGCCCAAACTAAGCAAAATCTGTCCCATTCGCTTTCAATGTTGATTCAGGTTATAGCTCAAAGATACTTCATAAATCCATTTTACACAGATATACTGAATATACCACCTGCATACTTACATGTGTAAACACAATCCGTTCTGTTAATGAACTATAGGTAGGAAGGTATAAAGAGGTGAGCTGACCCAGAGTAGCATTAGTAGTGTTGTAATTATTCTGTACTATAAGGCTATAAGGCTCTGTTATCTAATAGATTCTTTACTGTCACTTCATTTAACTAAGAAAAAGATTCACAGCCCTTTGCTATTAGATTTGTAGTCATCAAGGTCATTTTAAGGTCATTTTGTAATAATCCTTTAAAAAGAAGAGAAAGATGTTATGCGCAATTCATTGCGGCTTCTGTTGTCATATATTTTACTTATTGTCAGTCACTGATGCTTTTGCATGTTTCTGCTCTGTGTGTTTTCTTTCTTGTATAGTGCTGAAGTGTAGCTGCAGGCTTTTTCAAAATCTCCCAAAAGAGTTGGTAAATCTTCTTTGAGTGTATAAGACGTGCATTTAAAACCACACTTGCCGTTAAGGTTCACACTTTAGAATATAGGAATTGCATACTTCTTGGTGATATCACAAACAGCTATAACAGGGTCAATATGACTGTGCAGTTTCATATTTCAACACATACATCTGGTGCCTGGTTTGAAGAAAGAAGAAATACAGCATGTTCCATTTAATTTTAAAAGCCACATTACTACACTGTCAGTTTATGTGCACATGTGAATCTCCTCTTCTCAAAAGAAATTGTTTCTTTTTTATAAAATGTGTTGAATATGAGATAATGTTTTGTGCAATGTGGGGGAATCAATTTATATTTTGAAAAACATTGTGTAAAATACTAACCTATGACAGAAACATACATTTTAAAACTTCTACAGCCACATCATGAGCATGTGGTATCCACTCACCTGATTTCAAGTTAGCTTTTAGAAGTGTCACGTTTTTTGTATGTATCGAAAATGGTTTGAGTCAATTTCCAATGAATTAGTGCAACCAATGAATTCACCACATTTTCTTATTTTCAGCAATTTAGCTGCAACACCGCAGACCCAAAGAGGATTGGTGGATAGTTAGTTTTCAGTAAGAAGCTTATGTGTTGTTTTTTCCATACAGAAAAAAAACAAACTATATGAAAGTTCATTATCCATCACTATACTTCTAACTGGCCATTACTTGAGTAGACCCATAACTAAACCCTGTGGTCGGATCTTCAATGTAAGAGGACAGAGCTAGTGCTTACACACTGTTAACTTTTAACGTTGAATCTTTAAAGTGAGTATCAACAAGGAAACGAAAAAAGGACACCAATGAGTCATAACAAAACCGCAAAGTACTGAACGTCCAATTTATAACCTACTGAATAGACTGAGTGCATTTTTTTACAGAAGCTCACTCTAAAAAGAATTACCTGCAGATTGTAAGAGCTCATTGTTAAAAGTTGCTATATTTCCAATTTATATGTAAGAAGTGAAAGTTTTACGTAAATGCTACAGCACCATGCAAAGTCAAGAAAATAGGGGAACCAAAAGAAAAAGAAGGGGGAGCAGGAATATGAACATGCAGAAAAGTTTATTTTTCCACCACTCCCTCTTTTTGTCTCAGCTTTTCTCTTCACCCTGCATGGCAGTTGGATATTTCAGGGTAAAGGTATCTAGTTTGTCTAGTTGGTCCTGGGTCTGCCTTTGGGTCTAGTCCTAATGAGACGTGCCTGAAAACCTCCAAAGGAAAGATACTAGGAGGCATCCTGTTGAGATACTTGAACAACTACTTTCAGTACAGAGGAGCTGGAGCTCTGCTCGGAGCTTCCACCCTCCAAGGCTGAGTCTAGCCATCTTATGGAGGAAGCTGATTTCAGCTGCTCATATCCAGGACACAGTTTTTTCAGTCATGGTCCATATCTTATGAACATAGGTGTGGGTAGAAAAGTAGAAAAAACAGCAATATGAGAGCTTAACATTTTGGCTTAACTCTTTCTTCCCATGACAAACCATTGAAGCAACCCAAATATGAGGCCCGGAGGTTTCCAAACCAAAAAAACTCTTTTCCACAACAATGCCCTGAGACCCTGTGGCTAATGATCACTATATGTTTCTCAAAATGACTAGTGGGTTCTTTTTGTGATGTAATTTCAAACACCCTATTGCACCAATCACAATATTACTTAATCTCAAACTACAGTGTGCAGAGACTTCACTCACCTTCAGGATACTGGTTGTTTGAAATTGAAAGTAAAACTGAAAGGATGAGCTACTTTTTGAATAATGTACCTTGTAATAATCTGACTACTTAGGTCCTACTAATGGGATGCTGATATTTCATTCCCAGATGGTCTGTTGATTTTTTAAAATAGAGCAAAAAATAAATAAACAGTAAATAAACAAGCCGAACACTAATTTCCACACCCCTGATCCCAGTTTACACAAACTATTCAGAATGACAGTATATCAAAAATGTGAAAGGACTTGATGGTACACCAAATCTCCTCACATTTAGAACTACAGTGGGGAGAACAAGTATTTGATACACTGCCGATTTTGCAGGTTTTCCACTTGCAAAGCATGTAGAAGTCTTTAATTTTTTATCATAGGTACTCTGCAACTGTGAGTGACGGAATCTAAAACAAAAATCAAGAAAATCACATTTGTGGATTTTAAGTAATTAATTTTCATTTTATCGCATGACATAAATATTTGATACATCAGAAAAACAAAACTTAATTTTTGGTACAGAAACCTTTCTTTGCAATTACATCTATCAATCAGATGTTTCCTGTAGTTCCAGGCTTTGTGCTTTGGGTAGTTGTCATCCTGGAAAATGAATGCCCTTACTGAGGCAAGGAGGTTGTTGGCTATGATCTCCTGATACATGGCCCCATCCATCCTCCCCTCAGTACAGTGCAGCCTTTGGGTATCTGGGACCCTGTCTGTTTTTTTGCTTTCTGCTAACCTTATTCGTCCAGCACAGGGTGTCAAAGCTACAGGAGGAACGTGGATAGGTGTTTTCCATCTTCTGATTGCTGTGTACGCTACTTAAGCCGTGGCTGCCTGCTACTTGTCGCCTAAGTGTTGAGGCTATGTGGTAACCAGCTCAAGCCAGCTTTCTGGTTTTGATCAGTTCTGTTTTCAGTCTGTTCTGACTTGTGTTTTTGCCTTAGGAAACTGTAACCTGTGTGTGCGACGATCCTATCATCGTTCCTCTAGCGCTTGGAGCCTTTTGGATTACCTGTCTGAATTCTGCATACACTCCAGGACCGAGTATTCTTCATCTTCTACTGGACCTATGCTACACTACGACAAGGGTACTCCTCCTACAGACCTGTTCACCCTCCAACGTAACTCCAGCTTCACCATCCGCTCACTTCCCACGGAGAGTACGAGTGCTGTGAACTCTACTTTAGTTTCTTAACTCCGTCTCCCCTGGCGGATTCCGTTCTCTCTCTAGTAAGAGCATTTATCTTCATTTTTGATTTATATATATAGATATATATATATATATATTGCCGTCTTTGTTTCTTACCTGCTCTTTTCCCTGCACAGTTGGAGAGACCAGACACCTGTCACTTCCTTGTAGGATTTAGGAAA
This sequence comes from Girardinichthys multiradiatus, assembly GCF_021462225.1. Lineage (NCBI taxonomy): Eukaryota > Metazoa > Chordata > Actinopteri > Cyprinodontiformes > Goodeidae > Girardinichthys > Girardinichthys multiradiatus. Next base: position 14,332,937 of record NC_061814.1, read on the forward strand.
TAATATACTTCTTTTCACCGTGAGATTATCTCTGCTTGTGTTATTTCTGTATGTGGGTCAGATCAGTGTCAAAAATGATGTCCGAACACTCAGGCCAAACAGACCCAGCAGAAAGTCTCAGTAGAACTCTGTCTGAACATTCTCACCAGATTCCCTCACACGATTCAGCTCTCCGTTCACTTTCTGAACAGATCCAACAGAATAATCAGCAAATAGATCATATTGTCTCTTTACTCCAGCATTCTTTAAATCTTCAGACCTCCGAGTCCTCTGAGAGCGCTGTAGCAGCTTCTACTTCTCAACGTCTTTCACAGTCTCGCGACGTCACTTCCCCTATTCCGGAGAAGTTTTCTGGTGACATTGATCACTGTAAGGGGTTTTTGTTGCAATGTACTCTCGTCTTTAACAGTTCTCCTGATAGTTTTCCCCATGATGATGCTAAGATTTCTTATATACTTGGATTACTTACTGGACGGGCCTTACGTTGGGCTGAGGCTCGTTTTTCTGACTGTAATCAGTTTGATTGCTCTTTTGATGATTTCATTCTTGAATTCAAGCTGACTTTCTCCTCTGAGACGGACCAGACTAGCGTCTCTCGCCAGTCATGGGCTTTGAATCAGAGGAACAGACCTATCTCTGAATTAGCCTTAGAATTTTGTACTCTTGCAGCTGCCTCTGGCTGGAATGATAGTGCTCTTAGAACAGCTTTTTTCCAGTCCCTAGATGAGCCTTTGAAGGATGAGTTAGCTTTGATTGATGAACCTAAGACCCTTAATGGGCTAATATTGTTAGCCACATGGATTGACAGTCGTATGCGTGAGAGAAGGAGAGCTCGTTCTGAGCGTTTCATGGTTCGTTCTTCACTTCCTGCAGACTCACAACCCAATGCTAGATCTCTCCCTCTAGTAGTCCTGCCTGAACCTGAACCCATGCAGGTAGGCCGCACTCATCTTACCCCTGAGGAGAGACAACGGCGTAGACAGGGGAACCAGTGCTTTTACTGTGGCTCATCCAATCACCTTATTGCAGCTTGTCCAACCTGTCCTACCCGGCCAAAAGACAGGGTCCGCTAATTTTTTCGGGGGAGCTAACGGACCAGTTTAATGATTTTGAAGCCCCTAGATTTTCCCTACCAGCCACCTTGATTGGTAGTCAGCAGACTAGGAATCTTTTAGCACTCGTTGATTCTGGCTGTGAGCAGAATTTTATCGATAGCAAGTTGGTAGAACTGGCCCAGATTGAGATTGAGCTTCTGGATGCGCCACGATTAGTTTCTGCCTTAGATGGACGGAGGTTGCAGAGAATTACTCACAAGACCATACCTATTGAACTAGTTCTCTTCAGAAATCATAGGGAGATGATTTCTTTTTATGTATTTCCGGTTTCTCAGTCTTCTTTAGTTCTTGGTTTTCCTTGGCTGCATAGACACAACCCTCATTTAAACTGGTCCGAGCTCCGCATTGAGGCCTGGTCTAATTATTGTCATTCCAATTGCCTTCAGTCGGCCCTACCTGTTAGGAACTCCACTGAGCCTAGTCCTTTTAGTGATGACATTCCTGACCTGTCCAGGGTCCCTGCAGTGTACCATGATTTAGGACTAGCCTTCAGCAAGAGTAGGGCTCTTACTTTGCCTCCCCATAGGCCCTATGACTGTGCCATTGACCTCCTTCCTGGGGCTCCACTCCCCACTAGTAGATTGTATCCCATCTCTGGACCTGAACGACAGGCCTTGGAGGATTACATTAATGACTCCCTGGCTGCTGGTATTATTCGTCCCTCTTCCTCCCCTGTGGGTGCTGTTTTTTTTTGTTTTGTTGGGAAGGATGGTTCCCTTCATCCTTGTATTGATTATCGGGGTTTGAACCAGATTGCAGTTAAGAATAGGTACCCACTTCCTTTACTTTCCTCTGCGTTCGAACCAGTTCAGAGATCTAATGTCTTTACCAAGCTTGACCTTAGGAGTGCTCATCATCTAGTTAGAATCCGCCAGGGGGACGAGTGGAAGACAGCTTTTCAGACTCCTTTGGGTCATTTTGAGTATTTAGTCATGCCTTTTGGACTTTGCAATGCCCCAGCAGTCTTCCAGTCGGTGATTAATGATGTGTTAAGAGATTTTTTGAACATCTTTGTTTTTGTGTATCTCGACGATATTCTGATCTACTCCAGAGACCTTGAAGAACACCATCATCACGTTCGACTAGTCCTTCAACGGCTGTTGGAGAACAGATTATTTATTTATTTTTATTATAAATTTTTTTTTACCGTGTCCTGTCCGGCAGAGTATCGCTCAGAATTGTTGTCTGAATGCCAAGAAATTGCCCAACAGATTTACTTTCACAAGCAGAGCATCACAGCTAATGCTTTAAAGCTCTGCTTGATATTTATAGAAGAAACTTTATTATAAACTTCTTTGGGAATATTTCAATTGTTACGAACACGAAGACTGAAATGAAAAGGAAAAATGAAGCTCAAAAAAGAGAGAGATGGGGAAAAAGGGGAGAAAAGGAGGAAAGAGTGGAGGAGAGAAAGAAGGACAAAGAGAATACAAGATTACACCCTGCTTGCTTATACACCTACAGCTGTTTTTTTTTTTTTTTTTTAACAAAATAGTACACGGTAATTCTGAATGTAAAATGTACTTAGTGAGAGGTGCAGCCCAAAATAGAACATCTGTGTATCTTTCAACACCTGAAGCTTAACACCTGTGAGTATGGGTGTGGACGCGCTTTTGTATACAAGGTTTCTCCACAAAAATATGCAATAGCGAGTGTGAGGACCCACAGGCCTGCCCCATGGTCCCTGGACGGACACTGAGGAGATCCGAGCCACAGACATCTAAAGGCCCCCCAAAGCACAAGAACCCCAGGAGAACCACCGCCGGGACTACCGCAACCCCCCCAGAGAAGAGCAGTGGAGAGTCCCAGGGGAACCACCAAGCAGCGACAGTGCAGAAGCCCCAGGGAGCCGCAGCGACGAGTCCACAGGCCCCGCCGGCAGCCGTCCACGCCCAAGCAGATCCAGCCATGGACCCAAAGGCCCAAGACCCCGGGACACACCTCCCCCCAAGCAGAGGCCCGACAGAGCCCAGGGGGCCAGGCCCCGGCAAGCAGCCACCGGGAGTGAGCCAGCCCACACCAAAGCACCCGGCCGCAGACACTGAGAACTACAAGTACACCAGTGGGCAGAGACTCCAACCACCAGCAGGCGGTGTGGCAGGGAGGAAGCTGATCCAGGAGAGGGAGCAGTTCAAGACCCAACCTGTCGCCAAAAAAAAAAAAACAGGCACACAGTCACAATCACCCACTCCCACCCTCATGCATACACATAAAATCACTCACACCCAACATAAGGATAACAACAATGGACGTCATACACTCACTCACACTCCCCATGCATACTCTATACTCCCAGGTCCAGGCGCCTGTACCCCCTCAGGGCAACCTGCCCCCGGACCCAGGAGGTAGTCCCCTTCCCTCCTGGGGCAGAGGCAGGCAGACAGCGCCGGTACTGCCCAGACCCGGGTGACCCCGGCCCAGGTTCCGCCCCCCTGCCTCGAACCCAGTCCCCAACAACCCCCATCCACCTCCGGAGAGGGGGCTATGTACAAAAGAGGGGTCCACATGGCCCAAAGCAACCCGCCAACCGAAGCCGCCCCAGGACGGAGCAGTCCCGATCCCCCAACGAGCCCTGATCTCAACCCCATGAGTCTCCCACCCCCAGTGAACCCCAACAAGAACAAGAACCTCCCCACAGGGCCACCCCCAACAAGGACACCGATATCGAACACATCCCCCGAACCCAAACGGCACAAATCCCCACCCCCACAGGGGCACACCCCCACAGGTGAACTCCGTTGCCAAGAAGCCAATGAAGCCATACCCACACAGTGCAAGCTCCACACACAACCCCACTCTAAGAACCCCCGCCGCACCCCGCTCCCCCACCCCACAGTGCGCCGCAATGGCAAGGCAAGGGCCCTGCGCAGCGCCACCCCCGCCTACCGGCGCAACAGGGCAGACCCCACCCAGCACCGCACCCACAACCGGACCCCCGACCCCACACCATGATGGGACAAACTCATCCACCCAGAGGTCCCCGGCCAGCGGCAGGCACCCCGAGCCAGTGACACCACCACGCCCCCCTCAGCAACAAAAAACACTACATCACTGCCACTGCAATGACCGCCCAGGGAGAAACACTATCCAGCTCAGCTCCACCATCGCCGCCCAGCTGATCCAAACGCCAGTGACCCCACGCCCTAGAAGTGGACACAACCCCTCCATCCCACAGGCCGCAGCCCCTCCAAGCCATCCCCCAGTCCACCGCCCCGATCCTCCCTCGGACAAGACAGCCAGCAGAGCAGCACACCTCCAAGCCCGCCCAATCCCCCAGACAGTGCCCACAGCTCCAGCCCACCAGTCCACGAGAGGGATACATGCAGCCCAGCACCCGACCCCGGGCCAGGACCACGGAAGGAAGCCGTGGGCACCCCGCCGACCCCACCCCCAAACCCGGGGGCGCCCCAGCCCACCGGTCACCCGCACCCCCGCATGGCGCACCACGGCCATGCGGGGCAGTCCAGCCCCTCCATCAAAGCGGGGCCACATCCCAATAAACGTCGGCTAAGACCCCCCTGCCGGAGCCCGGCACCCCCCCCAGCCGGCAGACCAAGGCCCAAAGCCAGGGGCCGAGATCCAAGGGAACCCAAGCGATTCCGAGAGAGCCGAAACGCCAGCCCAGCACCACACAATCCCCAAGACCTGACCCCCAACCCCAGCTCAAACCCGACTAGAGGGCCCATTCCCTCTCCCGGCCTCCGATCACAGTCTGACCACAGATGGGAAATAGCGAACGGGGGTGTGAAAAGAGCCAAAGCCTGCCTCCGCCAGCTCAAATGTGGTGTTGATGCGCGTTATTGTAGTGTGCATTTAAAAAGAAAAATGCCACTCTGAACCCTCAATGTCTACATGCAATTATATCCTTAGAGGTGAGCGCAGGCACCAGAGGTTAGGCTACTAGGATACCCTTCCCTCCTGATGCCATTGAGTGCGCCCACCCCCAATACCCTACATGTAAATGTCATGAAAATGTTATAAGTGAGAGTGTCTAAGTTGTACAATAAAATTGGGGCACAGGCTGCCATGGGACCGTAGAGATGGAAAACCCTTGCGGCACTCCGATGGCGCACCCGCACCCCAAGGCCCTCCATGAGTGGTATTGTGACGGAGCTGGCAGAGGGAGGTGTCTGGGGATGGGGAGGGAAAGACTGGGGGGCAAACCGCTCTCCCAGGGAGCCAGCTCCCCGGCTGACCCCAATAGGCACCCTCGTTTGCCGAGTCCCAACAAAGGAGGGAGGCATAGGCACATCTGCCGGGCAAAAAACTAGGGACAGGTAACAGGCCCCGAGAACCAACTGAAAACCGGGACCAACGTCCCCAGCCCCTCAAACCCCGAACCCCAGCCCCGTTACCCAGTCCGCCGCCCAAAGTATTCACCGACCCCCAACAAAAAGGACCCAGCCACAAGCGCCCAAGCGGCCAAGAATGCGGCCCCACTCCAAACAAAGGAGAAGACCAGCCAGCCCAGCACATCCAAAATACGCCACACAATGGAGGGCACATGACCAGCACGCCCAGCCACCCCCGAACCCACGGGGCAGAGCCAACGCCCCCGAAGAACCAATTATTTATTAAGGCTGAGAAATGTGAGTTTCACCAGTCCTCTGTTACCTTCCTGGGTCTCATCTGAGGGGGTGGACAGGTTCGTTCTGATCCTGATAAGATCAAGGCAGTCCTTGAGTGGCCGATTCCTGAGACAAGAAGACAACTTCAACGCTTCCTGGGGTTTGCTAATTTTTACAGGAGGTTTATACGGAATTACAGCCAGACTGCAGCACCTCTGACTGCTCTGACCTCCACTAACTTGCACTACACCTGGACCCCGGAGGCAGATTCAGCTTGTCAGGCTCTAAAGATGAAGTTTTCCCAAGCACCAATCCTTATCTACCCTGACACTACCAGACAGTTTACCATGGAGGTTGATGCTTCTGATTTAGGGGTTGGAGCAGTTCTGTCCCAGACCTCTTCTTCTGATGGAAAATTACATCCTTGCGCTTTTTTTTCCCATAGACTAAATGATGCGGAGCGCAATTATGATGTAGGAGACAAGGAACTTTTAGCCATTAAATTGGCTCTGGAGGAGTGGCGTCATTGGCTTGAGGGAACCGGTTTTCCTGTCATTGTGTGGACTGATCATAAGAATCTAGCCTACTTACAATCTGCTAAGCGACTAAATCCCGGCCAGTCCCGCTGATCCCTATTCTTCTCCCGCTTCAATCTGGCCATTTCCTATCGCCCCGGTTCTAAGAACACTAAACCTGACGCTCTGTCCCGTCAGTTTTCTGCTGATGAAGCTGAACAGAGACCTGTCTCCATTCTGCCTCCTAGTTGGACGGTGGGTTCTCTTAGGTGGGAGATTGAGGACTTTGTTACCCGCACTCAGCGGGAGGAACCTGATCCAGGCACTGGTCCACAAGACAAGATTTTTGTTCCTACTATTGCCCATTCTCGTGTCATCCATTGGCACCATTCTGCTAAATTTTTGGCCCATCCTGGTACTAGTAGAACTGTGGCCCTTATTTCTAGAAGGTTCTGGTGGCCTACTGTCCACAAGGACGTGAAGGAGTACGTTCACGCCTGTATTGTCAGCGCTCGAAATAAACATTGTAACCAACCACTTGCTGGCCTTTTACAGCCCCTAAGCATCCCTGGTCGTCCTTGGTCTCATCTTGCCTTAGACTTTGTTACTGGCCTCCCTACCTCTCAAGGAATGACTACCATTTTGACTATTGTGAACCGATTCTCCAAAGCCTGCCATCTGATCCCACTGAAGAAATTGCCTACTGCTTTTCAGACCGCCCAGCTGTTGATCAAACATGTCTTCTGGCTCCATGGCATTCCTCAGGACATTCTGTCCGATCGAGGTTCTCAGTTCACTTCCCAAGTTTGGAAACAGTTTGCTTTAGCCCTTGGAGCTAAGGTTTCCTTGACTTCTGGATTTCATCCCCAGTCCAATGGCCAGGTGGAACGAATGAACCAACAACTCGAATCCACTCTCCGTTGCCTTTCGTCCTCCAATCCTGCTGACTGGTGTAAACACTTACCTTGGGTTAAGTATGCGATTAATGCTCACAAGTCCTCTGCTACTGGCTTTTCTCCTTTTGAGGTTTCAATTGGTTATCAGCCTCCCATTTTTCCTGCCGACCAAGGTGAGGTTTCTGTCTCCTCTGTTCGACATCATATTCGCCGTTACAGGGCCATCTGGAACTCCACCGTCCGGGCCCTTCAGCGGACTGCTGAGCTCAATAAACGGTTTGCTGACCAAAAACGCCGGCCGGCTCCTGTTTACCGCCCGGGGCAACGAGTCTGGTTATCCTCCCGAGTATTTCCCCTTAAATCTATTTCTAAGAAACTTTCTCCTCGTTTTATTGGACCCTATGTGATTGACTCCATTGTCAGTCCCACTGCAGTTCGTCTTCGGCTGCCTCATAGTCTTCGCATCCACCCCACTTTTCATGTCTCCCAGGTTAAGCCTGTGTTCACAAGTGCAAAACGCAACCCCTGTTGCTAGGCACAGACAATACACCAACTAATATTGAAAACACACATCTATGTCCAAAATCTTAGGCACTCTGCAGTGGCTGAAGAACTTAAATTGTTTTCAATTAAAGAATGTGACACTGCCCTAGTCTGTTGTTCGCAGTTTTTACATTCTACCTTAAACCCAAAGGGTTAAACCAAAATTTTACTTTCTTCGTAAAAGCACTTTTGACAACGTTTCTTGAGATAATTCACTTCTTACTCCTACTCTTGAGGCCTCCAGGCCAGCAGGAGGCCCTAGGCAGTTGTTACGTTTGCTATCAACTTGGTGGCCCCTGCTAGGAGGCCTCAGCCTATTAGAAAAATATCAAAACAGTTTTTTTCTTTATTTGTTAAAGATCATATTTTATTATTCTATGAAAAACTGTGAAATACCTTGGTTTAGTTTTTTTTTATGTTTTCTTTGGACATGATATTTCTGTCTGTAAAAGATGCAACTTCTTTATACTAACGTCTGTGGTCAAAGGAGATAGAACAACTGCAACCTTATAGGACTATCTGCAATAAATCACTCCAATATACACTTAAATGTTTAGCTTTGATAAAGCACATTCATCATTCCAACAATAAATAATCTTTTGTTGTTGGAATAGCGGCAGGTCAGGATGGTGAAGAACCAGCTTAAAGTAAGATATATATTTTGCAGCAGGTGTCTATAAGCTGTAAAAAATCATGAGCCTTTGATATATTGCAGAGAGGAGATGTGTGCAACCGTGTGACTGACTGATGTCGGAGCCGACCAGTGAGGCAAGGAAATCGGCGGACTTCGCGATGGAGGGTCTGAAGCCACTGCCCGCATTAGTACTGGACTCTAACAACTTGGCAAAGACGCGGAAGAGCTGGAAAGAGGAGTTCACATTGTATACAGACCTAATGATGCCCGATGCGGAGGAAACAACGAAAGTCAAGTTGTTTATCTACCTCCTCGGAGAGAGAAGAAGGGAGCTTTTGACCACGCTGGAGAGTGGCAGGACGTCAGACAGGAGGAAAGTGAGTAATATGATAGCGCTGTTTGACGTGCATTGTAATCCAAAATTGAACGAGACTGTCGAGAGATACAAGTTTTTTGTCAGGAATCAAGGACAAGACGAGAATATAGAAAAATATGTCACGGATTTGAGAATTTTGTCCATCACATGCAACTTTGGAGAAGTGAAAGACTCTTTAATTAGAGATCGCATTGTGTGTGGTACAAACAGCTCTGCAATGAGAGAAAGACTGTTAAGAGAGGACAATTTAACACTGGATAAGTGCATGCAAATTTGCAGAGCAGCTGAACTATCAAGAGAAAACAGCAGAACTATTCAAGGGAAAACAGTGGAAGAAATACATGCCATTAAAAAGAGTCCAAAGAGAAACAAGAAAGATGAGATTAACTGTAACTTTTGTGGCCACATACATGAGAAAAATAAGCACAAGTGTCCAGCTTTCGGTAAGAAGTGTAAGATGTGCGGAAAAGAGAATCACTTCGCCTCAAAGTGCAAATCCAAATGGGAGAAATTTAAGAAAGGCAGACCAAAACACACTGTCTCAGAGTCAAGTGAATCGTGTGAGGACATCATGATAATTACAGAAGTGCGTGTGAGCCAAGAGACTATAAACCAAGTGAAAGAGAAGCACAGTAAAAGCCAACAACATTTTGCAGGTATGATGTTGAATCATAAAGTGATTGACTTTCAGATAGACTGTGGCGCTACTTGTAATGTGATACCTCTGCACCTGCTAAACCCAGACACACAACTAGAAAGGACTGAGAAACTACTTGTGATGTACAACAAGAGTAAAATCAAGCCACTGGGGAAGTGTAAAGTCAAGCTCAAAAATCTGAGAAATGACAAGTTATACAGACTTGAGTTTCAAGTGGTAGACCAGGAAGATAGGATCCCCTTACTTGGGAGAAAAGCAAGTGAGGCAATGAAGCTGATTAAAGTTCAGTATGAAAACATAGACAACGTTGTGACAAAGCAGCGTACAGAGCAGACACAAGAAAGAAATGAAGAGTTAGCAAACTTGGACCGACTAAAGACTGAATTCAGAGATGTTTTTACTGGTGTGGGCTGTCTAGAAGGAGAATATAAGATAGAAATTGACAAAAGTGTCCCGCCATTGAAACTTCCAAAGCGCAGAGTGCCTGTTGCTATGATGGCACTGCTTAAGGAAGAGTTAAAGAACCTAGAAAAGAAAGGCATCATTGCACCAGTGGAGCACAGCACAGACTGGATAAGCAGTATGGTGTCTGTGAGTAAACCAAAGGGGAAAACAAGGATCTGCATTGACCCAAAACCACTGAACAAGGCCCTGAAGATGAGTCATTTTCCTCTTCCCATGATTGATGATATTTTATCGGAGCTCTCAAAGGCTAAAGTATTTACTGTGTGTGACGTGAATGGATTTTGGCATGTTAAACTATAGATAAGGACTCTAGCGACCTCACAACATTCGCGACCCCATTTGGGTGGTACCGTTGGCTTAGGATGCCAATGGGTATAAGCCCTGCGCCGGAAGTCTTCCAAAATAAAGCTGTTACAGGCACTGGAGGGCTTGTCAGGAGTGTATGTCATTGCAGATGATATACTTATCACAGGTGAGGGAGACACATAGGAAGAGGCCAATGAGAGCCACAAAGAGAACTTAAGACACTTTCTATTGCGATGCAGCCAAAGAGACATCAAACTAAATCCATCAGCTCAGGAGAGGAATACAGGAGACCAGTCATCCTGAGGCTCTTTATTTGGCGTGCATAGAACCTCAAGCGCTGCTCCAGCTCGTCAGGTGTTGCCTCAGAACACCGGGCTGGAGCGAGCCTGGCAGACAGTGCTGTGGCAGACGAAGATGCGGGCTTACTTGCTGCAGCCCTCGCGTAGGCTGGCTGGGAAACCACCTCCTCGCCAGCCGAACCACAGGAAGGTGCTCCACGCCGGTGTTTCTTGCGGCTGCAGGAGGACGTGGGCCTCACTGCCGGACCAGAGTGCGCAGCCAGAGGAGCAGGCGGAGAACGGCAACGAAGGGGACCTGTCCCCGGACATGGAATCGCCAACCTGGATCCATCATAAGCCAACTGCGGCACTGACAGCCCTGCAAAACGGCGCAGTGACTTCTCCGCCTCCCGAGAAAGGAAAGTAAAGAGGTCCATGGAGCTAGCCTGATGCTCATCTGCGAGGTCCGTTGTTGGCGGAAACTTTCTGTTAGGGTTTGCGAGATTTAGGACCCCAGAATGCAGACGAGCAGGCAGCGTGATGGTAAGTGAAAAAAGGTTTAATAACAAAAACTCACTCTCAACAGGAGGCAGGAACAAAACAAACGGGCCGGCAAGACAGGCATGGCATGATCAAAAAAAGCAAGACTTGGTTAGAGAACAAGACATGATCTGAGAACAAGACATGAGCATGAGAAAAATGTTTCCGCGACGACTAACTGAACAGGTGTGTATATATGGAGTGAAAACCAGGTGGAGCAAAGAGACAGATTAACTTGAAGCAGGTGAACAGAATAAACTTAATTGACAGACAGAACAAAACGTGGCTGGAGCAAAACAGAGACTCTTGAACACAAACTAGAAAAACATGAAGCAAAAGCATAACCAGATCCGAAAACCAAACTTGACAAAACATGAACAAGACGACAAAACAAAAGCATGACCAGGAAAATAAACAGAAACATGATTCAAAACTTGAACAGTGAAAAACATATGGAAAAAACCCAAAACCAAACAACCCCAAATCATGACACTTTCAGCCAGTGTTCAGAACAAAATAGGTCTTTTGGATTACAGGTGAAATGTCTTTAACAAATAGGCAAAGAGGTCCAACTGCCTTCTACTTAAGCATTTAGAATTAGAGAACAGTTTCACTTATGGCAGTGACAACATTTTCTTTTAAAAAGCCTTTGTTAAAGCATCCCTGTTCATTTAAGTAAGAGCATTGCAAAGCATTGTGACAGAAATGCAAACAATTCATGCATGTGCTATTTTTCGACCTATATTTCTGTTTGTTATTTCTATACTTCCCTTTTAGACAATCTCTTGTAAAATACAACAGTTACAAATGGCGGATCTGGCCAGATAAAGACTGATTAGTTTTCTAATCTAATACTCTATCTAATACCCTCGACCTAAGAACTAATATACAACAGCAAGTTGTAACTAGGAAAGTCTTACCTACAGTATATCTTCCATTGAAGAAATACAAATGAGGATGATAATATTATCATTATCAGTAGCATTATTATTAGTAGTATTACTATTAATGCAGTCCCTACAGTCAAAGTTGTACTGACCTGCTGTGGCAACCCCTGAATAAGGGAGCAGCTGACAACCCCCCAAGCCCCCCCACCCTCCCTTTATATTAACATTGCAAGATTTCTGCGGTTGGACCAACATATTGGTTGTAAACCTGCCGGAGCAGCTGGTGTTCAACTACAGGCCATGACTTTGTGTGTGGGCACGAGTGTGTGTGTGTGTGTGTGTGTGTGTGTGTGTGTGTGTGTGTGTGTGTGTGTGTGTGTGTGTGTGTGTGTGTGGTAAGATTGGTTTGAGACATGTCTGGGCATATTCTCACTCAGTGTTTCACAGGCGCCTGTACCTTCACGTCCTTCATTGCCTGGTTAACTTCCCTCTCCAAACTCACAGCCTATTAAGGGGAAGGAAGCATCAGCCTCTGAGTGTCTGTATAAAATCACAGAAAGAATTAAATTTAAAGTTGTAAATATAAAAAGGGAATGACATCAAAACCAATTTAGCAATGTACCAGTTCTAAGTTCGAAAACCAGAGGGATTTGCCAAGTGAACGGGCTAATTATTATTATTATTAGCAAAGGAAGTCCATAATACTGTATTTTTTGGTATTTTCTACTTTCAAGCACTATAGCAACTTGATCACTAAGTGATGATGTGTAGTGGTCTGTATGTGTGAAAGACAAAAATGGTCAGAAGTGCAAGCAAAACTGTTTTTGGTGAAGCAAGTTTTCTATACATGGTGGCCATATTGGATTTCGTGGTAAGGGTTGGTGGAAAACTTTCCAAGGGTTATGACTTCTATGAACTTTCCTGTTCATACTCCTCACTTTAAACTGCAGGTTTCAGATACGTGTTCTACTACGGTTTCAAAATTATGAATGATGCTGCTTGAAAATCTTGGTATGTAGTGAAATGGTAGTTGTAAAACGTTTGGGAACCCCTGCAATAATGCATTTCATAAAAATCGCTTAGCCATTTTCACAAAACTTCTCATGTGTATGGAGCCCCCTATTGGTGGATATTTGGAACTTTAGCAAAATGTTCAATGGCTCTGTTTAAATTCTATTTAACTCTATTCGCATACATTTCGAGCGAGAGGGATTTCTGGTGTGTAATGTGTGGATATCTCCAAAAGGAATTACACTAAGACATTTTACACAGTCTGTAAAACATCTCAACATCCTTACCATAATTCTTGCATTAAGCAGTTTTATTAACCAAGAAAAAGTTCTGTTCAGTGAGGTAATCCTACCTGTAAGGTTTTTTAACTTTCGCATTTATGAGGTGTTTTTAAGATTTAGAAGAATAGTGATAAGACTCTGCTTCCAGTGATTCACCACTGTCAAGAAAAACATGACACTCTGGGCCCAGTGTACACATGAATCACGCCTTGATGAGTATCTGCCTGAGCTAGGGACGTCAGAAGCAACAAAGACACAAAGAGTGACTCAATGTTATCTGAGCAACAAAAAAACAAAAAAAATGCCCCACCTGGGTGATTACCTGTCTGCCTGAATGTCATGCTGCCTCTGCTGAACCAGACTGCAAGTAAAAACAAGCGAGACATGTAGTGATTGTTTCACATGTTGTTTTTGTTTTGGTTTATTAATATATATATATATATATATATATATATATATATATATATAATTAGTCAGTTTCTTATCAAATTTTTTTTTGTGGTATGTTACGTGCAAATAGTTTTAACAGCAAGATAATATGATGATCAGAAACATAAGCTGGACAGTTTGTGTGCTGAATCAGCTCTTGGTAATAGTAAAGACTGGCAGTCAACTTTTCTTCTTCTTTTTCATAGTCATTAGATATCATGTAAAAAATAAAGAGGTAGGAACAACTGTTGTGTGTTAGTGCTTGTTTGTCAGTGAGAATTATAGAATGGAGAAGTAAAATGAAGAGCAGAAACCATTATGTGCCTGTTGACACATACCTCTATCTCTGCAGTGCTGCCAACTAAACTCTCTCTACCCTTTGAACAGTGGCGCAGTCAGGAGGGGGGAGGGGCAGGTTAAGTTGTTGGTTTAACAAATGAGTTGTCCATGCACAAGCAAATGCACCTGCATTTTCCAATTACCAGTAAATGCAGCCTCAAATGATGGTTAGAGTTTGCTCTGCTTATATAGTGTTTTAATTTACTTGTTTGTAGGTCAAAGAACCTCTGTTCTGTCTCTTTAAATTATTGCTGCTTGCACTGGTGGCCCAGCATGTAATACAGTGAGGAGGGTGAGCCTGGTAATCTGTATAAGGGACAGCTTGCCATGCACTGCAGAGGGCTGTAAGACGTAAGCTTGTAAGTTGAAGTAATTTGTTTAGCCTTTTCTCTGATGAAAGTCCAATGGTGACAGTCAGTTATGTTGCTGGGTCTAATATGTTCGCTTTGAAATGGATGCAAACTGTCTATATTTATATTTACACCTTGCAAACATGTTGTATTTTAGCTCTCATGCTGTCTCCAGCTAACTGCATTCTACCCGTGAGAGACACACAGTTTACATGTTTTGGCAAGCGAAGCGAGGTATGTCACCTTATAGATTTATATTGTTCTTTTCTTATAACATATAAAAGTGTTTGGATGACTTGAATGTAACTGTGGCACCTGTTTTTTTTTGGGCTTATTTGCCTGTATTTAGGATTTTATAACAATGTAAAGCAGAATGTATGATAACGTTCCCAAAGCAGGACTGTGATGCAGTTTTTGAGCCCCCCCACTAGAGGTGCAGCTGGTTTGTGAGTAATGTTAAGAACAGATGTAAACAAATAGTGTTTAAGTTAACAGTGAAAATTTGTCAGGAGCTGAATTTATCAGTTTATGTAGTATTTTTGAGAGTGTGGCTTCATAAGGCTGCTAAGTTGTGTATATTGTTCAATAAGGATAATTTGATAATTAGGTTTGTTGTTGATCTTTTCTGTTAGCTCTTTTTACTTAATACAGTATAATATATGGCTAACAAAGCTAGGTTTTTACCTTGACCTATTACCTATTTATACGCATTTTTCTTAATTGATCTCAACATAAGTGACTGAAACACCAAACTGGAGTAATGATAAAATGCTGTATTTCATTTGTTATCAAATATAGTATAGGCTACAAATAAAGGCCTTTAAGCCTATTTCCTCAGCTTACAAGAGAGCATGTGGCTGTAATATTCGTTGTAATCTACTGATATAAATTGTGATTACTTTAAATTATAATTTGTGTTTTTTTGTTTTGTAGAACCACACACACCTGTACCTGTATACCTGAATCTGCTTATTAAAGAAACCGGTAAAGCATCACCTGGTCTGATCATTGACTTGAGGGGGAATACAGGCATTTAAGTGTACACTCTGCAATTATCACCATAGTAAACTGGAATTACCATATAAATCACCATTACAGTTAATGCATTCAGTAATGTTTAGAACCTTGTTTATCAAACACTGAGCATCAATTTATGTTTAGTTTGCTGTTTCTACGATGCTGGAAAGTGTTCTGGAGATGCAAGGGTTATCCTGGAAGCTCTGAAAAGGAGAAATAAATATCTGCACTCGAGAGAATCCCTTCTGTGATTTTTTTTTATGTCAAAGGCTTATATGTAGGCTGTAAAACTGCAAATGCTTCTTCTAGTTAGTATAAAATATGTTTGTCATAACAAAACAAAAGACTGATGATTTATGATGATTTTGTTTTCTTTCTAGCTCCTTTTATACAGAAATAGTACAACATCGCAGCATTTTTCAAAGCCAGTCATTGATTTTGATTTTGGTGTGCCACCCTGAGATTTTTATTGCCCCATGTTGTCCAGCCTGTGCAAAAATACCTGGGGGTGCCACTGCCTTTGAAATATCATATTATTTACTTATTAGTACACACACACACGCACACACACACAATTATTAGGAAAAAAATACTTCCACGGTCAAATACAGGAACAATACATATTGTACTTACTGAACTCAGTTTGACCCAAGACCTCTGCAAAACTAATTTCCTGATTGCAAACTCAAAAGGCAAAACACTTCTAGAGGGCAACAAAATCATAAAGTATAAATGATACAAATTCCAGCATTTATAGCAGCAGGGCGCAGGGAGTGACGTATGACAGACACGTTTGTTTGTTAAAAGTTACTATTTCTGGTCATCCTAATAGTGAACTTACTTTATCTCTTACATCTGTCACACTGCTGCTTTTCGTCTTAGCATTTCAATGGTGGGCTGCACAGTGACCCAGTGGGTAACACAGTTACCTTGCAGCAAGAAGGTCTGGTCATGTTCAATTATTTTGCATGTTCTCCACGTGCATGTATGAGTTCTCTCCTCCCACTGTCCAAAAACCTGACTGTTAAGTCTAAGGTTAATTGGTTATTCTAAAACTGCCCTTATGTGTGAGTGTGTGTGTTGTTGAAGCACCCCCCCAAGGGGTGTTCTGCGTGTTCGTTTATTCACCGTAAGCTGAAATAATTCACAAGACATTAGAATAAATCACACGGAGACAGCTGTATGTAATTCAAGTACCTGGACCAGGGAAGCTATCTGTCATGTGATCACAACACACACCGAGACGACTTCGGAGCTTCTCACTGGGCACATGGCTTTTATTAAAACACATGAAAATGAACAGCGCCCCTGTTTACAGTTTTTTCACACATATGGTTACGTACATAAATTTTCCTGCCTACCATATTAGGATATGTTCCTGTCTCCCAGCACCTGCACTCTGCTTTTCTGCTGATATGAGAAGGGAGTGCTTGGCCCGTTAATCTTTTTCACATCCTCTCCCTATCCCTACAGTTCTTCAGTATTTTTCTGCTTCACCACACTCAAGGCCAAGTTTGTGCAACAACACTTCTGCAGGCCACAATGTCTTATACTAACACAGGTTATACATTTTATTTCCCACATTGTTTATGAACATAATAATAACACACTGGTTATGAACATAATAACAATTAATGCACACACATAATATATCTCCACAGTGTGCATGGTTGTTTGTCCTGTGTGTCTCTCTGTGTTGACTTGTGATGAACTGACGATCAGTCCAGGGTATACCCTGCCTCTTGCCTAATGCAGCCGCTGGAGATTGAGCCAGTTCCCCCCGTGATCCAGCACAGACAAGCAGGTATATACAAAGGATGGATGGATTTCAATGGCATACAAAAAACACTCCAGCATTTCGTTTCTAATCATCTAATGAAATTTGAACTGAAGCACAAATGTACCACTAATTTGGAATTTGGGTAAATGCTATGTAAATGTCATAGCATTGACTGAACAAAAACACTAATTAATATAATTTTATGTTATGAAGATGCTCCATCTGCACCAATGAAGATTGACTCACTTTAGCTTGCAGAACGCTTAGAGAGTGGCTTCTATGGGAGGACAATCCAACCTAGTTCCTGAGGAATTCAGTTGAAATTGATCCACCTGACAGAAGATTGTCAGGTGATTATTTAGTATAGAAGAATACAAACAAAATACAAATAAAAGAAGATGTTGAGTTTTTAGTTATTTATTGCATTCTGTTCTTTGTGTGTTTTGGTTTATTATCTTATGTTTGCGTTAGTTAGATCTTTATGTGAGGAAGATACATTATTAGACTGAATTTATACTTTGCATCTTTATGCACATGCAGTATACGCTTCATTGGTGTTAGACGTAACGTTGCATGAAATTCCTTCACACTACAACTAGCCATAAAACATCCAACCTTTAATTTCAAAGGTAACAGCCCAGGACATTTTGGAGTGTGTCTCTCTTTCTGCAAAAACATTTGGTTACTTCCTTGAATAAAAAGTGTAATCTTAAAGATTCAGAAGGTCTTTGACCATTTTTGAAGTCACTTCTTTTATACACATACATTATGTATTTGTCCCAAATGCAAATTATATCCTGACAATTGTTTCTTTCATGAGTCCAACATGAGAGAAACAATCAAAGTAAGCAGACTAAGAAATATCCTGCTGGGCCTAAATTCACACCATTATTGTAGGATCCAGCAGATTAAAATGTCAAAATCAGACTTCATTTACCTTGATTCTACCTTTGTCTGGTAGGTGTCTGATTAGGTTATATGATAAAGCCAAAGCCACAGACCAACAAATTGTTTCAGTCTGAACTGAAAACCTACAGAAGTAGAGAAAGCTCATAATATAAAGTTTGTGGTTGCATGTTTGACATGTTTGACATCAGAGAGTATGGGTATGGGTACTAAATGTACATCCTTCAATCAAACGAGGTGTGAAAAGTTTGACATGTGGGCGGGACTTCCGGTGACTGGGACATCCTAGGGCGGGCCTTCCGGTGACGTAACCGGATATCGTCATTAACCGGATGTTGTCATTAACCGGATGTTGTCATTACAAGGAAGCGAATCTTTCTAATGTATGTTTTTAGATGTTTTTTACATCTAAAAACAAAACATGTTGTTTATCCACTTTAAGGGTCACTCAGGTTAATGCAGGCACGTCAGACAAAATTCTGATAAAATTAAAGGTACCATTTAATGCAGGCACATCACACAAAATTCTGAGAAAAAGAGAAAACCTGACAGAATTGTAAATTCATTTTGTTTTAACGCAGGGGTTATTTACATGCTATTTAGAAAAGAAGGATGAATTGGCTTCTTTTGTAGAGATGAACTGAAAAAAAATAAACATGCAGTTTCTCCACTTTAAAGGAACAGTCAATTTAATGCAGGCACATCACATGAAATTCTGATAAAAAGAGAGAACCTGACAGAATTTAAAATTCTGTGCTCAGTATGCTGTTTCCAAATTAGAAATGGATTCTACAGCTAAAAGACTTTGTCTGGAATCATGAGAGACTTCATTTGGTAAAATGGATGATAATTTTAGTTATCTTAAGCTTTTCTTTTTTCATCTAAGAGCAATAGTTATTGAGGATTTAGAGAAAACAGTTTTCTCCTCATCGCACGTGGGAGCCAGAGGTTGTAACCTGTATGTCTATGTAAAACGCCACAAAAAACTGAAAAAATAAATAAAGGTTATAAAGTCCTCAGACATGTCACTGTTTATTGAATTATGGCATCCGCAGCTGTTTCTTGTGTATTGTCTCAGACAAAGTCTTCACACCAACTGTAGTCAAAGTAATTAAGAGGACTGTGCTCTTTTCCTGGCCCAAAGTCTCGAGCATTGCCTCTGACAATTCCCATCCCTGTTTATTGAATTAACACGTGTTGCACTGTTGCTGAGGTGTTTCGGGGGGGTGTGGCCAAGGGCCGTAACTATGCGCGCTGATAGGATTTCGTCATTAGAAACAGAGAAGGTGGCGTAGTCAGTCATCCTGGTTCTATCGAGAGATACAACGCAATCTTTACTGGGAGACTGGCTTCAAATCTGGTAGCTAAAAGTTTATTTTTAACCAATTACACTGAAATATTTTTAGAACACTTGTAAAGAGAAACAAAAAAACGTCGGAACATATTTCAGGAAACGAAGAAGGTGGTCAACATTCTGCTTCTATCGAGAGATACAACGCAATCTTCAGTATTAAGTATTCATCTTTAAGAATTCTTTAAGTGCTTGTGAATGCTCGTTGGATAATAAAAATGTTTAACTTATATTCTTTAGAACCCACGAGTGACGAGATGGATGGTATCGCTTTTATACAGTCTGACTATGGTAATTATTAACTGCAACAACATCTGGTTTAGTCAACTGATGAATGCTATTTTGTGATTAAAAAAATAAATGAAATAAATTCTACTGACAGATTTAACAAGAGACGTATTCCTGAATGTTGGAGAGGTCAGCGTTTGTAACCTTCTGCCTCCGAAAAAATCAAAGTTGAGACGGAAACCCGTCTTTAAAAAAGACAATCCGATCCCAACTAAACATGAAATAGAGGGCGAAGCCATTCACACACCACAGTCCCCTGACCGTGCGCCAGAAAAATATGTTTTCACAGGTCTATGCGATATTGCAGACTTGTTTTAACCCCTGATAAAAATATTTTACAGATATATCGAATGATTTAATCCAGAACCCAAGCCTGGATAACATTCAGCAGAACTGTACCAGTTCAGTGCAGGAAGAGTTGGAACCGCCCAGAACCGTTCAAATACCCTGTGTACGGAACGGAGTAAGTTATAGTATTTCAAGTTCTGTTCTATCCAAATCTTCACAGAAACCAGATTTTTTTTTTTTTTTACTTTATTTTGTTTCACAGAATATCTTAAATTGAGGAAAAGATGGCGACTCTTTGCTCTGTATACCAGGGCGAGGCTTGTTAGAGGTTTATTGAATGGTAAGTTGAATTCTTCTTATACTCATTTACCTACTGAATTAATTTGTATATTTCATTAATTTCTTTTTTCTTTATCTTTCCAGAGGCAACGTTGATGGTGGAACAGATTTCATCGAGACCTGGACAGCAACAACGCAGACAGAGAGTTCCCCTATCCTTACATGACCGTTGTAATAAAACATCAAGTTTAACGCTTCTGGCTGCATGTTAGACATTGTTACTGAAACATTGCGTTGATATCAAGGTAATTTAAACTGATCCCTGGGTCTTCTTCTTCTTCTTCTGATATTCATGTTAATATGGATAGCCAGATCACACATGCGCTGAATGAGATAAAGAATGTTGTTGCTCAACTTAATGAAATTCCTGTTAATGCAGAAGTAGCAGCTAACATTGGGTTAAATGCCTCTCCTGCTAACAACAGTGAAAATATAATAAATCAAAATCTACACGGTGACTTTTTACACTTATTAAAACAGGCTGTTGAAGATTTAAATAGAACACCATCTCCACCCAGCATTCAGCCAAATGAATCAGCTGACTTACAAATTCCTTCAATGTCACACGCCGCTGATCATACTGGGCAGCAGGGTGGCAATTTCAATCCAGAGGTTGCACTCAACTCTGATCAGATTGAGGGAGATCCTCCTGCGACTGTTGAACGTGAACGTTTTAATAACATTGAAATAAGGAGACCTTTCGCCATCCCACCTCCCTGCCCTGGTAATATCCCTGATCTCGCTGCAGTCTATATAAACATCATGTGTATTCTCAGTGAATTAGCCGATACTGCAAGATCTTTAGCCAGACGTAACGATGTTGTGCAGCTAGAATTAGTCGGGGAAAATCTGAACCGTAACGTCACGTTTACCATTAACAATGATGGGAATATGATTCTGCCTGCTTTTGAGGATTTTTCAGATGAGTTAGTACAGTCCAACGCTGAAATGCCTGCAGATAATAACCTGGAATTTGTTCTACAGGTAGTTAATGACCCTGCAGGAGGGTCAAAATGTAAGGTTAAAGGAACTGATTAATAAGAAAAGGCGTCACCTGTATATTGTAGATAATACCGGTAATCAGTTATGCTTTTGCCATAAGTCTTGCACACGTCTCTGACTCTAACCTTACTGATAATCAGGCTTTAGAGCTGTGGAGGGAGTGGCAACACAGGGCTGGTTTAGATGATCAGACAGCAGTAACTTTCAGCGACATTGGTAAATTTGAAAACATTCTAAAGAGAAAAATTGTAGTGTTTCACAGAACCGTTACAGGCTCTGCAGCTCTGTGTAAATTTGAGACCAGTTTCCCTGATCTATCAAACCCTCTCTTTCTGCTGTTATTTCAAGGTCACTACTATGGGATAAAAAATCTCAAGGGTTTTATAGGATCGAGATACATCTGTGCATATTGTTACAGGAGCTATGAAAAGCCAGACACACACCATTGTGAAGGCTATTGTCCGGTGTATCACTCATACCAGTGTATGCGTGAAATTAACAAACCTGTCGCCTGTGCAGGTTGTCACAGAATCTGTCGTAATTCTTCATGTTTCAGTAGACACAGGGAACCCTGCAAAAGACCTAGTGCTGACAGGCCTATGAGTGACTGTGAGTTGGTAAAACTGTGGAAGGTGTGCAAAAGGATATACGTTATTCCAATCAGCAAGCAGGATAAACCACACGTGTGTAATGTAAAATGCCGTATTTGCGGTGAGAATATACCTCCTGATTTAGATGTGATGTGCGATGGTCATCTGTGTTACATTCAAACCGCCCAAGCCTGTAATCAGTTAGATGATAAACTGGTTTTTTATGATTTTGAATGCTTCATTGACGGGAACGGTGTGCACATCCCCTATCTGGTCTGTGTTAAAACGCTGAAAGGTGAGAAATGGCATGCTTATGGATTGAATTGCACCCAAAAATTTCATTTTCCATTTCAGGAGACCGATGTACAGAGGCTTTACCTTAATAGCACACAATGCACGTAGGTATGACAACTACCTGATTCTCACAGTTATGCTGCACTTAGGCATTAAACCTCATCTCATCATGCAGGGAAGTAAAGTTCTCTGTTTAACCGACCCTGATTACAGGTTAAAATTCATTAATAGATTGTCCTTCATGTGTAGGAAGCTTAGTGCGATGCCGAAAGCATTAGGTTTTAGTGATCAGACCAAAGGTTTTTTCCCCCACCTATTCTCCTCTGAACAACGTCTCCAGTATGTGGGATCTTTTCCTCCTCCATCCTCCTATGCTGTAGAACGCATGAGCCTTCAAGAACAACAGGTGTTTAACAGCTGGTACAGAGAAGCGAGCAAAGGGGTCTTTGACTTTGAGAAGGAAGCTCTTCGTTATTGTAAAAATGATGTGGACATTCTATTTCAAGGTTGTGTTAAATACAGGAATGAGTTCTTTAAGGAGACAAGTGTGGATCCGTTTAAATGCATCACGATAGCATCAGCGTGCATGAAGGTTTTTGTAACCAATTTCCTTCCTCCTAAAACCTTGGCCATCCCCTCACCTCTGGACTACAGGCATAGTAGTAAGACATTTTCCAGCACGTCCATTTAATGGCTTGGCTGGATTTCAGACAGCAGAAAGATTGACATCGAACATGCATTAAACATGGGGGAAAAGAAAATTGGTCCATATTCTGTGGATGGGCATGCAGAGATTAACGGTGTTAAAGTTGCGTTTGAAGTTTACGGCTGTTTTTTCCACAGCTGTAAAAAGTGTTACATGCCTCATGACAAGTGTCCTTTGAGAGGGGTAGCATTTGAACAGTTCTGTTGAGAGAAGCAAGGTAGTCCAAACTGTGTACGGCCTTTGTCTCGAGGTCATCTGGGAGCATGAGTTGACTGAAATGAAAAAATCAGACCCGGGGGTGATCAGCTTTCTTGAGAAAGTTAATGCACCCGAACTGCTATCACCCCAAGATGCTCTGTATGGTGGACGCACCTGCCCTATGAGGTTGAGGTACACAGCGGGGCCAGGTGAAACTGTACACTATGTGGATTACACATCTCTGTACCGTTATGTAAATGCTAACTGCGTCTTTCCCCTCGGGCACCCCACCATCATTTACAAAGATTTTGATGACCCCAGCAGCTACTTTGGCCTCGTCAAAGCTGTCAAAAACCCCCACGAGGTCTCTTTTTCCCTGTTTTGCCTTACAGAACATCCCAAGGTAAACTTGTGTTTACTCTCTGCCACACATGTGCTGAAATAAATAACCAGTCAGGTCCCTGCAGGCATAATGATGAGGACAGAGCTCTGACAGGTGTGTGGGTTAGTGTAGAGTTTTGTAAAGCGTTGCAGTGTGGTTATCGCCTCGCCAAAATCACTGAAGTTTGGCATTTTGAGAAGACCAGTGACACAATCTTTAAGGGTTACAGCCATTGCTTTTTAAAGGGTAAGCAGGAGGCTTCAGGCTACCCTTCTGAAGCGGTGGATGAGGAGAGCAGGTCAAAGTATTTAGCAGACTACAAACTCCACCAGGGTATCCAATTAGACGCAGGCAAAATCGAGGTGAACCCTGCCAAAAGACAGGTAGCAAAACTGTGCTTAAACAGCTTTTGGGGAAAGTTTGCACAGCGAAGTGATCTGTCTCAGACCACAGTCATCACTAACCCTGATGAGTTTTTCAGCCTCATGTTCTCAAGTAAATACAGGGTTAACTACTTCCATTTCTTCAACCCTGAAATGTGTGTAGTGCAGAGTGCAGTGGAACTACAGCAAATGTGTCATCTCTCCCCCAAGCAAGGTAAACAATGTGCTTATTGCTGCATTCACCACCGCTTATGCACGTTTAAAACTTCTCAGCAGCATGGAACAGTTTGATTTATGTGACAAAAAGTGGTGAAACTCCTTTGGAGCTTGGAAATTATCTGGGTGATCTTACTGACGAGCTCGCGGGAGACAGCTTTTCGGAGTTTGCATCAACAGGACCCAAGAGTTATGCATATCAAACCAAAAACCAGAAAAAGCTAGTGATACGTGCTAAAGGTATCACTCAGACGCATGAATGCAGCGAGAGGGTCAATTTGGACAGCATCAAAGGGCTGGTCGAGGGCTACTTACAGGGGTCAGGTGAGAGTGTCATTGAAATCCCTCAGCACACGATCAGGAGGGATAAAAAGAGATTCCTCTTAAGAAATGCTGCATTTGTTAAAAGGTTTCGGTTGGTGTATGACAAGAGATGCCTTTTTTCTGACGGGACAACTCTGCCTTTTGGTTATTAGAGCATAAGAAGAAGAAGAAGATAAAATAAAAAAATAAAAATGTTGCATTCTGCCGATTTACAGGAGGTTGATTTTGATCCTAGATTTAGAGCGCCTTTCTCATGTATGATAATAGGACCCAGCGGTTGCGGAAAAACCTTTTTTGTAAAAAGTGTTTTGCAAAATTGTAACCATGTCATGGATGTTGTTCCAGAAAATATTGTGTGGATTTACACATCTTTTCAGCCGATGTATGCTGAATTGCAGAAGATGAATAAAAATATTAAATTTGTGGAAGGATTGCCTCATTCTTTTGAAGATGAAAACCTGTTTCCTCCTGATCAGAATCAACTGATCATTCTAGACGATGTTATTGCTCAAGCCTCAGATGATGAAAACGTGATGAAGGTCTTTACCCAGTTTCGTCACCATCATAATATGAGCGTCATGATGTTGACTCAGAATGTTTTTCATCAGGGAAAGTTCAGTTGCACTATTAGTTTGTACTGTAATTATATGGTGTTGTTTAAAAACCCGAGAGATAAACTGCAGTTGAATATACTGGCGCACCAAATGTTTCCATCGCAAAAGGGTGTCTTCCTGGAGAGTTTTGAAGATGCAACGAGAGAAGCTCATGGTTATTTAATCATCGATTTCACGCCTACCTGCCCAGAACATTTCAGACTGAGAACAGGCATACTTCCTTACCAGTGGCCTGCTGTGTACGTGCCCAGAACAAAGTAAGTCATCATGTCTGCACGTATAAAAAGGAATGTCCCATTATTCAGAGCTTTGTACCAGGCCTGTCCACAGAAACGTAAGGATATTCTCGCACACTGCTCACCCGACTTTCTTCAGGCTCTGTGTGAGATTGCTCTGAATATTTTAAAAGGTAACATTAAACTATCACCCTCTCAACACCGGAAATTGAAGAAGCAAAGAAAAATCATCAGATTGTTGGCTGATAAAAGAACTGGTATCAAGCGGAAACAGCTGGCTCTCAAAAGTCAAGGAGGTGGTTTTATTCTCCCCATCTTAACGGCTCTTGCTCCCTTGATTGGTGATCTAGTGGGTAGTATAATCAGGAGATAATGTCTCTCAGAACATCGCAGAAGATGTTTCTCATTTCCCCTCATCAGTTCAGGCGTCTGACCCAGTCAGACACGTCCATCAGACAGACGGCGGAGAAGAATTTGGATGCTGAAATGAGAGAGATATTAAACGAGCCCGGTTTGACTTCTTATGAAAAACTCAAGAAATACGATGCACTTTTGCAGAGGTATCTGACTCTACTCAAGCAGGGTGTGAAAGAAGAACAGTGGGTGAGTTTGACGCTTCAGCGTGACACATCGAGCGAGACTCCAGACCATGAGCAGCATGAAGAAAAACAGGTCCCGGGGCATGACCAGGTTTCTTCGGATCAGATTGTTATGGATGTACTGAAAAGCCTACCGAAGCATAACCGTAAAAATGCTGAGTACATTTTGAAGAAATTATCCGAAAGAAGTGAGTTGGAATTCGCGAGGTGAATTTGTATATAAAGGAAATGTTGTAAAGGGGTCCCACATGATTGACTTGTTGAAAAATCTCATCCTTCCGTTTAAAAAATCTGGAGCACCGCTACCCCGAGGATGGTCAGACTTTCTATATACCTTGTCAGAGGTAAACATCCCCATATCTTCAGTCATTAACCCTTATGCTCGTGATGAATATAGACGGTTCAAAACAGAGGGTACATCTATTGAAAATGGGGGTATACCCCCCAGCGTTAAGCAGAGAAGAACAAGAAGAAGAAGGCAGATAACTCTTTCTCCATATTGCTCGAGATCCGAGCTGGAAGATCCAAAAAATGCTGATGGGAAGTCAAAAAAATAAAATATTTATTGATTATATTTTCAAGTCTAGCTTCATTCTCTACTTCACACACTAACATATGATATCATTACACAAATATTAAATCACAAGAAAAAACAAACAATGAAAAAAAGTGACAATTTAAATTCCATAACAATCCAGAAACATCTCCAAAGAGCATGTTCCGTGAGTATAAAATGTACAACTTTGATTAATGACACATTTCTGATATTTTTTCACAAAGTTAAATACCATTAAATCATTCTTAATCACATCTCCGGTGTATTTTGACAACACTTGCTGCAGCGATAATCCGAACGCTCTATGACATAGATAAAAAATGCAATGGTGACCGCACACAGTGGACAGTGTTTTGAAGCTGATTATTATGATACAATATTTTTGAGGATCTGTCTTCTAAAAATGTTGCGATGTTTGACGACTAGAACTCGAAATCCGGAGAGAATCCATAAGAGTCAAAAAAGCTGGATTGACCATTCTCATCCAAAGTCAGAGCTAACCAGTGTTCTCCAGGCATGTGTGAAGGATGTGTGTTCACAATAAAGTAGGCCGGCCCTGGGAATTTGTCAGCTAGCAGCGGGAGCTGGTTGCACGGCCACACACCGCAAAACAAATCTCCCAGCAGATGATGCAGCAGGTACTGTAATAAAACTAGCTGGAAGCAAGATTTGAGCAGAGTTGGGCTCACAGATACTTGGCTGGAGTCTCCATCTCTCACTCTGCAGAGGTGAACATAAGTAGATTGTACTTGTGTTTATTTCACTCTTTGAAACCTGTACCCAAATCAACGGACCCGGGGAAGCAGAGACGGCTTCAACAGTTCTCAATTTCATGATTATTCATGTCTGATTAGATTAATAATAATCCACCAGCACTTTGAATCAATCTCTAAAATAGAGTCATAACAAGCGTAGATGATCAGCTTGGTGGTATGAAGCAACAGGTTTCTGAAACGCATTTCCAATCTTAAATTCCCACTGGAAACTGGAGATAGAGCATCTGTGTCCTCACCCGGGTTAAGATTAAATGCGAATAGAGAGTATCCTTGATTAAATTCCTGACGTGTTATACTCAGCGGAAGATCTTTTAGATGTCGTCCTGTAGCCGTAAACAAGTTGTAATACTCTCTCACTGAATTACCTTGGTTAAAATTGGGCTGGAAGGCCTTAGCTGGAATTTGTCTGCCATCCTTACACAAAGCTAAATATTCCATATCAAAATGATTAAAGTCAAACGGATTGAGATCGCGTGTTCCTGTAAAAGCGTCATGATCCAGTAATGCAATCACCACATACTTGGGAAAGATACCTAAGAAAAGATTCTCTTGGGGGCACACCTTTGAATTTTCAGGGATGGAATATGTTTTTTACATTCACACGTAAAAGTGGATAGAGAGCATTTGCTTTCATTAAAGCTGAAGCGTGCCCCAGTCGTACAGCTGCAGAGACGGTAACTTTTTTGATGAAAAGAGAGGCTCCTAATATCCTAAGTTTGTAAGTGGAGTCTCTTGCTGCCATGAGACAAAAGGCATCGTTGGCTCTTGTAAGTTTAATTTTGAGGTCAACAGAGTTTAAAAGAAGTCTCTCACAGAAAAATTGCATGCAGGGGGGCCTAGGAGATGTACCTCCGTGGAATTTGCCGTAAAGCCTGCTCTGCTGTTAAGACCTTGGTTAGGGCCGTTAGTTGTAACAATAGAGTTCAGAGCCCCGGCTGTGTCTTTGAAAAAAAGACCAGAACTAAACTGGCTTTTTAAAGAATCCTCAGAAAAGTTTAACAATGTCTCAATCATGGCTCTATATGGATGGGTGGTGCTGGATTGTGAAATCAATCGATCTCCGAGAGTGACATCACACTGACTGAAGATGGTGTTTAACGGGTAGTTGATGAGCCCTACAGGTGCATCATCCGGCAGGTTTGTTCCATTCTCGTTAGTAATTTTCACTCTGAGATGCAACAGCGTATCGTTGAGATCCAGATACTTTTCACCATCTCCCGGAATGAAAAACTCATCGGGCCTCCATCGGTGATTGCTGATAAAGGCTGGATCTCGGTGTAAATTTTATCTTCAATCGATAGCTGCGTCATCGGGGCAGAAAATAAGTCCAGCTCTGCCAGCGTGCACTCTGATGATTTGTTATGTAAAAGAGCCATTATTTAAATATATCAAAAATCCTCTTCGTTTGTCACCTGCGACTTTTCGTGCTAGCCGTTGTTTTTTAACCATCCTTAAATGATGACCAGGGGGTCTTGTTCTGGGTCTTTTGGATAAAACCATAATTCCTGAACCTTCTTGACCATCGGTGTGTGTAGAACCACTCATTTTACTCACGGCTCTACCTATGACATCCGAAGCGATATTTGATGCAGCCGTTTTAAGATGGGGTTTTGCAATAGCAAATCCTTTTTTAACTAGAGGGGATACTAAGCGGAATAATTTTGAAAATAATGATCCAATTCCACGTCCGTACATGACCGGGGCCCCATAAAACCCTGGCAGATTACCGCCTGATTGACTTACATAGTAATTTACAAAGCGATTTGGATCACGTCTCAGACTTAGCTGTGCCATGTTCTCTCTTGCCTGCTTGATGCAGTATTGAAGGACCAGGGTACTATGAATGATAACCAATCAGTCTTAGAGGTTATATACATATCTCTGGAATAGTTTATATAAATACAATTTATCTCAGGCTACATTGTGATATCACCGGTCTGAAGTGTAGTCTTATGATGGTCTTTCCGTAGACGAAATTTACAGGAACGTTTTGGTCCGATTTAATTTCTATATTGATATTTTCAATATGTCTTCTGGAAACTGGAAGGTAGTGGGCGGGGTTAAAAGTCAGAGTAGCCATATTACTGAAGTCGCCTTGTACTTTGACGGTCCGCAGTAAAGGTGCAAAAGTGTCGCCTACTATTTGCGGGCTGACCACGTCGCTGTAACAGTTTTGGTTCAGGAGCCAGTTTTGGTTCAGATACATGAATCCATTCCCCTGGTTTCACGCCCATCATATAAGCTAGAGTGTTGAAGAAGCGTACTTCATACGAACCGCTTGCTTGAAATGCAAATCTCTTTTGAACTTTGCTGAATTTAATGCGGATACCCGAGTTCATTTTTTTGAAAAACAGTTCCATCATGATCCGGTAAATTATGCCATGTATGAGGGTATGAAATCTCTGCTAATGCAACCATCCATTGGCCTTCTAAATCAATATGTTGAGCCAAATTTACACGGAAACTCGAACTGGTATTATCTTTAAACACTTCGTTGCTAGCGTTAGAGGGAAGGGTAACGTAAAAACCGCCATCCTCTGCCTTGCTGTCCATGATGCTATATGCATCGTAAGGTTTTAGCACACACCTATTTTATACGTTTCGTAGTTCATCAAACTTGATCCAACTGTTCTCAGGCCAATTTTTCCAGCGTACAAAAACCTGTTTGACACCCTTAACAGTGTGTCAATTTGATATTTTCTCCACTTGATACATCTTGTCCTTAAATATTTTTACTTTTTGAAGTTCCTCAGCATAAAAAGAACCTTCAATAGGTTCTCCATCCAAATCTTTGAGTTTGTATACAGGAGGAGATCGGGGTATCCGCTCATACACTGTAAACACTTCATCTGTAAAACTCTGTATTTTTTGTCAAACACTCCATGTACCTTGGATATTCTGACAAGATCCCCCTGTTTAAACATTGACACTGAGGCCCTGCAATATCTGTTGGAGGTAACATCGTACAGATTCTGAAACACTTGAAAGGCATTTTCTGAGGTCACTTCCATTGGGCTCATCTTAATGCTGGTGTGGTAGCTGTGGTTGTAGCTTCTAGCTAAATTTTGCAGGACATCATTGTACCGCCGGGTGTTGTTAGCAGTAAAATATCTCCACATCCTTGTTTTTAACGTACGGTTAAACCTCTCAACCACAGAGGTTTTGCTTCACTTGCTGTGGCAAAATGTTCAATACCGTGTTTCTCCATTACAAGCTTAAATTCTTTCCCTGCATCAGTCTGACGTTTTTTTGGGACCTGACTTTCTTTAAAAACTGATTCAAAAGCCTTTAGCACCTCTGCAGCAGTTTTCCTCTTTAAAACACATACATACGCCCTCTTTGAAAAGATGTCAATGACTGTTAATAAATAAATGTAACCGTCATTTTCCTTGGCCAGCGCTTGCATGTCACAGAGATCGGCTTGGAACTGTCTCAATGGTCTGGTGACAAAAACTCTGTTTCTCGGGAACTTTATTCTTGCAGGTTTATGTAGAGTATAGGTATCTTCTCCCGATAAAAAATCTTTAACATTTTCAACCGCTACCTTCTTCCCCGTTTCATTTTGCAAAACCCTCCTCAACCTTTCTAAACCCCCTAAACTTCCCGGATTTGATGGGTTGTATGTCATGATATAGGGTTGTTTGGTTTTGGGGTTTTTCCATATGTTTTTCACTGTTCAAGTTTTGAATCATGTTTCTGATTATTTTCCTGGTCACGCTTTTGTTTTGTTGTCTTGTTCATGTTTTGTCAAGTTTGGTTTTCGGATCTGGTTATGCTTTTGCTTCATGTTTTTCTAGTTTGTGTTCAAGAGTCTCTGTTTTGCTCCAGTCACGTTTTGTTCTGTTAAGTTTATTCAGTTCACCTGCTTCAAGTTAATCTGTCCCTTACTCCACCTGGTTTTCACGCCATATATTCACACCTGTTCTGTTAGTCTTCGCGGAAACATCTTTCACTCTCATGCTCATGTCTAGCTCTCATGTCTTGTTCTCTAACCAAGTCTTGTTTTTTTTTATCATGCCATGCCTGTCTTGCCTGCCCGTTTGTTTTGTTCCTGCCTCCTGTTGAGAGTGAGTTTTTGTTATTAAACCTTTTTTTTTCACTTACCATCATGCTGCCTGCTCGTCTGCATTCTGGGGTCCAATTCCAAGTAAATCATGACAGAACCGTGACATTGTAATATACATTTTTCATGGTCCTTCTTTCAGACATCCCAGTTTTATGCTCACTCTGACGACTACTTGTTAAATAATGAATAAAAAAACCACCTGAGGGTATATTTATACTTCTTTTTTTATTTGTACCCGTATTTAATAGAGAAACATAAAAAAAACCACATTCAGATAATAAAGATAAATTCAAACATTGCAATCTTTAAAAAAACAAAACTGTTATATATGTATACCAGTAGAACGCCGAGAGAGAATACAGAAAAGACAAAACAAGTCATCAATCATCTGAGATCGGATCGTAGCACTCTGAAACAGAGTTAAGCTGCTTGAGACAGTCATTACCGCTCATCTTATCGTACACATCCGTGATTGCACTACGGAAGCCTTGTACCGATTTCAGTTCATATAAAACCGTCTCTGCAATCATTTTCACTCTGAAGTCATCTTCTTGTATGCGTCGAAGTGTCAGAAGTTTCTGAATAGCAGGAAGGAGCTTGGGGTTTATGAGTCGTTGCATGATGCGTTGAAAGTTGATTTGGTAATACTCCTCCTCCAATATATCCAGGCACTGATGCTGTCGTTGGCTCAGGTGGTTCGTTATGCACCCGTAACAGGTTTCTTTGACATAATTCAAACAGGTTATGTTGAATAAATGAAGTATCGCTGTTTTCACCGTATTGATGAGAGCGGTTGAGATCCAGCTGTCAATTTCATCACCCTGATTACTCTCCTCCTCCTCTGGTGAAGGTTGAGGGGGAGGTATCGGGTCTGGAGTTTGTGGGGAGGGTGAGTAGCTGATGGTTGCCTCGTCCTCAATGACCACCCTCTTTGTCTTCAGGTTGGATATCTGTGTGTACAGACTCAGCCACGCATAGCGGTGAATAGAGGTCGGGAGAAGGCGGATGATACGATCTGAGGTTGTATCCTGTCGGTGTCCCTGGACTGAATAGGGACTCAAAGAGCTGCGACGATGAGGTGGCTGGTGAGTAGAGGTCTGGAGAAGGTGGATGATACTGCCCGGTGTTGAAGCTTTCATCATGATCAGGAGAGAAGATGGTATCTTCTTGCTGATTGTAGAGGTCCCAGTATGGTGTTTTCCCGTACGCTCCATACATTCTCAAGGTCTGCCGCCCGCCGTTGTGAAGAAGAAGAGTCTGTGAGCTCGCAGTTAGACCCTGATACATAGCGCAGGAAGGTGGGAGGGTCCTCAAGAAGGGGAGTGGGTCCTCAAAAGAGGGTGGGTCCTCAAAAGAGGGTGGGCTTTAGATCCACAACAGGGAACGTCAGCATTCTTTTCACTGACATAACATCAATCCAGAGCAGCGTGAGTTTTGGAAAAGGTTGGAAAGACGCTGTCCAATTTCATTCATTTTCTCAACCCAAGCATCATACGGTAGAGCCAGCACAGTCTTGAATACACCGCAGTTCTGATTGAATGCCTCCAACACAAACAGATCTGAGGGGGTCGTCTGGTTATTCTTGCGTTTGCTTGCCTGAAAAGACCAGCGGCCATTTGCTATAGTTTTTGACCCCCACACTGCACTAAAGAGAGGTTTTCTCGCGGCTATTTCAACATCGGAAGGACACATTCTCATCCTTTTTGCTGGTTGAGGAGAGCTTTTATCTTCATCCTCCCTCTCGTACACTGAGACTGATTCAGGGTTATTGTTAAGGTGTGGGATTGCCAGCCGTAACACAGCCCAGTCGTTGTGGGTGAGAGTACACAGAGCCAATGATCCATTAAAGATCTTGTCTTGATCCAATTGATACAGGTAGAGCTCTCCTATTTCGTACATGAAAATATACCCCCAGCTACCGCTCAGGCCATATGGTTCCAAAGACCACTCTTCCTGCAGAGTGTCGAACGGAGGCCTTTGTACCTTGCATAGGTAATATGTTGATTTCTTCAGGGCATCCAATTTACGGCATGTAGATGGTTTCTGGGGTTTCACACAGAAGAGACGTACATCTTAGCTGACCTGAGGCCTGTTTTTCATCCATTGTTGTTGGTAAAGTTGGATCATCATCTGCAGAGTATGTTACGATAGGAATTCCGATAGGTATCTCAGACGAGGAAATAGATGATGTAGATGGTTGCTCATCGTCTTGGCACACCTTGCTTTTCTCCCCGGTTTGATGAAAAACTCTCTTAACTCTAACCATTGTTCAACGAGTGTTCTTTTCCAGCGAATGCTGCAGGTAAATTGTTGCGCTTTCTGCTAGTATTTAAAACAAACACTGAGGAACGCCCCTCTGTTTTTTTAATTCGTTGATTCTAGATTCGCCCCCTGATGACGAAATCCTATCAGCGCGCATAGTTACGCCCCTTGGCCACACCCCCTAAGACACCTCAGCAACACGTGTTAATTCAATAAACAGGGGATGGGAATTGTCAGAGACAATGCTCGAGACTTTGGGCCAGGAAAAGAGCACAGTCTTCTTAATTACTTTGACTACAGTTGGTGTGAAGACTTTGTCTGAGACAATACACAAGAAACAGCTGCAGATGTCTTAATTCAATAAACAGTGACATGTCTGAGGACTTTATAACCTTTATTTTTTATTTTTTCAGTTTCTTGTGACGTTTTACATAGACATACAGGTTACAACCTCTGGCTCCCACATGGGATGAGGAGAAAACTGTTTTCTCTAAATCATCAATAACTATTGCTCTAAGATGAAAGAAGAATAGCTTAAGGTAACTAAAATTATCATCCATTTTACCAAATGGAGTCTCTCATGATTCCAAACAGTCTTTTAGCTGTAGAATCCATTTCTAATTTGGAAACAGCATACTGAGCACAGAATTTTTAATTCTGTCAGGTTCTCTCTTTTTACCAGAATTTCGTGTGATGTGTCTGCATTAAATTGACTGTTCCTTTAAAGTGGAGAAACTGCATGTTTATTTTTTTTCAGTTCATCTCTACAACAGAAGCCAATTCATCCTTCTTTTCTAAATAACATGTAAATAACCCCTGCGTTAAAACAAAATGGATTTACAATTCTGTCAGGTTTTCTTTTTTTCTCAGAATTTCGTGTGACGTGCCTGCATTAAATGGTACCTTTAATTTTATCAGAATTTTGTGTGACGTGCCTGCATTAACCTGAGTGACCTTTAAAGGGGATAAACTACATGTTTTGTTTTTAGATGTAAAAAATATCTAAAAACATAAAATTAGAAAGATTTGCTTCCTTGTAATGACAACATCCGGTTAATGACAACTTCCGGTTAATGACGATATCCGGTTACGTCACCGGAAGGCCCGCCACTGGAAGTCCCACCCACTTGTTAAAATTTTCACACCTCGTTTGATTGAAGGATGTACATTTAGTCTCTGACATCTAAACTACAACAGGCTTGTTAGGTGTCATGACTCGGATGACTAAAAATTTGCACAGGCATGTTTGACATCTAATGTTTGACATTTTAGAGAGCGGCAACTTTTTTTCTGCATTTTTTAGCCAACTTCATCAAACATTTCTTTTTTCTTAAATCCTACCACCGCCTTCATCCGTAATAAAAATAAGGAAATATATTGGTCTTTATATTTTACCTTATTAGTTGCTAAACTTGCCTTAACATTTAGCCCTGATTTAAAGGTAACATTTTGTTTCCTTTTTAGTTAATGAGAAACAGCTGAATGCTAAACATTTGAGAATCCAGAAAAATTTAATTTTGGAAACAATGACTTTCTTTTGGATTTTAGATGTATCCCAATAGAAATGCACTATGAACACAAAACATATCTGATTTTTAAATTAATTACAGCAAAAGCTTGCACTCCACCTCATATTGTTCCTGACTTATTTTCATCTGTGCAAGTCATCATCAAGATGTGTGATCTGTGTTTAAATCTGTGTTTCGGAAGTCAGTGGGGACGCTGCTCTTCAAAGAAAGGCTGATGGTGTGTGTTTTTTAGGATTGAATATTTAAAACAAATAGAAAAGGCGTGCAGACAGAAGCCTTGTTTGAAGAAAGCCTTGAGCTACAGCCACCAGGCATATCAGCTACAACCACAAGCCCCTGTAGCTGCCACTGCTACTGATGCTGATGAGCCGGTGAGGCACTGTGCTGCTTTTGCTGCTGCTATTGTTATTAACATTGCTGCTGGGGAACTGGTGAAGCACGGTGCTGCTGCTGAGGAACTGGTGAGGTATTGTGATTTTGCTGCTGTTAAACTCTTTATAAGATTGCAAAATGCCACCTAAAAAGAACACTGGATTAGAGGAGGAGCTGGAAGAAATGAAGAAATCACTGAACTTCATGTCTAGTGAGATCACCAAAGTATATGCAACAAGAAAAACTTTTGAATTTAATGGAAAAAGTGAGTAAACTAGAGAACATGGTCAAAGAAAAGACCAAAAAATAAAAAATTTAGAAAAAAGAAATAATAATCTGGAACAATATTCAAGAGTGAATGACATAATTATACAAGGACTGGAAACAAAACACGGAATATATCCAAGAGCTGTATCAGCTGATAGGGAGGAGGGAGAGTATGCACCAGCTGAAGAACTAGAGACACTAGAACAGCAAATTATAAAGTTTTTTGAGTGTAGGAACATAGCTATCCAGAGTAGTTACATCGAAGTCTATCACACCCTTCCAAAAAAGGATAAGAATGCAAGACAATTGTTACAATTGTTGGGTTCTGGAACAGGAAGCATAAAACTGAGCTACTTAAACAGGCAACAAAACGTATGGGTACTGAGGTGTACTTAAATGAGCACTCGACTCCAAAGAATGCAGAAATTATCAAACAAGCACGTATTCTTCAGAAACAAAACAATATTACAGCAACATGGACCAGAAATTGTAAGGTGATGATACAACCCAAGGACAAAACTAGAGTTATGATTGTTAAAGAACTCAAAGACTTAGACAAATATAGATAAGGTAGTATACACGCTACTTATGAAAATAGTAGCATTAACTGAAATTAAATTAAATAAATAAATAATGTCACTAATCACTAATGTCTGGTGTAACAAAATAAAACAATTAGGAATGTCATATATTAATGAGGAAAAAGGTATCCATTGACGATGGCAACCAGTCATATTTCATCTAATGATTTAGGGATGCATCAAAGGATCCTGGACTAGAAGCAATGGGAACTGAAATCGATTGAGCACACTGAACACAATGCATTCGACATAGAAGATGAACTGGACCCTGATTACATGTTTTTAGCATCTAACAATAATGGTTGCAACTACTACACTGAAGATGATTATAATACTTATGTCAAATCAGAACGGAAATTCTCAATTATTCATTTTAATAGTAGAAGCATGTACTCAAACTTTAATACTATCAAAGACTATTTACAGCAATTTGTGCAACCGTTTAGTATTATAGCAATATCAGAGACATGGTTTAATAAGGATAACAGAATTAATTTCGAGTTAGATGGTACTGGTATTTGTACTATTCCGCTTTATCCGAGACTGGGTCACGGGGTCAGCAGACTCAGCAGAGACACCCACTCCGAGCCCCTCCCGGATGGCCGAGCTCCTCACCGTATCTCTAAGGGAGTGCCCGGCCACCCTACGGAGGAAGCTCATTTCAGCCGCTAGTATCCGGGATCTCGTTCTTTGGTTCCTCTTGATGTGGAGGAGCAGTGGCTCCTCTCGATGTGGAGGAGCAGCGGCTCTACTACGAGCCCCTCCCGGATGGCCGAGCTCCTCACCCTCTCTCTAAGGGAGTGCCCGGCCACCCTACGGAGGAAACTCAATTCAGCCGCTTGTATCCGGGATCTCGTTCTTTCGGTCATGACCTAAAGTTCATGACCATAGGTGAGGTTAGGAACGTAGACCGACCGGTAAATCGAGAGCTTCGCGTTTCGGCTAAGCTCTTTCTTCACCATAAAGGACCGGCACAGCGCCCTCATTACTGTGGCAGCCGCACCGATCTGTCTGTCGATCTCCCGCTCCATTCTTCCCTCACTCGTGAACAAGAGCCCGAGATACTTAAACTCCTCCACTTGAGGCAGGAACTCCCCTCCAACCTGAAGAGGACAAGCCACCCTTTTCCGGTCATGTACCATGGCCTCGGACTTGGAGGAGCTAATCTTCATCCCAGTCACTTCACACTCGGCTGCGAACTGCCCCAGCGCATGCTGTAGGCCTTGGCTAGAGGGGGCCAGCAGGACCATGTCATCTGCAAAAAGAAGAGATGAAATCCTCTGGTCCCCAAACCAGACACCCTCCGGCCCTTGGCTGCGCCTAGAAATCCTGTCAATAAAAGTAATGAACAGGACCGGTAACAAAGGGCAGCCCTGCTGGAGTCCAACTTGCATCGGGAACAGGTCCGACTTAGTGCTGGCATTGCGGACCAAACTCCTGCTCCACTTGTACAGAGACCAAATGGCCCCTAATAAAGGGCCCCCGGTTCCATACTCCTGGAGCACCCCCCACAGGGCATCACGAGGGACACAGTCGAATGCCTTCTCCAGGTCCACAAAACACATGTGGACCGGTTGGCCAAACTCCCATGAACCCTCGAGTACCCTGTAGAGAGTATAGAGCTGGTCCAGCGTTCCACGGCCGGGACGAAAACCACACTGCTCCTCCTGAAGCTGAGGTTCGACTATCGGCCGGACTCTCCTCTCCAATACCCTGGCGTACGCCTTACCAGGGAGGCTGAGGAGTGTCATCCCCCTGTAGTTGGAAGACACCCTCCGGTCACCCTTCTTATGAAGCGGGACCATCACCCCAGTCTGCCAGTCCAGAGGCACTGTCCCCGACAGCCACGCAATGCTGAAGAACCGTGTCAACCATGACAGCCCCACAACATCCAGAGACTTGAGGTACTCAGGGTGGATCTCATCTCATCCACCCCTGAAGCCCTGCCACCGCGGAGCTTTTTAACCACCTGGGTGACTTCAGCCTGGGTGATGAAAGAGTCCAACCTTGAGTCCCCAGCCTCTGTTTCCACCAGGGAATGCATGATGGCAGGATCGAGGAGATCCTCGAAGTACTCCTTCTACAGCCCGATAATGTCCCCAGTCGAGGTCAGCAGCCTCCCACCCCCACTATAAACAGTGTTGGCCTGCCAAGTCTGTCCGGCTTTCTCCTCTTCCAGTGAACAGCTCAGCCCCTCTCTTCACCCGAGTGTCCAAAACATACGGCCGAAGGTCTGATGATACGACAACAAAGTCGATCATTGACCTCCTGCCTAGGGTGTCCTGGTGCCAAGCGCACTGATGGACACCCTTATGTTTGAACATGGTGTTCGTTATGGACAATCCGTGACAAGCACAGAAGTCCAATAACAAAACACCACTCGGAGTTAGATGGTTATGATTTGAATTATAAAAATAGAGCAAAAAAACCAGGTGGAGGAGTTGCTATATATGTTCATAAAAAATATAGATTTAAAGTAATTGAAAATATGACAATATATGATTATAATATTGATTTGATAAATCCAAATAAACATAAAACAACTGGTGAATACATCAATAAGATGGACAGTATGAGTCTAAATCCAACTATTACAAAACCCAGTAGAATTACATCACACAGTGCTATTCTCATTGACAACAGTTTTACAAATAACATGGAGTCTACAAATGTCAGTGGCCTAATGATCTGTGATATAACTGACCATCTGCCTGTCTTTACATTATATGAAGAAAAGTGTAATTACCATAAACTCCCCAAAAACCCATATATAAACAAGTAAGAACTGAAAATGCAATTAACTCACTTTGTTATGACTTAACAGGACAAGACTGTAATACTGTATATATAGAGAAAGAGGTGGGTTGTGCTTTTGATAAATTCTTAGATATTTTTAGTTCAGCATACAATAGAAACTGTCCAATTCATCAATTTAGTAAAAACAACAGTTATAAAATGTCTATGGTTAATTAAGGGTTTACAAAATGCTTGTAAGAAAAAAAAACTTTATATAGACAATTCATCAGATTAAAGAACGAAGAATCTGAACATAGATATAAAGTATATAAAAATAAATTGACTGATATTGTTAGAACTAGAAAGAAATTATATTACACCAATCTTTTAAATAATAATAAGAATAATGCTAAGAGGGTCTGGGGAATACTCAATACTGTTATAAAAGGGAATACAAAGAAAAATACATATCCAGACTACTTTAGTGATAAGAACAGTGATAACTATAATATGAATGAAATTGTAGATAGTTTCAATAATTTCCTCGTTAATGTTGGGCCAGACTTGGCAGATAAAATCCCTAAGTGTACAAGCAATAATAAATTGGATAATTCATCCATAGAAATAAATTCGGTTTTTGTCTGTAGTAATTGAGGTAGAATTAATAGATATTGTTAATAAGTGTAAGAACAAATCATCTACTGATTGTTATGATATAGATATGACATTAGTAAAAAGAATGATACATAGTATCTCTAAACTATTAACATATATATGTAATCTATCATTTCAAACAGGAACTTTAAATTTAAATAAAACTAAAGTAATGTTCTTTGGAAATTACAAGGAAAATCTTAACTCAGTAATAAATATAGATGGTGTTGATATTGATACCGTGTCAGAAATAAACTTTTTGGGAATAACTATTGACAGCAAATTGAGCTGGAAACCACACATCAGACAAATACAAAGTAACATTTCTAAAAGTGTCTCAGTTATTAGTAAAGTTAAATACTTCTTGGAATATAATGCACTGTGATTATTGTATTGCACAATAGTCCTACTTAACCTACTGTATAGAAATCTGGGGCAATAACTATAGAAGTTTACTACATCCCCTCCATATATTCCAAAAACGTGCTGTGAGAGTTATACATAAAGTAGGATTTTGTGATCACACTAATACTTTATTCAGGCAGTCTAAATTGCAAAAATATTTTGTTTTAGTGGATTTTTATACTGCACAACTTCTATATAAAGCCAGTAAAAATATATTACCCACTAACGTCCAAAAGTTCTTTACACAGAGAGAAGGGGGTTATTATTTCAGGG
This sequence comes from Girardinichthys multiradiatus, assembly GCF_021462225.1. Classification (NCBI taxonomy): domain Eukaryota; kingdom Metazoa; phylum Chordata; class Actinopteri; order Cyprinodontiformes; family Goodeidae; genus Girardinichthys; species Girardinichthys multiradiatus. The sequence goes on from NC_061814.1 coordinate 14,373,118, forward strand.
GCTGTGGTAACTTAAAGGTCCAAGTGATGAGAATTACTATGAAACGTTTGTGTGTGTCTGTGTGTGGTGTTAAACTTTGGAACTGATTGGGATCGCAGCTCAAGCAATGTCCAAATATTCATCAATTTAAATCAAGATATCAAGAAACAGTTTGGTCACAATACATGGTTATTGGCAAGGGGCTCTGACTGGACCTGTAATCTATATTTGTATATTGTGGTTATAATAACTATATCTGAATATAATGAATACGTTGATTATTTTCTTTATGTATAATGTTATTGATGTAATATGCTATGCTGATATGACAGTGAAAATTTCGTTATTAAGCTGTAAAGTGCAACAATCATGTCATTTCTTAAGGAATGTGAACAGGGGGTGGGACTAAACAAGTTTTTCTTCATCCCACTCCTTTCCAATTCATTCTTAGTATTATTATTATTGTTATTATTATTGTTATTATTTTTGTACTCTGTAGTACACTATACGTATTTTATTTTTGTATTATATAAGTTTTCTTACTGGCTTGGCATAAACCTTTAATAAAAAAAAATAAAAAAAGTCTGCAGCCTTACTAACGTCCATGACCTTGAAGCCTGTAAGATTTGAGCTTTTATGAGCTAAATCCATGTTGCTGCCATGACAGCGGACCTCATGAACGGGTTAAAATTTTTTAACCATCGAGTTGAATAGTTTAAAAGGCAGACTAGATAATCTTTGGAACATGTGGCAAAACCCACCCACCAGTTATATAACAATAACTGTCATCCTAATCTTTCTAACCTATTTGATTTTTTTTTATTTCTATTATTTCTCAGATAAGTTCACTAGCTGTTGTCCTATTTTGATAGTACAAATAAAATGTATTTTCACACAAAACACAACCAGCTGATGCCAAGCTGATGCCAAATTTAAAAGTACCTTCAGGCCTTAATTTGGCTGTTTACAAGTCCTGAGCATGTTGGGAAACCAATTAAAACAAACTATGATCAGATCTTTTGGAACACAGGCATCTTGTTGACCTAATCTTGTACAACCCATTCAGGTTTGGGTAATTGGATTTTCTGCCCATTAAAATGCAAAATACTAAATTAAACACGTGGCTTTTTGGACAAAAACAGAAGTGAAATTGATCTGGTTTTCCTTTCATATTTTAATTAGTAAAAACATAAAATCACTGGTAAAAAGAAACAAAAAATGTGCCCCTTTTCTCATATCGACCCCCCTCAACTTGCACTGGCAAAATATATGCTTTAACATATGACACCACTGCCCATAAAATATTTGTTGTGGTCCAAAATTTAAAAAATGTGGCCATTGTACTTGTTTATCAATATCTGTTTTTCTGTGAATCAAATATTTGGGAAAACACTTGTCCAGTAGAAAGAGCACCTCCTATAGTCATAGTATTATATTGTTGCAGAATTAGGTGCCTGTCTTTCTCACTGCTGGTGATTTTAAATTATTTTTCAAACATGAAAAGAAATTCAATTCAAATAAATATCTTTACTCATACATTTTTGACTTCAGAAGAGAAAAAAAATTGGATTTCATAGTTTTTTATTTTTAAACAAAAATCAAATAATCAATTGTTTGTTTTGATTTCTGGTTTTTAATCACAACATCAAATGACCAAAATACAAACAGAACACAGCACATCTCTTTTCTGCAATTTGAAAGCGATAGATGAAATAATTAAATACTTGTAAAAAAAATAATTTAAGTGATATAAGCAACAGTGAGGAGCACAGATAATACTTGAGTGACCTCTGTCCTCAGTAGCTAAACACCTCCGATGCTTGTCATTGGTTTGACCTTTCAGCTGCCAAATTTGGTCTAACCACAAGTTTTAAAAAGTTTTTTTTTTTTCTTGAGTTGCTAAACTGTACATAGTGCAAGGCTAATTAGTTTAATTCTTTGTTTTTAGCACACTGCTGAGGTCAGAAGACTTGGTTAGTCTCTCAGTTCCATTTTTTTAAAATAGAAATTTGTGATTATTTTGTTTACAATCTCAATATTAAGCACCTTGAAAAACACAACGGGGAAAAACAGGCCAGTGTAGCCATCTGTTACAGTAATAGTAAATTTGTATAGTTTATTTGTGTTGCACATTAGAGCCCTAACCCCATTGTTGAATATGTTTACAAAGGTAAATGGTTATGATTTATTACTCGACACTGAGAGCCACCTCTCATGCTTCCCCAAGTGCAGCTTATAGTGTTACTTCTGCTGGCAGTGTTCAGTATCATCAATCTGGAATGTTTCCCCACACACTTTATGCCATCTCAATTGTCACGGACCACACCTGCCGATGGTAATCTGCAGCTCTACAAGCAGCAAAGAGAGGAGTGTCCAATAAGAAGCAGTTCCCCACAGTCTGCAGGCCAAGGCAGCTCCCAGCACTTCCTGAGCGTAAAAAAACCATGTTTACCTGGGGAAAGAGGATCTTGACCTAAGGAGAAACAGGAAGCTGAACAATATGAAAACATACATATTTGAATCAACTGAAAGTAAGAAAATGTGTTCTTTGTTATTCTTAAATATACAAAGTGTATAGATTTTCTGTTTGATAAAAGCGTATGTGATGGTTGTGGGATGTTGGGATGCTGCTAAACATCTATTCCCCAACTTACACCAAAACACTTCCCTAGTTAGAGCCTCCAGGCCGGCAGATGGGGCCCAAGAGCATTTTACTTAACCCAAACATGTATGTATATATATATATATATATATATATATATATATATGAATAATAAACCTACTTCAAATTTTTCTTCAGAGGTTTATGCCTAAAATGTTTTTCAATCAAAAATATGCTAGTTCAGAACATGGCAGATCCCTGAAGTCAGCAAATCAACGTTTATTAGATGTATTAGATGTTCCAAGGAGTAGATTCAAGCATTGGGGTGACCAGGCATTTTCAGTGGCAGCACCTCGGAACCGACTTCCCTTAGACCTTCACTCCACCGCTGACCCAGGCATCTGGAAATCCTTTTTTTTCAGGCAGGCTTTTAATATCAAGGAGTATAGTAGCATATCTGTGATTCTTATTTTCCTGTTACACATACACTGTTACACATAAAACTATCGGTCGAAGGTTTTAGAATGCCTTTCTCACTTTATTTTCATGACTATTTAAATTGTACAGTCTCCCCAGAGACAACAAACCTGTGAATGAACACACAAGGAATTATGTAGTAAACAAAATGTGTAAAATAACTCTAAACATTTTTAGATTTTAGATTTTTACAAAATAGCCACCCTTTGCGTTGATAACTGCTTTGCTCTCTTGGCATTCTCTCCATGAGCTTCATGAGGCCATCACCTGAAATGGTTTTCTTGAAAGAACTTCTCAGGTGTTCAATGAGAGAAGGCCAGAGGTTCATATTTCAGTCATCACAGCAAATGGCGGATACTTTAAGGAATATAAAATATAACATATTTAAGTTATTTTACAATTTTGTTTGCTACATTCATTCACTGTTTCGATGCCTTCATTGAGAATCTACGTACAATATAGTCATAAACATAAAGAAAACCATTAAATGAGAAAGGCTTTCTAAACCTTTTGACCCATAGAGTTTGTCTGTGTATGAATGTATGTATATATATATATATATATATATATATATATATATATATATTTATATATATATACACATAATAATCAACTGTATTTCATTGGTCAGATGAAACGCAGTGGAGAAGATGTGAGAAGCAAGAGGAAGCAACACACCTCAATAGAAGAAAGGACTGTCACACACAGCAAATTATTGTTTACCACCTACATTTTGAAATGTTGGGGTAGCATAAATATTATATTCAATTCAATTCAGTTTATTTACATAGCGCCAGTTCACAACACATGTCATCTGAAGGTACCTTACAAAGTCAATTAAGTCAAATCATACAGATTTCAAGTCAGGTACATACATTCCAATTGATCCTAACTATCAAACAGTGCAGTCAAATTCAGTGTATTAATATATGAATGGTTTTATAAAGTTTTTCTATCTAAGGCAGTCTAAGGCAGCATTCAAGACTTGCAGCATTCACTCCTCCTGGATGAGCATGTAGAGACAGTGGACAGTCACTTGCATTGACTGCAGCAATCCTTCATACTGAGCATGCATGCATGTAGGGACAGTGGAGAGGAAAAACTCCCTTTTAACAGGAAGAAACCTCCAGGAGAACCAGGCTCAGTGTGAGTGGCCATCTGCCACGACCGACTGGGGGTTTAGGAGAAAAGAGCAGAGACACAAAAGAACACAGAAACACCGATCCAGATGTAGCTTCTAGGAAAAGAAAAAACAGAGAGAGAGCATAAAGTTTAAAGGTAAAATAACTGCAACTGAGAGTGAAAGTGGTCATCATGTCCTCCAGCAGCCCAAGCCTATAGCAGCATAACTACAGAGATATTTTGGATCAGCTGAAGGCTTTTTACTGCATTTTGTGGACATTCTAATAGTAAAGAGTTAAAACAGCAAGTAACAAATGCACAGACTAGTTTTACAGCATCACTCCTGGACAGGATAATTCTATATTCCAGAGATGAAAGAAGGAAATCCTAGAAACCTGTTTAATATAGGATTTAAATGACATGTCCTGGTCAAAAATAACACCAAGGTTTTTTACTTTATTACTGGAGGTCAATTTAATGTCGTCCACTATAATTGATTGACTAAGCAGTTTCTTTTTCGAAGACTCCGGTCCAAAGACGACAACGTCTGTCTTGTCTGAATTTAGAAGCAAACAATTTAAAGTCATCCAAGTTTTTATATCTTCAAGACATGCTTGTAGTCTATCTAACTGGTTGGACTCATCAGGATTTATGGATAAATAAAGCTGTGTATCACCAGCATAACGGTGGAAGTTTATCCCATGCTGCCTGATAATTTTGCCTATTGGAAGCATATATATATATAGTACAGAGAAGTGGCCCAAGTACTGAACCCTGTGGTACTTTACAAATAACACTGGAGCTTAAAAATGATTTATTATTACATGAACAAAGTGGAATCTGTCAGACAAATAAGATTTAAACCGGCCTACCGCTGTTCCCCTGATCCCTACAGCATATTCCAGCCTTTCTAAGAGAATATTGTGATTGACTGTATCAAATGCAACACTGAGATCTAACAGAACTAGTACACACACAAGTTTATTGTTTGAGGCCAGGAGAATATCATTAGTGACTTTCACCAGTGCTGTTTCAGTGCTATGATGAGCTCTAAAACCTGACAACCTGAAACTCTTCAAACAGATCATTGCTGTGTAAATGCTCGCACACTTGATTAGCAACTATTTTCTCAAGAAATTTAAATAAGAACAGAAGATTAGATATAGGTCTGTAATTTAGTCATCTTGATTAAGCGAAGGTTTCTTAAAAGGATCCCAAGTCATTACTGCTGCGAGCTAACAGAATGGATGGTTCAACCGAGCTATGACTCTGCAAATTTAGCAACTGAACCAAAAAGAAACTTTGGATTATTGTTTTTCTCTTCTATTAATGATGACAAATCTTCACAACAGTCAAAGGGCTATATAACTGTTACATTATAGAACAGCAGACTATTTTTCCAGATTAAGTAGGAGTCACTAGGTGTGTAACTATTCAAAGATACAAAAACATACTTTATTATCTATCTATCTATCTATCTATCTATCTATCTATCTATCTATCTATCTATCTATCTATCTATCTATCTATCTATCTATCTATCTATCTATCTATCTATCTATCTATCTATCTATCTATCTATCTATCTATCTATCTATCTATCTATCTATCTATATCTGTTCATTACACTGAATCAATTTATGTAAATGGTGCAAATAATTTGAGAAAAGGTGAACTGTAGTCCATTTAGAGAGAATAACAAACACAACAGAGAACTTCCTCAGTTTGAGATTGTTTCTTACTGCCAGGATTAACTTTTGCTGAAGTCCAAAACAAGAAGAACATATTGAACTTCATAGGCACCAAAATACCGCTCCATTGTTTACACCCTGACACACTACATCGTTGCCTCTTTCACACACCCTCTTTCCTGTTCAGTTTTGTCCCTCTCTTCTTGGCTCCCATGCTCTGTTGTAACAGAAACACACTCACAGACTGCGTGCCTTCTTCTCTCTGTGTTAACTACACAAACAAAGAGCTGAGCTGCTCATGTTTTTCCCATCCTCCTGCATGCTCCGCTCAGGCTGATTGCCATGTTGCATGAGAAATTAGTCCTTCAAGAGAAAAACAGATTGGACAACAGCAAGGAGTTTTCAGTTCATTTTCTACATCTGGTAAAAGTAGACAGCTTGCACTAAATGGTAAAAACACACATGAAGCTTATAAGTTAAAGGAAACCATTTATTTGGATGGAATATTGGTGAAAAATATTTGCAAAAGGCTTTAACTACAAAAAATGTGAAGTCTGACATGTAGAAATGTACTGACATTCAGAACACTTACATTGGTTGTGTAAACATTGAACTGCCAAGGTCCTCTTATTAAGGACACAAACAAATTAGTTTTTACTTGAAAAAATCATTAAAAATTGGTGAACACAGCTGCAGACATGTTGTTTACTGAATATTATTAAGTTCAAGATCCCTAATTGTGTGAAGAAGCGCAGGTAATCTAAAAGCCAAAATAAATGTTTCCACATAAGGCACAACTTATTAGCTAAAAGCTGGTTTTGAAAGATCTTTCTCCAAAAAAAAAAGAAAGAAAGTTGCTATTTTTATCTGATGACAAGACCCTTTATTTTAACAATACAGTGAGATTTACTCACCTGTCTGGAAATTTTAAAGCAAACTTTGAAATTGCTTAAAAACTATTGGTCAAACATAGCAGACCATGTCCAAGACCTGTTTGTAGTATTTGTGGTGTTGTTGACTATAATAGAGCATCTGTTGTGCTCTTTATCAAGCATGTAAAGTGTCTGACCCCTCTGGTAAAAGTAAGTAAATACATTCTACTTGTATTGCAAAAGCATCATCTCACTGACAAAATATGAAAAATCCAACCTTTATTCTGACTACATTTTTTAAGCAGGTGCAAAATCCCACATTTGGAAATTTTATTTTATAATATTATTTCACTTTTTACTTTTGTTCCAAACGTCTATGAGCCTTTAATTAGAGAACCATGGTTGTCTGTTTCTCTGGGTTATAAATATGTGTTGACACAGAGAACTGTTACTCTTAGTCACTTTATCTTAAATTACAGTTAAAGAAAATCTCCAAAACTGTTTTGGACTGCAGCAAGGAGTAGCTTCTTGGCATCACCAAGGTATCTATGTGCAAGTTGGTTGTTTTGGAGGCATGTCAGGAAAAAGCTTTTACTATCCTATTGTCACAAAGGTTGAGTTTGTGAAACTGTACAGAGACTTTAGCTGGAATTATGTGGTCAGATGAGACTAAGATTGAGCTGTTGGCAACAAACATTTCAGGTAGGTCTGGTGTCAAACAAAGGCTGAAAATGTGAAAAAGCAGCTCATGTCGACTCTCAAGTGAGGTGGATAATGTGTGATGGTGTGGGCCTGTTTCTCACCCAAAGTTTCTGGAATACTTGTTTCAGTAGATGTCATCATGGATTCACTGAGCATAATAGAGAGCAGGGAAGAGCTGAGCTTGCAAAAGGGTGAAGCAAAGTCAAACATCCTTCTCTTTTTATGCTCCAACCTTGTTAATTAATTTAGAAGAACACTGACTGTTCTCTATTACTCTATTAACAACAGATGTGTCAATAACTGTGCCACAGGAGTTGTTGCTAAAAACATTTCTTCTTATTGTGGGATTTTGCTCCCACTTAACAAATTAGCTCAAATTATAGGTAGGATTTTTCTAAACATTTCAGTCAGAGACTATGCTGGTGCTGCAAAAAGATTGATTCTAAGACTTGTTAGCTGTAAGTTTGTCCTTGTCTGTAGCTAACAGAAATATTTTGTAGATGTATATTTGGTTTATGTTGGTTGTGGATAGAGTTCAAAGAGTGAACAAACCCCTGTATGTATTTTGCTAGCTGTGTTTCTTAACCAGATGCGATCTCAACAATCAGCATGACTGAGTGTGAAGATTGTTGTAAAAGAAAGGGAAAAAAAGCCACAGAGCTCAAAAACCTGTTAACAAGCCAAACAAACTTAAGTACTGGGGGAAGTTAACAGCATCAATCTCCAGCTGGTGTTTTTATGGTTATCTGATGCAATGCATTGATTAAAGTCTTGCCTACTGACGTTCCAACCTCTCCATTTTGCTCTTCCTTTGAACACTTCATCCGATTATTCCCAGAGGCAATTCCACAGCACAGTTTAGATCACTGAGGACCGGCAGCTGCTAACCCCATCACCCAGCACCACAGCCTGCAGTCACCAGCCTCCGCATCTCATGACAATGTTCTCACTGACTCAGCTGGAAGAGAACCAGATAAAACACTGTTAGGGAAAAGGCATATAAACCTATAAATTTAACAAAGGATTAAAAACTGCATAAATAAACACATTTTGGCCCTGCTGACATTTGGTGTAAACATGTGTCCTTGATAAACGTTTAAGCTGATAGTGGTGAGTATGTGTGTTAACATCTGGTGTTACAGATGTTTCCAAAACGATCAAAAAAATACTGTGTTGTGATGGCACAGAGCTTAATGTCAACACACATCTGCAGATTAAAGTCAAAAACTGAATGTTCTGAACTGTTCAGTTACCTTTGGCCAAAGCCTTAAAAATTTGCAAAGCTCAAACATCCAACCTCGACATTAGCAAACAAAAACACCCATGATTTGTGTGCTCTGCCACATAATAACAGCAACATATAACCTGTTCACTTAGACGGTTAATACTGATTTGATACGTTAAAGCCAATTAAAAAAATCCAGTTTTAAGTCTTGGTGCAAGAAAATTCACTTGTTGGTGCACTAAGTTCACAAAATAAGAAAATGCACCTGGTGTGTAATTAAGTGAGCATTTAGAAGCCAGAAGGAAATCTGCCCAGCAAGTTAAAGCATGAGGTACTGCACACAGATAATTATATAAAGCATAGCATATGTGCACTTGGCAAAAAAAAAAAACTATACAGTAATTGGAGAGTAATCTATTGTAGTAATTATACAGAAAATTAGATTTATATGGTATTTAAAAGCTAAAATAGGGGGTTATTGGATAATAAACAGTATATGCAGGAAAAAGTACAAGAAAAACAAGGTGTGGATACACTGGTGTCACTTAAAGAACACAGAGGTAAAATAAAGGGCCAAACAGACTGAAAAATTAAGCCACTTTAGCTTTAGGCATTTCAAGGAGTACATGGCAACTCCAGACAAGTATCAAATTATTTGCATCAATTCCAAGTCCGATCTAAAGTTATTTGACCCAAGTCTAATTCAAGTCTCACGTCATTAACTGACGAGTCTGTCGGGTGTCAGGTGTCTAAATCGATCACTAAAATAAACATCAAGCCTTTTAGTCTGCCAATAACACTGCAGTGCTTTTGGTTACTGTTGTACATTATTTGTGAAATTCCATATGGTGTATTATTAACTCATGAGAAAAGGAAATAAGCATTTATTGTTAAAGAATTTAAGTCAGTTCTTGTTTGTGTGACTTAAGTTCAAGTCTAAACAAACTCAGGCCCCCATCTTGGGGTTTAGAGGCTGCTGGTCTTACAACATCAGGAAGCAGTTTAGATAAAGGGCATGACTCAGTGATTTTCCTGTAGCTGGAGCACTGTACTATAGCTACCGCTAAAAGAGTGGGGCTGTGTGTGGAGCTTGCGCTGTCTGGGTGTGGCTTCATCGCCTTCTCGGCCCTGGAGTTTACCTGTGGGGGTGTGCCCCTGTGGGGGAGGGGATTTGTGGCATTTGGGTTCGGGGGGATGTGTTCGATATCGGTGTCCTTGTTGGGGGTGGCCCTGTGGGGAGGTTCTTGTTGGGGTTCACTGGGGGTGCGGGACTCATAGGGTTGGGATCGGAGCTCATTGGGGGGTCAGGACTGCTCTGTCCTGGGGCGGCTCTGGTTGGCGGGCTGCTTTGAGCCATGTGGACCCCTCTTTTGTACATAGCCCCCTCTCCGGAGGTGGATGGGGGTTGTTGGGGACTGGGTTTGGGGTGGGGGGGTGGGGTGGGAGCCAGGCCGGGGTCACCCGGGTCTGGGCGGTGCCGGCACTGTCTGCCTGTCTCTGCCCCAGGAGGGAAGGGGACCACCTCCGGGGTCCGGGGGCTGGTTGCCCCTAGGGGGTACTGGCGCCTGGACCTGGGAGTATAGAGTATGTATGGGGAGTGTGAGTGTATGATGTCCATTGTTGTTTGTCTTTACGTTGGGTGCGAGTGATTTTATGTGTATGCATGAGGATGTGAATGGGTGATTGTGACTGTGTGTGCCTGTTTTTTTGTTTGTTATTTTTGCGACAGGTTGGGTCTTGGACTGCTCCTTCTCCTGGATCACCTTAGGCCCCCCATATTAGGGGGGGCCTACTTCCTCCCCGCCACACTACCTGCCGGTGGTTGGAGTCTCAGCCCGCTGGTGTACTTGTGGTTCTCAGTGTCCGGGGCTGGGTGCTTTGGTGTGTGCTGGCTCACTCCCGGTGGCTGCTTGCCGGGGCCTGGCCCCCTGGGCTCTGTCGGGCCTCTGCTTGGGGGTTGGTGTGTCCCGGGGTCTTGGGCTTCTGGATCCATGGCTGGATCTGCTCGGGTGTGGACAGCTGCCGGAGGGGCCTGTGGGCTCGTCGCTGCAGCTCCCTGGGGCTTCTGCACTGTTGCTGCTGGGTGGTTCCCCTGGGACTCTCCACTGCTCTTCTCTGGGGGGGTTGCGGTAGTCCCGGCGGTGGTTCTCCCGGGGTTCCTGTGCTTTGGGGGGGCTTTGGATGTCTGTGGCTCGGATCTTCTCAGTGTCCATCCAGGGACCATGGGGTAGGTCTGTGGGTCCTCACACTCGCTATTGCATATTTTTGTGGAGAAACCTTGTATACAAAAGCCCGTCCATACTCATACTCACAGGTGTTAAGCTTCAGGTGTTGACAGATACACAGATGTTCTATATTTGGCTGCACCTCTCACTAAGTACATTTTACATTCATAATTACCGTGTACTATTTTATAAAAAAAAAAAAAAACAGCTGCAGGTGTATAAGAAAGCAGGGTGTAATCTTTTATTCTCTTCATCCTTTTTTCTCTCCTTCACTCTTTCCCCCTTTTCTCCCCTTTTTCCCTTTTGCCCCATCTCTCTCTTTTTTGAGCTTCTTTTTTCCTTTTCATTTCAGTCTTCGTGTCCGTAACAATTGAAATATTCCCAAAGAAGTTTATAATAAAGTTTCTTTTGTAAATATCAAGCAGAGTTTTAAAGCATTAGCTTTGATGCTCTGCTTGTGAAAGTAAATCTGTTGGGCAATTTCTTGGCACTCAGACAACAATTCTGAGCGCTACTCTGCCGGACAGGACACGGTAAAAAAAAAAAAAGCATCAATACAGCTTGTGAACTAAGATGCAACTTTTTCTAAACCATCACAATAAAACCTTAAGTTTTTATACAGAACTTCAAATACACCCCCAAAGCTAATTAAGCGACTTGGAAGCTGTCAAATTTGTCCACATAAGTTAGGTGCTGCTCATAGAAACACACAGCAAATAAGGTCAAGTGCGGTACTTGGAAGTTTCTTCATTGATTATACAGTAGATAGTATTTTCAACAAGAAAAACTTCAGCTTAATACGCATTTTGTTGCAGTAGGCCAACATGTCTTTTGCCAGAAATATTATCCCTGCCTAAAAAGCACATGAAGATTTAGCAAATCTAGATTTGTTTTTGTAGTTTGATTATACCTTTATTTTATATATAATTACAGTTCATTTCATTGAGACACAGGGTATGATTCTTAAGACAAAACTTGAAACCCATAAATGGGTTAAGGTAATGTAGAAATGTTCTAACTCAAGTAGGATCAAATTCAAGGTAACTGAAGTAGACAATTAGCTTTTAAGCAGCTATTATATCAATGTAGGTTAATATAGCGCTGTGACAAATGAACCTAAGATTTGGTCAAATTAATGTAATCTAAAAATGAGTTCTACCTGAGGCTTGCTCTTGAATAAACATTGTTTTCTTATAAAAGCTTCCCTTTACACAATAATTGGGGTCACTTTGTTTTACTTTACTAAGCTTTACTCAGTCATGATGTGTCCCATCTGTCCAGACAAAACAGATCAAAGGGCAAATAACTTTTGAGGCTTTGTCTTGCAGCTAGGAAAGAAGTTTTGGCAACACAACAGACAATGAGACCTCCTCCCTGGAGCTTTATGCATTTCTGGAAAAAAAAAAGGGACAGGCAGACATTTAACATTAAGGCTTATAGCAGACGATGTTTTGGAAAACTTACACTCCAGCGTAAAGTCAACACGGGTGAGACATTTGGACTATAAATAGAAATTCATTATGTTTGCACTTCTGCTGTGACATGTCTTGAACACAATGGATCTTAAACAGTCAATATTTATAAAGAGTTTACCTATTATTAAGAATCTTAAATCTTTCAAAACTTTACCTAGGCATGTTGTAGACCCCCTTTTTTATTGGAAAATTTTGTAAGCCTGCCTTCAACATTTTCAGTCTCTATTGACTGGAAGTGGCAAGAGGTAAAATGAGTTTGGGGTGCAAATGATAGGTATTCCCCTCCGGGGAACACTTATCGCCCTCCTGACAGATTAACACCCTGGGTGGTGAGCCGCATATCCCACAACAGGCACTGATTATTAATAATATCTCTGGAATTTTTTTGTATGAAGGATAGTGGAATATGAGCATACAAATTTATGTAATCTGGGCATTGCACATTACTAAGACAATGTCTCGAGTTATCAAATAACTGACAGGCTTTCCTGCAGAGGATAAATGTCTTTACTCCTCTTAGTGGTACTACAGGCAGACACTTTGACTGAAGAGCTAGAAAGAAGTGCAACAAGATAAATTACAGTCTACAATCGTTAACCTGGTCTTACTCCTTATACTGTAACTGGGTGCGGGCCTGGCCATACGATATTTCTTGGCTCAGACATGGTGTTAATCATTCTGCTAACTGCTGGGAAGATAAATTAGCTTGTTGCCCTTTTGGTAAGTAGAGCATCACTTTGTTTTCACACTTAATCTTGTTGTTTAAAATGTTTTTATTCTATTCTCAGCCATTTTTGTATTAACATCAGAAAACAGCATTTCAATTTTAGATTCAGGGTCTCGTGACATAAATCATCAGCACATACTTCTGCAAAGGCCCCAAAGCACAAAATGCTCCCCCCTCAGAGCAACAAAAGCACAGCCAGCTTTTCCTCAAGAGTACACAGCTATATAAAGGGAGGGGATAAAACAGGGATGTCTATTCAATCCAGTGATGATTTTTTCTTCAGGACAAATACATGTAACTATGATTATTCTACTGAGCAGACAGGACCAGATTAACCAGTTCAACAGACGACTTGATGCTTTGTCATTCCAGTTTGATAAAGTGGATCTGCATTTAGCCCCCTGAGAGCTGCTTTAACCACTGCACAGTTAATTTATTAGAAAGGAAGCAACAAGATGCCTTAAAAGCTTGTGATTGATTAAATGTAGACACCCAACAGAGACAGTGTTTCACATTTGTTTTGCTTTATCCAAATTTTCTTTTATGTACTTCCTTCCATGTTGGAGTATTATTTATTATTAAAAAACTGAAGTTTAAAGGCATTCAACCTTTCACTTCACACTTCGTAAAAACATTGTTGCCAACACATCCAGCCTCAAGGTTTATTGGCTAAGATCTTTAAAGCTCAGTACTGGCTGGATGGGGAAAGCATGACTGTTCTCAGCTTATAATGTGGTTGAGTCATTTAAGGTGTTTTCTTCCCACGTGTCATTTTGAAATAAAGGGATTTACAGTCTGAGATTCTGAGCACTATTTGAAAGGTTTTCACTCAGGAGTGCCTAATTGTTTTCTGTACAAAGTATCCAATAATCTGAATTATTTACTCATCACTGTCACAAAATTGAATCCCTGTTGGAATGATGTTGTCAAAGCTACTGTTGAGAGAGTTTTATAAGGTAATGTTTTGTGGCTGCCTCTGTTTGCCATTTCTGTTTGGAAGTCTGGTCAGCTGGTCAGTTTTTCTTTCATGGGATTTCACTTCCATTGGCTAAAATATCCCACTGACTATTATTAGCCGTTTATAGGGGATGGCTTTTGTTGGCCACCCAGAAAGCTGAAATGTTTCGCTGAAAGATGTATTTCTGTGAGGTTCTTTAATCTCCATAGGGTCCCTTATAGCTCCATCACTCTATTATTTCATTATTGCCTTTCCCTTGTAATTCAGTGGAATAATGAAGATACTCGGGTTTAAATAATGCTCTAAAATTACCTTTCATTGCATCTGTTACTGTAGCATACATAATTTGATTCCCAGCTAAACCAAGCTACTACATGTCTTTCAGTCTTGTCAAAAAAGTATTATGTTGCCACTTAGAGATGACATGTATACTGCACATATGCGCAAATGTTGCAAAATATATAATACTCAAATGTAACTTCAATGGCCTGATAACATTAATACTCTCATGCTGTACTATGCAGATGCTCTGTCTGCAGTGATGAAGATTTATTCACCAGAAATATATGCAGAGTGTCAATAAGGAGAGAGATCTCTAGTTTTCCCCTTTAGACGTGATATCTTCCAAACTCAGATAAGCAGAAGACTAATAGAAGACAACTACTTTCTCCAACATAACAAATGAAAATCTTAATTACAGGAGTCCTTTAGACTAGAGAAAGCAAAAACATTACAAGACTGTTGGAGGAAATGAGGCCCACTTGCATAGAAATGCATGCCAAAAGAGAAATGCTGGTTGAAGTGATCTAGGTTGATGGGACTAATGAATTAGTAAGATAAATTTGGATAAGCAGTCCCTACTAGCATTGAGCATGAGCCGCCACATCATGTTCTGATTGTGAGGGCTTCATTTGAAGTAATAAGACAAGTAATAAGCTATATATCTCTTGAAACATAAAAGCATTTTTCAAAATAAATGACAACAACTCCAAAACTAATGCTGCATGGGTCAAACGTAGCCACATGTTAAGCCAAAACTCTCCAATTTTCAGCACCATTTATTTAACTCATATGAGAACTTCATGAACTTCATGAAGTTGTGTGGAGCAGCTGAACAATCCTTACAAGCTCTACCACTTAAATAGTGTGCTTCAATGAACAAAAGTAGAATATTCCTGCAACAGACGTTCCTATGAGAAATTCGTGCAGTAGGTGACTGTACAAACAGATTGCATACTGGTCAAAGATCAGAGGCTATGTGAATAATAATGAAGGCCATTAAAAGGAAAATGAATGAATTCAGATTGATGGATGAGCCGATGGTTTATCTTGTTGTCACTTTAGATAAGGCAAAAAATCCTGCATCAGCGTCAGGTTTAGGTGTACCTCACACAACGTACATGTATAAATTGAGTGAGGATCAAAGGTGATAATAAAGAACAAGTGCAGCAGCCACATCATCTTCCTGACAACCCATTTTCCACACTGTTACACTTTTTACATGTTGTGAAGGTTCCTCCAGCTATTTCTCAGTGATGGGAATAACGGCCATAAAATAAAAGGCGTTACTAACAGAGCAACTTTTTTCAGTAACAAGTAATCAAACAAATTACTTTTTTCACACGTGTTTTCAAAAATCGTACTTATCTTTTGAGGCTTCACAACATTTGGTCAAATAATTAATTGCAAGTCCTCATTTTAATCCAACTGTTATTATTGGAAGATGAAGATATGCAGTGACGCTTTAGAGGATTTAGTTTTGTCTCCATAGGCTGCAGAAATGTGCTTCTATGCAACTTGAGATAGTTTTTGGGGCTCAGATATTCTCTGGAATGAAGCAGGCAAAAACACAAATCACTTCAAACTGACTGTGATCAAATAAAAAAACTATAAATATCAGCTGTCCATCATGTTTTATATTTTGATTTAAAGGAACCAAACTTTCAGTATTTTTTAAAATGGTCCTATTGAAAATATCTCACAGGACTACACATGATATTTTAGTACCAGAAAGATGATTCCCAAAGAGCCAACAGCTGAAACCTTGGCATACAACATACGTATCACCAGGAGCAGTGATGCTCAACCTCACTGGCCGCCCGCCCTAAGGGTGCACCAATCTGGTTGCACGAGTTTGCACATCCTTAAAGTAATACTTTGTTACAGCCAAATTTGATTCAATTCCTGCTTTTCTGTTTTGTCTATGTGTCAAGGCTAAAGTGTACGGTTGCAAAACAGAAACCTTTTCTTTTTAAGAAAAATCCAACCAAAGGAAAATCTCCTCAGACCTTATGGTAGAACTTATTTCATGAAAATTAGGTGGCGGCAGCAACATGCTCTGGGGTTACTTTTCTCTATAGACAAGAGATTTCCACACAATCTCAACAATCTCAAAGATTTGTAGAACTCTTGCAGGGTATAGTTGAAAAAATATTATGAAGTCAAAATGGGGAAAACCGGTGACCTGTATAGGTTCTGGATAGAGGGTCTACGAGTGTTCTACGAAAGTCCACCATCAACTCCACAGTCTTGAGTGGGTTAAGTTCCAGGTGGTTCTGACCACACCAGTGTATCAGCTAATCCACCTCCTGTCTGTATGTAGACTCCTCTCTGTCCTAGATCAGTCCATTAACAGTGGTGTCATCTCCAAACATCAGGAGTTTCACAGACGGGTCTGCTGAGGTGCCATCATTTGTGTAGAGGGAGGAGTGGGGAGAGAACACATCCCTGGGGGGTGCTGGTGCTGATGGTTCTTGTGCGGGAAAAGATGCTTCTCCCGCACAAGCAGCAGCAGCAGGTGAAGCTGCTCCCCTGCCTCACCTGCTGCTGCCGGTCCTTCAGGATGCTGATGGTCCAATAACAGGTGAAGGCCAGGGCTTTGAGCTGGGTGAGCTTCTTGTGGAGGGTGTCTGGGTTGATAGTGTTGAAAGCTGAGCTGAAGTCCACAAACAGCATTTCACATACATCCCTGGGTGGTCAAGGTTTTGCAGGATGTGTTACAGGAAGTGTAGTTCCTGGTTAACTGCATCATCTGCCGACCTGTTTGCCTGGTAGGCAACTTACAGGGGGTACAGCAGGGGGCCTGTGATGTCGTTCAGGTGCTTTAACTTCAGTCGCTCAAAAGATTTCATGACCACAGAGGTCATGGCGACAGGCCTGTAGTCATTTAATCCTGTGATGGTGGGTTTCTTGGGTACTGGGATGATGGTGGAGCATTTGAAGAAGGAGGGAACCTCACACAGTTCCAGTGACTTGTTGAAGATCTCAGTGAAGATGGGTGCCAGTTGGTCAGCGCAGGCTCTCAGGCATGATGAGGAGACATTATCAGGTGCTGAAAGAGCCTATTTACATCTTCCTCTGAGATCCTTAGTGCAGGCAGGGGGTCTGAAGGTAGGGGGTTGTTTGGTGTATGGTGTATGGTGTATGGTGGGGTGGTTAATCAAGTATTTCATTTTTCACAAAGCGAGAAAGGGAGGTGTAGATAATATCACGCAGACAAAGACCAGAGCCAAGGAGCTGGGACATTTAACAGTAATTGAGATCTTTTCCTGCAAATGCACACATACCCTCACACACATGTCCACACAGCTGTCAAAACAAGGGAAGGAACAGAGGCACTTCTTTCAGAGGGAAAATTAACATATGGAGCCTTTGTGCCTGGTTTGTGTGTACTTTTTATTGCTCATTTTGTGGGGATATGAGTATGTTTACAAAGTTAAATCATGAAGAAACCGGCCTCCAATGGGGACAAAATGCAAGCACCAAAAACTTGAGTAATTTAAATTGAGAGAAAAAAGCTGAAATGAAGAAAGTCACGGGTTGTAGTTAGGAACATTTTCCAAGGATCAAATGAAAATTATTTAAATGTTTTCTGAGAGGATGGAAACTGATGTGTGTGTGTGTGTGTGTGTGTGTGTGTGTGTGTGTGTGTGTGTGTGTGTGTGTGTGTGTGTGCGCGCATGTTTGAAAATTACCCAGAACTGTTGAGCTATACACGCTCTCACGCACATACACTGAAGAGAATCATTTAACTCGATTCAGTTGCATCCTGGGTCTGCATTTAATTTAGTCTGAAATGCTCTGGCTTAAAGAAATTGGCCAAGGCATTGAGACTGGTGTCTGCAGTCTGTATTATTTTGGTAAAGACCATCTTGAATACTCCTTGCAGGCCAAACCGGACCAGCACGACACGAGTCTTAACAGTTGCCTCTACTTTTTACAATAACAGTAGTAACAGCTGGCGACACGTTAATATTTTACAGTGCTATGCTCCGCAATCCCCCTTGGCACTCCCTTTTTCAGGAAAACGTTCTATTTGCCTCCTGGTTTTATATTGTGCATCTAACAACTTTTCCTCTAATTTTTTTCTGCATTTCCCTTTCTTTGAACTATTTTGCAGCAGTGTTTCAAATTGAAAGGATCTGAAAAATGGGTGGGGAGAGAGTAACAGCCGAAGTCCAGTAATGTCCGGAGCAAAATGACTGTTGGTTCAGTCACTACAGATCAAGAGCATGAAAGAAATTGCCTCCAGATGTAATGCTGATCAGTTTGGTTCTTCATGTGAAAACAGGGTTTTTGACTCTGTATTAGCAGCATGTAATCTGAAAACAAATGGTATGTCTGTATTAGCTTTGATTGACTAGAGCCTGAATGACCTCATAACCTCAGGACTTAAGCTCAGTCAGATTAGAAGCATCTGTGTTCATCAACCTTCAGGTCTTACCACAGATTCTCAACTGGATTAAACCCTGGACTTTGACTGGGACATACTAACACATGAATATCTCATGTAAAACATCCCTTTGCAGCTTTGGACATATGCCTAGGGCCATTCTGCTGTTGGAAGGTGAGCCTGTACCTCAGTCTCTATCTTTTGTAGCTTCCAACAGGTTTTTCTCCAGGAATGCCAAGTATTTAGCTCCATCTATCTTCCTAAAATCTTTTAACAGCTCCCGTCTCTGCTAAAGAAAACCATTCTAGCAACATAATACTGCCACCCCTACGTTTCATTGTGGGGATGTTGTATTCACAGTTAGTATTTTCCCTCACATAATAGGATGCCAAAAAGTTCAGTTTTGGTCTCCAGAGCACGTTATTTACTGATTTGCTGTGTTTCCTACATAATCCCCTATGTAACTAGTGATTTTTAGTCAACAATACCATTTCTTTTGCTTCTCTTCTACAAAAGGGGTTGGCCTTACATGCGCACCGACAGATGAAGGGGCAGGGCTGCAAACACTGTTAACAAAGATGAACAGAGAAAAGCCTGCACAGCAGATCTTTATGCTGGGAATGAATGTGTAGAATTCGGTAAAGGCCAGATTTGTGGGGTGCATGACTAATGCTGTAGTTGTACAGTCATTAGATTGTCCAACCTGTGTTGTGCATCTATGTAGCTCCTCCAGAGCTACCATGGGCCCTCTTGGCTGCTTCTCAGACTGTCTTTGTCCTCTCTTTGTCCAGCTTGTCAGTTTAGGAGGCGCATATCTTGGTAGCTCTGCAGTTGCAGACAATGGCTTGAACAATATATGTGATAAGGTCAAAACTTGAGCTTGAGATAGTTTTTACAACCTAACTCTGATTTATATTTATCCACAACCTTCTCACCGAGGTTTCTTTGTTCAAAGGTCTTCGTGATGCTGTTTGTTTACTGATTTTCTTTATCAATGCCTTGAAGACTTCACAGAACGGCTGGATTTACACTGAGATTAAATTAGTCCACATGAGGAGTCTATTTAGTTGAATTCGGGAGGCAACTGGTTATACTGGATTTTATTTAGTGGCATTGGTATTAGAAGTCCCAATACAAATGCACATCACACTTTTCAGATCGCTGCATTCCACAAAGGATTACTTTGCGTTGGTCTATCGCAAAAGATCCCAATAAAATATATTGAAGGTTGTGGATGCAATGTCTCAAAATGTGCAAGACTCTGTATATAGAGCATTAAACAGATGTTACAAAACTGATCACACAGTCAGTCAGTCATTTTCTATACCGCTTCTTCCAGTGGGTCGTGGGGAAACTGGCGCCTATCTCCAGCACTCTATGGGCGAGAGGCGGGGCACAACCTGGACAGGTCACCAGTCCATCACAGGGCAACACACAAACAACCATGCACACACCTAAGGGCAATTTAGAGAGACTAATTAACCTAACAGGCATGTCTTTGGACTATGGGAGGAAGCCGGAGTACCTGGTGAGAACCCATGCATGCACGAGGAAAACATGCAAACTACATGCAGAAAGACCCTCGGCTGGGAGTCAAATCCAGGAACTTCTTGCTGCACCAACTGCAACACCGTGCAGCCCTGATCAAAATGTATTGTACATTTTTAATATATGAAATATGATGTGGGTGGTCAGGTGTGATTCTGCTAAAGGCTCCTTTTTTCCAAATGTAACATTTATTCCATACATAACATTTTCAGAACAACTTGGTAATTTTCATTTTGACTGCAATGAATTTAAATTTGGCCTTAGACAGATACCTTTCTCAACTTAACAGCATACAAAGGCAAGAAATTAAAATGTCATATTTAAAATACTGCCTGACATTCTTGGAAGTGTTAAAAAATACATGTTGCATTTATCACAAGTTATCAACTAGATAACTGCGGAAATGTATATTAATTATATTATTCTTATTATATTCTCTAACTCCTAAATCAGCTTACACGGGTCCAGACAGGTTTATGTGGTTCATGTGATCTATAATTTTAACCTTTGCTCCTTTTTGAGACCTAGTGTTGATCTGGTTTTATTAGCAGCCTATCATTTTGTCTGTTGGTTTTGTTTCTGTCGCCACCATGTCTATGGTGTCTATGCAGTGAAGTAAAAGCTCAAGTGGTGATGATGGCTTTTTTTATTTTGTCTGACGTAATGACATATATTGATATTATGGACTTTGATGTATAGACAAACTCCACTTCAGCTAATTACTTAGAGCTGCTACAGCTCCCCTTGCTGTCTGTCCAGCAAATCAGCTGACATAAACAACAACTACCAGAGCAGAGTGATGGAAGTTTAAAGATCTGAATAACTAAAGTCATAGCTTCTTCTAACGTTTTCTGGGATTTCAACATTCAGTTTGCTGGAAATTCATAACATGTGATGAATGCTGATTTGTGACTCACAAAATTACTGAAAAGTAGAAAAGAATTACTTTAGTCCAGGTAACAGAAAACAATTATGTAAAACTCTGTATTGTGATATTTACATTTATTGTATGCAAGACTTTGCCAATAATTACAGCAAACAAAGACTTTAAGGCAATGAGTTCCTATTTCACACATCAAAATCAAAGGAATAGATCATTACCAGTTCGCTATCGTGTTTGATGAAATGCTAAGCAGGTAATTTTATCACATAAACCTGCAGTGTTGAAGTGGGAACATATAAATTGTGGGGGACCAGTTATAATGGACTTGGGGACATATGACCCCAACTCCCCATGCTTTTTCTTGTAATAACAAGGGCTATGTTCTTGGTCATTTTAAACCGTGTATTTAAATCCATGTTGATAACTTTAGTATCCAGGCAGAAGGGGAATTATTATCAGAAAAAGGTCAGCTCAAACAGGCACTGGGGGCAGCTCTGGGTCCTAAGTATGAGTTTATGTCTTGTTTAGTAGACCATCGCAGAAAGCAGTGTAAAGGACGTCAGACTTATGCGCCTGTTTTCTGTATTCGAGATAAAATGAAATGCAAATACAACTAATACAACTAATGTACGTGTCAATGACTCATACTGCTGGAGTGTGTAACAACATCAACTTTGGAGGACTGGAATAGGACACCACTAGTTAAAAGGACAAATATCATATGTTTTAAAAGTATAAAACAAATACATTACAGCCTTTCCAGTCTGCCTGTTTTTAAATGCAGAAAAGTGATTTAATAATTTGTCTGACACAAAAAAGAGCTTTTGTGGCCTAGCCTCTCTAAAGCAGAAATGCATTACCAAATATGGG
Organism: Girardinichthys multiradiatus; assembly: GCF_021462225.1. Classification (NCBI taxonomy): domain Eukaryota; kingdom Metazoa; phylum Chordata; class Actinopteri; order Cyprinodontiformes; family Goodeidae; genus Girardinichthys; species Girardinichthys multiradiatus. The sequence goes on from NC_061814.1 coordinate 14,395,146, forward strand.
TGATGATGTGCCCTCTGGAACCATAATCTGGGACTGTTTATTGCTGTAAATAGAAAAAGAGATGTTTCTAGAAAAGAAGCCCCTTTCTAATGGTTAAATGTTAAATGGATGTGTGGCTATTTATTGGAAACATAGAAACCAAGTGGAGCCTTTCCCCAAAGACCTTTCTATGCATGAAAAGTAGGTTAGCTTTGTGAAAAAACATGTCTAGAGGAAGTATTTTCTCTTTACCCAACAAAAAAGTGCCTTGTTGGAAATACTTTTTGCCTGAAAGTTATAAAAAGATTAAGAATCCTGGCTTAAAAGCATGCCACAACTTATGCCCCTGCTAAAGCAAATATCTCAGTGTCTCTGCAGCCAGAACATAGAGAAGACTTTGGGTTTTGCTATTCATTTTTACTTTTTATGTGTCCTCTGTCAGTAGAAAAAAACGTTTTGCCTGTGGATAGTGTTTTTGGATCAAACCCATAACTGTTCCCTCCAAATAGTCTCTCTGCATGTTTGCCAAATAACAAGCAATAGCAGCAGTGACTAGTTATGTGCCTGAGGAGTGTTTTGACTGCAACAGCACTTTGATTGTATATCGGTATTTTGACCTACCAGCTAACCACCCTTGAAGCTAACGCTACCATGCATAGCGTTAGCTTAAAGAAGCTTTTTAGGGCCAAAAATCAAAATGTCATGACAAAACTAACTGGATACAGATTTACAGAGTTTGAGTGGTATAGCAATGTCCCCAGGAAAACGTTTTGACACCTACAGAAATAAAGAGTGGTTAAGAACCTCTGAAATAAAACACAAGCTGATTATGTAGAGAAAAGTGAGACTTACACAACCATTGCACAGCTTGCTAATATAAAGTAGCCAATCCTAGTGATAAAGTAGCTGAAAGGCTGAGGAGAATGCATGAAAGCATCTAACAGGAATGTCATAGAGTTTCAAAAGTTTTTTTCTAATACAGTTTTGTCATTTATTACTGATGCACACTGAACGTAGCACAGAGTGCTTTTAAATCCATTGCTACAGTGATAGTCTGTTAGATCTCCAAGGTACTTTTTCTTAAAAATATTTCTTCTGACTTTCTCATCCTCAATGGATTAATTGCCATATAAAGTGTCGTCATATGATCTCATCCTGGTTCTGGAGATTTTGACAACAACTTCTTTAGTTGCCATTGTGTTATGCACTGATGCCCAAGTTTGGTTTTCCACACGTAATGCCAACGCAATTCGGCAACTTTATAATGTGTTCTCAGCTACTGTGAGCTCTTTTTTTTCTTCACCCTCTTACAGAATCAGAAAAGTTAATTTATCCTTTTAGACACAATTCAGTTTACAGTTTACAGATCCATACCTAAAAATAATTTTTTATGGCCTACAAAAAATATACAGAACAATACACACAAAGCAGCAAGATTTGGACAGGGCACAATGGACTTCGTGTGAAGGCTCAACAAGAACAAAGATCATTTAGTAGCCTAATAGCTTAAGGGATGACAGCATTTTCATCAAGCCTGATCAAAATTAAAAAGGTAAAAAAAAGTATGTGAGCCTTTAGATTTGGTGTCTTGGTTAACATCTAAAGAACAACATTCTGTATTAGTGTTGTCCTATCAAAAACAACAGACTTTGTAAAGGTTCTAAATGATAAACATTTGGTTTTCCGGTATGATGTATATTATAAATGATTTGAATAACAAAAACTGGAGAAATAGCCTCAGGAGTGTCATGACTTTGTTTAAAATAGAAATACACACAAGCCAACAAACAAAAACAATGGGAACATTTTAAGATTATCTACAAACCCATGTGGAATCAAGACACTGATCATATTGCAAGTACAGTAATTCAGAGATACAAACTCCTACCAGATAAGCTCATCGGAGGTGGTTTCCCCAATGCTCATCGGGATGGGTGAATACAGTGGAAACCTGCCTTCAAGTCCTGCGGTGAAACTGCCTCCTCATTGTGTCTCTGCCCTGAGAGAAGAAATGAGAAAAGAATTCCCCTCTGTGACAATCATCTGAACAACAAGGAAGACCTGGAAGCATCATATGTCCAGAATAACTTCCTGAAGTCACTTAGATTCAAATTTGTTCCAAAAATATCAAAAGTATTCTCAGGGTTTTGAAGTAATCAAGCACACACGTAAAATAGTAATATTTAAACTCAGGGGTTAAATCTAATTTTAGATTACACAATTAGACATGTTCTGTTTAACATTGTTCTGTTGACATTTTTTCTACACATGGGGCCTGATACGAATGGTGAAATAAAAAATTGGACAAATCTCTGCATATTCTGCTGTGAAAGCATTTCTGGAAAAGAGAATACTATGTCAGCCAAAATGTTTCTTTCATATCATCATGTAGCTGGCTGCCGTATGATATCGCACTCGTTTCAGCTGTCTTATAAAGGTATGAATGATGGAATGTTTATGAGGAAGAACGCACAAAATACCAGATGCCCAAGGTTCCCAGATGTCTGAGAAACTTGCTAAAGTGTCCCTCCTTACCTTATATAATTTGACTCTGTGTCTTTATTTCTTAACAAATACCAAGATGCCCTCATCTCCGGGATCGATCACATCTCACGCGTTAACCACTGAAAGACTCTGGATGACTACACCTTGTTTCATAATGCTTGAAAAGTGATTATTCTAAAGCAACAATGTTTGTATACAATATGTGGTCGGACAAAAAAGAAAAACAAAATGTTCTTTCAATTCGTTCTGCTAAAGCAAAATGAAAACAAGCTAGGATGTGTTTTTCCCCTTAGTACAAAACAGACTTACATTTAGGATTTACCTACCAAATTTATAGTAAAATTAGGTTGGAGACGACGTGCAATGCATTAGCAAAGACTGAAACTATTTGATTAACAATGCAGAAGTTCACAGAACCTTTGCTCAACATTCAGAAAACTAACCACACACACACACACACAGACACACACACACACACAGACACACACACCCACAGACACACACACACACACACATGTTTTGTAGTCTTTACATTACATTTTGGTGCTTTGCATTTTCTGGGGGTTTTTTTCTAGTTGTTTTAGGTCTCAAATTCACACCCATAATTTACTTGTGTTTGTGTATTGTTTAACAGATAAGTCAGCGCCTAAAAAGCCATCCCACACACTTAACGGACGGATGTATTATTTTGTGGGCAGAACTTACTAGACATGAAGCCTGTTTCTGTGTGACAGAGAAAGAAAAAGGCCTTGCCGTGGGTGTCCAACCTGAATTTAATTCATACATTTCAATAAATATATCCTATGATGCCTTTAATGTTGATGTTCAGCCTGATTTATCCACAATTATTTTATTTAAATGTAATATAATGGCATGATTTGTTCCTTTGAATATGCAAGTCAAATATACAACTGAGGCTATTGCCTATTAAAGCGCCAAATACATACAATATATAACTATAAGTATATTCTTGTAGGTTCTCATATACCAAGAGACATGTTTTTAAATTATCTCCTGTTTTAAATAAATTTCAAATTCCCTCTCTGCATGTTTTTCATGTCTTAAATAATGTTCTCAAAAAGATGCTATTGGACAATATATTTCTACAGTTGTATTTTTTGTACTTCGTCTCCTCATCACATGTTGTCATGAAACAATAGCTGTGTCTAGAGATTTCTATGCATTTGCACATCTCAGCAAATCTTAAGAAGGACCTCACATTTTAAAAGCCTACCCATAAATGTAATCCCAGAACCCTTTGTAGGGGTCATATATCAAAGAAAAATAAGTGCTTTACCCTGCAACATTAGAAACTTTACAGCTTAGACACCTTTACTGTGTTTGTTGGGAGCGCATTTAAACAGCGAGAAACCCTCAGTGTGTTTTCTATCTGAGCTGAAGGACTCAATATGAATTATCTGGTAAATAAAAATCAAGCTAATGCTCAAATAACTAAAATGCCAAGAGTTAGTAACACTAATAAAGGTACCATAAATGCACACAGATGTCAAATTAGATTTGTTGTTGCACAGACAGTTATTTGAAGCAGTTCTCCTTTGTTCACACATTGCACTTTCTCTAAAGCAGATACTAAAGCTCCTCAAGCTTTGAAGATAAGATTGGAGAAATTTGTTTAACTGCAAAACAATATTGCCACACTTTCAAGTGCAAATTGATATTACAATACCAATATCACAGCAGTTATGTGCAGACAGAAAACAGAAACAATATAGTTTTTATTTATTTATTATTTTATATAACCTTTATTGAACCGGTTAGGATGATTGAGAACTAGTTCTCATTAACATTAACCTGGGCTGTGAGGAGTAAGATATATGAATAAAGTAAGATAAATAAACAAATGCACAGTGCGTGCAATAAAAGAACAAATTAAAAATTCAACATCTTTAGCTCTGAGAGATAGATGCCTTACCCCCTTCTTCTGTTCCATTAAAACCCATGGTTCAATGTCCTTCAGAATAATCCACTACGATTCAAAAGACTGCTGTGCTTAATCTCTATAATCTAAAACAAAACAAACAAACACAATCTCTTATAGGTGCAAAAACAAAAGATTCACAACCCTGGGCCTCTCTTCAGTCTGAGCTACAAAACTGTATACATTTCAAGATTTTATGGACTTAACTTGAAAGTTAAACAAATAAGATCTATCCAAATTCTGTATCTGATCCCCAAACCTTAATGTTGATTTACGTAGTGAGTGATTCACTTGACTGACGACAATCTGCTGATCTGCAGGTTTATCACTGACCTTTCACAAGCAAATTTTTGAGAGTATTTTTAGAACATAATGCTCAGTAATCAGTTAACACAGGTGAGTCAATAAAGTCTTCATAAACGTCATCAGCACAAAACAACTCAGTCACATAACAATGAGGTTGATTTTTGTATACAAACTTCTTTATTTTTTGTTTGGTTGATATCTTTCCTATTTCTATTTTTAACATTACTATAAAAAAGTTTAAATAGTCACGGCTAATAATAGGCCGAGGAGAAACTTGTATAACTTACCATATAGTCTAGATTTACAGAAAAACATCCGCCCCAGTTAGTCCTGTGGTTAATAATGCAAATTAGGTCTACGCAAAACTTTCATGAAATGAAAACTTCATATCCTAATGCTTTGCTTTTGTTTATTTAGGAAAATATACATGTTACAACTGTAAATCTAATATATTTCACTATATGGCATGATAGCGTGACTAAAATAAACAATTTGCATGATTGCAGATGGATCTATAGTCTGCTGGGGCAAAACACTTGTTCTAAAAGGGGTTCATCAATCTGGCAGTGAGTGCTATGGTCTTTAAAAAAGGAAGTGGTTGGTTCTTAAGAAACACTCATAAAAATGTCATTAAAACATGTTTCCCTGCACTGATGCAAACATTGTTTTATCCCGTTTTTCTTCAAATAAAAGCCCAGCTCAAATAAACATCATGCCTGTTCTGTCCGTGTTTATAGGAGTCATATATCAAAGAAAAATAACTGCTTCGTTTTCCCATCTACAGTTTTATAAAAGAATCCTTTATGTAACCAGATGAGACACCTCCTATTGTTGCTGACTAATAGAGCTAACAGTTAAGAAAAACAGACTTGGGCAAAAACGTATGAAATACTTCTCTTGAAAAATGTTTAGTGAGGTGTTTCACTTTGTAGGGTGAAAATGCACATAAAAAATATGACACAAACTATTTTACTTAACATTTGAGCAATCTGGATTTGTAAAACAACTTGTAAAACAAGACTACTTTGTTGCAAATGATGACATGTCTTTTTTCTGTTAAAGTAAAGGAAAAGATTTATAGTACATTTTTCTAATCTGGCCTTTAAAGCCAACTCAAATTCTTTGATTTTCTTTGAAGGCTAAGTTGCTCTTTAGAGTAAATTTGTCCCCCTCCTCCTTTAAAACTACATTCAAGATAAAAGAAGCAGCTGTGTGAATGTTGGTGCTGGGTCCAAAAAATGACTAATGATAGGATAAAACTGGTACTTTCAGCCTAAAAGGTTTTACATTTGAGAATGTATCCAAGTTTGGCCAACCTTACCACGTCCTAAAATTATGTAACTACAACTTTAGATGACGCAATGACAAAGCTGCACCTGAACACACCACAACACTTCTAGAGCAGTGTCAGATGTTTGGTCATAATGCGTCCAATCAGCTCTTGCAAAATCCAAATGCAACATTTTATCATTAACACCTCATACCAACTGTCAAGCACAGTGGTGGATTGCTGATGATTTGCTTGCAGGAAAAGGACGACCCTGCATTAGGTCAACCATGAAATCCTGCATACCAAAATGTTTTAGACAAATGTGAGGCATTCTGTTCAAAGCTTAGTCATGCAGCAAAATGAGAAGAAATCAATGCTGCTGACTGATACTGACTGATACTGCATCATGAACTTCAAAGAGCTGACAGTTTAGACCGGGAGGGGGAGGCTAAAAATTCCCATGGAGTAGAACTATGATTGGTAGCTGAACTAATGTATTATAAAAATATATTTGATAATAAGCTCAAAATTTGACTTGTAATGGCTGCCGGTAACAGTAGTCACTGCATCTGTACAATAAAATCCAACGTTTTACTGAAAACTGAAACTTTTTATGATTTTGCTGTAGAATATTGTCTTTTAGAAAATGAAATGTCCAAGGACTTAGCTGTACCCCCCAAAATAGATTTCTACAAACAGCCACTTTACTTTTAACCTCAGTAAATCAATACATAAGAGGGCAGCAGCATATTAGGAAACTGGATTTGGATCGTACCTTTTTCAACACTCTCTGTGATCTTTAGCATCATGTCATCCATCTTAGGTGTGGGTATCTACTGCAGGTAGACGGAGGAAGTCAACAAAGAAGAATGCTAGTGTTGCAAACCCAAACAAGGATGAAACAAACAAATTTGTTGTTGGCTTCAAATAAAAACCGATTTTACAAAAAAAAACATTGTATTTGGATTTGCATGCAGAATTAACAATTTAAGCATGTTTAAATTTGGACATCTGGACATTTTGGACATCTTAAGATCAGGGGGTGGCTTGGCTGTAAAATGACCAGGCCTGATCTAACTGGATAAAAACAAAACATTTTTTTATTATTATTTGTCACCACCAAAGTCAGCTGTGCAAGCTACAGAAACAAACAGTGTTCTTTGTTGTTTGAACAATGCTTCCTTTTACCTCAGTCTTTTTGCAAAAAGAAAAACGGGGTGTGATGATGTCATGTGTTAGGCACGGCACGTAGCGTAGCATCAGAAGGCACGACCCATATCCGGAGGCTTCAGTTCTCTACGCAACTGTCTCGGGTTCGAGTTCCAACCCTCAAGACGTGCTGCATGTCTTTCCCCTCTCTCCACCCCATTTCATGTCTGCCTACCTTCGAAAGAAAATAAAAATAAAGGCCACAAGTGCCACAAAAAAACCTTTAAAAAAAAAAATGTGTTTTTTTTATGCGAGCTGTTTTTGCTTATGTAATTTTAAAACCTTTTAAGGACCACTTTACAAAGGATTGAGATTCCTGCACTACCCTTTGCAGGACCAACATGACCCATTAGATGGTACCTGGACAGTGGCCTTTGGGAAACCTCATTTAGGTTTGGAGACAATTATGATGCCGCTACTCTGTTAGTGACCATTATTTTAGTGGCTACTGTGCTCATCCCCAAAACGTGTGCGTCCGTCCCCCTCATCATGTCCCATATGTGAGCAAGGCCCCTGCCAGCTATGATTCTATTAGACCACATCAGGAGGCACAACGCTAGCACAATGTTGCTGCCATTGGTACATTCAGGTACATCAGCTGACTGATAACTACAAAGATATTTTAAAGCTGTATGAGCATCTAAGTCACTGCTAGCGTAATTTCTTCCTCAGTCAATATGATGCCAGGGCTTCTCTTTAGCAGCCTGATAGGTGCACAGTACAGTTAAGCTGCAGCTTTGAAAAACAGTTTTCTTTAGTCTGCCAGCAATCAGCACATAAAAGGGCACAATTATGAGGTGTGCAACCTTTCTCCATCTGCAGTTACTGATGAAAGCAAGGTGTGAGAATGACCTAATACCTTACATTGAAGCCAGGGCTGGGACCTAATTGAAGCATTGCCAACACAGTGAGGGCATGATCAAGGTGTATCCTATAACTGCGAGAGAAAACACTGCACATGCGTGGGCCTAATTTGATGTATACACTGCCACTGCTTCCACCATCCTTCCTTATGCCTCATCAACGACACCAATATGCTGCCATTATGAAAAGAAATCACCACAATCTCAGTATGGAGGTTTTGTGCGTGCTTAAACCAGTCAGGGTGCTATCACTCCCGATTGTGCATACTGGAGAGCCTACAGTGTTCTTAATACATCAAACCTCTCCCCAAAGCATCAATGTTCTGGCTAATTTGTGACATCATAGCACAGTCTTAATGCTAGGGGGAGGAGCCTTAAAAACAGAAGATTGTTTAGTAATGTTTTGATTGTTATGTAATGTCTTGATTTTTGAGACATTCACATTGATGGAGATCATAACTGTTCAAACAGCATTTTATTAATCTGGTCATGTTGAAACTACTCTCATGATTTCCTTTGCCTTAAAATGTCAACCTGCAAAGTCATAAGATTATTAATATACACCTGTATGTAAGATGCACAGCAATAGCAGCATGTGTGGAGAGGACACATCCTTTTCGACGGTAAACGAACTCTGCGAGCAAGCAGAAGCCTCCTGTAAAAATAGCAGGTTGCCTGGTAAACAAACCGGCCTCAAAAAGGAAGTGAGAGGTTTAATATCAGTGAGAGGCTGAGGCAGCATAGCAAAGGGAAAATCCAGAATCAATATGTTTCAGTTCTCAGTGTGGCCGACTGCAGCATATTTACATTTAACTGAGGTTTGTATACAGTTCACCACATATGTCTACAACAGCAGACAACAAAAGGCTTTCAGTAACAGTGAGTAATCTGAAGGTATGGCCAATATTCAATAAAGACAAAGGAATGGCTCAGTTCAAGCAAACATGTTTTCTTTGATCCGACAGCTTTGTCAGGTGGACGGTTTTGTTAATATATCCTGATTCCTTTATGTTTGTTTGTTTTTTATTTTATTTACTAGAACTCCATTCTTACAATAGTTAAAGGGCATATATCTTAAAGGTTTAAAAGGAATCTAGTCAGAAATAGAAAACAATTATCTCACAAACATTCTGCTGATTCAACCCCCTCTATCTCTCTGTGTCGGCTTTTACAACATCATCCAACTTCTCCTTTTTTCCCCTTCATCATATTGGCATCCGTGCTATCGCAACTGAAGGTAAAAACATGTGGTTTGAAGGCAGAACGGATGTTCTTCTTGGAGTGACTGTTTCGACAGCCCACTCATGTTGCTCATGCAAAATTTGGATTCTACCTTGCAAGATTCTTCTGTCTGCAAAATGTTTTGTGTGCAGCCTCCAATATTTATGACACTTGTCAGGGATCAATAATTCCAGCGTGCAGAAAAGATGCCCCTTGGAAAACAGTAACCTTTTGGAAAAAGTGCAACAATGTCAGTTTATTTGGTAACTAACCAATGTGCCAGTATAAGTTTTCCATTGCGTGATAATCTTCGGTAGAAAAAAACCCTAGTTTTAATATATCAACACAAATTTATCAAAAAAAATATAATATGATATAATAGCTTTTAGTTTAGATTCCATATCATGAATGTGTTTTTCATGACTGTAAATTTCTCCAGTTATATTTTTATAGGACAAAATATGTAAAATTATTATTTCAATATACATTGTTTATGCTGTTTCAAAGAGTAGAAGGTTACATATGTGTGGCATGGGAAAACATAACAAATGTAGGAATCAGAGCTTACTGGCGTATGTGGTTTGGAAGGTACTTTATATCAGGCAGGATATGGTAAGGCTTTAAGATGTTTCACTTAAAAACCTTCACACCCACTATAAAGAAAAAAGAAAACAACCTCAAAATGATCCGTGGCTTATTTTCTGATACACAGACAAGCGGAGCAACGTTAATATTACAGCAATTACTTGAACACAAACCCTAAAATGCATCACTAACAACTTGAAACTACACAAGTGAGAATGCCATATTACTAGAAGGGGGTGATATCTAGAGAAGAAAACATGACTGATATCTGCATGCGTGAGTGTTATTTGAATTTCAGTTTCAAGAAATTGAGCCCATCAAAAACTAACTTAAATGGTACAGGAAGGGCTTATTCACACTGGTGACAAATGTAGTAATAGTAATCTGATCGTTTTAATAAATTCCACTTAATACGCCTTAAATCCGAGTGTCATCAGAACACACAGATAATCATTTAAATTAAAATATGTTGTTTTGAGAAAAAAAATTAAAACCAACTGAAACACCAAATAGTCATCAGTAAATGTTTAATGTATCAACACAGGTCTGAGTAGATCTGCTTCCCTTAAGAAATTAAGTGTTGAGGCCAAAAGATTAAACTAAAATCAGAAACACAAAAAAAGGAAATTAAATTTCTTATTGACATAAAAAAATGAGATGCCCCAAGAACATCTGGTGGTGACTGTACATTTAAGATTATTAGCATAATCTTCAACATGATCTGCCCTGTCCTGGGACCAGCTGGTAGGAAGCTGATAAATTAGATCTTTCTTCAATCAGTGAATCTCTTCAGTGTGGTCGCCGTCACTGAGGAAAGGAGACTAAAGGCTAGCTATTTTCAATATCAGTTACTTATTTAAAGTGAAGCCAGTGAAAGCAAAGAGATGCAAGAAACCATTTAAAAGGAAACTATATCAATACATGCAGTTTGTTCAGGCTGCGAGAGAACAAGATTTCCAGCATTTAATAGGAAGGCTGAAAAAAGTCTGATACCCTTGCATTGTTTCATCCTATTTAGCTTTCAACCTCTTTCAGAAGGTGTTGAATCTAGAAATGTTGGCAGACTTTTGGAAATCTCTGAGTCATTGTAAGGATGTTAATTCTTTAGGAAATACACAGACTGCATCTCTAAAATGAAAATAAAATCAAATAAAATGTCTACTTTTGCAACCCATTTGTATCAATTTTACATTCCTAAGTTTATGTAAATCTAGTGAAGTGATGAAATTGTCAAAATGCAGTATATTGTTAAAAGCTTTCTTGTGACATTGGTTTTGACAATCTTTTTCTTTACTGACTTTTGCTGGGAATTACCATCAGTTATTGGTTATTATCTATTACCTTTATCGGTGACTAAAAGGAAATGTTATTGTTCTGTCAAAGTTAATATAGTTTGTGAATATTGTCACTTTATTAGAGCCAGTTAAAGTCAAAGGATACCAATGTTCATTTAAATTATTAAAGGATGTATTAAAGGATGTATATATATATATATCTATATATCTATATATATATATATATATACATATATAGATATATGTGTATATAGATATATATATATCTATATAGATATATATAGATATACCTTGATCCTGTTTACATGCTAGTCTGACCGGATCAAAGCCCAATTTGTGATGAGTTTGTTACTCCCTTTGTCACAAACTGCACATTGTATGAAGGTAATAATACGAAAGTAAAGAACAGACTTCTAAAAAAACACTCTGACACTTGATATTGTCAAGCATGACAGAATCACAACAGATGCTGAAGCAAAGACTAAGAGCAAGAAGCTCCAAATGTGGTTACAGACAGCGACACTTAAACTGAAAATATTTTTAAAATCCAAAAGTTAAAAAGAAAAGAATTAACAGCACAGTGATGAGGCTAAAGCAAGGCCCCTGTCATAGTTCCTAAAAAGTTGACGTCTTACAGATGTGAGGTTTCAACTCGATTTCAAAACATCTGTGCTGAGTGAGACTTTGCATGCATGTCTTCACATGCAGTGACGCCGGTGATTAGCTTAAACAAAGCAAGAAATCTTGTCATGTGTCTCAAAACAGCGGATAAACAGTATCTGATTTGAATGTTTAAATGTCAGGCAGGACAGATGATGAGCAGAGCGAAGAGGGAACAAACTTCACACACCCATGTGCATGCAAATAAATACATACACTGCTCACCAAGCACATGCACACACACAACCACCCACACACACACACACTAACTCTCTCTTTCTACATGTACACATATAAATATAAATATATATATATATATATATATATATATATATATATATATATATATATATATGTATATACATATATATATATACATCACACTGATTAATACGAATACCCAGACACATCAAGATTCTCCACATTTTTGGTATTTTACTTTAAGTCTGGAAACTAACATTAAATAAGATTTTACATTAGCTATGTTAATTAGGAACACTATCTGACATACAAACAAATATTCACTGATACTGCATGCAGCGCTTGGAAGAGCTGCACTAAACATGACTCTGAAATGCAAAAATAAAACAGGAAAATCTAACCTAAACTTTAATATTTAAGGCTTATATTGCTGCAAATTATAAATGAGTTTGTGAAGGCATTCTTCACACATAAACTGCGTAAACACACTAACAAAGGCATGCATGCACAGTCGTACAAATACAATACACCCACACTACTACAGATGTGCATGCTATCTGAGCCCTGCAGATAGAAAAACCAGATCCTATACATGAGTAAACATACATTTTCAAACACAAATGTAAACCTGTACCCTAAATTCTACAGAATTCAGTGCAAAAAGTAATGCACACCTGCGTAAATACTTGCCATATTTAGAAAATGCTTTGATGACTTATATTTGATTAGTCATATTGTCTCATAGTTGTTATATATGTAATCATCGTGTGTATTAAGTGCAGAAAAAGAGCTAAACAAGCCTATTCTGCAGAAAGGGATGCACTCATAAAGCCATACACTGGAAAAAATTAAAAGAAATGCAGACATTCTACATTTAAATATACAAAAACAGTGAGACAAAGTCACACATTGTACATGCTCTCAAAATATAGAAACATACATACACAAGCAGTAATCTACACTCTTCAGTAATTATTAAGCAGATAAAAATAAATATTCATACAGACAGATATATGCAATGAATGCTAATTTGGAAATACACATATAACACATATTAGTAATCTGATGGCTGCAACACACACACACACACATACACACACACACACACACATTCAAAAAGCTGTGAATACATACACGTCAGGAATAACAGCAACTATTTAAAGATTACAAAAAGAACTTAGTAATTGCGTTCTTAATGCTGATAATTAATTACATATATGTAGGCAAACATGTAGCATGTACACACACAGACAAACACACAGCTGTGGTTGGAATACTTTGAGATACATGAATGCAAAGCCACAACAAGTTGACACACTTGGGTAAAAACAGAAAACACATGATTGCTTTGTTTTTGTTCTCTTTGATATAAATTTCATAAATATGAAAAAAATGCCAGATTCTAGTTATGTGTGTGTGTGAAAGCACTGAAGCTGTGCAAAGACACAAGCAGACAGTTTAACAGCCACTGAAGGCAGCAAGCTGATGCCACCCACGGACCCAGCGCTGCCTTTCTGAAACTGAGTGAACATGTTTATATTTATTTATTGTCTCATTTTAGGTCAGGGGGACCAAACGAACAGTGCGTGACATTTAATGCCTTTTCAGAAAACCTTCTTGAGAGTCAACAAATGCAGCAAGAAGTAGGATAAGTAACTACAGGCAGCAAATTTGAGCTGCAGATGCCTCAAGTTTCCAAATACCATCAAAAAGAAAAATTATATGTAAACTGCTTGATTGTTTTTCTTCTAGAAATAAATTCAGATTTGAAACAATTCAGATAAAGGCACGAAGGTACAGAAACAACATCACATTTTTGACACATATTTACCCAAAGACTTAAACCCAAGATGTGAATGAAATGACCCAATAAGCAGTGAAATTACATTTTTTTTTTCCACATTGTACAGAGAAAATAGGGCGACAAAGTATTTAACCTGTTCTTTTGGAACTTCTGGTCTGTCACACAACACATTTTCATTAAAGCATGTACGGTTGGAGACAAGGCGTCGAGAAAAGAAAAAAAAAATTGCATGTGTTCAGAAAAAACGTCAAAAGAAAACCAGTGACTCAAACTGTGTATTAGGATGACTGTGATCATTCAAAAATTTAACTCTTTGTAGCCAACAACAGGATTTTCAATATGAACCACTTGCTTAACAGTGCAGCACCACGAGAATATGACAATATTCAAGCCACCAACATTTCTGATTTTTTTTTTCTTTTTTACTTTTCCTCCTCTCTCTCTCTTTTTTTAAAGCATGCATTTGGTGTTGCTGAAAAGGTTAAACGATTTTTTTTTTTTCCAGTCGAAACTGAGTGGGTTGTCAGAGAACCGAACATTTCACAAGGCAAATTTCCCCTGGTGCTCTGGTAATATTATCACTCCAAAGCATCACGGTTTCAGAATGACTTATGGATTTATTTATAAGAAGAAAACAAGTCTGACACCAATTAAAACAAAAATACAACCACATGCCATGGCTTACATATCAGTTTGACCAGCATAAATTAAATATGATGATAGGTTTTATGATTTTAAAGCCAAACCTTTGCATTGTTCTTGTTGTATCTTATTTTTATTTGCGAATTATAATTTCAACACTTCCTCTTAAACAATACAGCACTTGTATAAACTGGCTCATAGCTCTTTATATGATATAAATGTCAATGCAAAGCAACACCTCTATAAATACACCTCAGCATAAAAAAATTACCATTTGCAAACAATTAACATTCCTCCTACCACAGCCGAAAAAGTTTATATGTCACCTTTAAAAGTTCATCGATCAAAGTTATTCTCATTCTGATTCAAAGTTTCACTATTACTACTAGTTTTATTTATTGAAAAACACAAATCCAACACAAACAAACCACACTTTTCGAACCGGGTCTGAGTCACATAATTACTTAGCATTATTTTTTACTCGACAATCAACTGTTTGGTTTGGTCTTTCACACTCGGGCACCCGGAGAAACCTTTAGGGGCCTGTGACTAAAAGGAGCTTTAAAAAACGAAAGAAAAGCTACCATCAACTACAATTTTTTAACATGAGGCAAAAGCAATTAGCATAAAGTCGAATCAGAACTGAGGAGGACAATTTTTCCTAGGACAGCAGAGACGGAGTTCGTCTCTGTGGAACGTAAACAGCTGCCTCTCGGGAGGGGGGAACGATCGTCAAAGCCGAACCAATCTTTAGGTTGCACCTGAAAAACGTGACACAATTCGACATGACTGTGACACCTAAAAATACAAAGGGGTAGATAGAACGGCTTTACTCTGTGTCTTTTTTACTATCACAATTAGTCAGAGTGCAAGAGAAAAGACGCAGAGGCTGGGGCTTTGATGCGATCAGGCGCGGCGTGTGTTTCAAAAAGTGAAAAGGAAGCCGAGAGGATGAGACGCTGGAGGGTAGAGCGGCTGTAATCTGCCTTTTCCTTTTTCTCTGCCGCTCGTGTTTTGAGGTTAAAAAAGGAGGAGAAACATAGGAGACAAGGCAGAACAAAAGTTGGTGGAGTAGAAAAGTGAAGTTGAGAAGAGAAAGAATAGACAAATAAATTAGATCACTTGCAAATGCAATAAGATAGTTTAAACAAGCAAAAACACTCTTACAAACAATCATCCACACTCCGATAGAATATGAAACTATAAGCACAAATCAACTTACAGGAATTTGTGTGTTAGTGATATTTTAAGATGGATATGAAAGGGCAAAATAAAAAGAGGCAGTAAACAAAGTAACTAACAATAAAATAAAAAGGTGTCAGCACACCGAACTGAAGAGTGAAGCTTCTGGACAGACACATCAGAAAATGTTCTGTCATAAATCATGCCTTAGATGCAACAGTCATAGTTTACATTTCAGTTGAAGGACAAGTTTCTAAACGGTGGGTTCAGTCTGAATCATGTCACCTTTAATGCCTCATCGATCAAAGCAGTTCTCTTTTTGATTCAGTTTCACTGCGAGCAGAGGAATAGAAAAAAAGATGTGCTTTTTCCTCCCTGTTGTGTTCCTCAGTGTGCTTTTTAAACCAGAATTGACAGAAAAATGAAAGAAAGAAGCAAGAAAAAAGAGGTGTTTGTGAAAGAGGCTGAAAAAAAAGAAAACTAAAGAGAAAAGTGACACAGAGAGACATTTTGGTTAAGCTGTGGTACGTGTAGACCTGCCTCCGAGCTGACAGAGCAGGGATATGTGGGAGGCTGCAAAGACGCACACTAAAAGTCCCTGGGAGAGCTGTGGCCTAAAAACGACCGGCTCCATTTTGAAGTGAGATGTGAAAATGACACCACCATCTGTTCAAAGTGTTGAAGTGATGAAGTGAACAAGGCCTTATACATCTATGTACAGGAAAAACCTCTCACATTATTTCTTCTGAATAATCTTTCTTACTAAAACTTTATGATCTTATAAATTGAGACTTTTTTACAGTTATGCACCAGGTGACCTGAGTAAGGTCTGGATCATGTGGTATTACGGATTAAATCAAGTGGTTTGAACTTTACTCATCATGACTAATAACATAACCTGCCCGTCTGCAGCTGGCGTAAAACAAGGCGTAGATCGAGAGTTGAGCTCGGAAAAACTATGTGGAGAAAGTGAATGAGTAACACTCTCCTCCACCTCAAAATAAAAAAGACACACACTTTGCCATTAAGGCACTCGACACCAACTCATGTGATCCATATATTTTAAACAGGTGGTCTTTGGTTGCCCTGGACAATAAATATCTGTAAAGACGGATGATCAGCATTTCTACTCAGATTGCGTGCAGAAACAAGGAATTTGACTTCGTTTGAATTGCTCACAGCGTACAAACATTAAGGATAAATATACAAACTTTACTTACTTGGTTGTTTTTAATCTACAAATACAAATCTGAACAAATTAGCATAGTATTTAACCCCTCAGTACTCTGATACACCTTTATAAAAACCAGTGCAAACAAATTGGTTTCACAAGTCACCTAATAGGTTAATAGAGTCCACATGTGTAATTTCAGATACAAGCATAAATCCAGTTGTACTGTGAAGGCCTCAGAGCTTAGCTACAGAAACATTTGTGAACAAACAACATCATAGGGAACGCAGCAGACTGATCCAGAAGAAGGTTGTGTTTAAAGCAGGGTTGGATTATGAAACAACGTCCCAACCTTTCAAAATGAGCATTGCTAAATCTATCAACTGAAATGAAGACATTGGCACAAGTGAACTCGAAGACCAGAAAATGAGTACATTAATCATAGAAGCAGCCAAGAGTACTATAGTAACTATGGAGGAGCTGCAGAGATCCACAGATTAGATGGGAGCATCTGACAAACCAACAACTACCTGTTATGCATTTGGAGTTGCAAAACCCTTGTTAAATATTTATATTCCACATATAAATGCTCGGGAGATATTATGTTTTTGCTCTTTTGAAGTTGGCACTACTGTGACAGTTTAGAAGGAAGTGGTCATCAACAACCCAAACAGCAGCTGTTGTCTTGTTAAAACAACTAAAGAAAAACACACAAACTGCATTAGAATAAAATCATCCTACAATCCTATATGGATTGCAAATCCATATAGGATTGTAATTTCCTTCCCAGTCACTGCTTTACAAATTCAAAATCTACATTTTAAATCTTCAGCTGCAACATTGAGAGTCATGTAAAATATGCTTGCTCTCCATAAGCTGGTCTTTAAGCTGGTCAGCCGTGCATCTCAGCAGCCCATAAATTATGCTTCAGGTCATTTGATAAAAGTGAAGACTAAGGATGTATTGATTGTGACCTAAAGATTGCATGAAGGACAGATCATAATGTAACCCCTTTACTGCAAATGCTCTGGTGTCTTTTAAATCCACGCAAAGAGCATCTGCTTTCCATTTTGTACTTTAAATAAGATAACTTCATAAACTCCATATAAATTTATAATACTTTATGTGGTTGAAGCAGAAAAATAGTACAAGCTCGGTACCGAGGGCCCATTCTTTCTCCTCTCTTGGATGAAGGTGTAGGTGGAACCTAAACAAAGGGACGCACATCATCATATACTCTAGGCACAAACCTCAGCATATGAGTAAATTTATGTCTCAGCCTGGAGCAGCTTTAACTGGATTGAGCAGTGTGGTCAGTGGGTTGTGATTAAACCTAATCTAGCATGCGCGCATCAATAAAACTTCTAATAAGGCATTTAATAAGCAGATTACATATTTTCTTTCTATGTTCCTGTAAGGAGACATAGGTAACTTTAAGAAAACTCTAACAATAATGAAGTCTTGATATGATGTGTCGTTTTTGTTATTGATGAGATTCTTAAGAAAAATCTAAATCAGAATCAGCTTTACTGACTGAGATTATGCACAGAAACTAGGAATTTCTGTCCCACAGACAATAAATTTTAGAAGAAATAATATGACATAAGGAACAGTATGGACATGTATAGCATTACATATATATATATATATATATATATATATATATACATATATATATATATACATATATATATATGTATATATATATATACAGTCCAAATGGAAAATATGCTTGCTATGGAAAAATAAACTGACACGTCCAAGGTCTCTAGTTTTAAGTTGTGCACCACCTAAAACTTGCACTTCCATAAGAGCAGGGGAAGTCAGTGGAACAATATAACATCACTTGTCAAACGAAAAATGTTGTTTTCCGGGGATTTTCAAGGACATTAAACTTCCATCGAACCACAGTGATCACCTCATTTACTGTAAGATTACAGGAAATGGCCGACAACCTGAGCAGTTTACAATCTACCTGCTGAAATCACAAGAGATTTCACACATGACTGATCACCAGACCAGGCAACGTTCCCCAGCAACAGGTAACAATGGGAGACAACAAGCAGAGTTAGGCTCTATTCATATGCGTGCCACTGGCCATGTGATCAGCTCTATTAGTAATAACTGGTTTTGCTTTGTGTTGCTTTCAGTTCATGAACGAGACACAGAAACAAAACAACAGGTATACACAAATGTGAGGCACAGACCAGGTGCAGTTTTAACATTGCACCTCCAGAGATGATCACTGTTTTTTGATTCATTACAGCCAGAATATTCAACAAGCAGTTTATAATTGCCCATATATGTAAGCTACAATGCTTAAAATATCTCCCCCCTTACAAATCAACTGATTTTAATATCAGACAAAGAAAACTTGAGTAAATACAAAAAGCAGTTTTCAAATGATTATCTACCCAAGAAACCTGGCCCTATTTGCCTCTGCATTATAAATTACTGTGATTCACCACATTTTTGTTTCAGTTTTACGAGCCACTCTTAGGCCTGATATGGTGTAAAACTAAGCTAGCAGTTTAGAAAATGACATCATATATCTACAGTCAAATATGCTGGTGGTAGTGTGACGCCGGGGTCTGTCTTGCTGCATCAGGACCTGGATGGATTGACTGAATCATTCTTCTCTCTAAAAGAAAATACTCAGTTCAAGACCTTAAACTCAAGCACACTCGAGTTATACAGCAGAAAACTGATCCAAAGCCCACCAGAAATTCTAGCTCTGAATGGCTAAAGAAAAAACATTAATCATTTTTGGAGTGGCCTAGTAAAAGTCTGGACTTAAATCAGCTTGGCAGGGCCATTAACAGGCTGTTAATGCCAGCTACCAGTTATCAGAAATGCTTGATTGCAGTTGCTGCCAAATTGAAAAGCTTAGCTTTCTTATCCTAATAAATGAAATCATCACTTGAAAACTGCTTTTTGTGCTTAGTCAGGTTATTGTTCCCTGGTAGTAAAATTTGTTTGATGATCTAAAACATTTAAGTGTGACAAAGGAAAACCCGGAAGAAATCTATAAGGGGACAAATACTTTTTTTACATCCTTGTATAAAACTATTTGTGTGTATCAAAATGTACAATACAGCCGCGTCTTAATGCACTACGATTCTTAAATCTTTGATATAAACAGAAGAATTTACAACTAATTTGTCTTCTTTGATGTATATTTTTCATAAGGAAAATTTGCTTTCTGTTATTACATACATCATCTTAGACAAGCTATACTCAGAATACTCTCAGGCCATACAGGATCCTCCTCCAGTCATGAGTGAAGGAGAATCAGCAATGACTGGAAATGACTGGAAAGGGATCAGCAACTTAAGGCTTAATGTGTAGTTTCCATCAGATAACGTAAAGGGAACAGCTTTGTCTTACAATGAAAGGACAGGAAATCCTTTTGAAAGACAGGAAGGCTGCACTCACGTGTCATTCAGTGAAATCATGAAAGCACCCACAGGCCAAAAAGATATATTCGATAATTAATCATAAAACAATAAGTCTGGTGTAAGTGTGAATAGTGAAAACACTGTTGTCTTTGTGGAAAACCTTTTTGGAGTTTAATCAGAGATCTATTTCTAAGGTAAAGTAGGTTGTAAAAGAAGTGACCTACATGGTAACGACTAAAATCTATTATTGGATCTTTTTAAAATACCGTAAAATATAACAATCCAACAGAAAACAAAACTGCCAACTGTTTCAAAGCTCAACTGAGCTTATAGAGGAGTGCCTCCCACTCCCCCACTCACTTCAATTTATGCAAAGTCCAAAGGATCCCGAAACAAACTAAAATCCGCTCCCTGACAACCCCCGAGAATTTAGAAAAATTACTTTTTTATATAAATATTTTTTAAATCACATAAATCATAGAAAAACTTTAATTTTAAATCAAACTACAAATTATTAAACTTGAAAAATATATATGCCAAAACATCTATGCTTATGGTAAAAATGCTTAAAGTCCTCTGTGTCAGAAATGTTTCATTCTTTCATGAGCCACTGATATCAAATACATTTCACCACTTTGGCTCACACTCATATCATTTCTGCAGTAGAAAGCATCACGAAGTCATAGAAGCAGAGTCCTTAAGAGAAAAATAGTCAAACTTTCCAACAAAAGGCATCATTTCTGTTTTACAGTCACAATATTTTGTGCCATAACCCATTTCTAATCAATTAGAACTTGGTGCCAAAACCAAACCAAACTGAGAAAAATAAATGTAAAAAGAAATATAGAAAAAAGTCCACTTGAGCACTCTACTGGAACAGCTTTGAGGAATTTGAAACTGAAAGGTAAGAAGCATTAATATTATTCATATCTGCGCTAATGAAAAATAGAATCTTACTTGAAACATTACTGACATGAATTGAGAAAGTACATTGATCACATCAAGTAAGTAAATCTTACCAATACTCGTGATTCTTAAATTTTCCATTCTGTTTAACTGTGACTTTGCATAAAGAAAATCCACAATCCACTTTATGTTTCTCACAGGAAGTTGGATTTTATGTGTTTTACTTTTTGTGCACAGGTAATCACATCCATATAGGCACACATCGTATTTGTGTTCATAATCTCCCTTACATGCTTTTCTGTTAAACAGGCATTTTAGCTGTACAAAATGTGGAATTGTAGTCATTGCAATATCAACTTGTGAAATGCAACAGCAATTAACAATATTTGGTACATTGTTACATTTCAAGTCTGATGCATTCATACTTTCCAGACTAACAATATATTTGTCCCGTTGGATGGACTCTCACTGCCTGCACCTGACACAGATCTCAGTAACGGACATCCCTAGGCTCATAGAAAGTGTTGATGACATGATGGTAATGCAGAAGAAGAAAAACAGTCAAAATAAGGGTTAATTGTAACAGATTTTGTGGTTGCAAAATTCAATAATTTCACAATTGGATGTTTTCCTAACGTGCAGCTTCAACCAATATCATAACAGTGGCCAGTGGCAAATGTACAAAAGGTCTTGGTGATCAAAACCCCAACTACAAATTTCAAAGTTCCTCTGATCTAAAGACAGGCTTCTGTTTTTGCAGCTTTAACTTCAACATGATGGCCTAATCTCAGATTTTTGAGGTTTTTCTTTTTTCTAAAGAATAAAAAATTCTTCCCTTTGATAGACTGCCAACAGCAATGTGCTGCAGACTGTAACCATGTAATTTTTTTTTTTATATATAAATTAAGTTAGTAGGTAATTATTCTATATTTTTGCATACGTATTATCAAAATTAAAACACCAAAAAAATAAATGTTCTAACATTATTTTTACTAAAAAGATTAGCATAAAATTTAAATATTTGTGTGAATGTTGTGATACCGAGAATCTGTGGTGTTTTTACTCAAGATTACTGTGCCATGAGAAACTCATATTGGTTCATGACTAATTTATACACAAGTACAGAAACAATCCAACATCACACATAAAACACATTGCCCAAACATGAAACCTTTGCACACAAGTTAAAAAGCCTCAAAGTTACCTTCAGTACAGACACATCAAAACATGTTAAAATATCTGTCTGCAGTAGGGAGACTATTCTATGTGGTTAGGTGGGAGATAAGCTGTTTGATTGGCTCAAGCTTGGCCCTAAGATTTCAGCGTCCTTTTTCCTTCCTAGCATGTGTGTCTGTGTATCAACCTCTGCATCACAGCACATTGTGTGTACGTCTGCGTGTCTGTGTGTTGGTGGTAAGCAGACGTCTGGCTGTCCTGATGTGAAAGACTGCAGGCCTCCCACTGTCTAGGAGAAGAGACAACCACGAGTGGGACAGATCTCGCTCACAAACATATACCACAAGTATATAAAGTTGATAAGGAAGTGGTGGTATGTTTTTTTTCTATATTTTTTTTTTTGTCTTTCACTGTCCAGCCAATGTTGACATGTTGTCCACGTGAGATAATCACTCTGATGAAACAGTAATATAACTTCAGCTCATTTTAATGACCCTCTTTTAAAAAGTTAAAGCTGTTTATTTGCTGTGAATATTTTGTTTTTAATCTAAACCTTATGGTTTTTCTAACAATGATATGGAAGCAGGCAGAAGACCTTAGTGGATAAACATAAAACACTTTTACTTTTCATGATCAGCATTTGCCTTGACACCTTTTAAATAACTAAGTAAATTAAACACCAGAAATGATAATGTAGCAGGATGAATTAATCACAAAAGCATATTGTAGTTCCACATACTGGATAAACAACCTAATCTAAGCACAAACTAACCCACATATGTTGGCATCTCACCTCTACATGAGAGTTGGAACGTTCATTAATCTTAGTGGATAAAGGTTTTCACACCTCCCTTGTTCATCTTATTACAGTGAAGTTTCCAACATGCCACCTAGATATGCCCTCCTAGAGTAAAAAATAAAACACCCACAGTGCTGTAGTATTTAGCCTCTGACATATAGCATCTGTTGTTGCACCCTTATATGTCTCAGATCAAACTAATTTTACAAAGAGAACCTGAGTAAATAAAAAATACAGTTTTCAGATGATTAGTTTATTTTTAAGGGAAAAATGCCATCCAAACATACCTCTCTCTGTGTGACAAAATTAGGATGGACTGTTATCAGAGCTGCACCATTTCGTACATTTTCAATATCCACACCCAGGCCTGATTACAGTCAGATGTGGAATCAATAAATCATTTAAATAGATCCTGTATGAGACATAAAGTAGACTAAAAGATCTCTACTGAAATTTAAGAACAGATGAGAAACAGATTCATAAACATCTATCTGTCTGAAAAGGGTTACAATGTCCTTTCTACAGCTTTGGGGCTTAGTCAACCACAATGAGCATCATTATCCACACAGCCTTAACCGACAACATAAGAGAGGTGAATCTAACCAGGAGTGGCTGAACAACCATTACTCCAAGAGCGCACTGAGAACTCATCCAACCAGGGTGTCACAAAATAACCTAAAACAACATTAAAAACAATATGGAGAACTTTCCAGCAAGGTCAGTGTTCATGGTGCAACAGTAAGCGTTTCACACTACATAAAATATCTAGATGATCATCAAGACCTTTTGGAAAAACGTTCTGTTTACTGATGAGACAAAAGTGGAACTTTTTGGAAGGCGTTGGTCCTCATGTATCTGGTTTAAAACTAACATCATTTTAGAAAAATAACATCCCACTGACAGGCAAACATGTTGGGGAGGGTATGATAGTCTGGGGATTCTGTTTCAAGACCTGGACAACTTGACTGAACATTTATTCTCTCTGAAGGGAAATCCTGCAGGAGAATGTCTGGCCACCAGTTTGTGACTGTGATCAAGCAACATCCTTAAGATGCCGTGGCATCCCCTCGAACAAGCTGTTCATGATTGAAAACTCTCCAGTGGGGCAGAATCAAAATAATCCTGCAAAGAAGAGTGGGCCAAAATCCCTCAAATGGAGCTTTGTAAAAGTCTAATTAGTAGTTATCTCAAATGCTTGAGGGCAGTTGTTGCCATTTAGTTATTATGTTTAGGGAGCAGTTACTTTTCACATAGATCAAGGTTTTCTTTGAATAGCTTTTTTTCCCATAAATAAATGAAATCATCATTGAAAATCCGTCATCACTGTATCCATTCAGATTATCTTTGTCAGATATTAAAACTGTGTGAGCAAAACTGCCTAAAATATTACAAAGAACATAATATAGACCAAAAAGGGTTTTCAAAAACAGTAGAACATGTGCTTAAAGCAATTCAGCCAAAACAGTATTGTTCTGCTACCCATGAATTATGAGAAGTGCAAAAACACACAGATGTAAGTTTGTGATAAACGGATTGATTTAAAATTTGCATTTGACAAATTTCCCAAAATGCGAAATTACAAGTCAACTGTATAAATTAGTGGTTTGGTAGCAAAGGTACTATTTTCCCACACGATGTACCCAGCAATTAGGCAATTTCAGGCTTAAAATAAAAAAGTTTTGAAATATTCTTAAGTCACAGTTAGCCAGCAAAGTTGAGTTCTCGGCTGTCAGATTGTGAAATGCTACACTCCACTACATGCATATTTTCTTCTGGTTTGATAAAGAATTCATTTCAAGTTAAAATTATGTCCAAATTTGCTCAGCCTTGCAAAGGTTTTCAGAACCCTTGAATTGTTGACATTATGTCTCATTGCAATGCCAAATTTCAATGTATTTTGTTGAGATTTTAAGCTTTATATCCACAAACGTAGCAAATAATTGTGAAGTGGAAAGAAACTACATCAGCATTATGAAGACCAAGACACACACTAGATATTTAGATCAAAGCATAATCATGTGTTAGAATGGCCTAATCAAAGTCCAGACCAAACCCCATTTAAAAATCCACAGCAAAATTTGAAAAGCGATGTCCACAGTTTAAATAAAAAGAAAACCATTAACTACAGCAAGACTGATACAATGTGCCAAACCAAGACACAGATGGGTAAGCAACTGCACAGGGGCACACCAACATGTGGCAGGAGGAAGCTGGAATCTAAACCACAACTTTTGGGTTGTAAGACTATACCCACTGAGCCACAGTGGATAGAGTAGATTTCAGAAGAAATGTAGTAAATACATTTTGCTTAATGTTTGATTCTTTTAGTTACTTAGACCTACTTTTTTCAACAATTTGCAGAGGAGGTTTCTTCTGCCTGGAACGCTGCTTGTTTTTTCCTCCATCCATGCTTCAGTTAAAACTAAAACAATAAACATATACAGTGGTGGCTTTGTGGTGAGTTTTCAGACATGAAGACCAGATCAACAATCTGAGCAAACCACTTTGGAACAAGTAAGCACAGCTTAAAAAAAGCAAATAGAAGCACCGATTCCCTATTTTATACAGTTTATGCCTAATAGAAACTCCCTGGTGCATAACAGCTGGAAATGCAACAGAAAAAATATATTTAAAGTCAACCCTTTTGTTATTTACAATGCTCTCTCGGTTGATAACTGACTTCTGCTTTATTTAGCTGTGAATATTAACAAACAATTTTTCATCCATCCTTCAACCTTGATCTTATCTGCTAAATAATTTTTTTTTTTCCATGCTACTCAGTAAAACCTAATTTGTGCTGGGGTTGGTGCAAAGCGAACCCATTTTGTAAAATATGCATGCCATCAATAAAGCTATAGAAACGTTCTGTATAGTAAGATATGGAGGATACAATCTCATGATCATAATCCAGAACAAAAATAATTCAGTGACAGCCTGCATTTTGATTTTATCTCATGCTGCTTTTTACTTGAACAAAAGTTACCTGAAAACCAAAACAAGGCGAACTCTAGGTATCAGTTTCAGATGGGTTTGGCTTTGATTTTACATTGACTCTCTACTGGAACAAGGCAGAGGCTGTGTGAAAAAAAGGGAATCAAGATGTCTTTTTTTTCAGTCTCACTTGTGCCAAAGAGTCTGCTCGGATAGCCCGTATGTTCATCATGTCTGAAAAGTCACCACAAATCCACCACTGTTTAGGTTGTCATGTTTTAATTTCAAGTGAAGCATAGATTGAGGGAAAAATTTGTTGCTTTTAAGGAGGAAGAAATCTCTTCGGGAAACCCACTGCTTAAACTTAGGACTGACTCAGTCGCTGCTGCGGCCAAAAACTGTAACTGATTCAGACTTAGTGTTCATCTCAAGTTGCACCTAAAACCCACAGAGAGTTCCTCATAAGCTTGGATGGATATGCAACAGCAGGAACTACTTTATTTTTACATTTCCTTTTACAGTTGCACAGTTTTGATCAGAAGTCAAATGCAGTCACCAAGCACATGGATCCCATTAACGTTGGGTCTTTAGTGATACAATTGGATGGAATAAATTAAGAACAGACAATTTAAGGCTATTAACAAGCCAACACCTTCTGGAGAAAAACTGTATGTTCATATGAGGCCAGGCTTGAACCAGTTGGCCACAGTAGCAAGAATATGTTCCAAGGAGTCAAGGTGACACTTTTAAACCTAAGAACACTCTACCAACTGCATGGGGGTGGCAGCAGCATGCTGTTTCACTGGCAGTGATACTTGTGATTCACATAAAGTGGGTAGAACAATAACGACCAACGACTACCTCCAAATTGTTCGACCTCACCTTAACTTAACTAAACTGTTAAATCATGGACATATTGGAAGTTTCCACTGAACGCTGATCTGAAACACAAATCAAAGTTGGTTTTGAAAAGAGTAACTGTTAAGCTTCTGGAATGGTCTCCCCCAACGTTCTGATCACAAACCTACTGTGCTTAAAAGCCTTGTTCCTAGCAGGCAAACAACAATTTTAAACAAACTTTACCAAATCTACCAACAGAGTGGTTTAAATATCCAGGCAGAGTTATGCCAGAATCTTGTTGGGGAATATAAAACAAAATCTAGGGGCTATTTAATTAAATATTAGTGGGACCGTTTTTATATATTTGTTCCTGTATGTATAATTTTGTCGGCAATAAATTAAACGTTTTGCACCCTATTCTTGTTAAAGGTCCCTGAATTTGCCTGATATAAAATAATTCTACTTTGGAAAGAGAACAGTTAAAATACGCCACTACGCCCAAAATTAATATGACATGACTAACCAGAAAGCAAGAAGTTTTAATGATATAAAAGAACATCTAATTATTAGTGTGTTATCAAATCATGTAAGAAGTGTTCTTGCCAGGGTAGGGTCTTAATTAAATTAAAATTAAGGTTGTTAATGTTAAGGTCACAAAGGTCATAAAGGTGAAGTGCTGTGAGTTGATGGCTCTTGTCTGCTTTAAATAAAATAACAGAAACACCTTCTTCTTCCATTGCAGGAGGGTTTACTGCACACACTGAGCAAAAAGCATGCATTAGCTTAAGCTGGGAGTAGTTGAGGACAATTAGATTGCTGTAAATGTCAAATGGTGTCTTTGTTTTTCTTCGGTGCAGAACGTGAAGGACTTTGTTCACACTTGTTGCAGAAAGAACGACAAGCAGCTCAAGTTTGTTTGCACTGTAAAATGGTGGTCCATCTGGATCAGCTGGAAATAAAGCCCTTATGCTGCCCCACCTACACATCTGCTTAGCTGTTCAAAAAATAAAGCCGTTCTCCAAAGTTCATCAGGATGTACGCAGGGAGCGTTACAGAGAAATGCACATGATGTTTTAATGATATATCTGTTGAATTGCAGGCAATTTAAAACTCTGACTGCTGCTATTGCAAACATCTCCCACACAATTTCCTGTCTCACCTGCTCATAGCAACATAAAATGAGTTTAGATTTCAATGCCAGGTTCAGTCTGAAAGCCTCTTAAATAAGCAACTTAAACCTAGTTTAAAGTTTAAAACAAATCTATGGTGTGCTTACTTTTCATTAAGCACACCATCAGTTAAATCCGTTAAAATGATTCTGAAATCACAATTAAAGTTTCTCTGATGTGGGTTTCACTGAAAATCAAAGTTTTAATTTCTTTCTCTGTGTGTTGTCAGGGTAAAAGGCCACTTCACCTAGACAGATTTCGGTCAAAGCTGATGAATAACAGGATAGCCCAGTTCTCAGATGAGTCAAAGCTCTCCTTTATTAATGGCACAGCTTGAGGACTGCAAAGATCTGATGAGATAAGCGGCAGGCAGCGAGCTGGATGTCAGTGTCGGCTCAGCACGTGATATCACCACCTCAAATTAGCCGATTGTTTTCTTGCATGGCGCCGTGTGACATGTAGACAGAAGGGAGCAACCTCTGAAATGGGAATCTGTCGCAGATTGACTGTTTCTGATAAATTAACAGGTAAAAGGGGTGTGGCGGAGACTCAAAGCGTTCCAGGAATACAAACACATCCTGACTCAGAAATATTTTCAGCTTTAAGGTGAACAAATAGTTCTTTTTTTTTTTTTTTCAAGTTCTTTTCTGAAAAACAAAACTGAAAAAGGGTTTGTGGGTTTCAGAAAAGGCTTTACTATTTAAGGAGATGTGTTTGGCAGGAGGCAGAGGTGCTGCAAGCAGATGTTTAACATTTTCTCTTCGGTTGCCCACATACTCCTCTCACCTGAACTCTATCACCTTCTGTAAATTGTCTCCTTCGTTTTCAGTTCATTTCATCTCTCTGCACTTCTCCATCTTTATAAGATGTAGCAGCCATTTAAAGATTTCATATCAATTGGCCACAATACCTTTTCTAATAAAACGTTTAATGTAGCTTCTGACGACAAATGTCAGTATGGATTGTTAGTGTTGTCTTTAATTTTGTTAGACATTTTTCATAGTTTCCAACCATTTGATTAAAAAAAATCATTAATCATTAATTAAACACTAATTAAACACTAATTAAATGAATTAGAACTGAAGAGATCCTTCTGGCTGACATTTAGATCATGTTCTCAACAAGTGGCCAGCTTGAGTCTGTCTCAGATGATATGATGCACTATGTATTACACTGTCTTGCAAAAGTGTTTACACCCCTACAACCTTTTACATTTTGTCACCTTACAACCACAAGCTCCAGTTTATTTTATTAGGGTTTTATGTGATAGACCGATGCCATGTTGTGCATGCTGGCGAAGTGGAAGGAACAGGATTCATGGTTAAAGTTTTTTTTTTTTACTAATCCAAATCTCTTATACTCTGATGCCTTTAAAATGAAAAGCATGACAAGCAAGTAGATTGCCTTTGGAATTAAAATATTTAGTAACTAAAGAGGAACTAAAGCCTACTGATGTGTAGATTGATCTCAGTAAAACCAAACCGCAAGAATGAAGAATTAGGAACACAACAGACAGGTCAGAGCAGGGGTCACATTAATTGATTATTTCAGTTTTTGACCATTTTTTTTTTAATAGTGACAGAAAAATCTTAAGGCCCTCTGTCAATTGGACAGATTGTAATTTACACCCATGACCACTTGGTGGCGAGTTAGCATATTAATTGGCTGTTTTCTCACTTGATGCGTGGCCTCACTCGGTAAAATGTCAGGGTAGCTGAGTGTCCGAAGTTTCTTAAAAAAGCCCAATAACGACAATGGTGTTGATAAAAGAGGTGAAAAAAGAGGAACTGATGCAGTGGAAGATGAAGAACAAACAAGTAATCATCCCTTGGCAACTACAGTGCAAGCAAGTGGAAGCAAGAAGGTTAGGCGGGAGTACAGAGATCAGTAGGAGCAGGAGTTCTTCTGGCTGAGAAGGGAGGATGCAAAAATGTTCTGCAGCATGTGTAAAAAAGCCAATATGAGAAATGGATGTGTCCGAGGATGCACAAACCTGCAGAAATTAACATGAATGAAAATAAATGCTTTTGTTCATTTATGATTTATAAAAAATAAAGTGACAGGTAAAAATGACAGACAACAAAAAAGTCTAGCACAACCTCTGGGTCAGGGAGAAGTTATTTAGAAGTTTAAAACTGGGTTAGGTTATAAAGCAAATAAGCTTTGGATATATCAACGAGCACTGTTTTATCTATCTCTAAAAAAGAGAAAGAATATGGTAAAACTTCAAGCATAACAACACATGGACCTCTACTTCAACTGACAGGCTGGGCAAAGAGAGCATTAATCACAGAAACAGCCAAGAGGCCGATGTCAACTCTGGAGGAGGTGCAGAGATCCAAGTATGCCACAAGTGTAGGTGAACACAGCAAACACGTGAAAGACGCAGCTCTTGTCAATGCTATGTGTGGAAGAATGGTAACACTGCACACACCCCTGAAAACCATGGTGGCATCATGTTATGGGGAGACTTTCTTTTGCAGGGACAGGGAAGCTGACGCCAGTTTATTGTAAGATTAATGGAGCTAAATACAGGACAAGACTGCAGAAAAATATGTTACAGACTGAGGTTCACCTTCCAACAGGACGATGACCCTGAACATACAGCCAGAGCTACAACTGAATCATTTAGACCAAAGAATACTCATGTGTTAGGAGGACCCAGTCAACATTCAGGGCTAAATCTCATGGAGAACATCTGTTAATATGAATCTCCAAGTCTTGGAACAGATTCTAAATCTAATCTTGTGGCACTTGCACTATTTTGGAAAGGTTTCCAAAGGTGCAAAGCTGAAGATATACCCAAAAATATTTACAAATGTAATTTGTAATTGCAGCAAAAGGTGGTTCTACAAAGTATTGACCCAGGGGAACTGCAAACCACAAATTTCTTTAAAAAAATGTTTGAAAAACATCCTGAATTTTCATTCCAAATCACAATTTTGCACTAGTTTTGTTGATCTCAAGATTGTAGGTGTAGGATTGAAGGTTTATAGGATATGATTACCTTTTCAAGGTACAATGGATGACAAAAAATGCCTTGAGTTTTTGCCAGAATTACTGTAAGATCTATTATTTGAACAAGTAAAGGCTTTAAGATTAAATTATCTGCAAATGAAAAACATCCAAAATAAAATACCTTCTGTACCAAATTCAGCTCAGACACAATTATTCTCTGAGGTAGAGCCACATCTCTGCATATTTTCTTCTACCAGATACAGCAAAATCCCGGTGTGCTGTACACCCTATTTCCAGATGTGTGCAACATTCAAATTAGCTGTTTTTTTTAATACTGATGTTCAAAGGTCACACTCCTCTTGTAAAAACCAAGCTTACAATATTTAGAACATCAGGAAATGCAACTAAACTGCAAAAAGGAAAGTGACATTTTTGTCACAAGAGTTGAGCCAGGTGGTGATAATTTTACTCAATTTAATGCATGACTGACAAAGAGGTTTGCTTTCAGAAGAACAAACATGAATTGATCTCTGAGGAAGGCAGCTGTTTATGGGTCCTATTGTTCCTTTAAGTATTATAAGAAAACCATCTAACATGTAAAAGGAAATAAAACTGATTAGTTAAATTATAGACTTTAGAAACAAAAGGTTGTAGGGTCTACATGCATCCAAATATTTCTGGAGCTGATTAATTAATAAATAAATAAATTAATAAAATGCAGTCGTTATCCACTGAATTTAATCAGAATCAGAATCAGAATCAGCTTTATTGCCAAGTTCGTACATGCAAACAAGGAATTTGCCTCTGGTACACTTTGCTCTTTTGTTCTGTTTTTGCATTACAGAATATACAAATTTACAATTTACAATGTACAATATACACATATCTAATAAAAAAGGTGCATTTGTAACATCTGTGTGCTGTCGTTTTGTACTCTATTAAATGTTCATCAGAGAAACAGCCTGGGGGAAGAAACTGTCTCTGTGGCGGCTGGTTTTAGTGAACAGTGCTCTGTAGCGGCGGCCTGAAGGTAAAACTCTAAACAGTTTATGTGCAGGGTGTGTGGGGTCTGCAGAGATATTAGCAGCTCTTTTCTTGACCCTAGACCTGTATAAGTCCTGGATGGAGGGAAAGTCAGCTCTGATTATTCTCTCTGGAGTCCTGATTATTCGTTGCAGTCTGGACCTGTCCTGTTTTGTGGATGAGCCAAACCACACTGAGATGGATGGGTGGTATTCTCCGAAATATGTGCTACCTCATTGTTAGCTTCAGTTGAATAAAACAAAGTTTATCTCTTACAAAACAAACCATCCTAACAAAGACCATGATCTGCTGGTCAGCTCATGTGCTCACAGATTTGCTCCCAGACAAATGTATAATGGGTTAATTAAGGATTCAGATGACATTATCAACATAATAAGTAAAGTCATGGGTTATCCAGAAAAATACTCCAATAAAACCAATCACAATCTACTGATTTTAGATCAAGTAAAGCAGCTTCTTTAACAAGTAGCTAAGTATAGGTTCCGTTTCAGAAAGTCAGTCTTTCATTAAAGTAGACATGGATACAATGGCAAAGCTGCTGCAAATTATGGCTACAATCTCTGAATGCGGTCTAACAGTTTTGGCTAAGATCTGATTTGCCTTGAATGTCTATTCACATCTTATTTTTATTCCAGCAATCATCAGAATCCTACTACGGCTGATAGGTACAAACGCCAAACCAAGCTGCAAACACATAAGTGATGCAGACTCCAAAACACACAAATAACAAATACAACAGAAAAATGCTGCAAAAGAAAACTGCTGCAATTACAGAAAATGGAGAGAAGCAAAAACCTACAATTAATAAAACAAAGGCAGATAAAACTTGTTGCAAATAGCAAAATCAACACCAAGTGAAGAAAAGCTGCAAGCTCGCTCCACAAATCGAAAGTGCACCAGACTACTAGGGGGAGTCAACCACCAAGTCATATCAGAACAGACCCCAAGTAAAGACATTAATATGATGCCCAAAAGAATCTTAGAGGGAAGAAAGAAAAGTTACATTTTCCTTCATGTCTGTTTTAAATGAGTGGTTGTAATATTTTACAATATTACATTACAACTACATATTTATGTCCATTCTCCCAGAGGTCTGGTTTACTTCCATTGTGGGTTGTAGGGTTTTGCTTCTCTCTGTTTTCTGTGTTTGCAGCATTTCTCTTCTGCAGCGTTTTTCTGTTGCATTAGTTTTTTGTATTTTGGAGTTTGCATCAATTATGTCTTTGCAGCGCGTTGCTGTTTTCGGAGCTTGTTGAACCGTTTGCTTCACGTTTGCACCTGCCAGCTACCGTCAAACCCAGAGTGAATGGTCTACAGCCCTGAGTCGCATACACAGAAGACTTGACGTCCAGTGCAGCACGCACGGATGGATGCTACATATTTCAATCCGTGTGTATCAGTTTTAAATGAATGTTCATTTTTAGCCGACAAAATTATTAAGCCTACCAACCGTGCCAACAGTGTTTGCTTTAAAATTCAGTAACGCTGTTGTGGCAA
This sequence comes from Girardinichthys multiradiatus, assembly GCF_021462225.1. Taxonomy (NCBI): domain Eukaryota; kingdom Metazoa; phylum Chordata; class Actinopteri; order Cyprinodontiformes; family Goodeidae; genus Girardinichthys; species Girardinichthys multiradiatus. Next base: position 14,428,696 of record NC_061814.1, read on the forward strand.
GACTTTAATTTTGAAGAAGGCCTACACTACTAACAGCAAGTGGCATGTAAGTAGCATTGTTCTGCATTGTGTGTGAATACTGGGACATAGCTGCAACCTGTAGCTCCAACCAATGAATGAAAGCTTTTAGGTGTAAAACAGAGTAGCAATCACAACATTTGTCATGCTCATTTCATCCATTGTTTACATTAGATGGGCAAAGTCCTTCCTAATCCGGAGCAAAATGGTAAAACAATCACATGCCAGTACATAAATTTCAGATATAAAGCTGGGTTTCCTTTAAAAACATCAGAGATGGATCTGAGTTAGGACCATACATAAAAGTGTCCAGGATATGATATGAAAACAAAATTAGAATTGTGCTTGTCATAAAAAAAAAATATATTATTTGGCTCACATATGGGCATAAACGTTGGATTAGGAGGCACTTTTGCCGTCATAGGTCAGTTCAAGATGCACAAGACATTGGCTGGTGTACAGAATCAGCTGCTTTTACATGTCATGTGCTCAGTTTTTAAAAGATTACAAGCAAAAGAAATCTTATTTTTCTGATTAGTCAACATCCCTTACCTAAGCACCAATAGTTTGAACTATTGTCAACACTCTTTGTCATGGAAGCTATGACTGCAGGAAGAAGACTCAGAGTCTGCTATTTTTTGTATCAGATATATATAAAAATGAGATCAAAGGAAGTAGTAAAGATTTTTATAGAAAGGAAGTTTATAGAAAGGAAACTATTTTCTATGAAGGGATGTCAGTTGTTTATTCAGGCTGCTACAGAGCAATACTTTTTCATAGAGCTGGAAGGGAACCTACTGCAGCAAAGTTACTGTCTGTCACCAATTAGAAAGTCTTTCCAGCCTTCAGGAACTTTCAGTCAGATAAGGGTCTACTTATTAAACAGGGAACATACAATACAGACACTGCTGTTAGAAATGCAAACTGTGCTTATTTTGCTAATTGCTAATGTGAGGAAATAATATATGATAGTTGATAATAAATAATAGACAATAACTGCTGACCCATTTAGATTGTCAACTCTAATCATTTAGTGTTTGTTTTAAAATATTAGGGAAATACTGTTTATCTGTAGAGCCGGGTAGGATGACTACTCCTGCAAACATGGTGGGCTGCTGGCTCTGGCACTGATATAAATACGTAACAATCAATCACAAAAGGGCTTCTTAAGCATTGCTGTGAATAGTGAAAATAAATTAATAATTCAACAACTTAACAGCAACTAACCACAAATCAGCTGGGAAACCTTACGCAACTCTGGATCAGTGGTTAGAATGGTCATTTTACAATTTGAAAGTCATGGGTTCGATTCCAGCTTCTTCCTATCACATGTGGTTGTGCCCCAGGGCAAGGCAAGTGAGTGTGATTGGGTGAATGTTGGTCTAATGTTACACAGTCAGTATGACTAGATAAGCACAATATAAGTTCAGTCCGTTTACTGTATTCTGTGGTGTGCAAAAAGAAAAACATTAGGGAACTAAAGCCTATCTTGTAAAAGACTAAATGAGATACGCTGTAATCATTTCAGTTAGGTTTTATCTGTAAAGATCTGCCCCACAGCCTTGGGGGAGACACACAACTCTGTTACTTGGTCCTTTACAATAAACATTTTGTGGAGAGAGTTACATTTTATGTTTCTTTATAAAGTAGTAAACTTAAACTTACTTAGAATCAACTAAAATCAGTATTGGCACAACATTTCCAGTCGGTGTATCTTTAATCAGCGAATCAGCAATCAGTGTGAAAAATTTAAGATCCCTCTACTGGCTCACCTTAATAAATTCAAACCAGTTACTGCTTTGAATTACACTTGATTTCATCTTAAAATAAAAGCACAAAGATATGCAGTGTTATCTACTTGAAGAATAAGACAAAAAAGACAGATTGAGTCACTTGATGAATCCTGCCTCACTTTGAAGCCATGTTGGACAACAATGTCCTTAATTTTTTTAAAGATTTCTTTCGCCACTAGCTGCCTTTACTGAATAGTAATTTGAATTACGTAGCTTTTTCTTGTAGAATCAGAAGCAATAGCTTTTGCATTTAAAAGTAACACTTTTACACAAACTCCAACCCCACAAGCTCAATTAAGCAGCAGAAAAACCCAAAGCCATTGGATGAGGGTTATTTTTTCTCTGTGTTTGTGGTCGAGCATCCAAACCAGGTTCCTAAACATTTCAGCCTGTGACCCCAAAAACAAGAGTGTCGGAGACTGGCAACCCCCTCTATCCCTATAGGTGACTGAAATATAATGAAAACGTGCACAGAATGCACGCACTAAAGAAAATCATCAAAGAACAGATAATATGACATGATTCTACATATTACATTTACTTCTTTAGTTGTGTCCCTTTTGGCTCTTTATACAGCTCAGGGTTGACATCACAATGGTTCTGAAAATCATCCTGCGACTCCTCTACTTGGTGTCTTGGTGTCTTCCCACCCCACCCACCCCCGACCCCCCGCTTTGGGAACTATTGATCTACATTTAATCATCTTCCACTGATGAAACACAAGGTCCTGGTCATGATTCTTTGGAGTGAACAACAACATCAGCATTGTTGTTGAGCTCAGAAAGATTGCTCTCCCTTTAATCACATACACATTTCAAAGAATTGATGTTAAATTATGTTTCTGCAGCCTTTTTAAGAAGATTAATTAATAAGTCTGTTTATTTATTAAAACAATTACTAGTTTAAATGTGCAGTAATAAACTGCAAGTGAATTAAGACATATTAGAGGTGAGGGGCAAAACATGACAACAGATTTACAATATCTGTCAAGGTTACCCATATAGTTCCTCTAAGCCAAAGGCCTTTATTCTCTCAGTAAACAATATTGTGAAACATCCAAATAAAAGAGCGTGCTGATGGATACACGGCTGAATGTGAGTGGTGGAAAAAAAAAGGTCAGTAGGTGTGGGAGTGTTTACCTGCATGAGACTGGATGAAGGTGGCAGCTCTGGGTGTGGAGACGCATGTGCTTTAACCTGGACAGGATGACTCAGTTTGGTAACAATATTCCATTTCCCTAAAGCTGGTTCTGCTTCACAGCAGATGCCCTCCCTGGTTGCCTAATGATGCCCAAGATGACAAAAACATAAAATTTATTTTCAAATTTTTCTGCTCAATAACAATTTATTCAAAAACACAATGAGGTTGTCATGCTTAATGTAAAATAAACCCAAACATTAACAGGCTAATAGTCTCTGGTAAATGCCCTGGTTATTTTAGGACATTTTTTAAACAGATATAAACACTGAGACAGAGATGTGTGTTTGGAATAAAGCTATTGATTCAACACCACCTCACATGGAGGCTTTACATAACCTTTATAAAATCATGCATTACTGACAGGAGCACTATAATTTACTCCACCACCTATTTAAAATCTGAAATTTAGCTCAAATAATTGAGAGAAGAAAGACTTAGCATGAAGCTTAAGTTTAAGTGTTGATAATTGAAAGCAGCATGGATAAATCATACTTTTCCTACTTTGCCCATCCCAGGGGCCAGCAGCCTTTAAAGTCCTCTGAGCCATTTTAACCCTGCTCTGCTAAATAAAATCTTTCAATAGCCATAAAACCTACTGAGCCTATGGAAAACAGACAACTTATACAGCTTCACAACATTCCCTTTATAAAGGTGTGTTTACCTTATTGTGAATGTTAAATAACATTTTTATTTTTATAATTGGATTTAAGTACAAAGACAAACTTTTAAAACGGGATTAAAAAAAAAAGCTACAGTTGAGTTTTTAGGGCCACATTTTCCAAATTTCTGGAAAATAAATAAAAAATCAATTAAAATGCTAAATTTGCAGCCTAGAGAATCCTAGTGTAAATCTGTTATAGAAATTTCCAGGAGAAATTCCATGAAAACAGATAGCTGTTAAAACCAACCATCCTATTGCATCTATATTTAAAAACAACTCCTGTTTCTACATCAGTTGTTGTCATAGTTACCAAGCATTGTGAAGGGCCCAAGGAGCCATGTGTGGCTCTGTAGCCACAGGTTGCAGACCCCTGGCCTATCCCAACTGGTTAAAAGGTACAATACGATCAGCCGTGAGGGTTGTTTTTTTTATTTGTTTTATTGTTTTAAATTCAGATGCTTAATGAGCAGAAGGCCTTCTGTTTCCTACGAGCTTCCCTCAGGCAGCATAGCTCCTTTTGAAACTCTCAGAGACACAGTGAATTTTAAATTTGACTTCAAATGATAATATCCTCATACATGATTAAGCATACTCATTAAATTTCATTACTGACACATTTATAAATATATATATATATATAATCTTAGCAATTTATGCATTAGTTATGCCTGCAGCATGTTGTAGCCTCTTTTCTGAGTGCACCTTCGAAATGCTCTGAAACCACATCTAGTCAAAGCATTCCAACCTGTCATCATCCTTTCTGTGCAACACTTACGTTTCTTTAATAATTTATAAAAATAACTCATAATTGAATTTTAACTCTTCGCACTCTCTTCTCCACGCAACTTTCCACACTTTTTATTATAGTACTTGTAAAAAGCCCCACTAATGGATTTCAGGGGTCACAGCTGGACTGGATGCTCTGGTATTTTTGTGCAACAATTATATCCAGACACAAAAAGGAAGAAAACACAACAGACGGTCTTTCTTCTTCATTTTAGCATTCAGCTAGAAAACAAACAGTGAAAATAATGATAAAGAATATCCCTCTCTTCTTTTTTAGCCATAATGTAAGGAACACAACGGCGCTTGGAACTTGCACGCATAACTTTCACAACATGTTTGACAAGAGATACATTGTGTAAATAAATATGCGTTGTAGACATAAATAGCACAACTGCTTTCCAGTGAACTCTCGGTGCATTCTCGGACCTCTCTGTGCTTATTCAAACATTAGTTTGTGTATTGATGCATTTAATACTACGAGGCTGATATTTTTTGCTGAGAATTTACATATTTATTATATTTAGTGTCACATCACTTTTATGTTGCCAGAAAAGCTGCCAAAGCTGTGCATTTATAGATTGTTTCTAAAAATTAAGCTATTATCTTACCTAGTGTTTTCTGTTTTCTTCTTTTTTAATAGCATAGCCCCTAAAGGTACAACAAGAGCTTTGTATAAGCCAAAACAAACAAAAATACACAGAAGATGAAATATAACTAACTGGACTGTATTTTTTTTCCTCAATTAGAACCTTTTCTGTCTCATTTAAATTTGAAATTTTATCTAGATTTCTGCATTCACCCTTAATAATATTGGCACAATTACGTTTATAGAGTTGATTATGTTTTTACTCTCTGGAAGGAGTGCAATCAGAAGACAAAATGCAAAAGACAAGTACCAAGAAAGACTCTAAGAGAAGCCCGTATCTTAAAATAAAAAATAAATCTCTGGATTGGATTTAGACAATCTGCAGCTTACTGAGACTGTTACAGTAAATACAGAGAGACGATAAGAGGCCCACTGAACAGTCACTCTGACAAAAACGCACAATTAACACAGAGCAACTCATTACCACAACAACAACACAGCTCTGCTTTGATGCCCACAGCTTGCTTTGCAGAAGGAGCTGTCAATTTCCCCTGATAAGAGAAATTGTGTTTATATGAAAGTATCAGACTTATTGTGCAGTTTCATTTGACGCAAGGACGAATTTCAGCAAAAGAGGGAGGGATTTTTGTGAGGAGGCTTAATGCAGCATTTTGCGTGGAGCCAGAAAACAAAAATTAAAACTGAGTTTAACCAGAAGAGGCCAATACATCAATAAGTAATACTCCATATAATTCAGAATTTATGCTTTTTGGGATTAAACTGTGCAAACAGCGTCTGACTTGTTCCTTCGTGAGGTTGAGACACGTCTGTGCAGGCCTAAAAAATAAAACCTGACGGAGCTCATTTGTGATATAAAATTACAGTGATGTGTGAAGTAGAAACATTTAAGGTGAAATACATAGAGAACAGTCTTTACAAAGGAGACAGAGGGGGAAAACATCTCATGTCATGCCAAGCATTGCAGACTTTAGATTTCCCCTTTTCAACAGAGCAGAGTAGGAGAGTTTTAAAATGATATCCCTGAGACAGAGAATCAGTCAGATTATTCAGTAAATTTGATTATTTTTTCCATGTGTGTTCAGCCATTTGCAGGCCAGCCTACTTTGAGCAAAATATTACATGTAATAAAAAATATCCACTGCATCTTTTAGTTTTAAAGCTTGAAAAAAGGTTAATCTGTTCTACACAACAATCATATCAGAAACTGAAAGCTCTGAAATACTAATTTAAATTGTCAAAATCAGTCAAATTTAATTATAAGAATATTTAAAAACAACAAGAGTTTGGAATAATTGGCAAATAAAGCGAGATTCTATGAGAATACATTAAAATAGGAGTAACAAAGTTAAACACATAGGCTGAAAATGAAGATAAAAGATGGCATAACTCAGTTTGGTTTAAATGCCAAGGAATGCAAAAATTTATTTTAAACAGCACAAATTGAAGAATCCTCAAATACATACATCCCTGCTTAAATTGTGTTTCACTAAACTGTAAATCAAGAAGACTTTTACATGAATTCCTTAAATGTTTTGCTCCAATACACATGTCAGGATATTTATTTAAAAGAAATTTAAAAATTCCCATGAATACTTTTATCCCCTCATAGATGTTCGAAAGCAGGTTTTACAGTTGAAATAAAATATTATTTACCTCATTAATTGTAAATTGTGAAAAGTAATTTATTCTTGACAGATGAAGTGCGTATCATTTTAAACATCTTATGATGAATCTCATCCAAACATATCGTTGAAACCATGAAGACCTTTAGCTGTATTTAAAGGATGGCCGGACAGAATTAAGCATTCTGAAAGTGATCTTTTTTCATGTATTGTTTTTATTTTCCACTAGAACGTCTGGTTCTCAGCTGAAGCATCTGACTCAAATAAAAGCAACAACATAAAAAAAAAAAATTGTGCAACACCTACACACTTCTTAACTGCTCCAATTCAACCTTTAGCATTGCTAATATCCAGTTTACATTGAGTTAAAGTGAGAAACAACAGTGGGGTGAATATCATCGTCTTGAAGACCGCAGGTGACTCAGAAGCATAAACACACACCAAACACTCACAAGAAGAAGAAAAAAGATGTGAAACTTTATATATTCTAAGTTCAAAGAAAATGAAATTCAGACACTGCAGTACATTGCACAGATGGATACTTGTTTAGGCTGGTTTACATCTGTTTTGGGATTTTCCTGCCCAGATTCTTACTGTCAGAGCCATGACTCAGGCAAATGAAATAGAAGTTTATTCCAGACTGTTGGTTCCATCTTTTTTTTTTTTTTTTTTTATCATTTTAGCAGTCAAATTAAAGAGGAAAATAAAAGATTTTAAAAAATAAATGGATTATTAACTATCAAATTCATTTAAGACAAAAACGTTTTTTTTTATTTTTTATTAAAGCTTCTTTTAATTAAAGCTTTTTTTTCTTGCGATTTAGTGTTACAACCTGGTATAGAAATAAACAATAGAATAACATTTGTTTAATTCCAATAATGTATTTACATTTAGAACTGGATATTATAATATTAACATTTTTAGGTATAGTGATGGGCTTATTGTGAATTCCTGCTTGTGTGAAATTGAATTCCCCTGTGTGTGCAGGTGTGTGTGTGCGTGTGTGTGTGTGTGTGGTGTGTGTGTCTGAGCGTGAGAGGGAGTGAGTGTGTGAAGATGAGAGAAGGAAAAACAACCCCAAAATGTCAAATGTCTGCCTTCTCATCACACAGGAAGCTTATCAGGCTGTGACATTTTGATTATCTGCTCTTGTTGTTTTTGTTGTTTACATGGTGCCTACACAGGATACAGCCAACAGCATCATGGATATTCGTGGCTACTTCTGTCCCCAAATGCCATTTGATCTTTTATTAAAATCACCACATGTTTTGTCATAAAAATAAAGCGATTGTGCCGCGAGCAAAAATCCAGTTGTGGTTAAAATTAGAGTTCATCTGTATCTATATGAAAGTGAGACAAATTTCAAAAAGCTATTTTTTGTAGTCTGCAGGCAATTGTTCTTTACAACCTTCGTTTGAAGACGTCTTCCTCTGAGAATGAAATACGCAGTGCGGCTTTAGAATAAAAAGAGCGCACTTTTGTTGCGCTGATTAATCCTAGAAAGGAATAAACGCAGCTCTAAAATCCCTCCGCGTCAACAATGAACGGGATCCAATTTATTATAAGGCAACAAATAACAAGTTCATATATCATTTTACAATAAGGACACACAGATAGGTCACTTCTGCCTCTGATCGTTGATCTACAAATGTTTCACGGTGGAAAGCTTCCCCTTCCCGATAGGATTGGAGTTTAAAGGCCGTCGGATCTCCACGGATTCAGTCCGATTTTCTGTGTGGATAAGGTTAAAAATACAAACATTTCCAGACTTATAACGTGCAGAAATTAAAAAGGGCTTAATCTCTTCACTAATTCGAGTCATTTTTCTGTATTTTGGTTGTTTGGTATGTTTGAAAATGTCCAATTCCACTTTAAAATATAACAGAATTATTAGACCTCTAACAAAACCTCTGTCCATGTGTATTAACAACAACAGTGTCATTTAAAAATATATTCTTACACAATTAAGTCAATATTTTAAAATGAAAAACAAAATGTATTTCTTGTGCATGTGCGGATATTTTTAGATACGTTTTGTTTTGTAGAGCGAAAATGTGTAACACAGTGATTATTTGTGTAAAATATAGAGTCGCTCTGATCTGCTTTGCATTCCTGTGGAATCCCCGGTATGATTATGGATCATTTTTTTCCGATTTGTGGTTTACATAATAAACTGTTAACAAATAAATAACGCAGGGTCTGTGTTATTAGTTATTATATTAAAGATTTTAACTTATGAAAGCCAAACAATTCATGTATCGGTAAGGAATTTGTTTTTCTTGTATGCTGAAATAAAAAAGGTCGATCAAACGTAAAAACAGCTGAATAATTCACTGTGAATCAAATCAAGGAACTGGCACTTAAAAATATATTAAACACAATGAAATATCCCAATAAACATTAGAACTTCGGCTGGGTGAATTTACATGTGGATGTTAGTAGTTTAACGATTTGGACTGAATGTCCCCTTGTTCTCCAAATCAATAATCATTTAAAATTAACCTGATCCACCAGTCCAACTTATCGTAATGTGTTAGATAAATACAAATAAAGATAAGTTATTAAATAAGTGGTTAATTGTTAATGTTTTCGTTCGGTTTGGATCGAAATTCCAACAAAAATGCGCTCCAAAAAGAGTTTTAAATGAGACGCAGCAGTTTGTGGAATTAGGTGGGAAGAAGTCGCCCTCTAGTGGTACGAAAATATTACACTTGATCAATTTGCCATATCTACTAGTTTTATACTGCTTACTATTCAGCCACTCTTTGACTTTCTCTGTCTCTCTGAAGAATTTTCACATTTACAAAGAGCTACCATGACAACGTGTTACTGTCACTCATTCTGTGCACTCTCAATTACTTCACCACGCCTGCAGAGAGAGCTGCTCTCCACCACAGGTCAACACTCTTGCGACACATGATGGATGCCATGAAGTGGAAAAACTAGATAGCTTGTTTCCTGAAAAGCTACATATTTATGTGTGATCAAAGCAGCAAAAACCAAGAAAAGCTTTCTTTTTCGTTAAAGCAAGAATAACATCACAACCAGGACTCTCTTTGCTCCGGTGACAGAAGGTTAAGAAGCCAGCAGAAGCCAAAGAAATATGACGTCAGTGATGCCTCAAAAAATCATGGGCCAGATACTAATTATCCTTGGGTGGTACACCAATTCCAAATCCAAAACAGAAACACAGTAGATTTACTTAGATTTGTTGCTAAGTGGAAGTTTGAAATGTAGAAACATCCCCCAAATTCTTGATCATTTTTGGTATTTTTTAAACATCCTAATAAATTTCAAACTTATGCTTTCAATGACTTACAGTGGTGTGAAAAAAGTGTTTTCCCCTTTCCTGATTTCTTATTTTTTTTGCATGTTTGTCATACGTAAGTGTTTCTGATTATTAAACTAATTAAAATATTCAAAGGCAACAAAAGTAAAGACAAAATGCAGTTTTTAAAGGAAAGTTTTTATCACTAAGGGAGAAAAAAATCAAACCCACATTGCCCTGTGGGAAAAGTGATTGCCCCCTAAACCTAATAACTGCTCTGGCCAACTTTAGCAGCAACAAATGCAATCAAGCGTTTGTGATAACTTGCAATGAGTCTTTTACAGCGCTGTGGCTTTCAAACTTGAACAGCATTTTTAAGATCATGCCACCGCATCTTATTAGGATTAGGGCCAGGACTTTGACTAGGCCACTGCAAAGTCTTTGTTATGTTTTTCTTCAGCCATGCAGGGCTGGACCTGCTGGTGTGTTTTGGATCATTGTCTTGCTGCAGAACCCAAGTTTGTTTTAGCTTGAGGTCACGGACAAATGGCTGGACATTCTCCTTCAGGATTTCTAGGAAGACAGCAGAATTCATGGTTCTATTATCACAGCGAGTATTCCAGGTCCTGAAGCAGCAAAACAGCCCCAGTCCATCACAATACCACCACCATATTTTACTGTAGGTATGATGATCTTTTTCTGAAATGGGGTGTTACTTTTATGCTAGATGTAATGGGACACACACCTTCAAGTCAGTCCACAGAGTATTTTCCCAAAGGTCTTGGTTTTCATCTTGGAACTCTGCCATACAGTCCATTTTTGCCCAGTCTCTTTCTTATAGTTTAGACATGAAAACTGACCATAACTGAGGCAAGTGAGGCCTGTAGTTCTTTGGATGCTGTTGTGGGATATTTTGTGACCTCTTGGATAAGATGTCGCTGCGCTGTTGGGGTAAGGTTCACCACCGTTCCATGTTTTCACCATTTGTGGATAAAGGCTCTCACTGTGGTTTGCTGGAGTCCCAAAGCTTTAGAAAAGGCTTTATAACCTTATCCAGAGTGATGGATGTAAATAACTTTCTTTCTCTTTTGTTCCTGAATTTGTTTTGGACCTTGGCATGATATCTAGCTTTTGAGGATCTTTTGGTCTACTTCGCTTGGTCAGGTAGGTCCTATTCAATGCTTTGAGAACCAGTTGTGGCAGTACTCAGGCCTGGATGTGGCTAGAGAAAGTGAACTCAGGCATGATAAACCACAGTTAAGTTATGTTTTAACAGGTGGGCAATCACTTTTTCACACAGGGCCATGTACGTAGGTTTGGATATTTTTCCCTTCATAATAAAAACCTTCATTTAAAAACTGCATTTTGGGTTTACTCGTGCTATCTTTGACTAATATTTATATTTGTTTGATGATCTGAAACACTTAAGTGTGACAAACATTTATAAAAATAAGAAATCAGAAGAGGGGCAAACACTTCCTTACAACACTGTAGATACCCAAAATCAGCTAACGTGATTTGTTAGAAGATGCTAGATTTACAATTTTACCCCTGACAAAAATTTGTGGTTATAAACATTAAATGGCCTACATTTGTACAGCGCTTTATAAAGTCAGACGACCCCAAAGCCCTTTACTCTACAATCTGTCATCCACCCATTCATACACAGATCCACACACTGACAGTGGTAGACTACATTGTGGCCACAGCTGTCCTGGGACAGACTGACAGGTCTGACAGGTCAGGACGGGTAAAGTGTGTTGCCCAAGGACACAACAACTGAGACGGACAGAGCAGAGGTTTCAACCAACAACCCACCGGTTTCAGGACGGACCCCTACAACCATCCCCACTGTACCACATATGATTTTTAAATTATGGACACAGGGTTAAATGACAGACATTTAAAAAGGGATGCTTGAGGACACAGAAAAGAAGACATTAAAATAAATACATGAATAAATAAATTTTGCAACTCATCGGAGCTTGTCCTTTTTTATGTTCATGAAAATATCATATTATGGGTAATATGGATAATATGCATAATATGTTCATGCCATATCATGCCATATCCATGACTATCTGGGCGGAGGGCCTTAAGATTTATAGAGATGGCTATGGATGACTATTGCCCAACTGATGTCAGTGGATGCACTTTAGTGTAGTTGTTCAGATTTATATCCAGAAACGGAAACCTAACCTGTCAAAAATTGTTATGGAATATTTCCTTTTGTAAGTATCTAGGAATGACTTGAGTCAAGCTGTGCTTTTAGTGACATAAACCTCTAGCAAGAATTAATTTTAAAAATCCTTTCCTCCCAGCATAATTATCAAAATCCATCCAGTTTCCTGTTGCAACTACATCCTTAACAGACCAAGTCTTAATTTTCATTACTTACATGAAGTGCAACTTTTTGTACTGCATGTTCAAAAAAAGGGGGTGAACATTCAGTTCCTCTGGCAATATTTTCCAGAATGAGGACCAGACATTTCCAAAAGCCTCGCTGCTCCTTCCACAAGGCTTTGCTCTGCAGACATGGGACATCTAAGGAAAGAGTCAACAGCATGTCATCAAAGACATTAAGCAGGTAGCACGACGTGAAGCTGAAACTGTGTGGTTAGAATGAAGAGAGCAGAGGAGGATTTCAGGGGCTCTAGAGTTTTTATTTCTTGTGCTTCATACCAAGAAACGTGAAAGATATATACAAAAGAGATTTGCAGGAAACAGAGAAACAAAACTGAGACGTTTTTGCAGAGCTATAGGGTTTTGCTCCATGACGTTCGATTATGTGATTTGTACCATCATCTTTCCAACAAAATCCTCTTTAAAGGTTTTTTAGGTGCTATGCATTACTAGTTATTTATAGTGGCCTGCCTTTTATTTAGATAACAACCACTGATTAAATCAAAAGACTGCCTTGTCTCGACACATTACATAAAAAGAACACAACAAAAAAACTGACGCATATTGTGACTTCATAATACCCTAGCAAATTGAAGTTATTTTCAGCCATTTCTCATTAGTTACCTGATGTTTATTTTATCAGTGATTACATAAAAGATATTTGTGCCACAAACATCTACTTGTAGAGATGTATGTATAAGGCATTAAACTAAATTCATATTTCATAGTATTACCAAAAGACTATACTGAAACATTTTGTGAAAATACATCATTTAATTTAAACACATTCATTGGCGGGAGAGGGGGGGGGGGGGGGGGGGGGAGGGGGGTCCTCATTGTTTTAACATAATCACTGTTACCACAATTACTGGAATTCCTAACAACACCTTTGAAATAAATGTAAAAGCTTTTTTAACACACTTTTTTAAAGTTAATCAAAGTTTCTAGAAACCTCTATTAAGTACTCCTTTACTTTGAATTCCTGGTGAATAAATATGACATGACATAAAGGATGAGGACCCATATCCAGCTTTGCAACATGCTCAGTGAACATGACTATAAGGGACTTAAAAAAGAAAGCTTAACAACTCACTATTAGAGAACTGCAGCAATAAGCAGCATCTCGGGTTCACCAAGTCTACATAACATTCATTAGATACTAGACTACCTACATGCCAAGCATTGGTTGGGAGTGATGTCACCAACAAAGCATTTTCCTTTCTACCAGCAAAACCATAAGCCTGTGGAATTTGTTACACTCTACTGGGACCTTAAGTGATGCTTTGGCCAGACGAGCCTAAAATTGTAGCAGTCTAAGGGATTCTGGTGTGAATTAAAGCATGAGTCTGTGCAAAAACACCTCATGTCCACTGTTAGACTTTGTAGAGGATCTATGATGCTGTGAGCCTATTTCTCTCTTCTAGTGGCCCTGGGAACCTTGTTAAAGAGCTATGATGATCAAAAACCTATGACCAAATCAAAACAGAAACCTTTAACCTTCTTCCGTGACCATTTTAGCACCAGATAAAAATCTAAAAGAAAATCTGTGGGGTGAGGAGAAGATAGCATCAGAGAGGAATCCTGACTCTGGATGATCTTGAGAGATCATTCGAAACGAAATAGTCAGACTCTGTGCTCCAACCTTGTGAAATGCTGTAGCAAATAAAATGCTGTCCTAATTGCAAGAATAGGTAGTACTACAAAGTACTGATACCAGGAGTATTTTGGTATAAGATTAAGCTACTGTAACTAAAGACACACTGGTTTTAAAGCTTTTTAAACATCATCAGGGGTTCAGGCAAATTCAACTGTGCCTTAATGTCAATAAAAAGTCAACAGTTGCTTAGAAATTCCCTCAAACCAGAAAGATGCATTAAGAATAATTTTGTATCTCAGGTATCTAAAAACCCCACAAAATAAGTTGATAAAGCAATAATCAATAACTAAAAGTACTTAGAATAGATTATGTTAAAATATGAATGAGTTAATTATCTATAGAGGAATTAATAAAAAATAGGATACATCTGTTAGAAACTGTATACTATGTAACTAAAATAAATTAGGCGCTAAGGCCACTAGAGGCTGACAGCCCTCTCTATGACTGTGCCTCCTTTTACACAACAGCCATAATCTTACACTAAATGTAGTTGCAAGATGAACAAAAGGCTAAATCAAGCAATTTTATCCTCACTGTAAGCATAATTTACAAACCTCTTTGAACCCATTAACCTCCATATATCACAGAGTCAGGAAATTAGCTCTGCAGCAGCAGGACATTAGTCATTTCACAAGAGTGTAAGCTAAAAGGGTTTTAATAAACAAGAATGCTCTAGTCATAAAATGAGACAGCTAACTGTAGAATATGAACTTCTGAAAACATGTTTGTCATTTAGGCCTCCTGTAATAACCCATTAGTAATGAGCAGAGCAATGTCTGAAATGTTCTTTGTCATTTACTGTATCTGGCAGCGTAATCTGTGATGAGTAAAGGTGCAACAGAGCACACACGCCCACGGACGCCCAAAGTTCACTGACCTACTACTGTTTTCACCTTAACAAGACACCTACTGACATTTGTCGATCTCAAACATGACTCATGGGAACACACATGCTACAATCCAGAAGTGGTTTGAATGGTTTATCGTCATTTGAAGAAATGATTTCCATAACCAGGCCAGCATCACACGTGCTTGCTGAGAAGGAGGCATGTATACTGATATAAAAGGTTGAATACTGAACTCAGTTCCAACAAGATGAGAAAATAGATTTCATAATATTGGTAAATGTATGCATTTATAAATATATTTCACTTAAGTCTATATAAATGTGACACCTTGACCCTGTGTCTCAGGGTCAAGGGCTCATGAATTTCTAAAATAAAAAGGTGTTTTAAGGACACTGTCATGGTTTCATGTTCTGACGAAGCAAAACCAGCTTGATTCAAACAAGTACTAAACTTACAAATACTGACACTGGGAGATACAGGCACACACACCATACACATATTGTTGTGACCGGAGCTGAAGAGGAGGATGGGTCCCCCTTGAATATGGTTTTATTCTCAGCCTCTCCAAATCTGAAGTCCAATTTGCCTCCGACACATTTATCACTGCGTGCATGAATGATTAGGGTAAAGCTCTGTCAGATACAAAGTAGTGTGCAGACACATCTTTGTGTATCTGCTTGCACTTCAATGGCATGGGAATACAAAACTTTAATTATAATCCCACTCTATAAATAAAGCTTAAGAAAATATGTCCCACCTTCTGATGCATCTGACACATGTCTGCCACATATATTTTTTTGGGGTACAAAAATTCCAAGTGTTTCAACCCTGACGACATGCCATATAAACACACATATAAGGCACTGCAACAAAATATCTAGGGCAAAGACAATTGTCGCAGAAATGACAACAACTGTGTTGTCGTCATTGCATTATCGTAAGCATTGTTGTGTTCTTATGTTACTTAATCTCATGCTACACTATGCAGACACTCTGTCTGCACTGATAAAGATTTACATTTCCAATAATGCATTAGTATTTATCTCAAGATGGCTGTGCTAGCTGATAAAGACAATTAAATGTTTCTTTTTGATAATGTGCATTTTTAATTTTAAAGCATTTAAAAATGTAGTGTTTTAATGCTAATAGCAAGACAGACAACAAAATGGCATATTTAAATTTAAGAAAAAAAGATTTTGCATCTTTTTGCAATGAAGAAATAAAGAAGAACTGATTACATATTGTCATCTTTAACTGGTTTACAATTTTGAAAGGGAAGGTTTTTACCAACAAGCTCCATGAGGCTTCATACAAGACCTAAACGAATACAACTGCTAATCTAAAAGAACTCTAAGTGGTCAAAACATTTTAAAATGCAGTCCTTTACCATGTGCACAGGGAAATGTACAAAACATCTACGTTTGTTGAATATTATAACGTTGCCCTACCACCAAACATGACCCTAATTAAATTTGCGACATAGCAGGAAGCCTCACCGGTAAGCCCCTACAAACAGGGATACATCAAAATAGAGCATTATGCAACATTTTCCAAGAAAGCATTGCTATTTATCTGCAGAATGGATGTACAAGCTACTAAAGAAAGTCACAAATGGAAGTGTTTTTGTCAATCCCAGCCATCTGACTGTCCATTGTGATGTTTGCTAATGTGTTACCTTGGGGTTTACATTAAGACAATGGAGAACAGCTGATAACATAGGGACTTCTTAAAGGTGTATGGAAGAAGATATTTTACCCAAAATTAGTAATACTTCAAAAGTTAAGTATCCATAAATCCACGCCAAAAGGTTGGTTAAATAGTGGGAACTGTCCTGGGTAGGCTAGGCTTATTCAGGTTTAGGAAATCTCTCAAGGCTAGGCTCAAGATCCACTAAGAATAGAGCTAAGAAATAAAAATCTGGGCAAAATAAGTTAAACTAAGGAACTACAAAACCCAAAGGTAGGTTGAAATCTGTAAAATGTAAGCATTCTAAGGGTAGACAAGTTTTCTTTCTATAAGCACCCTGAGTGACCAGAATGACTAGAAAATCATAATTTTAATACCTTTACTACACACACATAGATACATGTACATACATACACACCTGTCTTACTATATGTTGTGAGGGCCATGAATTGACTCATTGACTTCGGTTGATTTACATTCATTTTCAACCCTTTCTATGGCCTAAACCTGACCCTAAACCTAACCATTACAAGTACACACCTAACCCCAAGCCTAACCTTAAACTCAATTCACACCTTAGTCCTAAACCTAACCTCTAGCAAAATAGCAAGTAAAGATCATAAATATTTTTTTAAAATAAGGCGACGGAAGCAGCACTGGTAGGGGTTCGTCCTGTAACCAGTAGGTTGCTGGATCAAACCCCCGCTCTGTCTGTCTCAGTTGTTGTGTCCTTGGGCAAGACATTTCACCCTCCATGCCTGCTGATGGTGGTCAGAGGGCTCGGTGGCGCCTGAGTATGGTAGCCTCACTTCTGTCAGTCTGCCCCAGGGCAGCAGTGGGTACAATCCTAATTAACCCAACCAGTTAGATAGACTACAAGCATGTCTTGAAGATATAAAAACTTGGATGACTTTAAATTTTTTGCTTCTAAATTCAGAGAAGATAGAAGTTCAAGCCTTTGGACCGGAGTCTTTAAAAAAGAAACTGCTTAGTCAATCACTTAACCTGGATGGCATTAAATTGACCTCCGATAATAAAGTAAAAAACCTTGGTGTTACTTTTGACCTGGACATGTCATTTAAATCCCATATTAAACAGGTTTCTAGGATTTCCTTCTTTCACCTACGGAACATTGCCAAAATTAGAAATATCCCATCCAGGAGTGACGCTGAAAAACTAGTCCATGCATTTGTTACTTCAAGGCTGGACTACTGAAATTCTTTACTATCAGGATGTCCACAAAATGCAGTTAAAAGCCTTCAGCTGATTCAAAATGCTGCAGCAAGAGTTCTGATGAAAATTAAAAAGAGAGATCATATTTCTCCTATTTTAGCTTCCCTTCATTGGCTCCTTGTTAAATCCAGAATAGAATTTAAAATTCTCCTTCTCACATATAAAGCCCTTAATGATCTAGCTCCATCATACATCAGCGATCTGATTGTTCCATATGTTTCTAACAGGGCACTTCGTTCTCAGACTGCAGGTTTACTGGTGGTTCCTAGAGTCTCTAGAAGTAGAATGGGAGGCAGATCCTTTAGTTATCAGGCTCCTCTCCTGTGGAACCAGCTCCCAGTTTTAGTCCGTGAGGCAGACACCCTGTCTACTTTTAAGACTAGGCTTAAAACGTTCCTTTCTGATAAAGCTTAGAGTGGCTTAGTTTATCAGGGAGGGATCCTTCCTCCCTCCCTGTTGGTTGGAGTAAGGGGGAGTCAGGTTTAGCCTAAACCGGTTCAGTTATGGTTGAGGTGCAAACACATCCTCCATTTCTGCTACCTGTATGACCCCTTCTCTTTTCCAATGGTTATAATCAGTCTAACAGAGGGAGGTATCCCAATCCTTGTGGTTTTTAGTATAACAATGACCATCAGTGGGACCCTTTGTGGGGTGCCTTGAGACGACATTGTTGTAAGTAAGCGCCATTTAACTAAATAATCTGAACTGAAACTATCTGTGTAGTTATGCTGCTATAGGCTTAGGCTGCAGGAGGACATAATGACCACTTTCACCCTCTTCGCTACATTCTCACACTACTCTCCAATTTTGCATTATTTGCTGTTATTTCAGCTTTTAACTTTGTTCTCTCTTTTCTCTTCCTAGAAGCTACACCAGGCCTGGCTCTGTGTCTACCTGTGACACCTTTCTGGAGAGGAGAATCGTCCGAGCTTCTGCTGGCAACAACTTAATGTTCACCCTCTACCGATGATCCACATAGCCCTGTCTTTTAGTGTTTATCCCTTTCTCTCTCCTAGACATGGTGATTGACTGAGCTTTACTGTAACTAATTATATGTGCTCTCTTTCAGACTCTAACCTTGAAAACTGGGTCAGAGTTTATATGTTCTTTCTTTCTAGGTGAAACGACTAAAGGAGCTACAGGGGTTGGACAATGAAACTGAAACACCTGTCATTTTAGTGTGGGAGGTTTCATGGCTAAATTGGACCAGCCTGGTAGCCAGTCTTCATTGATTGCACATTGCACCAGTAAGAGCAGAGTGTGAAGGTTCAATTACCAGGGTAAGAGCACAGTTTTGCTCAAAATATTGAAATGCACACAACATTATGGGTGACATACCAGAGTTAAAAAGAGGACAAATTGTTGGTGCACGTCTTGCTGGCGCATCTGTGACCAAGACAGCAAGTCTTTGTGATGTATCAAGAGCCACGGTATCCAGGGTATTGTCAGCATACCACCAAGAAGGACGAACCACATCCAACAGGATTAACTGTGGACGCAAGAGGAAGCTGTCTGTCAGGGATGTTCGGGTGCTAACCCAGATTGTATCCAAAAAACATAAAACCACGTCTGCCCAAATCACGGCAGAATTAAATGTGCACCTCAACTCTCCTGTTTCCACCAGAACTGTCTGTCGGGAGCTCCACAGGGTCAATATACACGGCCGGGCTGCTATAGCCAAACCTTTGGTCACTCATGCCAATGCCAAACGTCGGTTTTAATGGTGCAAGGAGCGCAAATCTTGGGCTGTGGACAATGTGAAACATGTATTGTTCTCTGATGAGTCCACCTTTACCGTTTTTGCCACATCCGGGAGAGTTACGGTGTGGAGAAGCCCCAAAGAAGCGTACCACCCAGACTGTTCCATGCCCAGAGTGAACAATGGGGGTGGATCAGTGATGGTTTGGGCTGCCATATCATGGCATTCCCTTGGTCCAATACTTGTGCTAGATGGGCACATCACTGCCAAGGACTACCAAACCATTCTTGAGGACCATGTGCATCCAATGGTTCAAACATTGTATCCTGAAGGCGGCGCCGTGTATCAGGATGACAATGCACCAATACACACAGCAAGACTGGTGAAAGGTTGGTTTGATGAACATGAAAGTGAAGTTGAACATCTCCCATGGCCTGCACAGTCACCAGATCTAAATATTAATGAGCCACTTTGGGGTGTTTTGGAGGAGCGAGTCAGGAAACGTTTTCCTCCACCAGTATCACGTAGTGACCTGGCCACTATCCTGCAAGAAGAATGGCTTAAAATCCCTCTGACCGCTGTGCAGGACTTGTATATGTCATTCTCAAGACGAATTGACGCTGTATTGGCCGCAAAAGGAGGCCCTACACCATACTATTAAATTATTGTGGTCTAAAACCAGGTGTTTCAGTTTCATTGTCCAACCCCTGTACATCCATTAACATTTACTTTTCCTTCCCATAGAAAGGACTCCTGGATCAGTGCTTCTTTGTTCTCTTTGTGTCTCTGCTCTGTTCTCTCAAACCCCCAGTCGGTCGTGGCAGATGGCCGCTCACACTGAGCCTGGTTCTGCTGGAGGTTTCTTCCTGTTAAAAGGGAGTTTTTCTTCTCCACTGTCGCTACATGCATGCTCAGTATGAGGGATTGCTGCAAAGTCAACACCAGTGACTGTCCACTGTCTCTAAATGCTCATCCGGGAGGAGTGAATGCTGCAAGTCACTGACTGGAGGCAATCTGCTGGGTTTCCTTAGATAGAAAAACTTTTTATCCAATTTGAATAAATAACTAACTCTGACTGCACTGTTCAATTGTTAGGATTAATTGGAATGTATGTACCTGACTTTTGTGAAGTGCCTTGAGACAACATGTGTTGTGAATTGGCGCTATATAAATAAAACTGAATTTAATTGAATTGAAATGTAGCTTACCACTGTCAGTGTATGAATGGGTGGATGACTGATTGATGTGTACAGTGCTATGGGGTCTCAATGGACTTGATAAAACGCTATACAAGTGCAGGCCATTTACCATTTACAATGAATATGTCCTCACTTTGCAAAATACAGTCCTCACTTTGATGGTAAAATACGAAAAATGGTCCTCACTCAGCTGCAGAAATAAGAGCCACACACACAGGAATGTACACAAAAGCTAATTCTGATTTCATTTGCATGCTCAGCATTTCCTTTGCTAGTTTTTTTTGTCGTTTGCTCTGCATTGCCTGTAAAACACCCAAAGGATAAAATTACATTTTAGAGAAGCTCAAAACTGCTCTGTAATTTCACATTGTTTTTCTTACAGATGTGGGGTTCTCCAGAGGCTGTCACAGCCGTTTTGGCAAAGCAACGTGTGGGCTGTGGGATACAGCTTACTGACCTTTGTGAAATGAAATTCACCTTTTTCAAAACTCTGAGTAGAAGTACTTCTAAATAAAAATGGAAACTATTTAGTGTGTTCAGTTGACGTCTGCACATTCCTCATCTGACTGCAGGCAGCAAATATGCCAGCAAATTACATTTTCCCCCACAGTTTCATGGAAAAAGGGACCTATTGGGTCTACAAACTACCTGAGGTGGTAAATAAAAATTTAAACTAAGTAAAAGATAGATTTCCACAAAAAAATAATCTACATCTAGCAGTCAGTTCTGTATTCAGCAATATTGGGGATCATTAGCTTACCCTTTGCTAACAAAAAAAAAAATTAATCAGATTAATTGTAATTAATCGATTATTGAAATTGAAACTAATTTAATAATCGAGTAATCGTCAACTGGAGCATACAGACTATAAAACATGCCATTTGATAGAACAACCCTCTCACAGCAGTAAGAAAGCAAAAACTGTGCAAAACAAATATACATTTTGTATGTAAGATGAAAAACCTTCTTTGTCTGTAAATATGCTCAAGTGGCATAGTTTTAGCTTCACTTTCAAATTCTGTAAAAAATATCCTATTAAGCATCTTTTGCTATATGATTATTAATTGATTAATCAAAAAAAGTAGTCAACATGAATTGATTAGCAAAACAATTGTTCTTTGCAGCCCTAGCTACCTTAGTAGCTTACACCAATTTAAGCAAAATAATTTAATTCAACAATGAATTATCGCAAGTATGAATTTAATGCGCATTAAAAAAAGCCTGCCGCCACATACCTAAAGGGAAATCTGCTGCAAAGTCATTTGCTGCCCTTGTTTTGGCTTTCATTCTGGGGATGACAAACACAGAGTTTGGACTTCTTTAAACAAGCTCTTATTTTCTAAACACAACCCTTCAAATACAGAAATGTAATCCTCTAACAGAAAAACATATGCAACTGGTGCGGCAGTATCCAACGTCTATCTTCAGTGTGTAAAATATGAGCCTCTCTGAACCTCTTCCTTTAATAATGAAATAATTCTTCACAATATTGTGTGGCTGTGTTGAATTATTCGATCAGTTGACAAAGACAAATAAGCAACACATTTCAGTGGTTGAATTGGACCAAAGGAAAAATATAGCATTAATGAAGGTCGAATAATCTTTGTTTGATGTTTAAAGTGAGAAATACTTAGCGCAACATTTATGAAATATATGTAATGAAAATGTTACGAAAAGTTAAGAGAAAAAGTTGTTTCTATTGAGAAGAAATCTCTGTGGAGAAAAGCTCTAGCAGTATAAAGTAAAACAATGGAGTGTCAGACCAGACTTAAGGTTCACTATTACATCTAAAAAAAAAAGAGACTTCACAGATATTGCTTTCAACTGAAAAAGGAAAGGGAATCTTTCTTTTTTGAAATCATCAAAAAACAATAATAATGCTCGTGTCTTTTTTGCTACAGGTTAACAAACCCTTCTGTGTCTCCAGCATCTGAACTCCATTCTAACAAGGCCTGCAATTAATTTGCTAGCTTCTTTACTGAGAAGATTCAGAAGACTACAGGAGTAGTCTGTACATCAATATCAAGTCCATCACCAATGCCATGTCCAGGAAAATTACAATTCTACCAAATCAACAACAAAAACCTGGGAAAAACTGTATATCAACTAAGTTCCTCTTCCTGCTGTCCTGATTTTTTAATCACAGCTTTGTTAAGAAAGTTTTGCCAGTCATAGCACTAATTTAATTCAAATAATAAACTCATCCATGTTGTCAGGTGTTTTCCCCCAGGCTTTAAAAACAGCGTGTCATATCAAGCCACTGTTAAAAAAGATTAATCTGGACAAGTTGCTATTGCAAAATTACAGGCCCATCTCAAATCTCCCATTCATCAGTAAGGTTATTAAAAAGCTGTGTTTCAAAAGTGAAACACCTTCTTAATGGCCAGCTGCTTCGACGTCTTCCATTCAGGTTTCCATTCTCACCACAGCTCTGAGACTGCCCTCGTCAAGGTGTTCAATGACATGAGCATAAATGTAGATTGTGGAAGAACCAAAGTGCTGGTATTGTTGGACCTCAGCGCAGCATTTGATACATATATGCTTCAACTTATTCAGTCCAAATGTGCTGCAGTTATAGTCAAGACGTGGATGAATGCATCCTGGGGATTCTCACTAAAACTAAGACAGTAGAGCACATCGCTCCAATTCTAAAGTCCTTACACTGCATCCCTGTACCTCAGAGAATACACTTTAAAATACTTCTGTTAGTTTATAAATTACTGAATGGCTTGGCAACAAAATACGTTAGATTGCTGTTGTATCAACTTTCTAGACCACTCAGGTGTTCTGGTTCAAGTCTACTCTGCATCCCCAGAATCAGAACCAAACATTGAGATGCAGCTTTCAGTTCTTATGCTCTACTAATTCAGAACAAACTTTCAGAAAACTGCAAAATCTTGAATCCCTGAGTTCTTTTAAATCAAAGTATACTGAGCATAAAGGTTAATTAGGATTTTCCACCTTGGAACAGACAGCAGAAGGACCTCGCTGTCCACAGTGAGAAGCAGCTCACTGTAAAAGACCTCTCCCCAACAGAATGAGCTGAGCTAGGCTCTCCAGGAAGAAATTAGGAGGAAGGTACAGAGCACCAGGAAATCTCTGACTCTTGGTTCAGGCATGGACCAGTTTTAAAAGGAATATTCCTCCATTATCTAGATGCATAGTGGGTCATAACAAGTTCTAAGGAGTTTTCTCCTCCACAGGAAGAAACATTTGATTTTCTGCTAAGAAAATATAGGTCTAAAAGCATTCATTATTTTTAGTCTGTAGTCCAACTTTTATTTAATTTCCTTTATCATGCCACAGCAATGTACTGTTTTAATATTTTTTGTCACTGCAATGTACTTTTTTAATCGTATAAAGCACTTTGAATTGTTTTGTTGATAAAAGCAAGTAAACTTGCCTTGTCTAAAAGTAAAAAAAAAAAAGAACTTAGCTCCTTTCTAAAAGATTTAATATATTTTAAGTGAAGGAAAAGCAACATTAATTGAGAATTGTTGTATAAAGTTTTTTCATGTAGACAGTGGAAAGACAGAAAGCCATGCTCAGGTTGTTACCATTAACCTACTTTTTGCCTTAATATAAGAGATAGTTTGCTATGAATGCCTATTTTTGCAAAAAAAAGAGCAGTAGTGGTGTAAGGTGTGATTCTGAACAGATATTCTGAGATGTTTCTTGGCACTGAAGCTCAGGCTGCTCAAGTCTGGTTTGCACCATTTGCAAAGTAAACATCCTCAAGAAATCTAATTCAGGCTAACAGAGTTTAACAAGACAATATAAATGGCAACAGTCTAAAAAAGAAGGAAAAAACGCTGTAGAAGCTTAAACTACTAAATTGATTTACTCCAGAGCACTTAAAGTTAAATTACACTCAAAACAGCTCTACTACTACTCTTAGTATCGTGTTATTTAACTAAAAGAAATGAATGGGAGTTTAAATGGTGCAGTCTGTAGATGCATTTTGGGATTGTAAAAGAGGATAATAATGCTTCTATTCACACAGCAAGATAGCATAATGAGGAGCAACTATTCTTGAAGCATAATTATTCCCTCAAATGTGGATAGAAAGGTCTTCATTGACTGTTTGATTGGGCCTTTTAAAGCTTTTGTACAGTTTGCATAAATAAATTTTTTTATTAAAGTTACAAACTTTTGGATAAAAAGATATATTTTTTTTAAGGATAAATCTTTACAATATTTAGTTTGAAGGCACCGATGTCATAACCCTAAAAAAAACTTTAGTTCTGTGTAATATGAAAATTCCAAACTACATTTGCATTCCCTTAAAACCGCCTACTGGCAGCTTTCATGCTAATACTATTTCCAAGAAGCAACAACAACAAAAAAACAGCTGTGAGTATTTTTTTTAACCCAAATATTGGGTTTATGCTGCTGGAACACGAAATCGTTAGTCTTAACTAAACACTGGGGCAAGAATCGTGACCCTGTTAGTTTAGAGGAGACTAGAAGAAGTGTCATCAGTCTCAAGAGACGGCCATTTTGAACTGTACAACAACCTGACTACACCACACTGAACATCTTCCACAGGATGAAATTAGAAAATATAATATGATGCTGTATAACAATGTTAATGTTGGTGGGTTGTGTTAATGACTTCATTTCACACTATGGAATGAGCTTGTTTACTTAAGATAACATAAGCCTTTAACCTAAATAGCTAAATAGTTGATCATAGCTAAAGATAGCTATGATCAACATGCACACTTAGATTTAAAGTCAATAGAAACAGGATAAGAAGCTATACTTAAATCTACTTTGAAATATATATAATTTTATACAGTATTTTATATTGCATTCCAGTTTTGTTTACCGTATCTAATTGTGTGTTCATAAAGGTTTAACTAGATATAAATTGCTTGTTGCCTTTATTTCTTCTTGTTTTAAGGGTTAAACTAAGGAAAGTCATTAATTTTAACCCAAATATTATACATACCTTATTCTTTTCAGTTCATTCTTTGGTTGAGAATTGAACCATCAGTGGAACAGACATTAGTAGAGCTGCACCAACCAATCGTCCAAACATTGTTATTTTCCCTTTATATATTCCCCATTAATTAAATGTATCAAAATTAAGAACTCACACTGTTTTCATTCTGTGAACTTATTAAGCATGTACTATGGCACTTTTGACTTTAATCGATATCAGATAATGGTTAGAGATATATGTTTTAAAGCATCAGTGAGAATAATCTTTTAATTCTTTCATTTTCTCTTGGATTCCAAACCGCTACCTCTTTTAAAAAACCTGCAGCACAGATTTTCTATTTTATGTGTTGCATTTCTTAGGGAAATAATAGAATTGGTATTATCTAGGAGAAGGATGATTGGTGCCTCACTTGGCAAAATTAATTACTTAAAACCATTTTATTTGTGTCAAAAGCCTAATCCAGTATGTTGGATCAATCCCTGTATTATTAAATCAAACCAAGATGGAATTGGTCCATATTTAACACAGGACTGTATGTAAAATAACCCAAGCTGGTCTTTTTTAAATCCAGGATATTTCAGGGTGTAAATCACTGTCATTATGCAAAAAACAGTTACGTTTTGCAGTATAACCAAGAGCTTTCACAGATGCAGTGTCAATATTCAGAACATTAGTACAGTTTGGTTTTATTGATGGTTAAAAATTATGTATGTAGGCTGTAGATATTACCTCTGCATTGCATCTAATCACTACACAGGCTCAATAAAGTTGATATATCCACATCAAATACCAGTCTTGTTCAGTTGAGAGATTGCAGTAAAACTTTTACCCTTGATGGCTCCACAATGAAGGGTGACAGATAAATCAAGAATCGTCGTTTTTTTGTCTTGCATGGGGGTGGGAGAACTTTTCTCTGCCCGGCAACAGAGAGAGCTGAGTCATCTCTGTCACAGCCCTCCCACGCTTGCCACACTGCACTACTCTCGGTATCTCTCGATGTGGAGATGCTCAGCCATGGACTTGATACCAAAACTAACATAATCACTTTATCCAGGCCCACAGATGACAAAAACACGCAGTTACCGTAAACGGTGGGGGGAGGAGGGGGGCCTTGATGGAACAAGGCTGGCATAGATGGGTGTGAGTGTGTTTTGTGTCTGTAACACGTGTGTGTGTGTGTGTGTGTGTGTGTGTGTGTGTTTGAACCTTTCAAAGAAGGTTTAGAGAAACTGATACCACCTGTCATCTATCACAAAAGAAGTGACTTGAGGAGTAAACAGTATTCTTTTGACCAACTCTGTAGGCTTCAATATGCTGATTTGAGACTGAAATTTTTCATATAAAAAGGCATTCAAACGAGGCAAGACTTCGTTGATGCATAATAACAATTTAGAAAGGAAGTTGGCAATAATGTCAAAATCCAAGTTAGCACATTCTTCAAGGAATTTCAAATATCAGAGATATTTAGGCCATTTAGCTTGAAGCATCTATAAAGCACCTCTTCCGCAATTTTTGTCTGATCCCTTAAAGTGTTATTTGTGGTTGCTCTTCTATTACAAGAATTACTGACATAATGAAATCTGTTCAGTTTGTTTAGCGTGCTCAGCAGTTCATATTGTAAAGTGTTAACAGGTGGTTTTGGTTACTTCACTGTGATCTAGGTTTCGATATTTACAGCTTATGTTGAAATTTGAATAAATTGTTTGTAACTAAGTTATGTAGGTGCATAATTTAAAAGATTACCACCTTGATTTTTCAGACAAAAAGTTGATAGCAACGTTTCTAAGAAACTGAAGGGTAACATTTTTGTTTCTCTGTTAAAAGAAACCAAACTTTTTTTTCAACATGCACTTCTTGCAGAAGCAATCTCATAATGTTTTCAGACTATTCCTGAAAAGATTGTGGTAAAAGGCTCACAAATGGCTGCAAAAAAGAAATTTCTTATATCTGTACAACGCCATGGCAAAAGGTAACACTAAAAAAACTCAACAAAAATGATAAAGCAGAATAAATGTACAATTAATGTCAAACTCAACATGTCAGAACTGTTGGCCTCTCAGCATTTCACCTTTTATAGTGACCAGATGCTGTTATGAATTTTTACACTTAACCAACTTTGCTAAGCTAACAAGTCAGTGCGTCATTGCCAGCTGTTGGCAGTTAGAGTGTCAAACTGTATACCAGAGTTAAATGTTGGAGGGAACCATGGGTGCATCACTTTAGCACTGTTCCATAGTTTTTACCATGTGAACATCAAAATTAGAAAGTTTAACTGATAGATTTGTGCCTCACCAAGCTAACATGACCAAGCCACTCTCTGCATTAAGGTGCACCAACATTGGGCCAAGCTTAAAAAAGCATAGTCACGATAATACCTTAGCTGGCCAAGAACAAAATGAAAACAACATCAAATAGTTGAAAGTATGACAATTTTCACCACGTTTTACTTCTGTTAGTTTTGCTGAGAAAAGAGATTTATATATTTAGATAAACTATTAGGCAGATGAAGCTAATGGACTCCCAAGAGATGAGCTTCAGGAGCGATGCCAGAGGTCAGATATTGTGACTTTGAAAAGATAAAGAAACAATGTCTTTCATATAAGTGAAGTTCAGACTGTGAAACTCTCACCAACTTCACTGAAAATTCATTTCTGGACACAAATTGCTCCCGAGTTGTAGTTCTTTGACCGTGTTTTTTTATGGGGAGGACAGCTTCTGCGATATCACCAAGTGATATACTTTCACTTTAGCCCTTCGAGGTGCGGACAACACATCACGATATGATTACATGACTAAATTTAGAGCAGCTGTTCACAGGACAAGTGGAAATGTAGCCTCTCCTCATCTATTATCCACAGTCCAAATTTACCTCACTTGTGCTATTTTAAGCACTTGTTGCAAAACTCTAAACTATGCTTTGCATTTTACGCCATATACTGCTGAATGAAAATCAGTCAAAGTGACCCGTAAAAAAGTGTCTTAAGACAGAAGAGAAATGATTATGTCTCTAGTAGCAAAAGTTTAAATCATCAAAGATGAGAAAACGTCTTAAATTTTCCGTCCAGATCTTGATTTCTTCCTGCTTCGAGCAATATACTATCGCTCAGGTTATGCAGAACGTCATCCTTTCTTTTATTTCTCACATCAGGTGATCAAATAAAAACATCTCAATTAAAAAACATTGGAGCCACAACTGAGTGTTCATACTAGTCATTACAATTTGAATATGAAAGACAGGGTTCCCTAGAGTGGTATTCCTTCTCTAAATTTAAAACAGAAAAAGTCAACAATGACTAAAGTAATGCTCAGCTTGCTTTCACTTACCAGTTTGTCTCTCTTCATCCTCTTTTTCATCAGAAAGTCTTCAGTGAACACTAAGAAGAGAGGACAAAGAAAGGAAAAAGACGAGAGAAGGAATGTTTTAATCACACTGAAGGAAGCCAGTTATCTTCCCACTCACATTTGTAAGTATTCACCTCACACAGATACACAACACAGCTCAAAACACACACTCAGAGATATATTCACCAGACCTAGATGAATCACAGGAAGAGGGAAAAAAAACTTGGTGGGGGTTACAGAATAAAAGAGCGACAGTAAGACAAAAAATGTAGGTCCAGAATAGAAAAGAGGAATGAATACCATGTAGAGAGGAGAGCATGATGACAGGGGGAGGAGAGTGCAAAGGGAGTGAGTGGAGAAAGAAAAAAATTAGCAAAAGAAAAATCTGCATGGCTGAGTCATCTGTAACCACCATTTCCTTCACTGGTTTTAGAGCTCTGATGACTGGCTAACTTCAAAAAATGGCAAACAGACACCAATCATCTCCTACTTTCAGCTTCACACTACTCAACATCTTTTGTTTTCTTAAAAATGTTTTATGTCTCTACTTCTACCTATACCTTTGTGAAGAGCATTGGAATGAAATACATCTTTTACTGCTTGATGATTATGATTATGTTGGATTACATAATTAGTTGAGATACTTCTAATGATTGTATTATACAGGGCTAAGGAATGCATTGCATCCTTGCAATTATAGAATGCCCATGTGAATTTCACTAAAAGCCTGAGAACGTGACTTATAAGCTGACCCCCATTAAATGTCTCATGAGAAACTATCTGCAACTAGTCAGAAAGTTTTCTTTCCCAGTATCACCAGAGGCATTGCTTAAGCGTGTTCAGATGCTTGCTTGATATGTTGTTAGTTGATGAAACAGTAAAATAAAAAGGGCACAATGACAACGAATGCTTCTGTCTTAATAAATTTCTTATAGACCGAGGAAGCAATAAGAACAAGGGTGCATTGTGGTCATAAAAGAATGGAAATGATCAGCAACAATACTAAGTACCAATTAAACATTCCTTACACACCACTGCCTACCTAAGGGTGTAAAGAAGATCCTTTCCCACCATGACACCACCACCAGCAGCCTGCATCATTCAAGGCAGGATGGATCCATGCTTTCATGTTGTTTACTCAAAGCTTTTACCCTGCAATCTAAATGTTAAAGCTGAAATCAAGACTCACCAGACCAGACAATGTTTCTCCAATTTGTTATCTAATTTTGGTGAGAACTATTCTTGTGAGAACTATATCCTCTATTTTCTTTTTTAAACTGAAAGGAGAGACACAGAGACTGGTCTTCTGCTGCTGTAGCCCATTTGCTTCAACGTTCGATGTGTTGTGCTTTTAGAAAATGGTATTTCACGAGGCCTGGCTGTAACAAGGGGATATTTATTCAAGTGTTTCATCATCATCATCATCAACAACAACTTTATTTATAAAGCACTTTAACACCAGCCACAGCTGAAACAAGTGCTGAACATCAAATGCAATAAAATAGCAAGCGATAAAATAGGAAAACTAAGCAGACAATAATAAATTGAGAAACTTGCTACAAAACACAATAAAACAATGTAAAAACAGATAAAAACAATACCAGTACAAAATTAAGTAAAGTTAAGTAAAATAAAATCTCAGTTGGGTTGAAGGCCAGTGAGTAAAAGTAAGTTTTCAAACGAGTTTTAAAAATGGGCAGAGAAGGGGCCTGTCGAATGTGCAAAGGTAGAGCGTTCCATAAATTCAGGGCCCCAATACAGAAGGCCCTTTCTTCTTTAAGTTTCCGCTTTGAGCTGGGAACCACCAGGAGCAACTGATCAGCAGACCTAAGGGACCGATTGGGGGTGTAATGGTGGAGAAGTTCTACCAAGTAGGATTGGGCTACATTTTTAAGACCTTAAAAACAAACAGAAGGATTTTAAAATGAAATACACTGGGAGCCAATGAAGAGAAGCCAGGACCGGATTAATGTGCTCCCTTTTACGTATTCCTGTTAAGAAACGTGCTGCAGCATTTTGCACCAGCTGCGGTCGACCAAGTGAGGACTGGCTGACTCCGGTATGGATTAATGTTTCCAAGTTTTGCCTTTTATATTTGCTATTTTTCTCAAATGAGAAAAACTAGACTTCAATGTGGCCCTTATTTGTCTGTCAAATGTAAAATCATTGACTTAAAACCAAGATTTGTTACTGTGGGCCTAAAATATATTGCCAGGGAGTCAAGATCAACCGGAGGGCTCTGACACCTTCCACTAGGCCAAAATCAAGAACCTTATTCTCATTAAAATGTAAAAGAAATCTGGGCCATCCAAGCTTTAATATCCTCAATACACAATAAAAGAGGTGTAATGGACCATGCATTCGCCTTAAAGGCACATACTGTAGGTTTTATCAGACAAAAACCAAAGGCCCTAAAATTGAACCCTGGGGGACCCTACAAGAGAGCGGAACAGAAAAGGATTAACACCTTGCAATTACAGAAAACGTTCTGTCTGTCAAATAGGACCTAAGCCACTCCACAGCAGTGCCACCAATGCCTACTTGGCACTGTAGATGTGACAATAAAATGCTGTGATCCACTGTATCAAAAGCAGCCATTAAGTCCTGCAAAACAAGAACCACATAATGACCGGAATCACATTCCAGGAGAATGTCATTATAAACTCTCAGCAGGGCTGACTCTGTGCTATGAAAAGTTTTAAAACCAGACTGAAACACATCCATGATGTTATTTTCATCAAGTAAAGATTTTAACTGTGAATAAAAAAAATTTTCCAAGATGCTTGACAGTAGTGGAAACTTGGAGATGGGCGTAAAGTTCCCTAACACATCAAGACCAGGTTTCTTTTTTAGGGGCACCACAGCATGTTAACAATTAGCAGGAACTACTCCAGATGACAGACTTCTATTAGAAAAGGCAAGAACCCAATGCCTAAAACATGGGAAAACATCTTAAAGAAGACGTGGTGGAAGAGCATCACACGGAGACCCACAGGGCTTAATCTGGGCAACCGAATCCTCTAAAAGTGACACAGTCACAGGCTCAAACTGAATAAAAGCAGCAGAGCAGAGGACAGTGTCGGACGGATCACAGTTTGGACATAATAAGACAGCCCTTATAGAGATACCCTTGTCAATAAAAATTGCGTAAACAGATTACACAATTCAGAGGAGGCTACAAATACAGCAGTATGTGGAGCGATAAAAAAAGAATCAACGGTGCTAAAAAGAGCACGAGGGTGTGGCCGTGAGTTAAGATTAAATTAGAGAAGCTTTCAAATGATGACTTCACTAATTAAGGGAAAAAGCTGTCCAAAGCAACCTGACAATTTGTTAGAAACAAACTGCAACCATCATAACATTGTTTCGGGTTCATTACCCCTGACTTCCTTATTACTGGGTGATCAATAGAATAATACAATCACTCAAATAGAACCTATCGAACAACCTGAAGTAAGTTAAATGATTTTAGAAAGCAACACATCATATCCCCATCAAATTAAATTCAAGAACAGATCAGAACCAAAGTCATTGACATCTATCAGCCTGCAAAGGGTTAAAAAAGCTGTTTCTAAGGCTTTGGGACTCCAGCGAGCCACAGTGAATGTCATTCTCCACAGATGGAGAAAACCTGAAACTTTGGTGAACCTTCTCAGGAGTTTACCAAAATTACTTCAACAGAATACTGACTACTCATACAGGAAGTCACAAAGAACCCCAAAAAAACAAAGAATTGTGGATCTCACTTGCCTCAGTTAAGGTAAGTGTTCATGATTCAATAAATAAGAGACTTGGGAAAAATGGTAATCTATGGGAGAGTTCTGAAAAACAAATATACCTGAGTCTATCTCAGTTTCTCCCAAAAAACATTGATGATCCCCCAAAAATATTATGTTGGCGTATAAGACAAAAGCAGAAACCTTTGGAAGGCATGCATCCCGCTACATATGGTGTATAATTAACACACCATTAACACATTATACCAACAGTGCTATTGCTGTTTCAGGACCTGGACAACTTGCCGTTACTGTCGGAATCATTACTTCTAATCTTTACCACAAAATCATGACGGAGAATGTTTGGGATCAGTCCGTGACCCTAAGCATAAGTGCACTGGGGTTATGCAGCAGGACCATAATCCAAAGCACATCAGCAAGTCAAGTTCTCAGTGGCTCAAAAAATAAAATTCCTCTATAGCAATCTGAAGACTAATTGTCACAGTTGTCATAAATCCTTTACTGTCATTCCTGCCAAAGGAGGAACTATCAGCTATTAGGTTTAGAGGACTAATACTTTTTCACAAAGGGTTAGGGTGGTTGGATAGCTTTAAGCTCCCTTAGTAAATTAAATCATCTTTGCTAATTGATTTTTGTGCATAATCAGATTAGCCTTGTCTGATGTTATTTTTCGATGATCCCAAAAATTCAAGTGATACAAAAAAAGCAAAAACATGATGAATCTGTAAGGGGCAAACATTTTTCGACAGCACTGTAGATAGACTGATTGATAGGAGGACAAATCGGTCGATATAAAGATCAATCCAAGGTGTCCCTACTGCCACATTGTACCTACATTTGTATTTTCACAACTTTCTTTCAATCAATGTCAAAGTACAATGGCAAATTAACGGCTTGATTGGCAAAACTCGAAAATCATTTTTATCCTACCAAAAGTCTAGATTTGAACAACATAACTTTTTTTCTCCTAATTTGCAACAAATCTTGTTCGACTTTACCACTTACTCTTCTGAACCTTACGAGGCATCTGACTTTTGGCACTATGATTTCTCATAAATAACTTGATTTGACTAGAAATGGTTTAATTTAAAATAATGTTGTTTTTTTCTATTTATGGGGTAAATCATAACCCTTAAAACCATCTGCAGCCTGAGCCAAACCAGCACTTTCGGTGACATTCAGAAACACGTCAGTGAACCCACCATTCTACATAATGACACATCAAGTGTGTTAGTTAAAATGAAAACAAAATTACTGCCTCATCCTGAGATCATCATTGTTGTGTTATTAGTCTTCTGATAATTACATTTCTCAAATAGTGACATGCAACTGTAACTTCAATGCACTCTGTTGAGGTCTGCAGTTGCAGTAGCGATCAGCATGCTACTGGGAGATGAACTCTTACCCTGCCAAGATGAGAAAATGATGGAAACTCGTACTTAAATGCTCCGCTTCCTCTGTGGTTCCCACACTTCTCATAACACACTTGTACACTTCTGTATAAATAGCCGGGCATGGGCCCAGACATGTCCCATATGGAGTTATGTTCACAGTAACTAAAATGGAGAGCATGTACTGATCATGGAGTTTATTTTGCTTCCATTATGTGCCACAGATATAAAGATGAATTCTTCAAGCTCGAAACCTCTTTTCTATGTTTTAAACTCTTATATTGAAGAAAGGAAGGACTAGTTCTCAAGTTGTCCTCTAGAATTGGCACTTCCGGCTAATAAACAAGGCTTATCTGAGTGGCTGACAACACAATATTCACCCTATTTCTGTATTCCAGTGATGCTGCATGGATTGATTATATGATAGTGGCACATAGAATTAAGTGGCTTGTTTTGGTACCTAATTATTTTTAATAAACTGTATATTTGAAATAACTGGTTTGCAGTTTAGCTAACCTTCGTCTCTTATGTCTGTCTGCATAATCACACACCTACAGACATGTCTCTGTGAAGCTCTGACAGCTGTTTGCAGCTGCACCTTTAATAAGATGGAGCCTGTCCTGTGGCTTCAGCTTGTGAGTGATAAACATGATCTTAAAGGGAAACTAAATCATTCCTGCCACCAGGATTATTTTTCATCGGTTACCAAAGGACAAGGATTTAGGACTAATGTGGCTGGAGAATCAGGAATTAAGGTGACCACCAAAAGCCCCACATGTGTTCTTTCACTTAAACTAAAGCCCACTGAATACAATCGGTCCTCCCTTGCGGTAGGGCCATGACCGACCAGCAGAGAAGACATGCAAACTTCTAAAGAGACTAGCACTATGAAACACAGATCAGTTGTGAATTTAGGTTTAGAAATAATGAACAATGTTGTTGCATCATTTTATTATAGACCAATTTCTAAACTTTCTTTCATGTCAAAGCTTATTGAGGAGGCAGTTGCTGTCCAACATACAGCCTACTTGGAAACAACATATATGACCGTTTCCAATGTGGTTTTCATAAAATGAATTCCACTGAAACAGCACTACTAAAAGTTACCAGTGATATTATGTCATCAGATTCTGGTAAATACATAGTCTTAGTCTTGTTAGACCTCTCCTCAGCTTTTGACACAGTTAATCATGCTATCCCGATAAACAGACTGAGGGATGTGGTTGGCATGTCCGGGTCTGTTCTAAAGTGGTTCTCATCCTACATATCTGGTAGGACGTTTAGTGTTTGCAAACCAAATTATGTCAGATTCTACTGAACTGCTATGTGGAGTTCCCCAGGGCTCCATGCTGGGACCTATCCTGTTTTTACTTCACATCCTCTAGGTCAGATAATTCAGAAGTTTAACGATGTTTTTATCATCTTTTTTGCTTATGATATTCAGCTGTACTGCTCCTTTAAGCCTATTGAGGTTCATAAACTGTCTTCTTTGATCAGCAGTTTAACAAACTTAAGCAGTGGTTGAACAATAACTACTTACAGTTAAACTCAGAAAAAACAGAGACCTTAATCATTGCACTGGACACTAACACTCTCACAGAAGGGTAGACTCAGGATTATAGGTGTCATTTTTTATCAATCCCTCTCCTTGGAACATCATTTAAAACAAATTGGAAAGACCTGTTTTTTTTTATTTTGAGGAACATCTCCAAACTTAGATCCATGGTTTCCCTGAGTGAACTTGAGATGATAATACATGCTTTTGTCTCTACACAACTGGAATATTGTAATGGTCTGTTTACCTGTTTTAATGAAAAGGGGCATTCCCATCTTCAGGTCATCCAAAACACTGCTAAGAGATTATTAACCCGCTCAAACAAAAGTCAGAACACAAGTCGTTGCACTGGCTGCCTATCAGATCGAGATTTCATTTTAAAATTCTAGTTTTGACTTTCAGAGCTTTACACGGTCAGACTCCTTTATATATCTCTGATTTGATCCAAATATATACCTCTTGTCATAGTTTGAGGTCATCAAATCAAAAACTTTTAGTGATCCCTCATACCCGTTTCAGAACTCGAGGTGTTCGCTCTTTCCAAGCTGTTGCACCCAAGCTGTGTAATGCACTACCTACTTTCTTATGAAGTTTGGACTCCGTGGATGATTTTAAAAAGCGGATAAAGACATTTCTATGTCAAGAAAACTTTCAGTTACACTTGAGCTTTCATGCATTTATGATTGTATCGTGTTTATATTCTGTACTGTATACTGTTGTTCATTCTTTCGTGAAGCACTTTGTGACATTCTGTTTGTGAAGCCGTACTATACAAATAAATTTTACTTACTTAAAACTTCTAAAAATCATTTATCAGTGTATGGCATTCTTGTCTCCCCTTCCCTGAACACGTTTTCAACCAAAAATAGAAAATTTCCACTTAAATACACCACATCAATACAAAATGAGATTATATTTTTACCTATGTTCTTCGTCCTTAGCAGTGGAGTTGTCAAGACAGATAATTATGCTGATATTCTTAATCAGAATCTATTTCTTAAAGTTGTCCTCCAAATTTCTAAAATTGACAGAAATGATAAAACTTTTCTGTATAACAGGTAAACTTTGATGTTCCCACATGTTTTTTTTTGTTTTTTATTTATCTCACAGAACATTTGTCTTGTAAAAGACTGTTTATTTAAATGTAAAAACCCTGGTCCAGAAGTTACCAACAAAATTCATGCAATGTACCATGGGCTCAAGGAATACTGTGGACATAAACTAATCAAAACTGGACTGGAATGTCCTGCAATGGCTGCAGATTCTTAGAATCACAAAGCGATTTGTGATTTGGGTTTTGTGACTAACCCAGTATAATGTCTCAATTTGTCTGGTGAGGATAATGTATTATGACATCCATAATTTTTTGTTTTACAATTCTTCGCAGTTTAAAAATAACAAGACAGAAAAGGTTTCAACATTTGTTAGTGACACCTTGTTTAATTTTTCTTTCCTGGCTCATTAGAACTTTTAAATTGTAGTTTGTATTGTAAACCCTTCCTGTCCAGGTCTAGAAACTATGAAAGGTATGAGGGCTACTCAGATTAAAGTGTTTTTTGGTTTGTGGTTTTTCTTTTTTTTTTTTTTTTTTATTAGCACCACTTCAATTGAACTATATTTTTCACAGAAAAAGAGATATCCATTACTCAGATTATCCCTAAAGACAATTTTATTTAAACTCCATCAGTCAATAGGTCTTCTGTTTCAAATACTTCAGTTATATTTAGATGTGTATATTAAAGTTTTTAACAGTTTTGATCCCAGTGTTCATCACTGCAGTACTGCAGTGTTCTTTAATTACATCAAAAACTATGACATACATATATTTTGGTA
This sequence comes from Girardinichthys multiradiatus, assembly GCF_021462225.1. Classification (NCBI taxonomy): domain Eukaryota; kingdom Metazoa; phylum Chordata; class Actinopteri; order Cyprinodontiformes; family Goodeidae; genus Girardinichthys; species Girardinichthys multiradiatus. Next base: position 14,466,182 of record NC_061814.1, read on the forward strand.
TACAATTTTGAATTGTTAAAAATTAACTAGATTTAATCTTCAGATTCCATAATAACCGTTTAAAAGATTGCTGCTGTTTATTTGGGAAAGGTTTGAAATGTTTTGAAAATAAACTATGGTTGGTTGTAGATGATATAATTAGAGAAAGGCCATTTGATGATGAGGTGATGCAGAGGTGTGTTAAAAGTGTAAAAACCATTTACAGTCACTTGGAAGTGCCTACAAAATTTTTTCTACCACAACAGACTTCAAAAACACTTCAACCTCTCTGACCAAATAATAAGTCTGTAAATTGTCTTACAAGCTATGGCTTTAACATGCCTTGTATATCTAGAAACTGAGATTTTCACTTTGCTTTTTGCATAATAGCTCAAACATCGGCAGACCTGTGAGCATCACTTTTAAAGTATTTCCACAGATTGTCATTTGGATTCAGGTATAGACTTTGACTGGGCCATTCTAACACATGAACATGGTTTGATCTAAACCAGGGGTCTATAAACTTTTTGTCCTGTGGGTCAAAATCGTCACATCAAAAGTACTGGTGGGCCGTTTAAATATAATTTTTTAAAAACCAAACTAAAATCACAAAAAATATGGTTTTTTTCCCTGCTGAACAAAAACCTAAGCATGCAATATTTTAATTAAAAAGTTAAAGTAGTCAGATGTTTTGTAGGAAAGGGATGGTTGAAATTATTGTAGATCCAAAACTTAAAAATGGTTTGTCATATTAAAAGAAAGGCATCCATTATGCAAATTATTTTGGCCTTGATTGAAAAAAATTTAAACAAATGCGGTCTATTCTTAGCAATAAGAACAGGATTTGGGTGACTCTTTCTTCGGAAACCCTTGCTGTACTTAGCTAAGTTTAATGAATAAATTAAAAGCACCAAAGATTGTGGTTGGCCACACAAAATCAGTCCAGGGCCTGCAAATGGCCCCCAGGCAGCACATTGGGCACCACATCTCATTGTTGCTCGGTCCACATGTTTCGCATCGACCGTTAACTCTAATCAGGTTTCCTGTACCTGCAGAAAAAAAGCATCCCCACAGCATGATGGCACTACTGCCATGTTTTCCTTAGGAATAGGGTGTTTAGAGTTTATTCTTCTTCTTTCTTTTAACCAAAAATATCTTTTGCATGTACTCTAAACAATGACTTTGTTCTTCCCACCACATTTATAGAGTGCATGTTGTCCTCTCAACAGATTCTCCTACCTGAACAAGGGATCTCTGCAGCTCCTTCATAGTTACCATGGGCCTATTGACCAATTTTCCAATTAATGTTCCCTTTGACTGGTCTACCAGTTAGATGAACAGCCATATCTTGTCACTAAAATTTCAAACCTGATACCAGTAGTAAGAAAGATATTCGGTACTCAATACCATTTTCAATACTGTGGCAACCTTTGTCAAACACATAGTCGTTTCTAATAAAAATTTGAAAAATATAACCAAAAACAACAATTATGATAATATTTTTATTTAGGATATAATCATTAAGTAACTCAGTAGCCTTCAACAAAAAAAATAAAAGTGTTGCTTTTTAGCAAAACAATGGATACAATAACACTAGAAATGTTCATATCGTTAATGGAAGTAGGTACCTTGGATTTAGTTTGCCAATTAATTTGAAAACAGTGTAAAAAAGCTTCTGGTCCATACCAAACATTTTCTGCAGTGTGAACATTGTTCTGGTCCATACAAAAAAGTAATGTTTATATTGTAATTGAGGATCTCGTAAGTGTTCAGCAGCCCCGTTCAGTTTTTATTTTATTTAGGGACATCACATTAAAGGGGGCTAAGTGCAAATACATGGCTTTTTTAGGTTTTATTGGTTATATAAAACATTTCTTTCCACTTTGGTGATACACTGTGTTATGTTGTTCTATCACATGCAATCTCAGTAAATACATAACAATTTTTGTTTGCAATGTGACAAAATGTGAAACATTTCAAGAGATATGAATACTTTTGCAGGACCTTATTTAGTTCTTGGTTAACTTTATCAGTTTTCAAATCTCTCAAGTAAGAAAACATTTGCATTGCACTTCCTTCCATTTGTTTACTCTGGAATGATAGAGCAGATAACTACATCCACTTTGCATAAGATTCTGAAATAAATGTTACTAGTTTCACTCTTGGGGTATTGTGTAACTTACATCAATTCATGCTCTAAAAACGTGACTAATTTGTGATTATTTTGACCAGCGAACAAAAGCTTCCACTGTAATAACTGTTTCCAAAATGGACACATAAACATGAAAAGAAAATAGAATCCCACTGAAAGTGAAACCGTATCTGCTCTTATCAAGACCTGGCACTCTTAGTCAAAGTCTGACAAGTCATCTCAATACAGCTAATCAAAAATAAATATAAAGCTAGCCTAGATTAAACATTTCAAACAATGTTATGAGCAGAAGCACATTAATTAACTTCAGTGCTCTGAAATGGAGGAGCAAATTAGTTTTCCATATACAGCACACAGTTGCCAGCAACAACCAGAACCTCTGGTACAAAACAGTGTAATGAAAAACCTAAACCTATCTGTAGTCACAGCTCATTTATCTCACTGACATGTAGCCATGCAAGACCGGTGCACAAACAGAAAGTAAGACTTTGACAAATGCTGGCTCAGCAGAGCACTCATTGTGGGAGGATTGTGGGAGATTGAGTTTGCAGATGAGTCAAGGAGACCCATTACATTTAATATCAGTATGAATGGCCTGGTAGTCTATCTTTAGGTTCCGTGTGGGAATCAAACCAACATCTGCTCAGTTGTTGCCTATGTACTTCTGCACAGTGAAAGACGTGATACAGTGTGCCTGTTTTTAACTTTGGGTAACATTTTAACTGGCATTGTAAAGAAAATATGATTGCACTAAATGTAAATTATTGAAGGTTGTATTACACTGAATATCTCAGTCCAATATTGGATTGCTTAGTTTATTACAAAATGCTGAGAGGCCTTTAGATGATAAAGAGGGAATTCCTACAAGTATATTGTAGTAGAAATGCAAGACATTTGCATTTACCAAAATACTAATTAACAGCTGAATGTCAGCTATACATAATCATTTGGAGTGTCCCATGACAAAAAATGAGACAGATTCTTAAAAAGATCAAGATTTAGCTGTGCCCACCTAATTATTTTTCCAGCTAACATTACTATGATTATCACCAGCCTGCCTGTATTAGCAGGCTGGCGGTATGTTAACTGCTTGTAGTATTGTTTTTAATATTTTTGACAGCTGATCTCTTATCTTACTTTTGGCAGTGGTTCAATGAGCCTGCAGTGCATGAAACCATCTTTGTAGGTTGTATTGTGTCTCTTTGACTCTTTGAAGCAGCAGCTTAAAGTTGCTGTTGGCAGCAAATACAAAGCTTTTTTTTAACAAATATCTTCAAACCATCTGAAAAGATATGTTTCCGCATTTTATTTGCATTAAAGATTAAATATGGAAAATATTTAAACCAACTATACAGCCTTTAAAAGTTTGCTTCTAATTTTAGGCAGCTGCAAGGTTAGTAATTCAGCAGCTGCACAAGTCGATGAATGATAACGTTTAGTTTTGATTGTATAAGTTAGTCAAACATCAATGAAATGAGTGTGCTCGGAGCTTACAGCGTCCTCGTGCTGAACTCTGTACAATCATGGTCAAAAGTAACTAAACTCGCTGGTGATATAATTGATGGTTTATGCTGGAACTGAGTCCAGAAATCTGTCATGTGTTTTATCTTTTGCCCCTACACTTCTAATCCTCCTTTCTCTGCCAGTCATGCAAACAAAGACAACTTTTATAGGCTCACTTGATTCCTGCGTGATAAAGTCTGGCTCCTAGACTGTCAGCTGACGACTGATGAATAAACGCCTGTTCTTGAAGTGTCATAGAGAAAAATCAGCAGTACAGACCTTTAAACGCAACTCAGCAGTTCCTCATTTCAGTACTGTCGTCCTCTTTCCATTTCTTGTTGTTATGATGAACCAATAAATGAATGAGTTAATTTACTGTAAAGAGAATGAGAGAGAAAGAGAGAGAGAGAGACAGGGTTAGAAAACAAGTGGCATGAAAGATAGGTTTTATGATAAAAGGTCATAAACATTTAGGATGGCAGCTGTCAAGAAACCTAACAATAAAACAAAACACAAAAAACCCAACAGTAGGACCAGTTTATAGAAAAATATATGTATGATGTACGTACAAATGCTTTACTGTGAGAGGCTGTAAAGGAAGACGGCAGCTTTGAAAACATACAACATTCACAACAGGCAACAAGCAATTGAATGTAACTTCACACTGTGTCTTTGAATATATTGTAATAGTACAGAAAAAGTATATTTCAGATTGCCATATATCTGTATGTATATATATATATATATATATATATACATATACATATACATATACATATACATATATATATATATATATATATATATACATATATACATACAGAAGTGCATGATGAAAAGCCTGTGGTGAGATAGCATCCAGGGCTAGATGATATTGGGAAAACATGATATTGTGATATTATTAGCCCACATCTTGAGCACACTCTTCTTTCTTTTCCATCATCATAATAACCCCCCCTCTCTCTGAGCTTTTGCACCTCAGTTTGCAAGATTACGGGTGGGCATCAAGGACAGTGAAGTCCAAACAACTGCGAAAATGTGTTATTGGGAAGTACAGTTTAAATGCATAGCACCTAAAATATAATTGCCAATCAAATGATGCATATAAGCAGTCCTTTGGGGTTGCACTATTGCATACATTGAAACTGCAAAGATCACTGCAGTTCAATTTTGTGCAGCTCTTGGAAAATATGTTACCATTTAAGAAGCACGTGTGTGCCAATCAATCATTCCAAAATTCCAGACAGACAGAAAAATCTTTTATTTATATGACTAAATAAACTGTAATTTGACTCATAGCTAATCAACCCTAGGGCCGAGGTTTTGTTACCCACTTTTTAACACACAGACTCACTGTATGATGGGCCTGGCAAGCCAAGTTCGATCTTTGAGAGCTACTATCATGCAACTTTTAGATTCACCCCTTCTCCAACACACCCATATCAAATTATTGAATTCCCACATTCACATGTAATTTAGCTCTGCAGAGGCCTGGTAACAAGCCTTTGTTTTGATTCAGTTATGTTGGAGAAGGGATACATCTAAAGGTTGCAGGACACCGGCCCTTGAGGACTGGAATGTGGCATAGATTCAACAAGGTACTGGAAACATTACTCAGAGAGTTTGGTCCATATTGACATGATAGCATCACACAGATGCTGCAGATTTGTCAGCTGCATCCATGATGCGAATCTCCCATTCCACCACATCCCAAAGGTGCTCTATTGGATTGAGACCTGGTGACTGTGGAGACCATTTGAGTTCAGTGAACTCATTGTCATGTTCAAGAAACCAGTCTGAGATGATTCATGCTTTATGACATGGCGAGTTATCCTGCTGGAAGTAACCATCAGAAGATGGGTACACTGTGGTCATAAAGCGATGGACATGGTTAGCAACAATATTCAGGTAGGCTGTGGCTTTGACACGATGTTTAATTGGTACTAAGGGGCCCAAAGTGTGCCAAGAAAATATCCCCCGCACCATTACACCACCACCACCAGCCTGAACCATTAATACAAGGCAGGACGGATCCATGCTTTCATGTTGTTGATGCCAAATACTGACCCGTACAGACCAGCCCGTATGGCACCAACAACCATGCTATGTTCAAAGTCACTTAAATCACCTAAATGCATTGAGTTGCTGCCATGTGATTGGCTGATTAGACATTTGCATTAACAAGCAGTTGGACAGGTGTACCTAATAAAGTGGCCGGTGAGTGAGTGTGTGTGTATATATATATATATATATATATATATATATATATACATACGCACACACACACCAGAACTCTTGGTGTTATGCAGACTGATATGTTTAATATTAATAATCATTTTTGATTTTAACATACTCTTTTCATCATATTTTCACCCCATCAAAGTCTTTCCATGCCCTCAGATCAACCCTCTTCTTTTAACTTACTGCTGCTTTTAGGTTAACACAAGTGGAACAATTTGTCTGGTGTTTATCAATGGAAACACTTTCCAGCAGAACAATTCTGAGATTTTACAAGTGGGAATAGACACCCACACATCCATTTACTGAAAATGTTTTTAGTTCATGTCACAAGAAATGTGTCTACGTGCCTGAGCACATTTAGAGGGACAACAGATGCCATCCAGTCGCTAGTGGATGACTAGTTAATTGCTTTATACTTAATTTTGTCAGCAACATTACCACTGTAAACTGAATTATATCAACAGGCATTTAGTAAGTCACATTTGCCAGCTTAGAGTTTATGAAGTTACCTCTGTGATTTATTTTACAAACAGAAACAAGCCAAATTGCATTTCTGATTGGGGCAATTTCAGTACTATTTTTGCTTCCAAAAGGGTTCGTCTTTCATCTCCCGCTTCCTCCGTCCCTGCAGCTGCCTTGTCCTCCTATGTTCCTGGGAGCCTGGGAGACTATGGACAGAGGCATCGTGACTAAGCCAGGAGAGGATCTGACTCACCTCCTGTGGAGTCTCAACACTTAATTCCCATGAAGGTGTTTCACAGAGATGCTATTGTGTGTCTGATTAGCCAGACAGAAGGACTGACAGAAGGAAATGGGTGGTGGTGGGGTGGGGGGCAGTAAGACGCGCATCCTTGGGAACACTGGGTTATTTGTCTCTGAGAAAGTTTACAGTATTGGCCCCAAATCCAGCATCTTTTATGTGCACGTTCAGGAAGTGAAATTGTATTTTGATACATTTGTGAATGTGCGTGTGTGCTTGTCTTTCCACCATAGAGGAGACTGTGCTGTGTGTGGTCTGGGGGACTAAGGGCTAGTGTGTGTGTTCCATGATGAATGATGTTTGGGTCAGACCACCAGGGAACTGCCTTGTCAGACATACAGACCATATTACACTTAACTTGACTACAGTTTAGTCATTTAATAATTAAGTAACCAAGTAACCAAGAAGTTTAAATTAATGTTATTTCATTTAAGTTCTTTTGATTTTGATAAACTGATAAACAGCAAAAATGTTGAAGATCTGCAAAATTTAGTTGCAGTCTTCAATACCTTTTTACAAGCAAGGTAAAAGTCTTCTTAAGGCCAGCTGAAGTGTGCGGCAACAGTTAGGGGTCTATTTTGTGTTATTCTATGCTCCATACAGCTGGAGAAAACTCCAGTCACTCTGGAATTCTGTCTGGCATCTCATAAAACAACAGCTTCTAAAAACCTGTATCCTGGATCCATGTCTCATGTACTCAGTTTTATAAACCTGTCAATGGAGTTACACATCTTAATCGCTTAGTTGTTTACATTTTTTTAAAAGGCAGAATCAGAATAGAAAAAGAAAACCTAAATGTAAACCTTACAGGTCCAGCTGGAAGGATAACGCCCTACAACAAGTAGTCTCCCAAAAAGTCATCACACAGGCATTTCTCATTGCACAGCCGTCCAGGCTGGGCGGCAGAAGGAGGCCACAGAGTTCCACTTTCTGATTAGCAACAAATAAAAGCTGAAGTTTGCAGGTCACCATGTCTGACTGACTTTGACATTTGTCTCCAAAATTTAACTCACTCAGGCAGCATCTCACAGTCGTCATCCAGTCAGACCAAGAGACAAAGCAATTGCAAACTCTGCCACAGTGTAGGAGGTAAAAATGGAAAGTGCAGCTGTTTTGCTTGCATACGCTCTCTCTGATGTGGACCGCTTCAGACGGAATTCATTTAAAATCAGTCATTTGGAAAGACAGCTGAACAGTAGAAAAGGTTTATACCCTGTGTGTCAAGTTGATGACTGTTTAAGGTAATTCAAGAAATACTTGAATTTATCGCAGTGTTCCAATTCCTTGAGGTTGAACTCCTAAGTAACTACAGATCCTAATGACTGCCGTAGATAAGAGCATAAATATATTTGACCTAATGACATATGTCAAAGCAGTGTAATTTTTAGAATGAAATTTTAAAATCTGCTTCGTTTTTTATTTACGCATTCAATTTCTCAATTAGAGTAACCTTTGCAGGGCTGCCGGGGCATGGTGCCTCTCTCCAGCAATGGGTGGGGTACCCCCAACACATAGGCATATGATACAAACAACCAGAAATGCTCACATTCACACCTAATAAACGTCTTAGGTTTTTGATTAACCTCACCTACATGCTTTAGGGCTGTAGAACGAAACAAAAGATTCAAGAGAAACCCGTGCAATTAACCCACAATTAATGCATTTTATTGGGATTTTATGTGCGAGACCAATGTAAAACAGCTCATTAATGGGGAAATAGAAAGAAAATGGGACATGGCTTTTAAATTTTGCTACAAATAAAAACCTGAAACATGTGATGTGCATTTGTTTTAAGGCCCCTGAAGGAAATACTTTGTAACACCACCTGTCCTTACAATTACACCTGCAAGTCTTATGCAAGTCTTATGTCTCTACCAGAGTGAAATGGTGTCCATTCTTCTTATAAAAAATAGCTCAAAAACCCAGTCAAATCGTCAGGGCCATTATTACACTTGAATATGCTTTGATTCCAGCCAAAGCTCTGGTTGCCTGTTTACGGTTGTTGTCCTGCAGGAAGGTGAACCTCCACCCCTGTCTACAGCATCATATCTAGCTTCATCTATCTTCCCATGAACTCTAACCCCCTCCCCCGTTCCTTGTAAAATAAAAAATAAAAAACTTTCACCACAGCATGATCTTGACACCTCATTTTACATCAGGGGTGGCCTGTTCAGGGTGACGTGCCATGTTGTGCATGTAAACCAAGAACATGGCCTGTGGCAAACTGCAAAGAGGACTTTTTACAGCTCTTCCTCAACAGTGTCTTTCTTCTTACAACTCTAGGTGTCATGTCAACAGATTCTCCCACATAAACCCGTTGCAGCTCCTCCAAAGATACCGAGGGCCTTTTTGCTGCCTTCCTGATTAATGTTCTCCTTGCCCATTGTGTCAGTTAAGGTGGATGGCCATGCTGAATATTCAGTAAAACTTTACCCTGGTTTAAACAACTTTTTCCCTGACCTGTCTGCTGTGTTTCTTGGCCGTCATGATATATAATAATATATAATAGTTCATAGAAACAAACAATCATGAAAACAAATTTAAGTCAAAGTCCCTTTGTTTGTGTCTTCATCATAGAAATATTCTTATATTCAAATCAAAAACTTGCTTTAAGGTCTTCAATTCTCTGAACATTAAAGAAACGCACACAGAGCAAGTTTTAGCGAGTTAAGGTGTTCCAGATAATTAAAATAGAAGGAAAAACATAGGAAAGATTTGGGAATTATCACATCTGTAGTCAATATGTTGTTTTGAGGCCCCGGTCGTTTTAATACACTTGTAAACTGAACCACCAGAGGAATCCATTTAAAACCAACATGACGAGTAAAAGGTAAAGGCCTTCCGAATGTATAGTGTGAGAGACTGACGCATGTAAAAAAACATTTTTGGTGATAGTATTAATAAACGGTAACAAAACTAAACACCTGCAGTCGCCTCTTTGTCAGGTGGATAAATACAATGCAACTCAATCAGTAATCATTGTATTGGTTTTATACACACACACACACACACACACACACACACACACACACACACACACACACACACACACACACACACACACACACACACATTAGACTAATATATTGCCCTCTGCTGTGTGAACCAAAATCTGGCTCATTCCCACTGCTCTCCTCTATTGCATTTTTAAAGATTTCAATCAATAATGCCAGCCAAGCTGAGACCAAGCAATCGATCAATATCTGAAATTCCCAAGAGCTGGAATTTTAAATGTTGGTGCAACAAAACAATAAAGACAAAATTCACTTATTGTGCGCTGGAAGGCAAAGTCCACTCGGATTGGAGGATTTGGAAAATGCTGCCCTCTTCTGGTCTTAAAGAGGAGTCACATATACAGCACACTTTCCTTTTATCCCTTCCACTCTCTGTGCTTGACAGTATCTACTGACTCTTTTAAAAAAACATCTGACGACATTCTTATTTAGATAGGCTGTTATGTAATTAGTTTGGCAAACATCTTGAAGGTGTGGAGTCATCCAGGCTGCTGGAGGTAGTCTAGCTATGTGGGAAACATTGTATTTTCTTGGCACACTGTGCCCTGTTGCACCGAATCAACAATGCTTTAAAAAATAGCCTACCTGTGTATTGTTGCTGCCCACGTCCATCCTTTTATAACCACAGTGTACCCATCTTCTGATGGAGCAGCATAATGTACCAAGGCATGAGGCTCATATCTACACAAGAGACTCCTTGAACATGGCAATGATTTCACTCCAATATCAGCCACAATCCCCAGATCTCAATCCAGAAGAGCACCTTAGAAGAACTGAAGAATTAAGAAAGTTCTGAAGTGAAACATGGGTCCAACCCAGTGGTTGAATTTCTAAAAATGTTGTTATGCATGGGACATTGTCCAACCTAGCGGTACTGATCAAGATTGAAAACGGTGATGTTTTTATATCCTGGAGGTAGATATGTAGAGAGCTTTGGTAATCCAGGTCGTTTTCTACATAAAGTAAAGGTTCTTAAAGTAAATTAAAGCTAAGAGCAGAGAAGTACATTAACATGAGAAAGAGCTCAGCCAATGATGGTCACATTTCTAGCAGTCAAAAACTTTGATTTAGCATTTCTATTTAAGAGCTATTGTTCTAGATATAAAATTCTAAAAACAGGTATAAAGTCTATTAAACCATGTATTATTTCCAAATCCTGACAGTATAGCTTTAAAAATGGAGAGCCGTTTTATTCAAAATTAATATAAATAAATAAATACTGCTATTGATAAATAATTAATAAATAATTTAATTTACTTAAAGATTTATTTATTTATTTTATAATGCAGTTTTATTTTGTGACACTTTTATTTTGTAAAGCTACTTTACGTATTTCAGTGACTTTTACTTTTTAACCCCGTTTTTCATTTTAAGCTCTTTTTATTTCATGTTCTTATATTCAAATGAGGGGGTGGGGTTTTATCTGTGGGGTGGCGCTGGGTCAGCAGGGCCGAGTTCAATTCGTGGCAGTGGCCGGCAGAAGCATGCCGCTGCCTGCCAGAAGACAGCATGCTGGAGGGATTCCGGTGCCAGACCGGCCGTAAAAGCCTGCCACTGTTTTTGTGGAAACCAATGCTGATTATCTGCAAACGGGATGTCATTATTGTTATAGGCTGTTACTTTTAAATGATGATGTCTTTATTGGTTTTATTTAATAAACAGCGTTAGACCCATAACATAAGGTGGCTGTATTTACTTGAGTTGGGAAATAAATAGCATTATGTGTGTGTATGAGGTGCTGAAAGGATGACCAAGACTTATTGCACAAACAGCTTCGAAAACAGCGGCAACCACCGTGGCAGGCTTCTACGGCCAGTCTGGCACCTTCTGGCGTCCCCAGGCTCCCTCCGACATGCTGTCTTCTGGCAGGCAGCGGCATGCTTCTGCCGGCCTCAGCCACTAATTGAGCTCGGCCCTGCTGTCCCAGCGACGCCCCACAGATAAAACCCCACCCCCTCATTTGAATATAAGAACATGAAATAAAAAGAGCTTAAATTGAAAAACGGGGTTAAAAAGTAAAAGTCACTGAAATACGTAAAGTAGGTTTACAAGATAAAAGTGTCACAAAATAAAACTGCATTATGAAATAAATCTTTAAGTAAATTAAATAAATCTTGAAATGAATTAAATAAAATAAGATGAACATTTCTTTTAACATAATTATTTTGTTTTATTTCATGGTGATATTTATTTATTTCATGGAATATTTATTAATAATTTATCAATAGCAGTATTTATTTATTTATTTAATTTTGAATAAAACAGCTCTCCATATTTAAAAGCACCAACTTTCTACATTTAGAGAACAGTGAAGGATGTCAAGTAGATCAGCAGCTCTCCAACTCAGACAGCAGGTGGAGACAGAGAGTAGTCACAGCTCTGGATCTAAACTAATACGGTCTTGATGGGAAACTTTCAGTCTAAAGAATTTCCATTGTTCATTTCTAGGTTTATCTACAATTTGGTTTAAATTTGTGATAATCTGTCAAGAAATATTGACAAGCAGCAGAACAGAAGTTACTGTCTGCTATAAAGGAAGAGTGAAAGCAGATAAATATTCACAACTAAGAAACAGCCTCAAAGTCACAGTTTTGAACATGTCATATTAACAGCAAACCCTCCCTCCCTTAGACTATAGTCTGTACAACTATGACAAAAACTACACAACACTGCAGCTTGCTGATTTCCTTTGCATTCATTCCTTTTTAACAGTCAGCTACTTACATGGTCAAAGATCTGCTCTCCATATCAACCAATTTTACCTAAATAAATATAATTATAGTTCTTTTGGTGCAGTAAACAGCGTGCAGATACAAGGGAGTTTTTCCTCTCTACTGTCGCTACATGCATGCTCAGTATGAGGGATTGCTGCAAAGTCAACGCCAGTGACTGTCCACTGTTTCTACATGCTCATCCAGGAGGAGTGAATGCTGCAAGTCACTGACTGGATGCAATCTGCTGGGTTTCCTTAGATAGAAAAACTTTTTAACCAATTTGAATAAATAACTGAATCTGACTGCACTGTTCAATGATTAGGACTAATTGGAATCTATGTACCTGACTTTGTGAAGTGCCTTGAGACAACATGTGTTGTGAATTGGCGCTATATAAATAAAATTGAATTGAATTTTAAGCAGATGTTTGCTACCATTATATGTAATGAATGAGCTCTTCCACTAGATGGCAATATAAATCAATTTATGGGACGTTTGGTGAATGAAAATATAAAAACCAATAGATTTTGCTCCAATTTTTTCTTTCAGATCCTAAGTTTAAGCAGTTCTCTGACAGATATTTGTCACATATGCAAGTTCTACTTTTAAAATGTTCTATAAAAACTACGTGAGAAGGTTAGCCAGTAGCTAAAGCTGCAGAGAATAACAATTTCTGTAGTTTTAGTGAAACATGGTATTCCCTTGACCTTTTAACCTTTCTTTAACGTTATACTAACAGGTAATCCTTCTAGCATCAGCTCCATTGCAAAAAATACAAATGAGATTGCATGAGAGAAGAGGGAGACGCTTTTTGCCTGAAAAGGTAAGCAATTGACAGATGAAACCTCTTTTCTTTTTATGAACAGAGTTTCGAGCTCCACCACCACCACTTCCTCTGTTGTGAAGCCAACGGGTGCAGTTCTTTACTGGAAACCAGTAGCGCTGACTAAGAACAACACAGTAGTATTGTATGGTGAGCTTGTGGCAGCCGTTAGTTGCCTAATTCAGACTGTGAAACAGTTAACCCCTTAAATGGCATCCACATGAGAACTGTCTTACATCCTCCATGTTTCCCAGGCATATGCTGTGGCAACATCTTACTGGAAACCAGTGACTTCAACTGTAATCTAGTGGCCGCATAATATTCACAGCAGACCTGGGTGTGGGTATAGGTGTGAGTGAACTATATATGTTTTTGCAGTACTGAAATCAAACTGAGAACCGTTGAAGACATTATAATTTATCCTCTTGATATTGCTTAGGAACTGCAGGTCCTCTAACTGGCTCCAACACAAGGCTTGATTGTCACCACCACAAGTTAAATGCAACGCACACATTATGCCTTTTGAGAAAAACCTTAGAAGACAATCACGAACTTTAGAATACTTCCATTAAATAAAGCCTGAATACTATCAGAGGCCCCTTTATGTGTCATAGATTTTTGTATGCTATAATGCATAAGTTGATGTCAGTCACATAAACATGTGGCCAAATCTTTCTGAGAAAAAGATGACACTGAAACCACAACTAATGTACACACATTTGTCATATCTACCTTAATAAGCTATTTTTTGTCTAATGTTAACTTTTTACATAGAAGTGAATAGAAGAAAGCTACCTAATACACAGAATGTATATTGATTTCAACCAACTACACAGAAAGACCCAATGCTTACAGCACCTATTCACTTCTGCATCTTCACCCTCAAGCCTATATCAGGCTCTCCACAAGTCAGTAATAATAATAGTTCTACTGTCTATTATGCAAAATAGCTGCTAAAGCAATTTTATGTCATGTGAAAGACATTTTGTGGTTTTCTTGATCTGTTTTATGAGAAAACATCTAGATTCTCATGCTTGGAAGCTAATCAGTCACCCGTCAAGCTACAAATAAGGCCACCATTCTGAGTTCCTGAAAAGATGAGATTTTCAAGATAGCTCTTTTTTTAAATTAAAATAGCTTTCTCACAATATAACTTGGTGTTGCATGCAAGAGGAAGTGCTAACAGCTGTGCAAAATAAATGAAATTGCAAACACAGCTGGTATAACAAAAAAGACTCAGTGAAATGCTTTAGAAATGCTCAATTATTATCAACTACATGACAAATAAAAATTTGTAAGCAAATATACTGATGAGTGTTAGTTAAGTATTTGACTGTAAGAGACTAGCCAAGTAATGGATACTAATAAATTTAATTGATAAGCTAATCCTCGGTGACAAAAAAAGCAGTGTAGCAGTGAAACACCTTGTCTGTCAACAGCTAAGAATTTCAATGTCAACTTATGCATCATCTGAACTTGTTTTTAACTACATTTTAAAACAATAAAAAGTCACAATAGTTTGTAAGAGTATTTCCTTACAGTCGAAAGGGAGCATATTTTAATTTTAACTTGACTGTTGTGATGATAGGCCGGTAGTCGCCCCTGTGATCCCTGGCTTTTATTCTATAAACCAGAATAAATACATCAAGGTTTTAGTTGAAGAAGACAGAATCAAAGCTGAAATATGCCGTTCTAGCAGAAGCAAAATATCATTTTCACAGAACCTGAAACTTTTCGTTTAAGGGGAACAAGACACAACTTTGACCGAAAAGGGAACATGAAAATGAAGGAACAGCTGCAAGGTGTCAACCTTTCTTATTTGTAGATAATGCAAGTAAAGTTCCTCATTGCTAGTATAACATAAACCATACAGGGACAACTAATTTGTTTAAAGACAAATTTATTTGCATTTAGTAAAATGATCTGTGTTGCATCACAATTCCCTCTTTAATTAATTTCTAATCTGGAAAACAAGACTGCATGTTTAGAGACAAAGTTCAAGCCAATGATTAGCATACAGACAAGTTTTAGTTTCTGTGCAGTGGCTGATGCAAAGGCTGATTTTTTTTTCAATGTAACATAAGACGTAAGGTTTACTTTCATTTGAATGAACCACTTGTTATTTGCATTTTTGCAAATAATGATTACTCCACATTTGCCTCCTGGCAGAAGTTATTGCTAAAAACGTGTTGACAGCATGATCAGAAAAGGGATCCGTCTACAGCTGATAAGTCATTTGAGGTAAAAGTCAAAATTCTGTGAGAGCCCTAGTTCAGCAGCGTTAAGACTACAGTAGAGTTCATCTTCATCACTGCATGATTTCTAATAACGTGCATAACCAAATTATTGCAAAGTTTTCTTTTTGTGAAATTCTTTATTTTTTTTGCTTTAGTGCAAATGTATCCAACCAACATCACCATAATGTGTGCTAAGCACTAAGCTTAGCACACATTATTTTACAGCTTTACTGGGCCATGAACACTACAAGATACAAACCTGGTAGTCACAAAATTTAGAACATTTTAATTTATTTTCCTCAGGTTTGCTTTGTTTGAAGTTTTAAATATATGACTGAGCAAGGCATAATAAATTACGCTTCCTTCCTGTTTTGTAGCCCAGTGCATCCATTCATACAGCTTTGTTATCAGCCAGACAATTTGCATTTGTTACATTTGGATCTGTGCGTGCAGATCAAAGTGTATTATAGGTTGTTATATTCTCTTTAATTTACAGGCCCCTATGCAGTAAAATGGTCTCTCACTTTCAGTTGTCAATAGAAATTTGATACGTTCTAGAGCACTGTCAACCGCCGAAGAGCAGGTTCATCATGGCTCATCTAGTCAAAAGCTTAAAAGGTGTAAGCGATAAAATAAGGGCTAATTTTTTTCCAGTTTTGTTTTCTTGAAGGGTGATATTCTACTGAGATAAGATTTTCAACAAGAGATGGGAAATTATCGTATCGTTTGTCGCTATTGGGAGAGAAAAATATCTATTGTGGTAAGAATTGGGATTTTTTGTGAAAACAATACACTATTGTCATTCATTTTCTGCCAAACTACACAGTGCATCAAACTCTCCAAATGGGTTTGGCTATGTTACTACTTTATTCTTAAAAACCTTTATAGTTTGCTTTACATTGCAGCTTAATAATAATTTTCCAATCTTTTCATGCTTTTTCAATTTGAAGTAAAATCTTCAAAGACAACAGATGATAAATTCAGCTGAGCCCCACCTGTCTGTGACAGATGAAGCCGAATTTTAAGTGACCTTCACAACTTTGGCAATCAGTTTTATTTAAGTTCAGCCTGCATTTCTGTAGCAACATCTTGCATGCACATTTCCCCTAATTAGCCAATGATTAGGCGTGGCACATACAAAGCAACCTGTAATCAGTCGGTTCCGGTTTGTTCATTTCCATGCTTTCCAACTCACAACACCAAAGACAGGCAAAATATCTAAAAAAGAAAGGGTATTTTTTTTTTTTTTTTTTTGCTGCAACCAAAGCGGGGACTTCAACAACAAAGTGAGTTCCTAAAAAGCTCAAACTACAGGACAAATTCCACAACTAAATGTTGTGGGATTTTAGGCATAGAGAATGTAAGGAGGGCGTGAATATAAATGGTGGATCCTTAGCCAATCGGCTTCCATATGCAAAACCTTAAATACCTACCAATGCTAACAAATACCAGATCTAAAACAGGATATTAGAAATAATAAGAACATGGGGGGGCGCTTTTCTTCTTACACTGATGAACATTTTACCACAGCAATTGTTTGTTGCTAAGACTGATAGTGATCTTTCTGCTAGTAAGTTCAGAACAATACATTGCTTAAAGAATGTGTTACACTAAGAAACCACTGGGCGGCACACTACAGCAGTGTAATCTAAGTCCTAAATAAATTGTCAAACCTAAGCCAGTCTTGGAAAAAGAACTCCTAAAATTCACCATTTTCTGTAACTTGTTTAGGAATCACAACAGGTTTTCTGCAACAACAAGGAGAGTTTCTTTAAAACCCAAATATCCACTTGAATATTTTCTGAAGTAGGATATTTGGATGAGGCCCAAAATAAAAGTACTGCAGTATGTGGACTATGTAATGTGGCAGTCTAATGTTGCCTCACTTTTACAGTGCCTGCGGTTTCTTTTGTGTTACACCCTAATAGGACAGCTAATTAGAACAGAATACCATTACATGGGGGCTGCACGGTGGCGCAGTTGGTAGCACTGTTGCCTTGCAGCAAGAAGGTCCTGGGTTCGATTCCTGGCCTGGGGTCTTTCTGCATGGAGTTTGCATGTTCTCCCTGTGCATGCGTGGGTTCTCACCAGGTACTCTGGCTTCCTCCCACAGTCCAAAGACATGCCTGTTAGGTTAATTGGTCACTCTAAATTGCCCTTAGGTGTATGAATGAGTGTGTGCATGTTTGTTTGTGTGTTGCCCTGCGATGGACTGGCGACCTGTCCAGGGTGTACCCCACCTCTCGCCCATAGACTGCTGGAGATAGGCACCAGCTCCCCCACAACCCACTATGGAATAAGTGGTAGAAAATGACTGACTGACTGACCATTACATGTAGCACTTCATGCTCTTTTTTTAAGCCTAAAGTAAAATGAGAAAAATAAATGAAAAAACGTGTCTTTTGTTTAAATTAAGGCACTGAAAGTCAGGAATTTTAAAGTGAGGGCCTGTTAAAATGATCTAAGCATTTAATATCCTAAGTGCAGTAAATAACTCTCAGGATTTCTTGACTTAGGATAAATCCAGATTAGGTGGTCCAAGAAGTTGAAGCTAGCAGCTACTCCAAGAGGGGCTAAGACCAAAGCAGACTTCTACCACCTTAAAAATTTTGTAACAGTTTAAGATAAAACATTTTTTTTTATCCTTTTAACACCCTCAGGTTTCCAATAAAAGAGTGTTTATGCAGAAGCTGATAATTATTTACACGAAAAATGAAGGTTGGAGGAGGTGTGCCACCAGCAATCTTCCTGTGAGAAACACATACATTTAAAGCGTTTCCAGTAAAGAAGAAAAATACAGAAGTGCAGAAATCAATAAGATAACGTTCACTTAAACCACTGTAATATTTTTGCTTGTTATGCATACCTCTGTATCAGTTACTTCGACCAAAATGCTTCTGTTCACAGAACTCATTTTACACAGAAAGTTCATTGGGGGCGCACCATCTCCATTTCCGGTCTAAATACCTTTAGGCCCATGTGACATATGACCAGTGTTTAAAGATAAACACAAAATAGAGAAAATATTATTGGCATAAACAACTGTGACATTTTTGAGACTGAAATTGTTTTAGGTAGCTTCAACTACTTTACTACTTGCATAGCTTGATATAGCTGTGTAGTAAACGAAGAAAATAGTTTAACCTTCTAACAGAACCTCAAAAATCCTGAACAACCCTATAATGCTACCATACAAACAAATAAGGCACAGCTGTGCAGCTTGTCAGCCTTACCTGAACCTATATTAAAAATACTTTTTATATAATCTGAGTTCTTGTTACTGAGGCATATATAATATGGCATCTGTTAACAACAAAACTGTTTTGTCATTCTCTTCTGCTAAGCATCCAGTATAGCTGCTGGGGACGCAAAATGGCTCAAGTGACAAGAGGAAATTTGTGCTGCAAACGTTACTAGACACTGAATCAAGTAGAAAAAAAAAAAGCCTCTTCATAAGATAGAAACATGGAACAAAACAAAATGGGTTCTATGCCATGTTTCATGAAGTACAAGCCTATTTGAATAAATGTTATACCAATAAAATATGCAAAAACAATCCCTGACTTTGTGCCCTGTCCTCTCTCATGCACACACACAGGCGTGCTCACTCTCACATAGTTTCTCTTCCTCTCTCTTTTAAACACACTCAATATTCAGCTCATATCCGGGTTGACAGTTCTGCACCACCTCAGACTCCAGCCACATGAATGAAGGAAACAGGGACAGGGAATCCCCATGTCACTCATTATGAAACTCTCACACACACTTTACACCACCAGGCCGGGTTAATGTACATGTTCAGTGGGGGTGAGCATAGAAGTTGGTTGGCGGCAACAGGGAAAAGAAAAAGGAAGTTAAAATAAAGTTGAGCAACAACACCAGACTTTTTTAAATCTTTGAGTTTTGTGTGAAAGAAAACCAAACTAGATATTTTCTTAGAAAGTGAAAATAGGAAGAAAAAAAACTGTCTAACTGTGAGGAATGAAGAGAAAACACCTTTTAAAGTCAGGAGATGACTTCAAATACTGTTGATAATAGCAATTTGATGTGAAAGAAAAGTGAAATGGGGGGGGGGGAGGATTACTTTTTAGCCAACAAATGATACGTGTCTCTTTAATTTGATATCATTGCAGTACTCCTATCAGGAAAAATAATTACTGTGAATCACACATGAAGCTAAAAAAACTTTTCCAATTGAGTGTGTTGGCCATCGTCTTGTTCAGCCAGTGTGTGTCATGAAAATAGAACCTGTGATGTTTGAGCACAGTTTTTAGCACAATTTTCATTCACTTTGTCACAGCGGCTAGACTTTATGGTAAAATGGCAAATGGTTCTTATTGTATGACTTTTTGTATAGCTAACCCTAACCCTTTATCTAGTCTGAAGACCCCATAACGCTTTACACTACAATCCATTCACACACTGACAGTGGTAGGCTACACTGTGGCCACAGCTGCCATGGGGCAGACTGACAGGATCTGAGCTGCTATACAACCGAGTCCTCTGACCACCATCAGCAGACAAGGCGAGTGAAGCATCTTGCCAAAGGACACAACAACTGAGACGGACAGAAAAGGGGTTCATACCGGCAACCCACAGGTTACGAGATGAACCCCTACCACCTGAGCCACCATCATCCCTTTATAATGTATACAGAGTCACTACAAACTCCACAGAAAGATGTGACAGTAACAAATTAAACAGGGATTTCAGAGGTGCAGACTTCTTGTTTTCTCACTTTCAAAGTGCAAAGAGAGGGGACGGAACTTCAGTGTTCTGGAGCCATAACATTTTTCACATCATTTACACTCTGAAACAGAATTAATATCACTTCAAAGTAAAAGGAAGTTTCTTACTTTCACAGATTTTTAAGATATAAAGTCTGCATGAAAAAAGCATTTATCGTCCATACACCTGACCCTCTTGGACCTCACCAACAAGCACAAGCTGTTATTCAAACAATTTTTGACTCCGCTGATCCCACTGATCAAATAAGGAAAACATGAACTTCCCCACACTGTATTTCTTAAAAACAGTCGTTTATGTTGTTTTTCATTGTCTGCTTGCAACGGGTGCGGTTTTATCGTTGCGGATGATGCACACAGTAAGTCTGCATGCATACATCTCTGGAGAATACTGGCGCACCCTAGCTGGCAGGTACAGATGGTGAAATTTACATCACGTAGGCTTCAGTGTCAATCAGACAGTAAAGCAGAGTTATAATTTTGACCAAACATGTGCAAAATTACATTGAACTTATTCCCCACCTTCTCCGCAGATGGCTGTGAGTAGACGTCAGTGATTTAAAATCTAATACAGTTAAAATTTACAGAAAATATGAGCTGCAAATGAGTTTAAACTGATATGACAGAAATATGACACTGAAAAAAAATAGAAAACATTTTTCACTCTTCCTCCACAGAAGAAGCCCTAGAGAACTAGTAAAAAAAAAAAAAAGCATCCCCGTAGCATGATGCTGCCATCATGTGTACTGTTAGTTTTCCTCTACCCACAGCGTTTTGCATATAGGTCAAAAAGTTCTGTTTTGGTCTCATCTTGTTGACTCATGTTTGCTGTGTCCTCTACATGACTTGTGGCTAACACTAAATGGGACCCCTACTGGCTTTTCTGTGCTGTCACAGGCAGGCTTTCTCGTTGCCACTCTTTCATAAAGTATAGATTTCAAGATTGCACAATGAAAAGTATCTGAAAATTCTGGCTCATACGGAAACTTCAAGCGTTTCCGGAATCCTGTGAACGCACCATCCCTGGCAGCCTGAGAATGGATTGATAATTTAGGCGACGCCCTTTGCGTTCCGCTTCGAGTTTTCCCAGGTGACGCTCAGCTACCAAAATACCAAAACACTATATATATATATATATATATATATATATATATATATATATATATATATATATATATATATATATATATATATTACATTTCAAGTTTTTTCAAGTTTGTGGATACAACTAAAACTACTTACAGGTGCTTGCTGCACCACGCAGGTATACGCAAAAAATAACATCGCCCAAGTCAAGTCATTCAATAACTTTTTAAAAAAATAAAAAAGGAAGAGGAAGACCGACTTACTATCTCTGTCTGACTGACACCACACACTTCCTTTTATCTCTGTACAAACCGCCCATTACTCATGATTGACGCTGTGCTTGGCCTCCAAAACCTTACAGCTTTTCTAAACTCCATCTCTGCTGTGTAAAGTACAAAGCAGAAAAAAGCTGAAAATGCTGTCAAGCTGCAAAAAAGTCAGGGTAGCTGAATGCACCTTCATCAAAGTCCCAGGCACAGGCTGCTTCCTCATTTGGGCTTTGAAGGGACCGCACAGCTGTGAAGTGGAGAACTTATCTGAACTTTTTATGCGTTTAAATCATAGAACAAAATTTAATTCACAAACTTACCCCGAGTCACTGGCGGTCAGGCGCAACTTTTGCACGTCTTTTTTTCGGATTTCTTTTTTCTTTTTTTTTTGTCAACCAGCATTTGCGAGGCGCGCACTTACATGACCTGACACATTTTCTTTCACTTTCAAACTTCTGCAGCTCGGAATGAAAATCCCTCTGAACATGATCTCCAACAAACCATATGCGCGCTTTCTGTCACTCAGTTTCATCTTTCCCTAACCTTCCTAAGTGCTGCGCCAGCCCGCCAGCCCGCTCCGCTGCACCTTCACCATTCATACTGAGCTGTCTGACAGACTTGCAGAGTAATAGAATTTTGCATTTCTGGGCACACCCACCCGTACAGACCCAGCCATTTGTGCAGCAGCGGAGAAGGCTGGGTCATGAATGGAATTCGCTGGCTGTCGGATAAACCTTGATCCCACGCTCAGAAGTATGCAGGCGTACCGGACTTGTAGTAAACTATACCTAGAAGTTAAAACTCACTTGGCATTGACTATCATTAAGAATGGGAGAAAATGAAACATTTTCTTCCATAAAAGCAGACGTTAAACCAGTTTTAGCAACCTTGTTGAAAACATCTGTTTTCACCCAGGCATAAATTCACTGTCAACATCTGCGCAGAAACAATACCCTTGAAAAAAACCATAGGACCCGAACACACTTCTGGTATTTTGTTCCGATTTTACGTAATAGTTCAACATAAAGGTAAAGCAGAAGAAAATTATCATCTGAGGAGTAGCTAAGAGGTCATTGGATGCAAATACCCACAGCTCATGTGGTAAAATCTGTTGGCAAGACAAAGTTTAGTCATGCCTCCTGGAAGGCAAAGGCAGTTTGGATGGCAAAATTCAATTCAATTCAGTTCAGTTTTATTTATATAGCGCCAATTCACAACATATGTCGTCTCAAGGCACTTCACAAAGGGTTTGGAATGGTATAGGGTTGTTGGGGAGGTTAGATTAAACTACTGAGTGTTAGAGTTTGGCCATTTTAGAATGGGCTATGTGTAGGGGTACTAAGTAAAATAATACACTGATAAAATGTGTCCATTGGTGGGCATGGTTATACTAAAAACCACTAGGATTGGGGGTACCTCTCTCTGTCAGACTGATTATAACCATTGCAAAACAGAAGGGGTCGCACAGGTAGCAGAAATGGAGGGTGTGTTTGCACCTCAACCATAACTGAGCCGGTTTAGGCTAAACCTGAATCACCCTTACTCCAACCAACAGGGAGGTAGGAAGGCAGAGGTAAAAATAGTTGGAGAGTGTTGTTTCCTTTGTTTCCTGTTGCAAAAAGAAGGTCCAACTTGATGCTAACAAGCTGTGTCTAACAAAGGGGCCTTTAATTGTATTTTCAGTTAATAAATGGTCTCCTACATTGAATGTGATTGATAAGTGCTTATTGGCACATAGTTTTCTACAAGCTTCAAAGCTTGTTGAGCATGAGTTACAATGCTAAAGATGCAT
This sequence comes from Girardinichthys multiradiatus, assembly GCF_021462225.1. Classification (NCBI taxonomy): domain Eukaryota; kingdom Metazoa; phylum Chordata; class Actinopteri; order Cyprinodontiformes; family Goodeidae; genus Girardinichthys; species Girardinichthys multiradiatus. The sequence goes on from NC_061814.1 coordinate 14,489,497, forward strand.
AGATGTATCCATGAATATTGTTAGAGTTACCTATCCTTTTCCAGCATCTAGATGTTTTCACCAAACCTTATGGATACCAATACCAACTGACTGTAGGGTTCAAAAGTAACAAAGATGTAGTGTCTTCCTCTGAATGGCGGTAAGTTATATTGTAATCACCATGCGACCACTTAATGCAACAAGCTATTTGACAAAATCAAAGTTTCTCACTATATCAACAGCATCTAAACCAATGGGAGACCCTAAAAAGTACAATTGAAACCAAAGGTAAACCTACCAACAGACCATGATATACCATTTTCATATCATTTGTTTATGGTGCAGGATGTTGGTATATCAAAAAGAAGTCATGCATGTCTAAAAGGGAAATTAACCACTTTTTTGTGAACATGGAGGAAGTAAAAACAGAAGCTGATATAAAAACTGGAGTTACTTCCTTGCAGCTTGTTTCGTTTAACTCAGTAGACACATGCAATAAATAGGAGGAAGAGGGTGTCTCTGTACTCCCCCTGTGTTTGAAGGTGTCACCTTCTGTCTTAAAATGTTGCTGCTCCACATTCAAAGAGGTTAACTAGAGGACTTTCTCAAGGAACTGCTCTTCGGTTTTGAAAAGACAAACCACAGTGAAATCTATCCTGTTTCTACATTAATGCTGAGTTACATAAGTTGGGAAGGTTGGTAAGAGCCAACTACTGCACTGGTTATGATGCAACTGCTGGTTCGCTTAACCTATACAACAAAAGCGGACATTAGAGAAAAGGGAAACACAGATGTGGTGACATGTCAGGAAGTCCTCCAATGTTTTAGTCATGTTTCTTAGAAAATGTACTTAATCCCATTGGAGCAGTTCCCACTGTTTGTACTTTGAGCAACATGTAAAGGGAAATATAATATAAGTAAATAAGGATGTGGAAGCAGCCCATATGTAGATGAGTTTTTTGCATACAGGAGGACACATTGTATAGTTCCTTCTACACTGATTTGGATCTTTTTAAGGTTCCATATTGTTTTCTTTACGAGGAATAGCTCATTGTTTTTGGTCAAGAGCTATGTTTCAACATGTTTTTGTATAAAAAGCAAGGGTCCATCACATATTAGCTATGCTTGAAGCCAGACAGGAAACATGGTCTTATAATCTTCAGCAAACATTTAGCCTACAAGGCTAAGGATTTCTTTATTAGAAACACTCCAATAACTCTAGACAGAGACTCTGTATATTCTCAACATTTCTTCAGTAAAAATGGACTGAGATACAGAGAACAGCACTCAGAGATTTTTCTCCATGTTAGGTTGATTGTACCAAATTATTACTGTAGCACATTCATCCTGCTATCTTCTGTCTTAAGTGTTTTACTGGAGTTTGATCAAGTGACTAAAGAGTTCGCCATTTTTATTTGCTTTGTGACATTGAATGAGACTGGGAAAACCCAGACATTCCTCTCTCCAGGGACGTTTTTCAGTTTATTGTGGAAGATCCCAAAGAATGACCTGGTCAGGTGGGAAATATAGTCCTTCCAGCAAGTTCTGGGGCTGGCCCTCCACCCATTGGAAAGCACACAGGAGGCCTCCTGAGCAGATGCCTGAACAACCTCAGCAGACACTTTTTGATGCAGAAGAGCAGTGGCTTTTCTCCACACTCCCCCCAGACAAAGGAGTTCTTTTCTCTATCTCCAAGGCTGAGCTCAACCACCCCAAAGAGAAGGCTCATTTAAGCTCCTTGTATGTCCATTTTTTGGTCCTGATCTATGTCTTATACCCATACAGTAGGTAAGAGTCAGAACATAGATCATTAAATTGAGAGCCTCATTTTTGGGATGAGACCTCTTTTCACCATGCTAGACCAAAGGAGCACCAGAATTACTGAAAACATGTGACATATTTAGGTCTCCAGTTCATTTATCTACATCTATTCTGCCATCACTCATGAATTAAGCTACCTGAATTCTTCCACCTGAGGCAGAGATTGACCTGAAGGGAGCAGTCCACCTTTATGTGGTTGAGAAACTCGGCCTCAGATGTAGGGGAGTTGACTCTCATCCCAGCTGCTATACACACGGCTTTTTTTCTATATAAACGGAAATAAAAAATATTAAATATCTTTAAAATCTACATAAATACACATGTGACTTTACAGAGAAGATAATGTGAGATCAGTCCAAGTATGCATGGTGTTGTTCTGAAACTCTTTTCCTGACTCTAGACCTGAATAACTCCTGGATAGAGGGAAGGTCAGCCCTGATAATTCTCTCTGCAGCCCTAATTGTTAGTTGCAGTCTGGACCTGTCCTGTTTTGTGGATGAGCTAAACCACACTGAGATGGATGAAGACAGGACAGACTGAATTATGGCAGTGTAGTACATGATCAGCAGCTCTTGTGGAAGGTTGGACTTCTTTAGTTGCCTCAGGAAGTACAGTCTCTGCTGGGCCTTCTTCCAAACATTGTCTATGTGTGAGGACTATCTCGGGTCTCAAGAAATGGTGGTTCCTAGGAACCAGAAGTGGTCCACAGCAAACACAGTGTTGTTGAGGATGGTGCGTTTGGGGTCTTGAGTGAGTTAAGTTCCAGGTGGTTCTGACCACGTAAGTACACCAGACAATCCAACTCCTGTTTGTATGCAGACTCATCACTGTCCTGGATCAGACTAATGACATTGGTGTCACCTGCAAACGTCAGCAGTTTTACAGACGGGTTTGCTGAGATGCATACATTTATGTAGAGGGAGAAGAGGAGTGGGAAGAGAGGTTCATGGTCTAAAGTTGCTCACAAAACCACATCATCTGCAAAAAGTAAAAATGGAACTCTGATGTCACTAAACCAGACACCCTCTCTACGACTACGCTATGAGAACCTGTCCACGAACATCCTAAACAGAATCAGTGAGAAGCAGCAGCTCTGGCTTAGTCCAATCCACAAAGGGAGCAAGCTCGACCTTGTGGCAGAAAAGTGGTAGCTTTATCTTTGAACATGTAGTACAAGGAATAGATAACTCTAACAACATCCATTCACTCCCCATATTCTACAGCAACCCTCCACAAAAAGCTTCATAAATCTTCTTCAGATCAACAAAACAAGTATGGACTGGTAAACCGAACTTACATTAACAAAAAAAACAAACACACAACATATTTCATGGCATCATTGCCTCTTAAACAAGGACGACACCAAAAGGCAACTGCTGCAAGTACACTATGGTTCAGTAACTTGTAGAGCCACCTTTAGCAGAAAACAATTGAAGTAGCCACTTTCTGTTTGACTTTATCAGTTTCTCACATCATTGTGAGATTACGTTTTGGCTCACTCTTCTTTACAACATTGCTTTATCTCATTGAGGTTTATATGCATCTATTTATGCCCAGCTCTTTGAAGGTTCAATTGCAGGGTGAGCTCTGGACTTTCACTGGACCATTGCAAAACACCTTTAGTCTTTTCTTTTTCAGTCATATTGTTGTAGATTTGCTGGTGTGTTTGGGATCAATCTTGAATAAATGACACATTTTGGGTCTAGTTTTAGCTCCGGGACAGATGGTTTCACAATTTGACAATACTTTGCTGTACAGAGGAGGTCATGGTTGACTCAGTGACCTCAAGGCAGAGATGGAGGTTTATGTCTGAGACTCAGACTTGCAGTTGGGGATTTGGGTCTCATGAACAATCATTATTTTTGGTATTTGGCAGCCAATTCAATCACAGAACACAGTTCAGACAGGGATGCCCATTTTCTCCTGAGAGTCTAATTTAGTTATGGAAAGTGGAGACTGAGTTTCATTTGTGCACAAAGCTATGTTAATTACAGAATTTCTTTTAGATAATTATACTTTTTTTCCACAGATATTCAGAAAAGAAAATGCATCTTTTGATGTAAAATTCAAACTCCAGAGCTTGTTCTTGATTGTCTCCTACTCTCCTTTTCGTCTCCTTTCATTTTATCTCCTTGGTGGTCCTCGGTCGGCCCGTTGTTTAGAAGAGAAGATCACAGTCTGCAAAGAAACTGTATACATGAGTGTTAAAAATGAATGCACAAACTCCTGTGTAAAGTTAAGACGTGAAAAAAGACAGAAGGGAAAGGCGTGTTCACTCCAACACACTTACATCAGCTTATTTTGGAAACAAACACAATGGCCTTTTTTTCCAAGAGGCAACACTCCTTTTCCCACAGGCTTCATAGATAGTGAGTTGTTAAAAAAACCACAACATTAAGTCAAGGTTGTCCGTTTCCCAACACATGCTGTAGCGTAAACTCCCAGGCTCTTACACAATAATCCATTTTGCTACAATTAAAACTGATCAGGCATGACTGAGAAGAATCCACCCAAAGACACATTTGTTATTTGCTGAAGATCTGAATCTTAAACATATTCAAATCCAGGCAGCATGATGATTTCCTGTTTTACAACTTCACCTCTCATTCTAAGCTGGTTTTGGTAGCCTGAGTGGCCAATGCCACCTTAATTATCCCTATTGGGAATTAGACTTGGAGCCTGCCCACAAATAAAAACCCCAGATACATAATACAATAGACTAAATACAATAAACAAAAATACCAAAAAAGTCCAAATGCTTTGCTCTGTTAAACCTGATGAAATTGTGGCATGCACGGATGGATGGACAGCCTGTACTTGCATACCAAGTGTATTCGGGCCATGCAGGCATCTTTTTTTAACGAAAGTCTTGCCAGTTTGTCCAAGATACCACAAAGCAACATCCTATTTCTACATTCTTGGTGGTGAACTGGTCAGCTAATTGTGAAATACATTAATTATACAACACCCATTCTTGAAAAGTTATCAGTGTGGAGCACAGAGGTGGTGCAGGGGTAAAGTGCGCAACCCATGTACGGAGACATTAGTCTTCACCGCAGATTGTCGCGGGTTTGAGTCCTGGTGCCTTTTGACATTTACTGCATATTCTCCACCCCATTTTCTGCCAACTAACTTTTGAAAAAAAAAAAAGTGTGAAAGATGAAAGCCAATACTGCTTAAAAAAAAATATCAGTCTGAATAAAAACATAGCTGATTGCCTTGACTCAATGACTTTGCAGCTATGCTCCTCTCGATCAAGTCTTATGCAATTAAAGAAAGTCTTATCTCTAATTGCATAAGGCTTTGCTTGGTTTAAAAAGATATAACACTCCTTTCAAACACGTTGTTCCCTTTAGCATCACAGGAACTTGAATGTTACAACAGTTTAACAGTTCATCAGCGAAGACTCCACTTTTCCGGCTGTTAAACCTCCAGACTTCGATCATCTGGAAGACACCCATGGGCTGCACCGGTTTCCTGTTGGCTCTGGACTCTCTGTTTGCTGATCAATGTCATGTGGCATTTTCCTGGAATATTTGCTAAGATGTGTTGACTGGAATGGCATGTGTTACTAGGAAACTGTAGGCGGCTTTATTTGCAACAACACACTAGAAGTCTGACTCTTACACATTTCATTGTGTGATACTGTGCACCCAGTGTAATCTTCATATGGTAGTGTGTAAAGCATTTACACAAGCTGTATATCAAGAACAAAATGTAACAACTGGATTTGAGATGTGAAGGGTTCTTTACCTGCAATGCCACAGTCATTAGAAGGTTCCCTAAAAAACCGAGAGTGAAAAAATATTAAGCCTTGTCAAAAAAAATACAAGTTAATAACTCCCTTCATGAATCGTCTCAAAGTCAAGCCAGAAACACAATTTTGCCATGTGGCTAAGACGATTAGGACCCAGGTGGAATAAGAGCTTGCAGGTTAACCCATGGTTACGCCTCTGAGGCGCTAAAGGCAGCAGTCACATAGCTGAGTTTCTGAGTAGGTGTGAAGCTGGAGGCAGTGCTGCATTATAATTGACAAAACTGGTGAACAAATGTAAGTTTGCATCGATAGGGAATGTGGAGACTGAGTGGTTGAGTTGGAAAATCCCAGGGCAGCTTAAAGGAGTGCTCCTCTGTGACCATATTGCCGAACAGCTTCATGAAAAGGCTTATTTTTGTTTACCCAAGAAGTCATAAGGGTGTCATTATCATTGTTTTCTTGTGCTATTAGATAGGCTTCTTTCAGGCTTTCAACCAATAGGTGATGTTCTTCTGGCTACATATTAAAAAGTAAAGGGTATACTCATGTTTTTGTTTCAGCTAATCATTTTTTTTCTAATGTACTTATTTACACACAAATCAGGTATAAAATTATGACCACCTGTCAATAAGTTCACTCTTTTGCAGCCAGAACAGTCCTGACCCATGAAGGCATGGACTCCAGTATGCCCTTGATGTTGTGCTGTTGTATCTGGCTCCAAGATGGTAGCAGTTGATTCTTTAAGTCCTGTAAATTGCGAGGTTAAGCATTCAGGGATCAGACTTGTTGGTTCAGAATATCCCACTGATTCTCGATTGGATTGACATCTGGGGAATTTGGAGACCAAGTCAATATCTCAAATTCATGGTTGTACTCCTCAAACCATTCTTGAACAATTTTTGCTTTGTGGCAGGGAGCATTACCAGATCTATGAGGCCATATCCATCAAGGAACCACATTTCCATGAAAGAGTGTACATGATTTTCATTGATGCTCAGGTAGGTAGGTAGCAAAACCCAATGCTTCACAGCAGAACATTGCCCGGAGCCTCTATCGACTTGCCTTCTACTCAGAGTGCATCCAGGTGCCATGTGTTTCTCACGTAATGGAGACACACACACACACACTTTTGGCCGCCCGTGTCCTGTAACAGAAAACATGACTCATCAAACCAGAGTAAATTCTTCCATTCCTCCCTAGTCCAGGTCTGATGCTCACATCCGCATTTTTGGTGCTTTGGGGGCCAGGGTCAGCATAGGCACCCTGACTGGGCTGCACCCTTCAATAAACTGAAACCCACTTTGTTTTCTGACATTTTTCTGTCAGAACCAGCAGTAACCTTTTCAGCAATCTGAACTACAGCAGTTCATCTGCTGGATCAGACCAGACATGCGTCAATGAGCTTCCTCAGATCTTCACAATTGTTCCTTCACTAATCACATTTGATATTGACCACTGCAGAGCAGCAACACCTCACAAAAACTGCAGTTTTGGAGATGCTGTGGCCAAGTCTTCTAGCCATCACAATTTTGACTTTGTCAGACTCGCTCAAATCCTTATGGCGGTCCAATTTCACGATTCTGATACATCTGCTTTGATGACACAGTGTTCACTTGTTGCCTAATATATCCCACCAGACAGACAGATGTCAAGATAATCAGTGTTAATCACTCTGCCAGTGGTAATGTAAAAAGCAAATATCGTGTAGTTTTTCTTCCAATAGAGTTTGGTTTTGTCACAAACCCTACATGAAAATCAAGGTTAGGGTTACTTTAAAGCAGATTCAGCTGTGAAGCGTTTTTTTTTTTTTTTTTTTTCCAGCAGGACTGTTTTTTTATGCCTTGTGACAAACCAAGCTGACAATCCATTCATGCCGACATTGTTTTATCAGTGTCCAATCAGTTGCGCAGTGTAACGAATGTCTTCGAGAGAAACCTTAAACAGTAAAGAAGATTCATGAAGGACTCCCTTACTCACGGTAAAAATTTAAAAGATGTAAACTTTGATTTTAATGTACCCAAGCTCTCAGCAGAAAAACGGCTCTGCAGTGATAAAATAACACAGGCTTTCATTGTTTAGATGGAGTCAACTACCATGTCAAGCCTTCACCCAAACAATTCTGAGTGATGACAAAATCCAGGAAGCAAGACACAACAGAAATAACCACAAACCTCTCCTCGTGCCAAAGAAAAATCTACTGTCTCAGCTCTGAAAATGCCTTCCTTTTAATGCCGCAAAATCATGTGAATCCGGACTGGAGGCCTTTTCGGGTGCTAATAAAACACTTCATAAAAGAGTTCTTCATACTTTGTGAAGCCACAAACACAATGGGTCGAACAGCTAATTTAGGGTCTAACAGATGCTTGAAATCCCACATTGTCTGTCCCAACAGTGAGAATAAACTTCAGTATGAAGAGAAGATCCAAAGCAGACAGAAAGGACACTTGTTAATCTTAACTTCTAAGTAATGGTACACAATAAAGTGAATCTAGCTGCAGTTTGCATACATGCAGCTCTCTAGCAATAAGGAAAACAATCTTAGCAATACAAACACATTATACCACCAGGTTCCTACAGGAATGGAGAGCTACTCTAAGTGGGGCAGCTCTGGGACGAGGGTGTGGACCTCTTGTTTGTTCGGATGTTTTCCATTTGTTCTGGAATGTTCTCCAAGCTGTCAGTTAAGTGATCTAAGACCCTAAAGCGCACACATTACATCTTCCCACACACACCAACCACATGATACAAGGATTTCCATGCTCAGCAGAGCATCAGAATTACAGAGCTTTCAGTTACTTCAAGTACTGAGACACAAAAAAACACTTTGAGAATCTGTTAATTAAACAGAAAGGTAAATAAATCTCAGAAAATAGTCAATTTTATATATTCATTGATTTTATCTTCAATTTTATTGTACTTAATTTTAAAGCTACAATAATCCAAAAAAACAATCCACAGATTTGAGGAAGTTGTAATTTTTGGGTTTCCTGGACATTTCTGAGCACTTTTTGAGCTCAGAATATGATTTGTTTTAAACTACATTTGGTTGCAGAGTGCTATAATGTGCATAATCACTTTATAGGTGATTTTTATGGTTTCACATTGGTCTGCAAACAGAATTGGCCCAACTTTAAAAACCTCAATGAACCCAAACTGAGTGAATGTTTTAAGTTTTTTTATGACACAAATGCCATACATTTGGAGCAGAGTCTGAATACCTTAGTACCCTGATTAACATTTATATCCTGAAGAAAATGAAACCCGTCATCTAAGACATGTAGCTGAACTATAATTGACAACAGCTAAAGAAACAGCCAAGATTTCTGTGACTAGAATTCTTCTTTCAAAGCAAAGTTTCGAAGAATTTAAAGTATGTAAGTTTCCACGTCGTTTGCGCACACCCCATATCTGTCCTGGGATTCAAGTGGTTGGCTAAACAAAACATTCTCATGTGACTGAAAATATCAGATAGTATCAGAAAGTGTTGGAATGTGTTGTAGACAGCAATACTGAACAGAAGAAAATGCTTCATGAGATGTTTGGGATTTATTTTCATAAAGCTTGGATAGAAAATTATTATTTTTACCAGCTGGATGTCCGTGTTGCGGTTTGCTGACTGTTTATTGGATTTTGCTTTATGGATTCAGTGCTTCCAATGTTGAAACTTGGATTCTTAAAACACAAACCAAGCTGCTTTCTGTCATATTTTCAGTGAAAGCACCAAAAAGGTTTCCATCTACACCAAGTTACGAGGTTGCGCCCTAATATCAAAAAACGTTATCACCTTTCACTGTCTGCTAGGCATAAAGTCTAAAACGTACTGACAGAAAAGGAAATTTTTGACTTCAGGTTCAAAGGCATTGTTTTGTTTTGAGACATGAGACGACAGCATAAAGCTGAAAGCCAGCTTCTTCCCAAAATAACAAGGAGTGACTGTATAGACTAGCATCTCTGCTTTGGAAGTTGTGGGGAATCCTTTCATGTGGGGAACCACCCAAAACAACATGTTTTGATCTCTGAAAAATGGTAAATAGCCTGCACTTATATAGCACTCTCTGAATAACTTCAAAGAGCCTTTATCTTGACCAAAGGGATGAAATGTGGCCAACGCCACAGTGCCATCTGTGCTAAATAAACAAAAATGTGATAGGAAACTTAGAATGAACAAAAAAAAACACACACTAAGAAACCACAATATTTATAGATATTTTCTCTTTTATTGTCATGCTTTACTCTTGGTGTTCTATTCATTTCTGTTCTAATTAGTTCAGCTCTTTGATGAAAGGTGCTGGATCTCTGAACATCTCCCCCAGTCCCACATAGATTAGTTGTACCACAAAATTGGCACATATACTGCATAATTGCTGCAGTTTGACCTGGAATGCTGTAAAAATCCTAATACAACAGCATATAAAAAATGTATGTTATTACATTTAACAGAAGTTGTCAAAGAAAACAAAGTCTGTATTTTCTATTTTCTCACTGTAACACTGAAAGTGTCACAAACTGACACTTGCTGTATATCAGCTGCAGTTTTTCCACCTCTTCTTGCAGCACAAGGCTGAACTTCATCCCTGAGATTCACACGGACTGGTTCTGAACATCAGGATGGAAATGCTTGCAAAGGGAACAGCAGTGACTGCGATCCAGATGCAGAACTCAGAAGGATGGGTACCAGTCTCAACAGGTCTCTCAGAGGGATGCCTAGCTGGCTGCTATGCGATAATAAATCTGCAAATGAGCTGCAGCCTGCAGGGAGAAATAACAGGATAGTACACTTTATGCAGTTACTTGCATTTATTCAGCTATTGCAACTTATTAGCACCACTAGCATAATCCTGTCAGACCCCTAATAATTTACAGGTTTTTCAGTAGAGTTTAAAAAAGTCAGCATGCTGTATCTTGGAAACTGCATAAAAGTCTTAAAGAAAATCAAAACTGGAGTTGCAGGTTGTGACTATAAAATAAATCCAAAAGATTTTTTTTTAATTGCAGTAAATGTGCATAGAAAGGACATATTCTGTACTATCCTTATATTTCCTAGGTAAACCAACTTAATGATATTGAGTCTTTATTCATAAGTATAAAGCCTTCTAGTTTTCTGCAAACATATGTACGTATCTTACCCTCCAGGTGTGTGTTTGGGTTTTTGAAGCAGGGGATGGAGCGGTACACCAGAAAGCCGGCCAGCATGACGGCCCGGGCGTCCCCGGATAGAACCTCGCTCCTCATGTAGGATCTCAACACTGAGCTGTGGTCTTAAAAGAAGGAAAGAAAAACATTTATAATCACATGTCATTAAACATCTTCATAACTGCCATTCAACCTTTTTCACTTTTAATTTTAGTTATCAAATATAATTGTAATATAGCAGTATTATAGTTATTTCCAGGAGCTGTTTAAGAGATGTGTTAAGAAGCAGTTTGGAAGCTAATAACTCAGAGACACAGACTGATGGCACCGCAAACAAAATACTTCCTGTCATACTGCTCATATGGTATACATATGAGTCCTTTGATGAACTCTAACAACTGGCTGATTTCTATCATTGTATTATGTTTCTAATTAGAAAAAATACGTTTTAGGATCCTATGATATTTTCTGCGCCCCAAGTTTGAATTCAGATCCTAAACTGTTTCACAAGAAGAAATCCCTGTAAATAATAAAATCCTAAAAAACACATGGTTTTATCAAGCTAAAACAAACATTTAGCTGAAGCAATTGTACTTACAACACACACTCTTCTAAGTTTACTATCTTTATGAGGACTTTTCATTGTCTTCCATTCATTTTCATTAATTTCTATGGCCTAAACCTGACCCTAACCATTACCAGTGCATCCCTAACCCTACCCTAAACTTAATTCACATTGTAGTCCTGAACCTAGCCCCTAACCCAAGAACAGTATTTAAAAAAGGGAGGACCTGGAAAATGTCCTCACATTGCTGGTAAAATATGAAAAATGGTTCTCACTAGCAGCAGGTACAAGAGCACACACATTGTTTTCATATGTTTACAGGGACCTTCCATTGACTTCCATTCATTGTTATAGCTTAACCCTGACCCTAAACTAAATTCATACCTTAAACCTAACCATTAACCCACATAAGCAATTTCCCCTTGTGTGGACCAGTCAAAATGTCCACAATGTTGGTTGTCCTGTCAGGGATTGATCCACACATTATCTATACATGCACACACACACATGCAATTTTAACATGTTCACGCATTTCTGTGAAATTGATCCTTTTTTTTGTTTGTTTTTTACTCAAGATGCATAGATTAATCAGCTTGTGACTGGAATCAAACAACTTTTTAACTCAAAATTCTGAGGTTAGAATTTTCCAATCAGAACACCAGAACAGCACAACCAGGCCAAGCTAACAAATTCAAAATTCAAATTCAAAAATACTTTATTAATCCCAAAGGGAAATTAAAAGTTGTTGTAGCTCATTATGAAGGTTTCTTCAAAGAGCCGTTGTAGATGCTGATGGCTGTGGGCAGGAAGGATCTCCTGTAGCGGTCTGTCTTACAGCAGATCTGAAGAAGCCTCTGACTGAAGACACTCTGTTGTTGTAGGACAGTCTCATGAAGAGGATGCTCAGGGTTCTCCACAATGTTCTTCTTTATATGAAGAATCCTTCTTTGCACAATGATCTCCAGAGGTTCTAGAGGAGTCCCCAGAACAGAGCCAGCCTTCTTTATCAGCTTGTTGAGCTTTTTTAAGTCCCTGGCTCTGATGCTGCTTCCCCAGCAGATGATGGCAGAAGAAATCACACTCTCCACAACAGACTTATTGAAGGTGTGCAGCATCTTGCTGCAAACACCAAAGGACCTGAGCTTAGTCAAGAAGTACAGGTCCTTCTCAAAATATTAGCATATTGTGATAAAGTTCATTATTTTCCATAATGTCATGATGAAAATTTAAAATTCATATATTTTAGATTCATTGCACACTAACTGAAATATTTCAGGTCTTTTATTGTCTTAATACGGATGATTTTGGCATACAACTCATGAAAACCCAAAATTCCTATCTCATAAAATTAGCATATTTCATCCGACCAATAAAAGAAAAGTGTTTTTAATACAAAAAACGTCAACCTTCAAATAATCATGTACAGTTATGCACTCAATACTTGGTCGGGAATCCTTTGGCAGAAATGACTGCTTCAATGCGGCGCGGCATGGAGGCAATCAACCTGTGGCACTGCTGAGGTCTTATGGAGGCCCAGGATGCTTCGATAGCGGCCTTTAGCTCATCCAGAGTGTTGGGTCTTGAGTCTCTCAACGTTCTCTTCACAATATCCCACAGATTCTCTATGGGGTTCAGGTCAGGAGAGTTGGCAGGCCAATTGAGCACAGTGATACCATGGTCAGTAAACCATTTACCAGTGGTTTTGGCACTGTGAGCAGGTGCCAGGTCGTGCTGAAAAATGAAATCTTCATCTCCATAAAGCTTTTCAGCAGATGGAAGCATGAAGTGCTCCAAAATCTCCTGATAGCTAGCTGCATTGACCCTGCCCTTGATAAAACACAGTGGACCAACACCAGCAGCTGACACGGCACCCCACACCATCACGGACTGTGGGTACTTGACACTGGACTTCTGGCATTTTGGCATTTCCTTCTCCCCAGTCTTCCTCCAGACTCTGGCACCTTGATTTCCGAATGACATGCAGAATTTGCTTTCATCCGAAAAAAGTACTTTCGACCACTGAGCAACAGTCCAGTGCTGCTTCTCTGTAGCCCGGGTCAGGCGCTTCTGCCGCTGTTTCTGGTTCAAAAGTGGCTTGACCTGGGGAATGCGGCACCTGTAGCCCATTTCCTGCACACGCCTGTGCAAGGTGGCTCTGGATGTTTCTACTTCAGACTCAGTCCACTGCTTCCGCAGGTCCCCCAAAGTCTGGAATTGGCCCTTCTCCACAATCTTCCTCAGGGTCCGGTCACCTCTTCTCGTTGTGCAGCGTTTTCTGCCACACTTTTTCCTTCCCACAGACTTCCCACTGAGGTGCCTTGATACAGCACTCTGGGAACAGCCTATTAGTTCAGAAATTTCTTTCTGTGTCTTACCCTCTTGCTTGAGGGTGTCAATAGTGGCCTTCTGGACAGCAGTCAGGTCGGCAGTCTTACTCATGATTGGGGTTTTGAGTGATGAACCAGGCTGGGAGTTTTAAAGGCCTCAGGACTCTTTTGCAGGTGTTTAGAGTTAACTCGTTGATTCAGATGATTAGGTTCATAGCTCGTTTAGAGACCCTTGTAATGATATGCTAATTTTGTGAGATAGGAATTTTGGGTTTTCATGAGCTGTATGCCAAAATCATCCGTATTAAGACAATAAAAGACCTGAAATATTTCAGTTAGTGTGCAATGAATCTAAAATATATGAATGCTAAATTTTCATCATGACATTATGGAAAATAATGAACTTCATCACAATATGCTAATAGTTTGAGAAGGACCTGTACAGTTTGCTCTGTCCCTTCTTGTAGATGGCTTCACAGTTGCATCTCCACTCTAGTCTGTTGTCCAGGTGAACACCGAGGTATTTATACTCCTCCACCACCTCCACTTCTTCTCCCATGATATAAATAGTTTTTGACTTATTCCTGTTTCTCTTAAAATCTACAATTATCTCCTTTGTTTTAGTCACGTTCAAAATGAGATGATTGTTTCCATACCATGCCACAAAGCTGTCCACCACCTCCCTGTACCCATCTTCTTGTCCATCTCTGATCCACCCCACGACTGCAGAGTCATCTGAGTATTTCTGCAGATGACAGGAGTCTGTCTTATACTGGAAGTTTGAGGTGTACAGAGTGAAAAGTAATGGTGAGAGTACAGTCCCCTGTGGTGCTCCTGTGCTGCTGACTACCTGGTTAGACACACAACCCTTCAGTCTCACAAACTGTGGTCTGTTTGTCAGGTAGTCTTTGATCCAGGAGATTGTTGAGGCCTCCACCTGAGTCTTCTGGAGTTTCTGACAAAGCAAATCAGGTTGGATTGTTTAAAATGCAGTGGAAAAATCAAACAACATGATCCTCACAGTGCTGCTGGCTTTGTCCAGATGACAGTGGGTTTGTTGAAGCAGGTGTATGATGGCATCTTCAACTCCAGCTGCACAGCGATAAGCAAACTGAAGGGGGTCCTGGTAGTTTATTGTTTGCTTACTCAGGTGGGCCAACAGGAGTCTCTCTAGGACCTTCATGATGTGGGATGTCAGGAGAACAGGTCTATAGTCGTCGAGGACCGATGGCTGAGTTTTCTTTGGTACCGGAACAAGACAGGAGGTCTTCCACAACACCGGAACCTTATTCTGGGCCAGGCTAAGCTTGAAGAGATGCTACAGAATCCCACAGAGCTGCTCTGCACAGGCCTTCAGGACTCTGGGGCTGACATGATCTGGACGGAAGCAAAGGAAGCATCAGCATCTTCTGATATGGTTGAAGGCAAACATGTAGAAGCAGAAGGGTCTAGGGCTGAGGTGGAAGATAAACATTTGAGGTGTTACTGGACAGCTGTGGGTCCTGTGGGTCAAAGGAGGGTGGAATGTCTGTTTGGCTGTGAGCAGGAGAGGAGGATGCGAAGCTTGTCTCTGAACTGTACCCATTGAAGAATATGTTCAGTTCATTGGCTCTGTCCAGACCCTCATCGGTCCGATCATCCCTCTGCCTGAAGCCCGTGATCTTCTTCCTCCCTGTCCACACATCTCTGATGTTGTTTGCTGGAGCTTGCTGTCCAGCTTCTTCTTGTACATCTCCTTGCTGTCTCTTATCTTGACTTTAAGTTGCTTCTATAAACTCCTCAATAATTCTGTCTCCCTCTCTGAAGGCTCTTTTTTTCTTGTTAAGCAGGTCCTTCAGGTCACTGGTGATCCAAGGTTTGTTATTGGGGAAGCATCTCACGGTTGTGGTGGGGATGATGTTATCCACACAGAAGTTTATATAGTCGGTTACACACTCAGTCGTGGCATTGATGTCCTCTCCATGTGGCTGGCACAGTGCGTCCCAGTCTGTAGCCTCAAAGCAACCTTGCAGAGCTTCCTGTGACCATTTTCTCACAGTCCTCTTTATTACAGGTTGCCTCTGAACAAGGGGCTTATATTTTGAGCAGAGAAAAACAAGATTGTGATCTGATTTGCCTAGAGGAGGTCTTGCTGTAAAGATGTATGAGTCCTTGACATAAAACAAATCCAATGTTTTGTTTTCTCTGGTAGAGCAGCTGACAAACTGTTGAAATATTAGAAGTGTGGCAGAGAGTGAAGCATAGTTAAAATCACCAGAAATTGCCACAAAAGCATTGGGGTTTTGTGTCTGTAGCTTAGCAAAAACTGAGCTGATGGCATCACATGCAGTGTCGGCAACAGCGGAAGGTGGAACGTAAACTGTTGCCAAAATAACACTGGTGAACTCTCTGGGTAAATAATATGGATGAAAACTTACTGCCAACAGTTCAATATCTGGACTGCAGAGATGACACTTCACAGTAACATGTCCTGCATGACACCATCTGTTGTTCACAAGTACTGCCAGTCCACCTCCTTTACATTTGCCGCTCCTCTTTAAATCTCTGTCTGCTCGTATGGTTAAAAAGCCCGGCAGAGAGACGCTGGAGTCGGGGATATAATCCTGCAGCCATGTCTCAGTAAAACACATACTACTGCATGCTCGGTACTCTGGCTGGGTCCTTTGTAGGGCTTGGAGTTCATCCAACTTGTTTCCCAACAATCTCACATTGCCCATCATAATCGACGGAAGAGATGGTTTGAACTTCCTTCTTCTCTCTCTTCTCTTAGCTCCTGCTCTGCATCCACTGCGTCTCCTTTTCAACTCATCAGGGATTTGGGGTTGTAGTTGAAGTATTATTTGAGCTTTTGAGATATTAATCAGCTGCTCCCGGTTGTAAGAAACAACCCCGTTGCCAATGCTTCATAACAAATGTCCAAAAATAGAAAGTATTAGGAAAAATCCTCCAAGCTGCACAGCATCTGACACCGGAGAGGACAGTTGTCCAAAAAAAAAATCAACTGTGTCCACCACAAGAGGAATAGTTCCCAAAAAAGAATAAATCAGAATCAAAAGAAACAGAACTACTCCAACCTGCTGCCACCTTGAGCGGCGCAATTCTAGAAAGCAACACTATTTACTATCAAAGCTGATACTAGCAGAAAAAGACACCAATACTTTCATTATTACTAAATCTTTTAAAAACATGAAGTCAGAAGAAGCACAACACCTTTAAAGAGCTTCTAGAAAAGTATTTTCGACACAGTCATGTCGGTTGCTCATTAAAGCTGCTACAACTCAGAGCTAGATTTCAGTGTGTGCTGGCCGTGTCACTTCTTCACAGTTCCATCCTTTGCAGCTCTGGTTGTTTTGTACTCAACTTGTTTGGGTTCAAAAAGGAGCAAACTGCCACAGGACGTCAATTCCTACCAAGCTTTGGGACGGCGAGTCAAAAATGGTGTAGGAGTGAATATATACTGTATTTTCAACAAAAGCATGTTGAGACCAACTGTGGTTTGTTCAAGCTGCAAGACACTGAGAGAGAGCAAGACTAAGCAAAAAACAGCTAGCCTAAACGGAGCAAAACAAAGGGTATTTGATTTCATCCTTTGGAGGTTGCAACTTTTGTTATGGAAAGTGCTTGATTTGCAGCCTTTAGGTAATCTCAGGGTTTAGATAAGAATCTGCAGTTGCTAGGCAACCGTCAGACTAGTGTTTACAGTTTGTAATGCTAACCACGCTAATTGCTAATATAAAATTATATATAAAATTTATATAAAATGATAAAGACTGTTATTAACAGCAAATCATTTTGTCTGTAGTAAATTAGTAAAAACCCTGTTCACATGTGGACCATTGCCAATAGTTAATGATGCCTCACAGCAGAAAGGCTAGGATACATATTTTGGAAGCTGCTATTTATAGCTCATGGCAAACAGGCTCTAGGTGACGGGTCAGACAAAGAGTGGTTCAAGAATCCTTCATGAGGACTAATACAGGTCCTTCTCAAAATATTAGCATATTGTGATAAAGTTCATTATTTTCCATAATGTCATGATGAAAATTTAACATTCATATATTTTAGATTCATTGCACACTTACTGAAATATTTCAGGTCTTTTATTGTCTTAATACGGATGATTTTGGCATACAGCTCATGAAAACCCAAAATTCCTATCTCACAAAATTAGCATATCATTAAAAGGGTCTCTAAACGAGCTATGAACCTAATCATCTGAATCAACGAGTTAACTCTAAACACCTGCAAAAGATTCCTGAGGCCTTTAAAACTCCCAGCCTGGTTCATCACTCAAAACCCCAATCATGGGTAAGACTGCCAACCTGACTGCTGTCCAGAAGGCCACTATTGACACCCTCAAGCAAGAGGGTAAGACACAGAAAGAAATTTCTGAACGAATAGGCTGTTCCCAGAGTGCTGTATCAAGGCACCTCAGTGGGAAGTCTGTGGGAAGGAAAAAGTGTGGCAGAAAACGCTGCACAACGAGAAGAGGTGACCGGACCCTGAGGAAGATTGTGGAGAAGGGCCGATTCCAGACCTTGGGGGACCTGCGGAAGCAGTGGACTGAGTCTGGAGTAGAAACATCCAGAGCCACCGTGCACAGGTGTGTGCAGGAAATGGGCTACAGGTGCCGCATTCCCCAGGTCAAGCCACTTTTGAACCAGAAACAGCGGCAGAAGCGCCTGACCTGGGCTACAGAGAATCAGCACTGGACTGTTGCTCAGTGGTCCAAAGTACTTTTTTCAGATGAAAGCAAATTCTGCATGTCAGTCGGAAATCAAGGTGCCAGAGTCTGGCGGAAGACTGGGGAGAAGGAAATGCCAAAATGCCAGAAGTCCAGTGTCAAGTACCCACAGTCAGTGATGGTCTGGGGTGCCGTGTCAGCTGCTGGTGTTGGTCCACTGTATTTTATCAACGGCAGGGTCAATTCAGCTAGCTATCAGGAGATTTTGGAGCACTTCATGCTTCCATCTGCTGAAAAGCTTTATGGAGATGAAGATTTCATTTTTCAGCACGACCTGGCACCTGCTCACAGTGCCAATGCCACTGGTAAATGGTTTACTGACCATGGTATCACTGTGCTCAATTGGCCTGCCAACTCTCCTGACCTGAACCCCATAGAGAATCTGTGGGATATTGTGAAGAGAACGTTGAGAGACACAAGACCCAACACTCTGGATGAGCTAAAGGCCGCTATCGAAGCATCCTGGGCCTCCATAAGACCTCAGCAGTGCCACAGGCTGATTGCCTCCATGCCACGCCGCATTGAAGCAGTCATTTCTGCAAAAGGATTCCCGACCAAGTATTGAGTGCATAACTGTACATGATTATTTGAAGGTTGACGTTTTTTGTATTAAAAACACTTTTCTTTTATTGGTCGGATGAAATATGCTAATTTTGTGAGATAGGAATTTTGGGTTTTCATGAGCTGAATGCCAAAATCATCCGTATTAAGACAATAAAAGACCTGAAATATTTCAGTTAGTGTGCAGTGAATCTAAAATATATGAATGTTACATTTTCATCATGACATTATGGAAAATAATGAACTTTATCACAATATGCTAATATTTTGAGAAGGACCTGTATATCGAGAGACGTGATGTTGCCCGGTACGGCGGAGCCGGGGTCCCACCCTGGAGCCTAGGGGTCGGGACTCGCCGGAGAGCGCCTGGTGGCCAGGTTTCTCCTCGCGGGACCCGGCCGGGCCAAGCCCGAATGAGAGACGCGAGGCCATCTCCCAGTGGGCCCACCACCTGCAGGGGGAACCGTGAGGGACCGGTACAAAGAGGATTGGGTGGCGGACGAAGGTGAAGACCTCAGCGGCCCGATTCCCGGATGCTTAGGCTGGCTCTAGGGATGTGGAATGTCACCTCGCTGGGAGGAAAGGAGCCTGAGCGTGTGTGGGAGGTCGAGAGATATCGACTAGAAATAGTTGGGCTCACCTCCACACACAGCGTGGGCTCTGGAACCCATCTCCTTGAGAGGGGTTGGACTCTCTTCTACTCTGGAGTGGCCCATGGGGAGAGGCGGCGGGCTGCGGTGGGTTTGCTTGTTGCTCCCCAGCTCAGCCGTCTCATGTTGGGGTTTACCCCAGTGGACGATAGGGTCGCATCCCTGCGTGTTCGGGTTGGGGACAGGTCTCTGACTGTCGTTTCGGCCTACGGGTCGAGCAGTAGTGCGGAGTACCCGGCCTTCTTGGTGTCCCTGTCGGGGGTGCTGGATAGTGCCCCTCCTGGGGACTCCATTATTCTGCTGGGGGACTTCAACGCCCACGTGGGAAACGACAGTGACACCTGGAGAGGCGCGATCGGGAGGAATGGCCTCCCCGATCTGAATCCGAGTGGTGTTTTGATATTGGACTTCTGTGCTAGTCATGGATTGTCCATAATGAACGCCATGTTCAAACATAAGGGTGTCCATCAGTGCACTTGGCACCAGGACACCCTAGGCAGGAGGTCAATGATCGACTTTGCTGTCATATCATCAGACCTTCAGCCGAATGTTTTGGACACTCGGGTGAAGAGAGGGGCTGAGGTATCCACTGATCACCACCTGCTGGTGAGTTGGAGGAGGAGAAAGCCGGACAGACTTGGCAGGCCCAAGCGCATAGTGAGGGTCTGCTGGGAACGCCTGGCGGAGCCCTCGGCCAGGGATGTATTCAACTCCCACCTCCGGGAGAGCGTTGACCAGATTCCGGGGGATGTTGGAGATATAGAGTCTGAGTGGACCATGTTCTCCGCATCTATTGTCGATGCTGCTGCCCGTAGCTGCGGCCGTAAGGTCTGCAGTGCCTGTTGCGGCAGCAATCCCAGAACCCTACACCGGCAGCAAGGGATGCTGTCAAGCTGAAGAAGGAGTCCTATTGGCTGTGGTTGGCTTGTGGGACTCCTGAAGTGGCTGACGGGTATCGTGAGGCCAAGCGTGCTGCGGCCCGGGCTGTGGCAAAAACTCGGGCCTGGGAGGAGTTCGGTGAGGCCATGGAGAAGGACTGCCGGTTTGCCTCGAAGCGATTCTGTCCGCGCCTCAGGAGGGGGAAGCAGTGCTTCGCCAACACTGTTTATAGTGGGGGTGGGAGGCTGCTGGCCTTGACTGAGGACATTATCGGGCGGTGGAAGGAGTCCTTCGAGGATCTCCTCAATCCTGCCATCACGCATTCCCTGGTGGAAACAGAGGCTGGGGACTCGGGGTTGGACTCTTTCATCACCAAGGCTGAAGTCACCGAGGTGGTTAAAAAGCTCCGCGGTGGCAATGCTTCGGGGGTGGATGAGATCCACCCTGAGTACCTCAAATCTCTGGATGTTGACACGCCTCTAACATTGCGTGGCGGTCGGGGACAGTGCCTCTGGACTGGCAGACTGGGGTGGTGGTCCCCCTTCATAATAAGGGGGAC
Organism: Girardinichthys multiradiatus; assembly: GCF_021462225.1. Classification (NCBI taxonomy): domain Eukaryota; kingdom Metazoa; phylum Chordata; class Actinopteri; order Cyprinodontiformes; family Goodeidae; genus Girardinichthys; species Girardinichthys multiradiatus. Next base: position 14,510,472 of record NC_061814.1, read on the forward strand.
CGGAGGATGTGTTCCAACTGCAGGGGGGATCACACTCCTCAGCCTCCCTGGTAAGGCCTACGCCAGGGTATTGGAGAGGAGAGTCCGGTCGATAGTCGAACCCCGGCTTCAGGAGGAGCAGTGTGGTTTTCGTCCCGGCCGTGGAACACTGGACCAGCTCTATACCCTCTACAGGGTGCTCGAGGGTTCATGGGAGTTTGCCCAACCGGTTCACATGTGTTTTGTGGACCAGCAGAAGGCACTCAACTGTGTCCCTCGTGATGCCCTGTGGGGGGTGCTCCAGGAGTATGGAATCGGGGGCCCTTTATTAGGGGCCATCCGGTCCCTGTACGAGCGGAGCAGGAGTTTGGTCCGCATTGCCGACACTAAGTCGGACCTGTTCCCGGTGCATGTTGGACTCCGGCAGGGCTGCCCTTTGTCACCGGTCCTGTTCATAACTTTTATGGACAGGATTTCTAGACGCAGCCAAGGGCCGGAGGGGGTCTGGTTTGGGGACCAGTGGATTTCATCTCTTCTTTTTGCAGATGACGTGGTCCTGCTGGCCCCCTCTAGCCAAGACCTACAGCATGCGCTGTGGCGGTTTGCAGCAGAGTGTGAAGCGGCTGGGATGAAGATCAGCTCCTCCAAGTCAGAAGCCATGGTACGCGACTGGAAAAGGGTGGCTTGTCCTCTTCAGGTTGGAGGGGAGTTCCTACCTCAAGTGGAGGAGTTTAAGTATCTCGGGGTCTTGTTTACGAGTGAGGGAAGAACGGAGAGGGAGATCGACAGACGGAACGGTGTGGCTGCCACAGTAATGGGGGCACTGTGCCGGTCCGTTGTGGTGAAGAGAGAGCTGAGCCGAAAAACGAAGCTCTCGATTTAGCGGGCGGTCTACGGTCCTACCCTAACCTATGGCCATGAACTTTGGGTCATGACCAAAAGAACGAGATCCCGGATACAAGCGGCTGAAATGAGCTTCCTCCGTAGGGTGGCCGGGCACTCCCTTAGACATAGGGTGAGGAGCTCGGCCATCCGGGAGGGGCTCAGAGTAGAGCTGCTGCTCCTCCACATTGAGAGGAGCCAGTTGAGGTGGCTCGGGCATCTATACCGGATGCCTCCTGGACGCCTTCCTCGGGAGGTGTTCCAGGCACGTCCCACCGGGAGGAGGCCCAGGACACGCTGGAGGGACTATGTCTCTCGGCTGGCCAGGGAACGCTTTGTGTTCCCCCCGGAGGAGCTGTCTGGGGAGAGGGACGTCTGGGTGTCTCTGCTGAGTCTGCTGCCCCCGCAACCCGGTCCCAGATAAGCGGAAGACGACGAGTACGAGTATTTATAGCTCTTAAAATTAAATTTATAAAACTGAAAGAATCTGTATTATAGGGTCAAGCTTTACAAAAATCAAAGATCAGAATTTGTCCACAAACCCCTGATTGCAGCACCTTTAAGTTTCACAATTATCAAACTCATCACAATTTTCTGTAAAGTGTATTTTTCTTCACAGTGCTTGTTCATTCAAATCCATTCAAACTCCAAGAATGTAAATCTCTTGCATCAACTGCACAAACGAGTACAATAAAAATAAAGTGTCATTTTCAGTAATTCATGGGAGAGTTCCTGAGAACATCAACATTCTTGATCCTTACGTCAGTCGGCAACGCCTTTCAACTATCTCCCAGAACTGAAGAGGCTTAATGAAAGATTAAAGTGAGAACAAGTTTCAACAGTTTAATGATGAAAATCTAGTCCAACCGCTTCACCCGTTTCCCACAACTCATGTGGAGCGTTTTCTTTCTGCTGAAAGTGTTTGTGTGCTGGATACGTTATGGCATGTGTGTTTGGTTGTATGCACAGTCTGTTTGTCCTCTAAACTATGACATTCATGCGCTACACCCTGCACATAAAAACAAGTGGAAACACATCCACCTGTGACACTGTTGCAAATGAGGGCCACAGATAGTTTTCTTGCATAATGACACGGTTAGAGGTAGGAATGTGTGCTAGGAATGCTATAACAACCTAGCAGTTTATGATGACTTTGTTTATCACTGAAGCAATGCAAGATGTCACTTCGAAAGAATCTGTGTAACAGTTGACTCTAGTCAGCTGAGTGTGGTCACGTGACATCCTGCTGACTTCATCGCGCTCACAACTCATCAAAATGCCTTTCAGCAACAATACCTGCTGTGAGGTACAAGGGCTTCACTGACATCCTGTTGTAGACATTTTTTTGCACAGAGAACCAATTTAAAGAGCAGTGTGAAATTTGATCACAGCTTCTTAATTACACAGGTACATTTGGAAGCAATCCAGACCTATCTATGAAGATCAAATTAAACTGCAATCAGCTGTAGCACACTAAGATTAATTTGCTCGACTCTGTGAAAGAGAGTAAAGCACTTCATTGGAACATGGTCAAGGTAAAGAACATTTAGCAATCTTTTCAAATTAAAAGGTTAAATACTAAATCACTAAAACTCCACAGATAATCTCCTAACCATACCATCCACTTTACGTCGCCTAAAAAAGTGAAACTAGCATGACAAAATCTGTGCAAAGTGTGTTTTCTGGTTAGAAAATTGGAGGAACCAGTCCTGAGTAACTGCCTGTAGGGGCTTTATAACTTGCATCATGATCGCCTGATTAATGATATCATATCATTAACTGGAGGTTGCTTGTCTGCTTGGCCATTCTAGCTGACCAAGTAGTGACTAGTCCTTGAGATGCCACCAGACTGAACAAGGGAAACCTGAATCAGGCTTGGAAGTGGTTGTTGATCACTTTTTGTACTTTCAGTGACATTTTGTTTCCATTAAATGGCCTGCTGCCAGCCATGGCTAAATTTTGTCAGGGGGCGGCACAAACATGCCCAGTATAAAAAAAAGCATAAACGCCATCTCTCAGTTGCTCATTGAACTATTTATCTTTTGCTTATGTTTAAAAGGACACAGTGTTTGTAGGACACAGCGAATCAAAGTAAATGGCAGACTGTCTGATGTTGTGGTGTCCTCTACAGGTGCGTCTCAGGGTGGCATTTTATCGCTTTTGTTGTTTGTCTTCAACACAAATATGTGCCAAAGTCAGCATGAGAATCATCAAATAAAGTCTGGGGACAACTCAGTCAATGTGTCGCAGTTGAAGAGTGATGCCCCGACTGGTCACGGCCTGGTCCTGCATCATTTACTGGAGACCTTTCACTTGTCTTTTCTGTACAGGTCCTTCTCAAAATATTAGCATATTGTGATAAAGTTCATTATTTTCCATAATGTAATGATGAAAATTTAACATTCATATATTTTAGATTCATTGCACAATAACTGAAATATTTCAGGTCTTTTATTGTCTTAATACGGATGATTTTGGCATACAGCTCATGAAAACCCAAAATTCCTATCTCACAAAATTAGCATATTTCATTCGACCAATAAAAAAAAAGTGTTTTTAATACAAAAAACGTCAACCTTCAAATAATCATGTACAGTTATGCACTCAATACTTGGTCGGGAATCCTTTGGCAGAAATGACTGCTTCAAAGCGGCGTGGCATGAAGGCAATCAGCCTGTGGCACTCCTGAGGTTTTATGGAGGCCCAGGATGCTTCGATAGCGGCCTTTAGCTCATCCAGAGTGTTGGGTCTTGAGTCTCTCAACGTTCTCTTCACAATATCCCACAGATTCTCTATGGGGTTCAGGTCAGGAGAGTTGGCAGGCCAATTGAGCACAGTGATACCATGGTCAGTAAACCATTTACCAGTGGTTTTGGCACTGTGAGCAGGTGCCAGGTCGTGCTGAAAAATGAAATCTTCATCTCCATAAAGCTTTTCAGCAGATGGAAGCATGAAGTGCTCCAAAATCTCCTGATAGCTAGCTGCATTGACCTTGCCCTTGATAAAATACAGTGGACCAACACCAGCAGCTGACACGGTACCCCAGACCATCACTGACTGTGGGTACTTGACACTGGACTTCTGGCATTTTGGCATTTCCTTCTCCCCAGTCTTCCTCCAGACTCTGGCACCTTGATTTCCGGATGACATGCAGAATTTGCTTTCATCCGAAAAAAGTACATTGGACCACTGAGCAACAGTCCAGTGCTGCTTCTCTGTAGCCCAGGTCAGGCGCTTCTGCCGCTGTTTCTGGTTCAAAAGTGGCTTGACCTGGGGAATGCGGCACCTGTAGCCCATTTCCTGCACACGCCTGTGCACGGTGGCTCTGGATGTTTCTACTCCAGACTCAGTCCACTGCTTCCGCAGGTCCCCCAGGGTCTGGAATCGGCCCTTCTCCACAATCTTCCTCAGGGTCCGGTCACCTCTTCTCGTTGTGCAGCGTTTTCTGCCACACTTTTTCCTTCCCACAGACTTCCCACTGAGGTGCCTTGATACAGCACTCTGGGAACAGCCTATTCGTTCAGAAATTTCTTTCTGTGTCTTACCCTCTTGCTTGAGGGTGTCAATAGTGGCCTTCTGGACAGCAGTCAGGTCGGCAGTCTTACCCATGATTGGGGTTTTGAGTGATGAACCAGGCTGGGAGTTTTAAAGGCCTCAGGAATCTTTTGCAGGTGTTTAGAGTTAACTCGTTGATTCAGATGATTAGGTTCATAGCTTGTTTAGAGACCCTTTTAATGATATGCTAATTTTGTGAGATAGGAATTTTGGGTTTTCATGAGCTGTATGCCAAAATCATCCGTATTAAGACAATAAAAGACCTAAAATATTTCAGTTAGTGTGCAATGAATCTAAAATATATGAATGTAAAATTTTCATCATTACATTATGGAAAATAATGAACTTTATCACAATATGCTAATATTTTGAGAAGGACCTGTATATTACCTGGTCAATAACAAAAGAAATTAGCATAGACTTTAGGAAGGCACAATACTAGCCAATAAACTGATATTTGATTCCCAAGCTGATACAGTGTGCAGAAAACCCACCAAAGGATGCATTTTCTCCAAAAACTGAGAAGTTTGAACATTGGATGTGTTTTTTTAAAAAGGTTTTGCAGGTGCTTTATTGAATCTTTGCTGGACTGATTTGTTGAATCTAAAAAAACAAACAAAAACGTAACGGCTTGTGGGGCATTATCAAACAATGCCGAAAGATCACTGGGATACAGCTGAACATTATGGACCTAATTAAGTCCAGATCAGCATCTAAAGCCAAAAAACTCTTGCTGGAATCCACCCATCCACTGCAAACACAGGTTAAGCCCTTCAGGTGCGAGATATGCCCTACCAAAGTGTAAAACAAACAGATTGAAAAACTCTTTTAACCCTACAGTCACTGGCTTTTTAAACAAACTATATCCATGCAGACTGCTAAAACCAGGACCAGACCATTTAACATTGAACAGAAATTCTTTAAAACTGTTTAAATTTGTAAAATCTATTTGTACCAATAAGAATCACTGTTACTTTCAACTGTATGTAACGTTTTATAATCTACTGAAAATTGCTCTCAAGTTTAATTATTATGGATGACCTGGTTTGACCATATCTTAGGTCAAGGTCAATTTTATTTACACAGCACATTTAAAAACAACAAAGCTGTACCAAAGGTTCTTTATAGGCCAGACACAAAGTTAATCCAAAAAATATATAAACCAGTAATTAGGTATGTTTAAAGTCAAGAACTAATAAAATCAAGGAAAAAAAGGGGCGCGGCGCTGATGGTGTAGGGGTTAAGCACGGAACCATATAAGGAGGCTACAGTCCTGAAAGCGGCCGTCCCGGGTTCGGGTCCCGGACCCGGCGACATTTACCGAATGTTTCCCCCTCTCTCTACCCCTCTATCTTGTCTGCCTACTGTCAAAAAAAACTTATAAATAAAGGGCACTAGTGCCGAAAACATATCTTTAAAAAAGGAAAAAAGTCTGCAAAACTGTTTATGAGAATGATTCAAACTCAACTCAATAAAAGATTTAAGTAAAAAGGTAAGTCTTTAATGAACTTTTAGAGATCTTTACCAGCTGAACGCTGCATATTAAGAGAGGTAAGGGGTTCCACAGAAAGAAAGCGGCTCCTCTGAGCTGTTTTTTTTTTTTTTTAGCCTTCTTTAGTAGAACCTGCCCGACTGAAGGCAGAGATTTGAATGGGTTATAGACACTGATCACATCTAACAAATATGTTGGCACTAAACCACTTTAAACTTTATCAAGGAATAATGAAATGAATGCAGGAGACAGGAGCCAGTGAAGGGGAAATAAGATGGGTTGAGATGTTCACATTTTTTGTGAGGGTGTAAAGACGCGTGGGAAAGTTTTGGACTAGCCGTAAGTGCCGAACTGATAATTGGTCCAAGCCATTATATAGTGTGTTGTAGTAGTCAGGCTGACTGCATATAAAAGCAGGAAATGCTCTCTCTTGGTCTAATGGGGACTAATGGCTTGGCGCCTGATCTCAGAGTAGCAGAAACAAGAGAGACCAACGTTCTCTGCTTTTTGAGGAGAAAGTTCATAAGATCAGCAGTGTCAGCAGCCCATAACTATTAGGAAACAAGTAAATAGCGAGAAACCAACATGAGTTTTAAGAGAATTAAAAATTTCTTAGTAACTGTAAAAGCTGGTTGAGAACTGCTTCAGGAACCTAGAACAGTGCATGAAGTTGCCAGGACTAATAAAAAAGTACTGCAAGAATCTAAGCATCACAAAAGGAAATATTTAAATAATACAAACCCCAAATTTATCTGTAAGATTGTTATAGACGTATCACGACAACTAATCTCCAACCATCACCCACCCAACTATCCCTTCACCTTTGAGCCAGTTGTCCAGTGCCACATCCACTGCATTCTTCATGACAGGAAGAAACTCAGAGGTTAGCAAGGTGTCACGTTTGTTTGCAGGACCTCGCAGCATCCTGCTGTCCCACAACTCCACCACCAGGCGCAGCTGCCACAGGGGGAAGGTCTGCTGCAGGTCGCCCTGACGCAGGGCCCCAACCGCCTGAAAGAAAAGGGTGAAGACATACGTTAACCTGCAGCATTTTTGCTTGCGATGTGAGATGTGTTTGCACAACAGGGACGTTTTCCAGGAAACGGGCCAAAATTAGAATATTAGCATAAATGGTAACAGGCTACCCTTGAAAACCATTCTGATAGAAATGTAGTACTTTCTTGTTGGGGTTCACTGGGGATGGGAGACTCATGGGGTTGGGATTGGAGCTCATTGGGGGGTCGGGACTGCTCCGTCCAGGGGCGGCTCCAGTTGGCGAGCTGGTTTGAGCCATGTGGACCCCTCTTTTGTACATAGCCCTCTCTCCGGAGGTGGATGGGGGTTGTTGGGGACTGGGTTCCCAACAACCCCAGGCCGGGGTCACCCGGGTCTGGGCGGTAGCGGCGCCGTCTGCCTGTCTCTTCCCCAGGATGGAAGGGGACCACCTCCTGGGTCCGGTTGCCCCTAGGGGGTACCGGCGCCTGGACCTGGGAGTATAGAGTATGCATGGGGAGTGTGAGTGAGTGTATGACGTCCATTGTTGTTTATCCTTACTTTGGGTGTGAGCGATTTTATGTGTATGCATGAGGGTGGGAGTGGGTGATTGTGACTGTGTGTGCCTGTTTTTTTTTTTTTTTGTGACAGGTTGGGTCTTGGACTGCTCCCTCTCCTGGATCAGCTTAGGTCCCCCATAGTATGGGCGGCCTATTTCCTCCCCACCACACTACCTGCCGGTGGTTGGAGTCTCTGCCCGCTGGTGTCCCTGTGGTTCTCGGTGTCCGGGTGCTTTGGTGTGTGCTGGCTCACTTCCGGTGGCTGCTTGACGGGGCCTGGCCCCCTGGGCTCTGTCGGGCCTCTGCTTGGGGGGTGTTGTGTCCCGGGGTCTTGAGCCTCTGGGTCCATGGCTGGATCTGCTCGGGCGTGGACGGCTGCCGGCAGGGCCTGTGGACTCGTCGCTGCGGCTCCCTGGGGCTTCTGCACTGTCACTGCTGGATGGTTCCCCTGGGACTCTCCACTGCTCTTCTCTGGGGGGGTGCGGTAGTCCCGGCGGTGGTTCTCCTGGGGTTCCTGTCCTTTGGGGGGGTCTTTGGATGTCTGTGGCTCGGATCTCCTCAGTGTCCGTCCAGGGACCATGGGGCAGGTCTGTGGGTCCTCACACTCGCTGTTGCATATTTTTGTGGAGAAACCTTGTATACAAAAGCACGTCCATACTCATACTCACAGGTGTTAAGCTTCAGGTGTTGACAGATACATAGATGTTCTATATTGTGCTGCACCTCTCACTAAGTACATTTTACATTCAGAATTACCGTGTACTATTTTGTTAAAAAAAAAAAAAACAGCTGCAGGTGTATAAGCAAGCAGGGTGTGATCTTGTATTCTCTTCATCCTTCTTTCTCTCCTCCGCTCTTTCCTCCTTTTCTCCCCTTTTTCCCCCATCTCTCTCTTTTTTGAGCTTCTTTTTTCCTTTTCAATTCAGTCTCCGTGTCCGTAACAATTGAAATATTCCCAAAGAAGTTTGTAATAAAGTTTCTTTTATAAATATCAAGCAGAGCTTTAAGCCATTAGCTGTGATGCTCCGCTTGTGAAAGTAAATCTGTTGGGCTTTTTCTTGGCACTCAGACAACAATTCTGAGCGCTACTCTGCCGGACAGGACACGGTAAAAAAGAAAAAGAAAAAAGAAATGTATTACTTTCGGGACGTATTATGAACAAAAAGGAGCAACCTCAGCCTTTTGACACTAGTTCAATTCAATTCAATTCAATTCAATTCAAAGATACTTTATTGATCCCCGAGGGGAAATTAGAATTTCAGTACAACCCATCCAACCATACATCATGACACAAGACAAGGGAGACGGGTCACCGAGGCTTTGCTGCCCACTCACAGGCGCTGCCCTTGTTAGATGAGAAAAGAGGCCACATTAGGTAAGTAGAGGGAAAAAAAAAAAATCATATTTCACACTTTATCCTTAGCAGGATACAGTTTTGATTGCAAAAAACCTCAGCACAAAGAAGCAACAAGTTTACAAAACAACATCATGCTGGGAACGGTGAAGGTGGTGTGAGGGGTGCATATGTTTATCTTGAGCATGTGTGTGTGTGCGAGTGAGTGTGTGCAAGTAAGTCCATGAAGCACTGAATATGCACTGTCCTTTTTTGCTCATTGACTCCTGGATATAGGCACCAGCCTCATGTCACCATCCCACACACAATACAAATAACACGAATCGCCAAGAATTGCGAAATTTTAGGATTCTTAGTTGAATGTAATAAATTTGTATTTTATTCTGAGTCAGGTATTGCAATTCTTCAGCCTTCTGTAATTCTTTGCAAACGTTTTGAGCTCCAGAACTTCAAAAGAAAAAGAAATCTCAGTTAATTCTTTAAGAAATTGTAGGTCATTCTTCGGTATCATGACAGATTCCTAATTGATTCGTAGGCATTCCGTCAGGGATTCGTAAAGCGTTGTGTTGACCAAGTAAAAAAGGCATTTTCATCTTCCACCCTCAGCTCCTGCATCAGTCTGTTGTGACCATATTATAGCCTTCGAGCCAACGTCAGCCACAGTTTAACCTTTCACCAGGGGGCTCTTCTCTTTCTGTCTTCTTCTACCCATCAGAGGCGGGTGTTGATACTCTAGTTCCGAGGCCAGTACTACAGCATTGAACATCCACTTTGGAACTGATGCCCAAGCAGGGGTGAGGGATTTTATATTATATTTATATATATTATTTATATTATATCTTGATGGAAAATCCCACGACATGTTTGTAATAGTAACAAATTCAGATTGAATCATACCTGATTCTTAGATGCATTCAGCATATTGTTAACTGATTCCTAACATGTTACAGATTGGACCAGAAAATGAGACAAGACGAGTTCTCACGAATCCTAAAATGTAGCATTTCTTGACAATTATAGTAGCACAACAAGGCAGCAGCTGCTGCATGCATGCTCATTGTTATGCCCCGAAAGAAAGAGAACACAAACCTCTGTGTCTGCTAAACGTCCTTAGAGTTTGTGCCAGTTATACCTTATCACAAGGTCTGGAGTGTAAGAGTAATCTCTGTGTTTTATTGCAGAAAAATCAAGGGTTTTCTTGTAAATGAATCCTCCCCTCTCTCAAAACCTGAGCATAAAGAAGAACTCAGAATGCAAGATGATATTTTTTCAAACTTTTTTCTTTTTCAATACGTTTTCAGACTGTACAGGAACCTTGTAATTAACCATTTTTTTCCTGACCCTCTCTCAGCTTTTATCTCTTCAAACTGCACGTGACTGGCCAACAATCCCCCGACAACACCATGTGCCAGGCTGCTGCTACAATTATTGGGGTTTGTTCAATGTTGTTGCCTATGTTAATGTAACTGGAATTAGAGAATTCACACTGAAAATGAAACTTTCTATCTCCCAGCATCTTGGTCTCGCTGCATTTTAAATTAGTGAATCATTGCACGTGTATATTTATGTTATTTTGGCAAAGAAATTAATTGAAGCAACAAAAATCTGAAGAGCCGTTCAAAAGACGATAGAACCGGCTCTTTAAGTGAGCCAAACCAAAAGAACCAATTCTCTAAAAAGCAGCCGTAAATTTCACCACCAATATTATTTATGGCGATATATCTGCTCTACAGTTGCTCTTAGACCAACTATGGCCACGCATGTAAACATAAATGTGTGTGTCCTGTGTTGAGTGGGTGTGTTACCTGCTCAATAGCGATATATGTTGGCAGCATCTCCGGACACTCCTGTGTGACACACTCATACAGCATTGCTGAGAACAACACAAGGCTATCTTCTCTCTGTCAAAACGATAAGATCAGAGCACACATAGCACAAAATTACTGTTTTCTGTTAATGCTTTTGTATTAATGACTTGGTCATAAACATTCTCTACTACTTTGCTTTCCCCATTCATGAATGATTGTTCCCACTTCCTGTTATTATTTCTGCCTGCTGTGCATAAACACTTGTTGCAGTTAGAAAGCCACTGAGTGCATTCATGCTTGTTCTTTCCACTAAAAATGACTTTCAGCGATGTTTAAGACTTCGTTCAAGGGTGTCCAACATGCGGCTCCAGAGCCAGATGTGGCTATTTAGACCCTCCACTGTGGCTCTTCCTAACTTTGGCCAAAAATGCTAAAGAACTAAGCAATGTTTTAAAACAATGATTTTAAACAATATATTCATAACATTTCCACAAAGAATGACAATAATAGCGTAAATAATATTCTTTTTTTATGAAGTGGCAAACTACTTGCATTTGTGCCATCAGTTTTCATAAAACTAATGTCCCATTGAAGAAAACAAAAATAAAATGGTTGTTCTTTATTTTTAAATCTAAACAAATGTCCTACAGTAGATGAAAACAAGCTCTTTTGTTTCAAAAAGTCAAGCTGGAAAAAATTTCTCTCAGGATTGTAAAGGTTGCCGACCTCTGAGTTAGTTAATCAAACCGAAAGTCACATTTAATCAAACAGGAAAAGACGCCAATATAGGAACAGAGTCCAAATGATGTACCAGTATATGCAGGTAGAGTAAACAATATTCATAAGAATAAATATATTCACAATAAAGCGGTTTGTTTATTTTCGTATATTTTCCAGACTGCAAGTTCGTCTCCATGTTATTTCATGCCAAGTTAAGAAATGTATCTTTCAATTATCTGCAAGGAAACTAAATAGCCTCCATTTAGAAACAAATGCTGTGTTGGAGTGTTTGGGATGGATAAAAACAGACAATTGTGAATTACAAACTGTTACAGTTATGCTCCAATATGATGCATTTACTTCTATTTTAGAGTGCAAGCTGAAACTACGGGCTTAGGCAATCTACCCAATTAACCTGAAGTCACGATGAAGCAGCCTCTTTTCTCACAAAATAGAGGTCAAGTGATTAATAATCAGATTTAACATCAGTTGACACAATCACTTTAAACCATTTAATTACTCTGTGTGCAGCTCTGTGTGTGTACATATGAAGACACTTTGGTCAAACAGAAGACATGACGGTATTTACGATCAAAAAAGAAAGCACAACACAGGTTCTCTATAAAATGCTGCAGAAATGTTGAGCTTAGGTCAAGGTTAACATTAGTGGTTTTGAATGAAAGGCCTCGATGACTGCTCAATGCATAGACACGCCATCCAGGACACAAATTTAGCAAGGACTTTCAGTTTACAGCAAATGGATCATTTTCACATTGAAGAATTACCAAACAGTCTGTAGAAGCTGTTTACATTTTTGCTTTAAGTTTTACATAAAGTCAGAATCACAGGTTGGCAATTATTTAAGGATGACACGGGTTAGAACCGGAACATGCTTTTTTTTCTCCTCTAAATCTAAGCTAGCATCTAATGGTTTCAGCTGAGACGGACTAACCATTAAAATTATGGTAGTTTCTTTCTAATTATGTTTATTTGTAGTTTAATTGTATACATATATATATAAATATATATTACAAACAGCTAAATATTCTACCTTTTCAATTCAATTCAATTCAATTCAAATTCAAAAATACTTTATTAATCCCAAAGGGAAATTAAATGTTGTTATAGCTCATATTATGAAGGTTTCCTCAAAGAGCCGTTGTAGATGTTCATAGTTAGCTTAAAAGACATCCAATTCTGAAGATCTGATTTAGAACAGAAAAGCAAATAAATAACCTAAATCCATTTCCTGTTGGTACATGAGTGTGGACAGGAAAACGGCACTGACATATAAGAATAATCTAAAAACAATTGAATTTTAATCTCCTTGGAATTTCTGTCTGGAATAACCCAAAAAACTTTCAAGGTTTTAAGTAAAACCCCAAGATAAAAACGAAACATGGTTCACAGTTAAATTTGCTTTCTGAAGAATTTCCATCTAGGGTATTTTTAGTTAGAGGCCTATTTAGCTATGCGGCAAAAGAACACAAATAGGTCGGTCCTTTCCACCTGATAACCACATAACTTTACAATGCCTTCTTTTAGATTAAAAACGCAAACACAGTATAATGCAGTGATCAACACAACGTTTAAAACTGCGTATTATAATAAAACCAGTGTCAAATTGTCTTACAACCACAGAGCACACAAAAATGAATGCAGCTCTAAACATTTCTTTGATTGGTGTAAAACTTACAGATTTCAGTCCTTCAGAGGTTTTACAGAAGAATTCAGCGAAGGAGATGAGGGCAGGCTCTGAGGTGAAAGTAGAGATGGCTTCAGGCTGCGAAAAAACAAAAAACAGCAACTGATTTTCAGCTAGGCATGTTATACTGAGGTTTTAAAAAATACAGTTTAAAAACACCTTAGTCATCATCGCCATAGTGTTGCTAAATGTTGTGGTAGTACATTTATACAATTTTTTTTTCTCCATAAGGATGCCATACGATGGATCAACAAAAATAGAGGCAAGGAACACAACACACAGACCGGTACAAGTAAGAAGGAATTATTTTTTCAGACAAAATACAGTTTGCAATAAAAAGGTTTTAATAATACGTAACAAAAAGAAAAGAAATCTGGATAAAAAAAGGAAAACAAGAAAGACGGGTAAGGAAGGGCCTTGAGGACAAGTGAAAAAAACAACAGCATTTCCCTGAGTCCTGCAGGTGTATTGACAGAATATACAGGTCCTTCTCAAGATATTAGCATATTGTGATCAAGTTCATTATTTTCCATAATGTCATGATGAAAATTTAACATTCATATATTTTAGATTCATTGCACACTAACTGAAATATTTCAGGTCTTTTATTGTCTTAAAACGGATGATTTTGGCAAACAGCTCATGAAAACCCAAAATTCCTATCTCACAAAATTAGCATATCATTAAAAGGGTCTCTAAACGAGCTATGAACCTAATCATCTGAATCAACGAGTTAACTCTAAACACCTGCAAAAGATTCCTGAGGCCTTTAAAACTCCCAGCCTGGTTCATCACTCAAAACCCCAATCATGGGTAAGACTGCCGACCTGACTGCTGTCCAGAAGGCCACTATTGACACCCTCAAGCAAGAGGGTAAGACACAGAAAGAAATTTCTGAATGAATAGGCTGTTCCCAGAGTGCTGTATCAAGGCACCTCAGTGGGAAGTCTGTGGGAAGGAAAAAGTGTGGCAGAAAACGCTGCACAACGAGAAGAGGTGACCGGATCCTGGGGAAGATTGTGGAGAAGGGCCGATTCCAGACCTTGGGGGACCTGCGGAAGCAGTGGACTGAGTCTGGAGTAGAAACATCCAGAGCCACCGTGCACAGGTGTGTGCAGGAAATGGGCTACAGGTGCCGCATTCCCCAGGTCAAGCCACTTTTGAACCAGAAACAGCAGCAGAAGCGCCTGACCTGGGCTACAGAGAAGCAGCACTGGACTGTTGCTCAGTGGTCCAAAGTACTTTTTTCGGATGAAAGCAAATTCTGCATGTCATTCAGAAATCAAGGTGCCAGAGTCTGGAGGAAGACTGGGGAGAAGGAAATGCCAAAATGCCAGAAGTCCAGTGTCAAGTACCCACAGACAGTGATGGTCTGGGGTGCCGTGTCAGCTGCTGGTGTTGGTCCACTGTGTTTTATCAAGGGCAGGGTCAATGCAGCTAGCTATCAGGAGATTTTGGAGCACTTCATGCTTCCATCTGCTGAAAAGCTTTATGGAGATGAAGATTTCAATTTTCAGCACGACCTGTCACCTGCTCACAGTGCCAAAACCACTGGTAAATGGTTTACTGACCATGGTATCACTGTGCTCAATTGGCCTGCCAACTCTCCTGACCTGAACCCCATAGAGAATCTGTGGGATATTGTGAAGAGAACGTTGAGAGACTCAAGACCCAACACTCTGGATGAGCTAAAGGCCGCTATCGAAGCATCCTGGGCCTCCATAAGACCTCAGCAGTGCCACAGGCTGATTGCCTCCATGCCACGCCGCATTGAAGCAGTCATTTCTGCAAAAGGATTCCCGACCAAGTATTGAGTGCATAACTGTACATGATTATTTGAAGGTTGACGTTTTTTCTATTAAAAACACTTTTCTTTTATTGGTCGGATGAAATATGCTAATTTTGTGAGATAGGAATTTTGGGTTTTCATGAGCTGTATGCCACAATCATCCGTATTAAGACAATAAAAGACCTGAAATATTTCAGTTAGTGTGCAATGAATCTAAAATATATGAATGTTAAATTTTCATCATGACATTATGGAAAATAATGAACTTTATCACAATATGCTAATATTTTGAGAAGGACCTGTACAGCAGCCATCAGGTAAGCCATAATGGTCTGTCAGCTGCAGAGCTACCAGTTGAACCTGCAGGGACAACCTGCCAAGACTGGAAAAAATTATTCTGTGAAAAGGGGACAAGAAGTTTCCACTCATGTTTTGAGCTGTTTCCAAAACCTACATACAAGATAAATGTTTAGTGCAAAATAATACTTTCTAAATGACATAAATTGCTTGTGAAAGCCTCTTTTATTTACCCTGAAGGCTGTGACTCCAGAGTTTCGGTGGTTGGCGGTTGTGGCCAGCAAGCTCTTCCAACCCTGAGGGTCGTCTTTGTAGGGCAGCTGTCCTGCCCGTAACTTCACATACAACATACCATCTCTGATCAGGATGGACCTAAAACAGAGGAAAAACATTTAAATGGTCATTTTTTGGGGTCAAGCTGGACAAAAGGAAAAAAGTTCTGTCTCTACTTACTTCAGATGCTGAGTTTCTTTGCTGAGGTCTAGAGTCAGTTCCCAGTATCGTGGCCCCTTTACCTTTACCTAAACAGCATATGAGGGAGTTAAAGTCCTTTGTATGATGTGTTCTATGCTAAAATAACTTTTTCTTTTGGCCACAAAGGTGACATTCAGCTACTGTGTAATGTTGAACTCTGCTTTACCTGTTTGAGAAGGTGAAGCTCAGGAAGGAGGGTTGGAGCCATCAGTTCTACTGTTGTCTGATTATACCACTTGGTGGCCTAACAAGAGCAACGATTTGTCATTAGAACTAACAATGAAGCAAACACAACCTAAACACAGAACAATGAAAGACCTTTCAAATTAATCACACAAATCTTGTATTGTATCGGAACCTGCATTTTGCATCTCTGCACTTGTACACAAGTATCCTGCATGCTTTTTATGTTAAAATCCAAACGTTTCCAGACTGAATTTTCCAAGGTACTCAGTTTTTTATCCCAATTTAAAAGCATAAACATAAAGGTTTAGAACATATTTATTGCAGTTATTTATACAGTGATCAGGCTTTACATAGAGAACCTGAAAAAAACAAAACAAACATAGCATTTAGATTATAAAGACTGGCAATACAAATATTTTTCCATATTATATTTTTTATCTTTTCTTTTTTGTTTAAAATCAAGCACCAAAGCACCAAATGTATATGCTAGGGTCTTCCTGAGATGTGGACATAGTTCCAGGATTTTCAATGGCTTTTTAGAAAAACACTTCTGATTGAGAAATGAATACCAAAAGGCCCAAAACACAAGGAAATTGCCCGACACATTTAGAGTCACTGAATTCCTGTTTTTCCACTGTTTGTAGGGCGTTTGTATAACTTGTGATTTACAGCAAAATAATTGGTATTTTTCTGTATAGGTAAAAACAGAAAAGCGGAGAAAAAACCCTGTACTTATGAGATGACGCACATGAAGCCACAGTGACGTGCACAAAGAGGCCGACAACAAACTGGGCGACACAGAACACAATGACTTCTGTGTTTTGACACATTTACTTTGTGTATTGGTCTTTACATTGGAAACTTGTTCAAACAATTCCCTTTGAGGGAATATAAATATATGACTTGCTGGGTATTGAACATAACTTCAGTTCCTCAAAAATAAAAACCATATGTGAGGTTTTTCCATTGAACAGAATTGAATTTCATTCACATTTTCTCTCATTTCTAAAAATTGATGGTCACACATACTACTTGAGGGGACGCCATCACCTAGATTTATATGCATTTCTTTAAGAGATTTTCTTTTTTTACAAAGTTTGTAACATATTTGGTTTGTATTATTTTATGAATAAGAGGACAGGAGAAGATTTGGTAGTCGGGAACACTGTATACAAATGCCACAAAAACCTCACAACAAAAGATTTTTAAAAATTACAAAACTGATTTGTTTTTATACTTTATCTAAAATAATATTGATAAAAATAAAAATATAATATAATGGTCATATAAGATTAAAATAAATATAAATCTTGTCAAGAAGTAGTAGAATGAATCAGTTTATTTAAATGGATAAAGCAGAAACTGGGCACTAGCTTTAACAGCAAAAGCTCAAACTCAATCTTCTTGTTTTACAACTTAAACATGAAATGGGGTTGCATGGCTAAAATAAGGAACACCAGCTTTATTTATTTATCTGTATTTTAGATGCTGTCCAGGCTGCTTTTTAAGAAACATTTGGGGAGATCATATAATGAACTTTTGTTTTGAAGGCTGGTTTCTCTACATGTGTCATGTGAACTGACCTTATAAGTGACTTCTAGCAGAGCATAGCAAGGTTTCAGAGAGTCCACGTCCACCGGAACCAGAAGCCGGGGCTCTGCAGCCAGAACAGCCAGGTGCCTCAGGGCCTGCAGGTGATAGCTGTGGAAACGACAGCAACATTAAGCCAACGCTCAATACAAAATACGAAACAAACTGTTATCCTCATAGCATAACTGCCTTAGTCAAAAAAGCCAAAATAAGACTATGAGGGTATCGAAATAAAAAACCCTGATATTATCAACACGAGGAACAACACAAACATTTTTCCAAACTTATTTTGTTTTGATAGACAGTATAAGTATTTTCATATTATATTATCTGTCCAAGAAGCCAATGAAACTGCCTTATTTTATCGTATTTCTTCTTAATGGGCATCACCTGTAGGTTCTGAGCCAGTGAATCAACTTCCAAAACAGTCGATACGTTTCCCCTGAAACTCAACTTGTGATGTGGAAAATCAAAGATCCCAATTTACTGGAAAGTCTGGAGACAAGTGTTTTGCCACACTCAGTCAAACTTATCCAGACCTGGCAAATGATGTATGAATCTATGCTTTTCCAGACTTTTCAAGACTCCATGAGAACCCTGTCAGCTTTGTGTTAATCTTCAGGTAAATCCAGGCTAGGCCCACCATTTAACAAGGTTGACTTTTTACATGCAGAGACTTCTTTGTATCCGACAGCGTATTTAAAAAGGTGCTGGTCTTACCGGTTGTCAGTGCTGTGAGCAGGAAAATGAGGGTACAAGGCACACAGTAGGGCAGCGATGGCTGAGTTGGAACTGCTGAGGGTGTATCTGTAATGAAAAACAACACGATGAACTTTAAAAACACATTCCTATCAATCTCATACACACTCAAACAAAAGCTCTGCATCAAAATGATAGTTTTGTGACGTAAACTTACAACAGCAAACATGTCAACAGTGAAGACAGAAATGTCTTGTTCACTCTAAACAATACACATATGGAAAGCAATACAGTATTTTGTCAATTTAAATCTCAAATTTTTAATTAAACAAGGTGTTGCAATTTAATCAACACAATCAAAGGCCACAACAGTCTCTCTTAAACATAATGGCCTACATAATGACAGAGTATGCGCTTTAACTAATTGGATCATTATCCTGAAGTCAAGCTGCACAAAGAAAAGCTGCTAAGCCTTTAAAAAGGTCACATATGAGTGTTTAGTAACAGTTATCTGAGGTAAAGAATGTCACTCTTCATTTAATGACTGTTTACATGTTTAATGTATCAAAGAACATTTCATTATTTTTCTCTCAAGCTTACAGTTAAACATGTAATTCAACAATGAACCTTCACAGCTATTTGAGGAACGACCTTATCAAAAACTGACACCAATTTGCATTTGCTGCTAAACTATCTGTAGGGATAAGGAATGCTGAGGAAGCACAAAACACTTCATGCATTTATATTCTAATAGAGCAAAAAATATGGATGTAAAGGGCACATCTCTGCAATATTGTAAGATTAGGAAGTTTAAAAAAGGAAAAGTTGGGGAGTCGCTGTGATTTTATTTACATTTCATGGTAAAGGCCTCCAGTTGAAAAGTGCAGTATTGTAATTTAAAACAGGACATTTTCAGAAGTACTGCTTGAAATCTGCAACATTATTCCTTTCAATCTTGCAACCAACAAATGTTTTGACATTTATGCTTTTTGCTGAAAAAACATGAACTTCCTATTAGAGCAACAAAAACAGACACACATGGAAATTGGCTAGTGCCCAAAACTGGACGACTTTCAGCTTGAAACTGAAAAATCGGAACATTTTCTGAACAGTGAACACACCACACCTTAGCGCCACCTAAGGTTGCAATTAAAAACTTCAGTGCGGATGCAGCTACTGTGAGAAGTAAGTATTAGAGAGGTGTTTAAAACTGAAGTCAGAGGAAGCACAAGAGCTGTAAGAAGCTATTTGAAATGAAACTATTGAGAAATGTCTGAAGTTCATTTAGGGCTGCAAGAGGGTGAGAGAGTGCAGGACATTTTAAAGCAAATAATAGAAAGGCCTTTTGAATGTTCAACCTTCATCTGTTATGGAACATGCTGGGTTGGAAAACATTGACAGACTTTTTTGAAATTTTAGAAATAAGATGGAGGTCAGCATTCTCTAGAGAATACATACAAAGACTAAGGTTTAAAGTAATTTAGGCTAACTAAACTTAAACCTAGCATAACAACTTCATACAGGTAAAAAAGTCAACTCTATATTCAAACCAGATATCGGAAATGGGTCATGAAATTCAGATTGGTGTATTTCTACAAAAACAATACAATTTCAATAGAATCTTTCAATTCTGCACACAACAATACAGTCCTGTGTAGTCTTACTCTACTCACCGTGGTGAAGAAATATTGGCAAACTAACTGATAATAAAAAGCATGTTTTAACCTCAACTTTAGGTTTACTTTTAGAAACTTAACAATATGGAGTGGCGATTGCATGTCTCGTGCGACTTTTGGATGAAAAAGGAACCAATTTTCACTTTAGTTTCTATTTAAAACTTAATAAATAGGAAGAGAAATTAACTGAGCAAACAGAAACTGAGTGGGAGGAGGTGGGAAAAAAGCACGGAAAATATACAAGATAAGCAATAAAAAACAGGGGAATTTACGAGGGGAAAACAATGAATGAATAGAAAAGTTCAATGCAAATAAGTGAGTGGCTGAATGGCAGATGAACAGAGAGAAACTGATGGGGTGATGATTGGACTCCAGTATGACCTTCCACCTCTACAAACCCACAATAAGCCACACCTCAGTGCATGACATTCAAACCTGCAGTTCTTGCGACTCCATGACCATTTACCCGATGAGTCTACAATGAAGTAGGACCAGAATTAATCAAAGGTCCATCAGATTATGACTCTGGTAGAGGAAACATTTGCAACATCTAATGGCAGAGTGTGAGCTGTTGTTTCTGCTGAAAACATGCAGGGCGAGGTCAGCAGTTTGAGGAACCTGGACTATGTCATAGTTTATGTGTACACGTTTTTCAATAAGCTCAAAATAATACTCGCAGGCAGGCCTCTGTGTATTACTGCACCAATCACACTATAATGAGTGAATGTGGGCTACCTGATCATCTAGTGTTGATTTAACCAGTAGTTTTAGACAATGTCTGTTTTTCAAACCCCTTCCATAGAAAGACTTGTTTTATTTTCTTTGAAATGTATTTAATTATATTCCACACACCCCTTGTCACATGATGTATGACTTGCTGGGTGCCAGAAACAGGAAATGTAACCAATGTTACAACTAGTATGTAAGCCAACTAGGATGGTTAGGAATGTTACTTTTACCATTTTTCTCCAGTGTTGGTCTCATGAGAGCATCAATGAATATCACTATACTCCACTATATGAATAAAAACAATTATAGTTATATAATAATTATATGCTATTTAGCAGTACAATTGCACTACCTGAGGTAACTGGTGTACATGAGTAGCCAATTTGATGATGGATAAGTTTTCATTTTTGGAGCAGTATTTGTGTTTGCAAGGCTCTGAATGTATGGAGTGACAGACAGTTGAAGCTCCACGATATGTTGCCAAAAAAGACTCTCTCTCTACTCAGCACCGGACCCGCTGATGGCTGGAGTTACGGCAAGAAATAATAAAAAATAATGAATAGGAAATAAAAACGTAACAAAACACAAATGTTTGTATTAGTGTATATACAAGAATGTCTTATATATGTTTCTTTTATATAAAAAATGAGCCACTGGGATAATTATCTGAAACACAGCACAGGCAGAATTTATAATTTACGGCAGAGAGGAGAGAGGCTGCTGTTTGACCTGATGCGGACAGCTGCTTTCTGCCTGCTCCCTCCTGCAGACGAAGGTTCGCTGAAAGACAGTCAATAAATTTGAAAGCTGATCTGTCCCTTTTCTTTTCTTTCAGCCTTCAGGCATGGTTTATGATTTGTAAATAGTAAAATTATATTTGAGTTTGACCTGCTCCTGCCATTGTGGTCCTTAATATTATTGCAGCTGCTCTTCAGCTTTATTAACGTTTCCCTGTACTACCTGGGCAAAAACCTTCTCATTTCTCCTGGTCCCATGACCAGTCAGTAAACAGCAGTCTGTTCAAGTCACATGTAGTGCCTCCTGCAAGCCGAAGGAGACGCTGTGCTCTGCACCGGGTTAAAAACCCAGGCAACAGCATTGCTAAGCAACAGAGCATAGTTTGGGTAAGATTTCACTATAACGCTCAGTGCTACGGTGGCTTGTTAAGTCCAAAGAGACGGATGTTTTCTCCAGTTGGGTAGGATCGAGGCTGGTTAGTAATCACACCAGAAGTGAAGCGCAACAGAGTTCGTTTGGAAGCGAACTGAGACCACCTCACAAAGTGGGTCTCAGTTTAGTTGTTTGGTCCGCCCTTGAGATTGCTTGGGTGTATTTACACCTGCACAAAACGTCCGGACTAACGGGGAAACGAACTCTGGTCCGTTTAAAGTGGACCAAAACTGGCAGGGGAGAATCCACACTAGGAGGGTGAGAAACATCAGGCATGGCCCTGAACACCAACGAGTCTCCTCCACACAGCCTCCGACTGGCAATTTCATTCCTCTGGGACATGATCATAACCTGTGAGGCCATCTGACACCTGATCATGCTGGGGCCTTTAAAAGAGCGGCTGGAGGAAGCCAATGACAGGAAGTAAACCAAGTACCAAGTTTGCTGGAGATGTGCAGAGTTATAGGCAGAGGTAGAGGCTTTAAAGCATTCTACAAACTCACTGGAGCAGGATGCTGAGTACTTACTGGTCACTCCCTCTGCAGAGTTCTCAGCTGACTGGGCATTGGGGGGATGGCTACAAAAAGAGCCATAAAATTCAAAAGTGAAGCTACAGGGTGGCTTTGGCTGAACAGGGTTGATCCTTGGGTTGCTGCTGGGACACATGTCTGGGCCTGAACAACCCTGTCTGGGTCCACAGGGTGAGGGTGTATGATGCTGAGAGGCCTGAAACACCTGTTGTCTACAGATTGCATCACTAATGATGCGTCCCAGTGCATCCATGAGACGTTTCTTACCAAGTCTAACAAACCTTCTTTGCAGAACAGCTGTTTTTCTTACAGATAATGAGTTACACAGAAATGTAATATTATATGACTTCTGAAGTCAAGTGGTTGTACTGGGTTATTTATTTAGGTCCATCAGATTAAATGGGGACTGAACACAAAAGCATTTCACAATCTTCTGATGTTTATTTGTTAAAAATGTCAAAAACCACATTTTCTTTTCGTTCCATTTCACAAACATGCAATACTCTGTATTGGTATATTGTGGATGTGAAAATGTGTAAACAGAAAGAGAAGACAAAACAAGACATGATTAGTGTCAGCATGATTTTGTTTTATACAAAACAGAAAGTGGCACTAGCTTTAACTAATGAAGGAGGGGTTTGGGACTGAAAGTGAGTTCAAAATAAAAGCATATGGGAGGTGAGAATAGTTGATTTAACAGATACTTGTTGACACAAACCATTTCAATCAATATCAATGGCTTTTACAAATAAAAAATAATTTCTGTATTGTTGTATTTTTTACAATATTAAATTGCAACTAACTTCAGCTGTCCATAATTCAAAATATTGTTAGAAGTCTTTTCTGAGCCACACTTGAGAGTTTTGAACCCAACATCATTTTTCATTATCATTGCACCTGCGTTCATCTCACCTGCCACCTCCCAGGAAGAGCAGGCCAAGAGCCATGTGATGAGCCATGTGAAAGCCGTAGTTCATCTCCCCGCCGGTTCTCTTGTGAAAGAAGCGACAGAGCTGCAGCACCTTCAGGTTCCCCGTGCCAGCCATTACCATAGACATCGCCAGCAGAATCATTGACAGGCAGGTTTGTAGGTTATAATAACCCATCTGCTGAGGGGGACCAGCATGCAAGTGGAAGCAAAACAGAGAAAAAGAAACATATGTGTACTTTTCATGACTGTGGGAAGCTAGAAACCAGTAGAGATGATTCAAAGGAAAACATAAATAAACACGCACAGCACCAACAGCCGCTGTACCCGCAAAGGACATCATCTTCATGAAGGTCCTGGCAAACTCATAGAGGCAGTCGAAGGCATCTGAATTGGCAGAGCCAGCAAAGCGTAAACCTAAGGCCATGCACGCCCCTGCTGTGATGTAGTCTTGGGCTTGACTGAGACAAACAAAACACATTTAAGAATTACTCATCTTAAAAACATTTAATATGATATAAAAAACAAAAACAACATGAGTCCCCGTGACCCACTATGGAATAAGCGGTATAGAAGAGGATCAATAAATAAAAAATCATTTATATAAATAGAAAAATAAGCAACAACCAAAAGTGCATGTTAAAGAACATTTAAGCACTAGTCAGTCTGCTCTAAATGCTGAAATAAAGTAACTTAAAGACTTACGCCATCGTGTCCATATTAATGTCTTCAGAGGGGTCGAAATTCCCCCTCATGATCTAAAACAAACCAAACAAATTCCAATGATTTCGTTTTATTGATACTCCAATAAAACATAAGCATTTGATACTAGCCTGTTTTAAACATTTATAATGGATCAGAACTCATGAACATGCTTTGCATTAAGATCATCCCTAATTTCTCTGTTTAGAGTTTAGTGATTGGATGTGACTAAAAAAAATAAATGATTTGGAGATTTTGTTATTTTTTGTAATCAATCACATTTCTAATCAACTAGCAATTTGTAATACAATAAACAGTTTGTCAGTTGACATAAACTTTGGTTGAAGACTGAATCAATAAATATAGAGAAGATTTTTTTTGTGATGATTTATCTTAATTTAGTGGAACCTGGAGTGTTGGGGTTCATCCACCATGCAGATTCAGATGCAGTTAAATTTAAAATGGCAGGTAAACCAGCAGCTTTACACTCCACAATCTTCTAAATCATGCAACTATGCTAGAAAAACATTTATTTATTTTACAGAGCTGAGTTTCTGTCATTTAGCTCTATGTTCTGAAGCTTTCAACCTGCCTCTGTGTCCCTCTGCAGAACACTGGACAGTGATGCTACTGCTCTGTCCTCCCATTCCTGACAATACTACATTGTGGCTATATTTTGGTCTTCATATCAAAAGACAAAACAAATCCTTAAAGTTGTTAAATCTTTTTTTTTCCTTCCCCGATCTCTATTAGATGGCCCTGAGAAAAAAAGAACACATGCAAGCCATTTCACTTCATATGCTACATTTTTAACTTCATAGTCACATTTTAGGGGAAATTTGATTGTACATCCTCTACATGCAATATGCCATGTCCATCTAGTTTGAATGCTTCATAATTGCCCAAAAGGCAATAATGTAAACGGAAAAACTTTCTGGATCGAAAGCATGTTGGGACAGCAACACTGACACACGTTTAGCAGCTTTCTTTTATTCTCACCTCATCAGGATGTCTGATTCCACCACACACATTCTCTGGCTTTAGACTTTTAAATGTTGGGGTTCATCCTTAATATTTGCAGTCAGATGTTTTTGTAATCTTTCTTAGGTAATCTGTTATCAATTGCTCTCCGGGCTTTCTGAAGTTCTCAAATGTTTTTCCTTTTGATTTTGTTCAATAACTTTACTGTCCACTCATTTTGAGTCCAGGATCTGACTGTTTTCAGAGGATGTTTTTAGTTAGTTAGGAAACTTAGGACTAAACTATGAATTATTTAGACACGGACGGTTTCTAGACACTGGGAATGAACCAGTTTTCCATCTACAGACAGAAAATACATCAGAGAAGAAATGTTAAACTGGATCACTGGAGGACTCTGTTCTCAATTCTTTAAATCGATGAAAACTTCAATGTGAGACTCGAGATTTTATGCCTTAGCTCACAACAGAAATATCATCTTCAAGTAATAACACGAAGGTGTCTCCACACTCCGCTTTGTACAGTTAATTGTCTTACAGTATATGCTGCGCTTTTATGTTTTCTATTCCCTACATTTTAAATAGTCAAACATACACATCTATCAGAAGCTAACTAATATGATTTTAATACAGCTCTATAACATTACAACAGTAATGCTGCAGCCGGTGCATCTTCTCACCTGGGGTATGTTACTCTTAACCCACTCTGTGTTAGGCAGGATTTCGTCCCACATGATAATGCACCGTGCAAGAGTCTGTTAGAGAGGCAAGGGGAAGAGAAGCAAGGATATCAGATTTGGAAGAGGTGGGAAAAATAATATCTCACTCATGAGCGGAGAAACACATGGCTGGCGTCACACTAACCCTCAGCAGCAGAAACTCTGGCTTAATGAAGTCCAGCAGAAACCAAGTGTCTGGAGGTTTCAGCCAATCAGCAATCGACCTAATGAACAGAGCCGGGATGAGAAATGGAGTGTTAATATCCTCCCTCAACACCCTCTCCACCAACAGGCAGACAGTTGGGCAAGCTTTGAAGAAATTAGGAACCCCTTGACCAAATATACAGATGGGAGGTGGAGGAGTCTTCTTGTGTCGTCAGGTTATGATGCTCTCAGGTTCACATGGATAAAAGGTAGCAAAAGTTATACAGATTTAAGTAATCTAAAGATTTAAAGCAGTCCTATATTATTGGCACAAATTTAACAATTTGGTATGTATAAAGCTAGACATGCAAAGATACCCAATTAGATAAGAATTTCAAGTATGTTGCTGTGCAGCGCATCCTTTGCTCTTAGCTACACCCCAAATCCCCTCACTTCTTTCTCATCCAGATGCATTCAAAACATGGAGACATCCTTCAGTAAATGATGCTGACACTGATATCAAAGTCACACAGTAGAGAACAACAAAGACAAGGAGGCACCACATAAAAGTAAGAAGATCTTCAGGAGTCCTGCAACAGTTCTTTAAAAACAGGGCAGTAGTGTGGAGACACAGAAACAGGACTCTATCTACAGAGCAGACCACAAACTTTGATGTACTTGATCATTTAGGTGAGAGATCAACACAAAGTAATACATAATGGTGAAATAAAAGAAAAAACGAATTACAAATAGTGTGCCATGCATTTCTGTTCACCCCCCTTTAATCTGATACCCTTAAATCCAATCCACTGCAGTCATCTGCCATTAAAGGCGGCATAATCAGTGAAGAGAGTCCACCTGTTTGAAATCTGATCTCAGTATGAACCCAGCTGTTCTTTAAAGGTCTCTTTAATAGGCCTTTAACAAGGAACAAACAGCTTAATAAAGACCAAGAAACAAACCTGCATTACTTGCTTTTATTTTACAATCATATGCTCCTTTGTCACATCACGTAAAATCCCAATAAAATACCCTTAAGTTCGTGGTTGTAAAATGATGAAAGGGGAAAAAGTTTATGGGGGAATAAATGCTCCAGCACAAAGTGCTGTGTTATGAATAAAAAAAGGCAGGTGTAAATTCATTATGTGCTTCTATTTTCTTACCTGTTATTGGTCTTAAGGTAGATCATGGCGAGGGCCAATGTGGCCCCTGGACATGTCACGTCTACATTTATTGTGTCACCCTCCTGAGACGACAGTTATTCAAATTAATAAGCAAATGAAATTAGTCTTCATCATAACTTTTTGTTTTGTGATAAAACCTAATTTTTAAAATCACTGGACTATGATATTGTTTTTTTTTCTAGTAATTATGTAACTTGTTTCATTTCTGTGTTTCTGTGTACCTTGATCTGGTAGCTGGGAGACTTGTGTCTCTCCCTGTTAGCCCCGGCCTGAGCTCTCCGATGGCCGCCCACCATGTACTGGTACAGCTGTTCAGGCACGTTAAGGTCTGTCATCCCAATCAGGTTGCTGCCATGCTAGAAAAAAAAACACACACACACACACACATGGGTTGGTAATGAAGAGAGAAGTAATGAAATTATTAGGTGAATCAGCTCATAACAACAAAAACAATTAATTAATTAAAAAGGAAAGGAAGGCAGTTGAAACCTTTAATAGTTAATTTTTTTTAAGAAAATAGCAAAAATAACAAGCAGTAAAAACAAAAAAGAACAATTTAATAGTAAAGAAAAGTGGATGGGGCTGAAGATGGTGAGTTTTCTCTTAAAGAAAGCAGCAGCTATCCAAGAACGTGTTAACAACTAATAAGTGAAACATTTGAGGAAATAAACTGTTTCCCCTAAAAATAATACATTATAAATAAATACAGAAGGACAAATCTATAGAAATACAAATATTACACCCACAATGCATAAACCTACTGTAATAAGAAGATAAGACCTTCTTTGTTAGTACTTGTCACTAAAAATTTCTTTAAAAACAAAATAATTAACAGTGATATGAAAAAACCAAGAAGGAAACCTCCACAAACAAATTTGTTTCTGCAACTATTTGTTTTACAAACTGCGTGTTTCTATTCAGGTGCCTCACCCCAAGACAAACCATGCCAAGTGCGAGTCCAGCAGCGAGTGAATAGGATTCCCTGTCAGTACAGTACTCCATCTCTGGCCCGGGAGGTCGGCCTGTCAAAACACAAAAAACTGTTTCACTGACATATAACCAAAAATCTACAATATCATGACAACAGGGAACAGTACACAACACAGATCAGTTAAAATATCTAAACAAAAAAATGGTTGGATGAATGAATGAATGAAAAATTGTAGATAATTCTATAAGACTTGTTATATGAGTATATAGAATAAAAATGTAGGACTTTATGAGGTGGCACCTTACTGAGAACCTTCTCAAGCCTAACTTCACTAGAAAACCGTTTTCTCGAACCAGAACATCACAAAGAGATAGGTTTCATTATGAGATTCATACAGCAAAACAGATATGCTGAAGGTTCTTCACCTAGAAAGAAAAAAACATGTGAGCTTAGAATGACGAATCAGGCACCTTGTATAGAACATGTCCTCGCATCTCAAATTAAAAGAAACAGTCTTATTTACCACAGAAATAATTGTGTCCAGTTTGTTATTCACACATTCCTCCCACTCATCTTGCAGTTTTTTGATGATGTATGAGGTTAACACAGGTTTGAGATTCGAGGCTGGGATTTTACACGTGGTGTGTTTAGCATTAAGGGTTCTAATAGCAGCACTTTCTGCTCTCTCATTTCCAAAAAGGTCAATATGTCAAAGATTACAACAGAAGACAATACTTAAACTTTGACTCTCTGAAAGCTCTAGTTTTTCTAGAGTGGTTAAAAGAAAAAAAAAAAAATCATAGGATTATCAGTCTTTACAAACCAACTTGAATTTTGTGAACATTCAAAACCATAAGTTCTGCTAAACAATGCTCCGATAGAAGAGAGAGAAATAAAACATTGACAATGCTGATTAGTGCTTGTAATTTTAATTAGGTGATCCAGAACATTTTGTAAACATTAGGCTTGAATAAAGTTTTATCTCTGTTTATTAAAGAGCTCCCCCCATCTGTTTGTTAACTGCTACCGTTTCCTGCTGGGCGGCACAAAATTGTGACGGAAAGTGACGTCAAAGTCACGACTAATGCGCCTTGGTCGTTCATACTAGAGTCACATTCCAAAAGATCAGACACGAGTCGGATTCAGGACCACATATGAATGTGGCTCAAAAGTGACTTGAAAATGTCAGATACTGGCCCCATCTGAGCAATTACACTTGTCCTAAAAAAATTTGATTTGCAATGTGAACAGGGCCTTAGACTCTTGTAACCCACTTTTCACATGTCTTAATAAAAAATAAAAATAAAACTGTTGATCGCCTTCAGTTATTCCAAATCTCTTCAGGAAGACTCTTAAAGAGAAGGGCTAACATCACTCCTGTTTTAATTTCTTTGAACCGCTCACATGTTCATTTTAGAATCCGTACTTTAACTTTCAGGGCTCTGCATGGTCAAGTTTCTTCCTATATACTCCAACTAAAGCCCTCAAGTCCTCAAACCAAGGACCAGGTATAAAACTCGAGAGGATCGCTCTTTCCAGACTTTGGCACCTCGACTGGAGAAGTAGCTTCTTTGTTTTGTTTTTTTTACATCGTTTTCAGAGTCTGGACTCATTCAAAAAGCAGCTGAAGACATTTTTATTCAAACACGACGTTCCTTTAAGATCTATTTGAATATTATTGCAAATGTTTTAAACAATTTGTATCATTTAGTTTACTCTTTGTCTTTTGTATCATGTTTTAATGTGTTTATTGTTTTTGTCAAGCACTTTACTTATTCCATAACGTACAGAAACGTTCCCTGCAGTCTGAGTGTTGGCTACTCTGCAATAACTTCAGCCATTTTAACATTTAATTTTTAACTACATATACTTACAATATATTTGATGTAATTCTGTCTGCTTATAATTCCTTTAAGAATTTTTCCAACTATAAGGCATAAAACACAAAAATAAATTGTGCCTCGCAAAAAAAAATGGATTTTCTAATTGCATTTTACAGAAAATTTTAAAAAGACCTCACCTCAGTTTCCTCATTGTTTCAAGATTGTATATCCCATAGGTTAGGCATATTTTTCCTCCAAAAAAAAAAGTATAAATTTTTGATAATTATAAGTTTTAAATCTTTACAGAGTTGATAAAGGTTTAAAACAGTAATTTTGTTATCTATTTCTCGTTTAAAGAAAACAACACAGACCTATCTCAGACAGCAAGACCTCAGCGTTGTGTCTGTGTCCGGTTCCCTGGTACACCAGCCCAACACCAATGACAGCAGCAACCTGCAGGACAGACAAATGACTTTTGTACGGTTTTTGCGCAAGTTTGTAAAAGCAAATTTTGTGGTCTTTTTAGATCTTAATGAACCCAGAAGGAATATTTATATCTACCTTGCACTCAGTCTCACCTGAACATTGTGTGGCACGTCCAGCTCAGTGGAGGTGGGTGGGAGAAGGGCAGGAATGTGGATACTGAGCAATCGGGTGATTGACATGTCCATGGTGCCCAGTTTAGCAGAAGAAACGCCCAGTAGGAGTCCAATGCTGGTCATCTCATGGCCCTGCCAGAGACGAGGAAACGCAGAGGATGCCAGGATTTTTTTTGTCAGTGGGGTACTTAACTGTTCTCAATAACAAAACAATAAGCCCATTTCCTTTACATTCTCACATGTCGTATACAAAAGTATAACAAAGAAAAGATTGTTGCATTAATGACCAATTTTTTCCCGGCCCTTTAAAGGCAGATACACTGCCTGGCCAAAAAAACAGTCGCCACCTGGATTTAACTAAGCAAATAGGTACGAGCCTTCCATTGGATAATTACTGCATGGGCGATTATGTTTCAGCTAGAAACAAGTTATTTAACCCCAACTGCTGCAATGAGTTGCTTCTTATTTCCTGAACAAACATGTCGAAAGACACATCCCGTGGTCGTGGAAAAGATGTCAGTCTGTTTCAGAAGGGTCAAATCATTGGCATGCATCAAGCAAAGAAAACTTCTAAGGAGATTGCAGAAACTACCAACATTGGGTTAAGAACTGTCCAACGCATTATTAAAAACTGGAAGGATAGTGGGGACTCATCGTCTTCGAGGAAGAAATGTGGCCAGAAAAAAATCCTGAATGATCGTGATCGGCAATCACTTAAAACGTTTGGTGAAATCAAAAAAAAAAAAAAAAAAACAACTAGAACTTCGGGCGATGTTTAATAGTGAAAGTAAGTGAACAACTGTGTAGCCTTAAGAAAACCACTAATTAGTGAGGCTAGCTGGAAAAAAGGCTTCAATTTGCTAGGGAGCATAAAGATTGGACTCTGGAGCAATGGAAGAAGGTCATATGGTCTGATGAGTCCAGATTTACCCTGTTCCAGAGTGATGGGGGCATCAGGGAAAGAAGAGAGGCAGGTGAAGTGATGCACCCATCATGCCTTGTGCCTACTGTACAAGCCTGTGGGGGCAGTGCTATGATCTGGGGTTGCTGCAGTTGGTCAGGTCTGGGTTCAGCAACAGTACAGGTCCTTCTCAAAATATTAGCATATTGTGATAAAGTTCATTATTTTCCATAATGTCATGATGAAAATGTAACATTCATATATTTTAGATTCATTGCACACTAACTGAAATATTTCAGGTCTTTTATTGTCTTAATACGGATGATTTTGGCATACAGCTCATGAAAACCCAAAATTCCTATCTCACAAAATTAGCATATTTCATCCGACCAAAAAAAGAAAAGTGTTTTTAATACAAAAAACGTCAACCTTCAAATAATCATGTACAGTTATGCACTCAATACTTGGTCGGGAATCCTTTTGCGGAAATGACTGCTTCAATGCGGCGTGGCATGGAGGCAATCAGCCTGTGGCACTGCTGAGGTCTTATGGAGGCCCAGGATGCTTCGATAGCGGCCTTTAGCTCATCCAGAGTGTTGGGTCTTGAGTCTCTCAACGTTCTCTTCACAATATCCCACAGATTCTCTATGGGGTTCAGGTCAGGAGAGTTGGCAGGCCAATTGAGCACAGTGATACCATGGTCAGTAAACCATTTACCAGTGGTTTTGGCACTGTGAGCAGGTGCCAGGTCGTGCTGAAAAATGAAATCTTCATCTCCATAAAGCTTTTCAGCAGATGGAAGCATGAAGTGCTCCAAAATCTCCTGATAGCTAGCTGCATTGACCTTGTCCTTGATAAAACACAGTGGACCAACACCAGCAGCTGACACGGCACCCCAGACCATCACTGACTGTGGGTACTTGACACTGGACTTCTGGCATTTTGGCATTTCCTTCTCCCCAGTCTTCCTCCAGACTCTGGCACCTTGATTTCTGAATGACATGCAGAATTTGCTTTCATCCGAAAAAAGTACTTTGGACCACTGAGCAACAGTCCAGTGTTGCTTCTCTGTAGCCCAGGTCAGGCGCTTCTGCCGCTGTTTCTGGTTCAAAAGTGGCTTGACCTGGGGAATGCGGCACCTGTAGCCCATTTCCTGCACACGCCTGTGCACGGTGGCTCTGGATGTTTCTACTCCAGTCTCAGTCCACTGCTTCCGCAGGTCCCCCAAGGTCTGGAATCGGCCCTTCTCCACAATCTTCCCCAGGGTCCGGTCACCTCTTCTCGTTGTGCAGCGTTTTCTGCCACACTTTTTCCTTCCCACAGACTTCCCACTGAGGTGCCTTGATACAGCACTCTGGGAACAGCCTATTCGTTCAGAAATGTCTTTCTGTGTCTTACCCTCTTGCTTGAGGGTGTCAATAGTGGCCTTCTGGACAGCAGTCAGGTCGGCAGTCTTACCCGTGATTGGGGTTTTGAGTGATGAACCAGGCTGGGAGTTTTAAAGGCCTCAGGAATCTTTTGCAGGTGTTTAGAGTTAACTCGTTGATTCAGATGATTAGGTTCATAGCTCGTTTAGAGACCCTTTTAATGATATGCTAATTTTGTGAGATAGGAATTTTGGGTTTTCATGAGCTGTATGCCAAAATCATCCGTATTAAGACAATAAAAGACCTGAAATATTTCAGTTAGTGTGCAATGAATCTAAAATATATGAATGTTACATTTTCATCATGACATTATGGAAAATAATGAACTTTATCACAATATGCTAATATTTTGAGAAGGACCTGTATGTGTTCAAAGAATGAGGTCAGCTGACTACCTGAATATACTGAACGACCAGGTTATTCCATCAATGGATTTTTTCTTACCTGATGGTACGGGCATATTCCAAGATGACAATGCCAGGATTCATCGAGTTAGAATTGTGAAAGAGTAGTTCAGGGAGCATGAGACATCATTCTCACACATGGATCAGCCACCAGAGTCCAGATCTTAACCCCATTGAGAATCTTTGAGGTGTGCTGGAGAAGGCTTTGTGTAGCGGTCAGACTCTACCATCATCAATGTAAGATATTGGTGAAAAATTTATGTAACACTGGGTGGAAATAAATCTTCTGACATTGCCGAAGCTTAATGAAACAATGCCACAGCGAATGTGTGCTGTAATCAAAACTAAAGGCGGTCTTACGAATTATTAGAGTGCGTGACCTTTTTTGTTGGTGGTAACTTTTTTTTTGGCATGGCAGTGTATTTCTACAGTGGGAATGATTTACATTGGTACCAGCAAAACAGAAACTGGGGAGAAGGAAATATTAAAGGAATAGAAGAATGAAGGACAAGGATAGAATGGTGGCAGGACACAAGGAAAAAGGAAAGAATGAAGGAGGGGTGTAAGACACAAGGGAGGAAAAAAGGAAAAACACATGGGAGGAAAGAAAGTAAAGGAGGACAAACTGAAGAAAGGAAAGATGGAAGTACATAACGAAGGAAAGAAAGATGGGATGTAGGACACAAAGAAGGTAGAACACAACAATGAAAGGAAAAACAGAAGGAGAGGAAGGACAAGGAATGAAAGAATGATGAAAACAAGGAGGGAAGGAGGCTTGGGAGAAAGGGAAGAAAGGCAGAAAGTAGAAAAGACCATAGGACCTAAGGAAGAGAGGAAGGACACGAATTGAAGGAATGACACAAGGAGAGATGCAAGGAAAAGCACAAGGAAGAGAGGGAGTGGAGAAGGAAGATAATAGGAAAGAGAAAAGAAAGGAAGGACAGAAAGCAAGAAGGAGGGACATAAGTAAGGGAGAGATGGCAAAATATGGACACAAGGAAGAAAACAAGACAGAGAGAAATACATATTGACAAACTGGAGTAGGGAATAGTCTGGAAATACTTTGCATACATATCCAGACCTGGAAAACACTGAAATCAAACTCAACACCTTTCCAGACAACACAGGAATCCTATGGTTATTAACTTATTAACAGAATCCTGCTGAATGGTGCACAACATGTTGCTAAATATACATGAAGCTCAGTGGATTTGGCCCCAACAGTGAGTTTGGTCTAGAAGAAAATCAATCATCTTCCATGCTGGACGACACAGCCGTACAGATCACAATGACAGCATGCCACAAGTTTGCATTAAATGTTTATTTTGAGCATGGCAAATTTCTGTTCTGTGCCACAAATTAAACACATACATTAGTCAAAATGTTTAATGGTGATTTAAAGGAATTTTTGACTTATGGACTTCACTGCGGTTTTGGTTTTTTACTAATAGTGATAAGATGTCTCCTGGTCAATCATTTAAATGTATTTCTAAGGATAGATGTGCCTTACCTGAATTCTATGAAGGTGCGACGGTTTATGTGGACAGATAATTCATAGTTTCTGAATTACTTAAATTAATCTAAATAGGTTTTACAACTATTAAAGTTCTGGTGTGTAAAATCTACAGCGATTTATGAGGGTGCTTTGCTGACTTCATGTCTGTAAAATGCAGTTGGAGCCTGGGGGATTAACAATCAACTTGATTGAGCACAAAACTCGAAATTCTCTTTAAAACCACAGCCAAGCGCAATTTTAACAAACTGTTGGTTTGCATATCAGTGTATTTTGTCTCCTACAGCGAAAGCTGAAACCAAAAGAAAACCACCACCTACGAGCACGCTTTGCTGTCAACCATGTTCACAACTTTCATTCACACTGCTGGATGTTAAGCTGAGTTGAGTTGTCAATTTCCATCTTTGTGAATAAATAAAAGGATATTGTGAACCTCCTCGTTGGTCTAATATGATTTACAGTTTGGTTTACTACAAAATGTGAATCCTTTATTGCTGTTAATCGATACTGAAAGGTATTTAACTACTGCATGAAGATGCATTTAGACCATCAATATCATATGGATGCAAAGTCAGCAATATACCCTTGATGGAACAAAAAGATTGGTTTTAATTTAAATATGACCTGAAAGCCAAAGAGCACCTTGCAGCTTGCAATGAGAACTGACTGAAAAGTTGCATGTGCATTTTTTAGTATAGTCAAATCTTTGAAAGGACCTTCTTTCATTGCATATTTACATAAATGAGTCACAGGGGCGGCACATTAACAATTACTAACTATAACCTAATTTCATGTTCTGAATCAACATGAAATGAATCCTAACTGCTGAATGGATACCTGGCTTCATTGCTGCAGTGGCTCCTATTTGTCTACGTGCAGACTTTTTTAATTAAGCAAAAATAAGATTTAGTTTGCAGCATCCTGTTTTTCTCCCCTGAAAGTGGGAAAGGCTCGTCTTATTTCTAATTTCTCAGAAGCCAGAGTTTCACTTTGACTGGCTGCCGGGCTTTGATGCAAGTTTACAGTTCTCAAACATGCTCCTCTAAAGACAGATGCATATGTTGTTACGTGAGTGCAACTAAATTAAAGCATAGGGGAGCATCATCTTTGTGACTGCCATTTGCTGAGTACTGTAAGTTATTATTGGAACAGTAATTTAAAGCAACCACTAGAATAGATTGAGATTTAAGGCAGAGGATATTCATCAGTATCAACATAAATCTTTCAATCTGTGCATGTTTTTAGGATTTAGGGCTTTAGCAACAAAACAGAAAATGTTAAAACGATTTTTGTGCAAACCTTGGTGAGGTAGTCATGTATGTTGAGCGTGGCCAACTTGGTGAGGTGTCCGTTGAGGCCGAGGGCCATTAGAAAGCCTGCATACTCATTAGCCAGCTCAGGGCTCTTTGGCTTGTTGTATGCAATCCAAGCCGAGTCCACCTTAAGAGGAGGAAAAAAACATGATCTGTTTTATTTGTAAAAGAAAGCTTTGGTTTATTGATAAGTAGTAAGAACATGAACATTTTAAAGAGGAAGACCAAATCTAAACCCCATTTCTTAGAGATACCCACACACAAATACGGGCTGATAAATACATCACTTCTCAGTGATTCCTTGCAAGTAAACATATGTGACTTAAAATGCCTGTTTTTGTCATGTAAACAGTGACCAATCCAGCAGCAGACGTCTGCTGTCATTACGCTTATGCTTGTTTAGGAAGTACAAAAATATAATGTCAAATACAACAAAGCAGACCCCACAGTGGTATTTGTTCTTGTGACAAACTACCCCACTTTAAGTGTTATTTTTCTTGTTGAGAGGAATTGACCCTTTTATTAAACAAAACATGGGTGTGCATTAAACTTCACCTTGGGAGTTTTAGTTGTTTAGCTGAAGCCAGATTTAGGGTGACAACGTACCTGTTACTCTCAGCTTCAACATAGAAATCTAATGAAGGCTCCCTATGATCTCTGCAGTGTGAAAGCTTGCAAGTTGCTTTGAGCTATCAGCAACATGTCTGCTCATTGGTTAGGTATCAATAAAACAAACAAATCACCTGGCTTTAGTTTAGTCAGTTTTCCTTGTAGTCTGTTTATTATTCATACTAAAAGCTAACTTTCATAGTGAAGGGCCAAGTGAAAAGTGACAGGACGTTAGAGGCTACCTCACTGTCCATGCTTGGAAAAATAACCAATACCACACCAGACTTTTCTTTTACCTTATCTGTATAATCTGAAAGAAGCACGAGGAACATTAATTGAAAACGTAAGTGTGACTGAGCTAATGCTGTAGCTATAATTCAATTCAGTTTATTCATGCTGCTTTCAATTTGTCTCTGAAGTGGGAGGGCGGATCTTAACCAGAGTTCAGCTTGGCGTGAGTTTAATTGCAAATGTATTATTCAGTGTTTTTACAACACCAAAGCAAAAATCACGTTTTTGGGTAAGCCCAATTATAAGACCTTTCTGGGCAGAGACTCACAAAACCCTAACTACTTTATTCAACTATGAAGTACCTTTAAAATTTGTATTTTTATTTTTGGGGAACTGTGATTTCCTGTCCAGATATGTGGATACGTATTTATTGGCCATCTTGACTTCTGCCTGTAGAAAAGCATTTATGACACAGTGGCTGCTCTCCAGGACTCCCACATTCTCAGATTGGATAGATATTGTAAACGAGATATATATAATGGAAGCAATTACCTTTCCCATCCGTCCTAAGTATATTTATTAGCCTGTGTGTTATATGGGTTAGATATGTAAAGACCTAACGACCAGACTTTATAGAAGTCATAAATTAATAATCCCTCTTGCAGGTTTCTTCTTCTTTTCTTTGCCTCTGTCCTCTCCCTTAATGTCCCAAACAATATAGTTAACTTTCATATTTTGCAATGACGACGTTAATCTCTAACTAACTGTTCCAAGTTTGAATTTACTTTGTTTAAAAAAAAAAAAAAGAAAGTGAATGAATGGATTGCATTCATTCGCAATCCATTCGAAAAAATAAAGAATAAAAATCATACAAGCAATGAAAGCCAACATGTTTCTCCACTAAATGAACATATAAGAAAGCAGAAGAGCAAATACATAGTTTATACCTGCAACTTTCACTAGGGTTTTATATGCAGCCACATTGAATGACGGACCTGGGACAGCCTAGAAATCTCTGACTTACCAAGTCTGATTTTCAGCTTCAGGGGAATTCTTGTTGTATTTCTGATTGGAAAAATATTACTTCTGAGTACAAAGAGAGCACTCCATCACACAGCACCAACTCACAACAAATATTTTCTCAAGGCACTTTCCAAGATAAGCAGTTCCTACTCATAGGTTCATTTCAATCTAATCTCTTCATGTTCTGTTCAAAACTTTTTATAACCTCCAAGAATCCTTCAAATACATATCGTGCTTTAAGAGCTTTTAGTGGAGATGCACAAAAAAATTAGCTTGTTCTGCCTTGACCTTTGACCAGGCAGGGCTCCAAAATCTGATCCATTTCTAAACAGTGAACACACTATAACAGTGGTGCCCAAACCTTATCATGTGGGCCAAAAAGTCGAAAGTACTCGTGAGTCACAAATAAAAGTAAAAACGCAAAACGTTTGTCAATCTTTTTCACCTGCTATATTTTAATATTTTAGTTAAATTAATAAAGTACTAAGACTTTCTTAGAAAGGGAAGTATAAATCATTGTAGATCAAAAATTTTAAAAAGGCCTTTGCACATAAAATAATGGCATCCAGTTTGCAAATTAGTTTGGGATAAAAAAAAATAAAATAAAACAATGTTGTCTATTTTCAGTCTTAAAACAGAATCTGGGTAACTCCTTAACTTGGTGTATTTAGCAACGTTTATAAAATTTATTAAAAACAGATTTAGATGCACCAAAGTCTGCTCTGAAACTAAAGACAATGTAAAAAGAATGATTATAAATACTTTGTGTTGTACCTAACATTTTCCATTCTAAGAAAAGTTCAGCTTGTGGCTGAGACATTGGGCCTAGTTAAAAATCATCAAACACCTGTGAAAACCTAGACTCACCTGTGAAGCAGGGGTTATTTTAAGCCCTGCTGCAACTCCATTATGGAAACTGGGCCAATTGGTCATATTGGGAGGAACATCGATGTTCCCACTGTTGAGATCTACCATGGTATTTCTGGGAGGAGCACGGCCTGGAGAGGAGAAACAGAAAGCAGACAACATCGCAAAATAAAAATAAAAAACTTAATGAAATAGCAATACTCCTTAATCTTTTCAAGGAAGAACAAGTACTTATTATTGTCCGGACAATAATTAATCAACCCGTCCTATTATTTTGTTCCTATTTCTAAGCTTTCCTGTTGAGAAAATTCCAAATAAATAAATCGCATTTTTTGCATGGTGCAAACGCTAAAGTAAAAACATTCACGCACCAGTATCAGCATAATACCTGTAAGGTTGAGTTTTGGAACAGGCAAAGGTTCAGTCGGTACAGGATGATAGGAAAAGAGCGTGAAGAGGCCTCTGCCAACTGGAAGAGCCATCGTCCTCTGGCACAACTGCAAAAGTCTTAGATAGAACAAAGAGAAAAAGACCACAAGAAATTTAAAATGTAGAAAAACCACATAAAAAGACAATAACATGGATCAAAGTAAATTGAAATATTCTTAGAACTGTAAATGAGTTGAGAAACCAAAACGTGTTTACCAATTATATCAACACATTTATACGTTTTGCCTACTTGTTTTCTTTCTCCTCTATGTACTCGTGGTCTGAAACTTCTGGTAGCTGGACAACACTGACCCGGACCGGCCTAGAGCTCTGGAGTAGCCTTCTGACTTCCTGAACTCTTAAATCCTGACTCCAGATCAGTCCTGTAACCTAAGAAAGAGAAGAAAAAGATAAAGATTTTATCTTAAGAACCCAAAAGTTGAAGATAATCTTTAGAGAAATTAGAACAAGCATTTGCAAGTACATGTGTATGTAAGTTGGAAAAAAACTTCTCTAAGGGCCAAAATATTTCAGTCAAAAAACAAATTTAAATAAATAACCAAAATCTAGTTACCTCATGAATTATGTCCGACATCCCATCTTCCTCCTCATCCACCTCTGTGGATGAAGGAGGGACCAAGGAGAATCCTGATCCTACAGACTGAAAACACTCAAATATTAAAAACACATGTTCCTGCAAAGACAGATGAAAAGGTTAAACAAATTGTATAATCCAATGAATGTTAAAACACCACCACCAATATTAGTATATCTACACCAAATTATACCAATTGCTTTCAGGTATTGGGATAATTAGGAGGTTTTCCACTTCAGAGCCAGTTTGGTTGTATTTAGATTTTTCTTCCCCTTTAGCATCATTAACTAGTAGTATGCTAATAGGTGACAAATTGTGGTCTCCAATCTTTCTTCCAAACACATTAAAACCCACACAATGTCCTGGTTAGCATGATTGTGGTAGTTATAAAGTCTTCAAAAGGTACATTCAACGAAAGAATTTTGTGGTCATCTATAGTATTTTAAGCAAATGAAATTATGAAAGCAAAACTTGATTCTACTATGGATGGCTGCATAAAACAAAGTCTTCATCTTGATTTAACTCTTACAAAAAAAACTCTACTCACAGCTTTGCTTTTTGCCAGGGTCATTTTGTGAGCTTGTTTGGTCAGGTCTTGTCGACCAATCAGCAGACAGACTTCCTCTGGCCAATCGGAGGACGGCTGCTCGCGACATTTATAAATTGCTTCTCTGATGGGCAAAGCCACTCCAAAGGGAACCGACTCCAAGTCCTTCAAGGTGAAGCCTACAATGGTGGAAAGGCAGGGATGGATGATTTGGTTATTTAGAGATTAAAAGCAATCATAAAGACAGATTATGCTTTTTAAAACATGGAACAACTGCTGTTTATTTGTAAACAAAAGCTGTTAAAATAGTGTTAAACCCTTTCCACAAAATGGAAGTTTTAGTTAACAGTCCATACCCACAAACAGAGAAACTCACACCCCACTTTTAACACTGAGAATGAGTCCTTCAAATCAAGTCAAAAACCTGGCCATTATATTTAATGTAAGTTTAAATTTCACAAATTGCATTAACCCAACCCTAACAGGTCACATGTTTTCTCCTCAGTAACCACTTTAGAGGGAAATTAATTAGATCTGGTTAATAATTTAATAATGATTCCCTCACTTTTAAACCACATATTGAAAACCTTGTGAAAAAGATGAAACAGAAACTTAATTCAATTTAAAAATACTTTATTAATCCCAAAGGGAAATTGAATGTTGTTGAAAATCATTATGAAAGTTTCTTCAAAGAGCCGTTGTAGATGCTGATGGCTGTGTGCAGGAAGGATCTCCTGTAGCGCTCCGTCTTGCAGCAGATCTGAAGAAGCCTCTGACTGAAGACACTTTGTTGTTGTAGGACAGTCTCATGAAGAGGATGCTCAGGGTTCTCCATAATGTTCTTCATTTTATGAAGAATCCTTATTTGCACAATGATCTCCAGAGTTCCAGAGGAGTCCCCAGAACAGAGCCAGGCTTCTTTATCAGCTTGTTGAGCTTTTGTAAGTCCCTGGCTCTGATGCTGCTTCCCCAGCAGATGATGGCAGGTAACGTAAGGTAACATACGTAACCCTGGTTCTCTAACAGCATGAGTGAGGTATCACACTATAGGTACGCTCCCCTGGAAAGCCCTCAGAAACATTTATTCCTTTATACCCGCCACAACTGGTTGGCAGCTGTGACGCTGATGCCTAGGGGAGGGACGTCCTCTGAGCATATATAAGTGAGACACTGCACCACAGTTATCTACCAGAATAATATCTTCCTCGCTGCCAGCAAGAAGGGTGAACTGGTGAGACATTTCACTTATGCTCTCAGAGAACAAGGGTAAGGTATGTAACCTTAAGTTCTCTTCCAAGCATTCGCTTGGTATTTCACTAAGTGGATATGCATACTCTTGTATTGCCTCACAAGCCGTTTCTGAAGCCTACTGTAGGTGACTAAAGAGAAGAGGCTCTGTTGGAAGCAGATGAGCTCAACCCTGCATGTGTGGGTGCAGTGACATTTAAACTGTGGGGGATGAAAAGAAGGTAGTTCAATAAGAGAACTCGACGGCGTTGGCTCCTTGGGAGCCAATGCCAGGTTTGGCTGTAATGAGACCTTTAAGTCTCAAGCAGCAAACCGGGTACACTATGGGTGAACTGAAAGTGCATGGATATCACTAACCTGTCTGGCAGAGGCTAAGGCAAACAGGAAGGCTGTCTTAAAAGACAGAAACTAAAGATCTACTTGATCCAAAGGTTCAATCGGTGCCTATGATAGCGTATCCAAAACAGTTAGGAGATCTCATGGAGCACAGGTGAATGGCTGGGTCTGAGATCACAACTCCTCAAATACCCTCCATTTGCATAGGTAGGGCACCTTGTTGAAGGACCCCTAGAGCTTTATATAGTCAGAATAACATTCGAGGGCAGGTCCACTGCATCTAAGGTTGGCCCTCAAAGGGACAGGTCCAAAGAGCAAAATGTTGTGAGTTGGGGTGAAAAATCTGCTCGTGTACCTGCAAAAGCAGATCCCTGCATAGAACCTGAACAGTCTCGGCCAGCCAGTGTTTGATTGGCCAGTAAGGAGCCACTTGGATTAATGACAGTACCTTGTCCCTTACCCTGGCCAAAGTTGGGGGAATTGGTGCTATTGGTAGAAAGGGATATAGGAGGACTTGAGGCCATTCGTGTGCCAGTGCATCCACCCCCAGTGAAGGATCCAGGGGCCTCATGTACGAAGCGT
Organism: Girardinichthys multiradiatus; assembly: GCF_021462225.1. Taxonomy (NCBI): domain Eukaryota; kingdom Metazoa; phylum Chordata; class Actinopteri; order Cyprinodontiformes; family Goodeidae; genus Girardinichthys; species Girardinichthys multiradiatus. Next base: position 14,552,692 of record NC_061814.1, read on the forward strand.
ACTTATGCACAAAAGCCTTGGGGCGCAATGTTTTACGCACAACTTGGCACGTACAAAAATAAACGTTGCGTAAAACTGTGAATTAATCCACGCAAACGTTTCACCTGCCGTGAAAATGTGCGGAAGCCACGCAAACGTTTTCAGTCGACAATAATAAACTACAGAAAACCAAAACTCACCTAAATCCACTGAAATATGTCTCCATTCAGCTGTATTTATTTCATGGAGCATCAAACCTGATGTTTTTTCATCAGTTTGAGCTTTTATGGTTTTAACCCGAGCCATCAAACTGAATCCCATTTAGTTTCATACAATAACGAAACACACCTCAGAAAATGATGGAAACAACCTCAGTCGGATGTAAACTGTAAAACTTCCTCTGTTTTTGTCACCTGTAGATGGAAATGCACATCGACCTGTGCTCTGAGGAGCATAAAATGCATCTGAATCATCTAAGGGACACTTCCGTTCTCACTGAAAAAGAAAACGGTGGTGGATCAGCAGATTAATTCCTGACAAGTTAGGTTTGATGATTCCTACGGTGGATAAGTTGTAGACACTCACACGTGTCCATAAATAGCTGCATAAAGTTGTGCGTAACTGTGGAATGATGGCAGCTTTGACACAGCTGGAGGATGGAAGACGTTGGAGGGAGTGTTTTATTCAGAGATCGTACTGACCTTCAGGCACATGATGATGATGATGCATCAGCCGGTTTAGATTGCCCAGGGAATGGAGCTGGCCTCAGTGTTACAGAGAAAAACCAGGAGGAACTGTGCGTCGCTGGTTCCAGTTCTCACTATACTACGGTCCTTTTAACTGGAGCTTTTCAGAGGCAGCTGACTGACAGGTCCGTTATTTAAGAGCCATCCCTGAGCCGGGCCATGCCAGCCATTTGGGTCAGTCTCATCCCTATGTTGCTCATTTATAAAAATTTCCTCTAAACTGTGGCTCTCATTTGCAACTAGGAGTCGATTTCTGAATGTAATCAGAGCTATGGACGGCACTCGTACTGCTATAAAGGCTCCATCTGTAAGTGGATATGAATTTATGGATAGAAAGAATTTTCATTCAATATATGTGCATCTTATTTATGATACGCTAATGTGTTTCACTAATGCAATACCACGTTGGCCTCCTCAGCTCATGATTCCTTTATACTATAATAATCATAGGTGTTGGCAACAAACCTCAAGAAGACTCCGTGCGCGATGGCGGCTTCTAAGTGATTTTCTATTTTTTATGTGGCGTCCTGAATGTTGTTAAAGATTTAAAGTTCTTCACATAGTGTGTGTGGTGACAGTCTTCCTAATAGAAATATGGGAGGAATATTCACATCATTATAATGATCAGCATTGAGCTGTAATTGAGCTTAGTGCAGCAGCTAGACAGCGCCGTCTGGATGTGATGCACACATTGTAGAACTAAAGGGGTTCAAGCCGACAACCTTTTTATTTCAAGTCAGGTTTGAGCCACTGATGTCATTCAAAAAGTTGTTGGTTTGCTGTAATTCACTACAAACATCCCTCATGGTGTGTAGACGCAGTCTCTCTTAGCGTTTTTCGACAGGAACGGTTCTTTGACTGTCACAGCACCGTTGCCATGGTTATTTGGAAAAGTGATGGGTGACATCCGGCTATTTATACTACTTTCCATATGTATCTAAGGGCGGAGACCAGGCGGTCCAGGTGCCATATGCAGCTACGTCAAATCCACCACAAACTGGGATGCATGTATGTGTGCGGTGACATGTCTGCGCACAGATTCGTACATCTGAATTTTTTTGTTTTGTACATGAAGCCCCTGGTCTGTCAGAGAAAAGAACAGAGGACAAAGTGTGTTCTCCTCTGAAGCATACAAGTCCCCTAAGGGTTGCTCGAAATGGTCCCAAATCTGTTGTACCACTTCCTGGTGTAACCTCCATTCTCCATTTTGTAGCCCCATGGAGAGTAAATCTGCTCCCCTATTCCAGGCCCCTGGCACATAGGTTTCTCTCAGGGAGTGGAGGTGCACACTGCTCTACATAATCAGTCTGTGTACCATGTTGTTCAACCGAGGAGACCTCAGTCCCCCTTGTTTGTTGGCATATGCAGTGACCAGTGTTATCTGTCCTGATCAAAACATGGTGGTTCCTTATGGAAGATCCTACAATAATAGTCGTTGGTCTTTTTCCAGTATTTTGGACCCTCTGGCCTTTTACCTCCTGCCCCAGCTGTAGTATTGCTTTTTAAAATGTATCTTGCTGCAGCCGAACAGGCAACACCTCTTTTGCGAGGAAATCCAACGACTTCTTCACATCTTTAATCTCCTTGGCTGGTAGCTGCTGCTTCGACCCCATGTCTTTAATGTCCACGTGTTGCCTGTCAACTGTTGGGTCACTTATGACCAAATTCTCAAAAATAAATATTAGTCTTCTTTAAGAAGAAAAAAATTACTTTTTGGTGTCACCTTTTTATTTGTGCTGGACAATGGGGATGTTTTGTATACGAGTGCCTCTGCTTAATGTCTCCATATGATGGACTCTGCTCACCATGCTTCATTGAGGTTCATTACAAATTGTAAGCCTTGGTCACATTAATGTAAGTCATACCAAAGGCTATTAGTAGTATCTTATCAATAAGGCAGTTCTTGCTCTTCTGCCTACTTATATTTGCAATCTGATAGCTGTGTAAATTGCAGGAAGTTACTGCTTTTTACACTCAGGATTCTGTGTTTCAGCAGTGAAACGGCGGCTTATTTCCATTCTGCTCTTTTTACATGGAACAAGCAGCAGAAGGACAGGAACAGGACTGATTTTACTGAGTGCTTTCACATCCAAATTAGGATTGAGTATTTGAGGCTTATTTCCTCTTATCTACTTGTTTTTGTAATCCACCTTTACTTTTTAATCATATTTTGCTTAGTTTCACTGTGATTATTTTCATCTTGTGTCTCAGTTGTGTAACTTTATCAGTGTTATGTTGACTATCTAGGCCAGGTCTATGTATGTAGTTCTGGAATCTCAATAGAATAGTTCCTGGTTAGATAAATTTCAGATTAAGTCAGTTTAAGTTAATCATTCCTTTATAATTTATGTTTATTTATTTTAGTAATTTTGCCTTTATAAATTCTTATATTTCTCCTTTTTCTCACTACACAATTGCCTCAATTCCTCACCCTCTGTAGTCCTTAGTTAATTTTCTAGTGTGCTTTTAAATCTGTTGGTCTGTTTTTAATCTTTGTAAAGCACCGTGTTACACTTGACTGTATGAAAAGTGCTCTACAAATAAGTTCGATTGACTATACATCCCAAAATCGTTCACTTATCTGAATAGCACGTATCGGATCTGGCTGTGAGAAACCCAGTTTGTAGACTTTAGCTTCATTGCAAGTGTCTAAACAATTATTATTGTTTGCCAGTGGTGTGTTCAATGGGAGGAAATAATATGCTGATCTTACCCTGCGAGGAAAGCCAATCCACCAGCAGCTCAGCTAGAATCTCACTGGAAAACCTGACCTTCACGCTGCTCTGTCTACAAAGAAATTATGTTTTGTGAGAGAAATTATGTAAAACCTATACATTAAGTATGATTTTGTTTCATTATTTAAATGAGTTCTTTAGCAGACAAAAGACATTCAAATTGTGTAAAAGCCCAAAACATTGAAATAACAAAGTCCTTTGTCACATTTTGGTGAGCTTATTTTACCTTCTAAAGTTTGGCTCATTAGCACAGGATTTGTGGCCTAGAATAAAAAAGAAAAGATAATTAAAAAGAGCAAACAGCACAGAAAAGCAAATAAAAGTTCACCTTTAGTAAATGTCCCCTTATTTATGAGACATTAAGTCAAGAATATAATGCCATCATATAGACCTGTCATGATAACAAATTTTGCTAGGTGATAAATTGTCCCAGAAATCATTGCGATAAACGATAATATTGTCGTTTGGAGACCATTTTTAACTAGTATAATAACAGCATAATAACACCTTCTTAAAAATCAATAGACTTTCATGTCTAAATAACATTTAACACCGGAAGACATTTTAAATATCCAAAATAAATAACCACAACAATAAATAAAATAGATTATGAAATCTCTGTAGACAAAAATTGCCCCTCAAAAAATTTTAATCATTAGGCTCAGACAGGGAAAACAGGCAAAACTGACCGTTTTACAAATCAAAAATTGGAAACCAACAACAAAAGCACTCCATTTCAATAAGATCATGTGGCCTCAACAGGCCATATGTAAATCTGTAGCTACTTTAGTCTGGCAGATTAAAAGATTAGAGACTACAATGGTTGTGGACTCCCATGAAGATGAAGACAGCCTGATTTATTTTCCCAGCTGGGAATCTGCATCAGATTATTATATTTTAGTGCAGATGCAGGTTTGTTGTATATCCGCGTTCAGTTGCTGTTTTACAAATAATGCTAGACACTGGCTTGCTCAGGTTAAGTGTGGTTTACCACGGTCATTCTGTTTGAATCCAACGTGCTCCCACACTGCCACTTTGAAACCAGTTCTGTCTCTGGTTTTCCAAATCTCAACTAGCGTTTCTCTGGCTTGCTACTCCTCACGGGGCTCTCATGCAACACTCTGAGGTACGTAAACGAGACCATGCGCCTAGCAAGTACCTGATGGAAGAGTTCACTCCTACCTACAGTAACAAAACGAGAAGGGGAGTGGTGAGTCGCGACTGATGCCCCCACCAAAACCTTTTGTCATCCAGTATAAAGAGGGAGACACAAGCTTGCAAACAGAAATGATCAATCTCATTTTAATTTATCTTGCATTTATTTATTTGATGTGATAAATTTATTTAATGCGATTAATTGATTTATTGCTTATTGCAAAAGGCCTACCATCAAATATTACATAGAAAACTCCATTGTTTTCCAAGAAAATCCATTAAAATCCTTCAAACCTGTAATTGTTGGCTGCTAAAATTTATTACAAAAGAAACATAAGATTAAGAGTTTAATACAGGATTAGTTTTGTGGTGAGGCATCTGTTGTTTCACTAAAAACCAAAATGATGATGCTGGCAGGTAAAAAAATGAATAAACCCAGAGACTTGAGGCTAAATTCTGTGACAGTAGGAAAATGGCGGATTAAATACCTGACACCTAGGAGCTGTAATGGCTTTTAGCATCGGGGGACAAAAAAAGCAAAAATCAGATGACCAGCGTAACAATCTGACTGAAATAGGAAACTGGGGGACTGAAAGGCAATATTGGTGGCTTGATCACACAGAGGAAAACAGGCTGTCCAGCGTTGAATAAAATGTTGTGTTGTGTGAGGCTATTCAAAAAGTACCCAGAACTTCCAGGGACAACTTTGAGGAAATAAACAGTTCCGAATGACAAGAAGCTTTCTCTATTTTTAACTGGTGACCAATGTCTTATATAGGCTATGCAAATTTGCTCCCACAGTGTGAAAGCGAAGAAAACCTAAGCCATACAGGTCCTTCTCAAAATATTAGCATATTGTGATAAAGTTCATTATTTTCCATAATGTCATGATGAAAAGTTAACATTAATATATTTTAGATTCATTGCACACTAACTGAAATATTTCAGGTATTTTATTGTCTTAATACGGATGATTTTGGCATACAGCTCATGAAAACCCAAAATTCCTATCTCACAAAATTAGCATATCATTAAAAGGGTCTCTAAACGAGCTATGAACCTAATCATCTGAATCAACGAGTTAACTCTAAACACCTGCAAAAGATTCCTGAGGCCTTTAAAACTCCCAGCCTGGTTCATCACTCAAAACCCCAATCATGGGTAAGACCGCCGACCTGACTGCTGTCCAGAAGGCCACTATTGACACCCTCAAGCAAGAGGGTAAGACACAGAAAGAAATTTCTGAACGAATAGGCTGTTCCCAGAGTGCTGTATCAAGGCACCTCAGTGGGAAGTCTGTGGGAAGGAAAAAGTGTGGCAGAAAACGGTGCACAACAAGAAGAGGTGACCGGACCCTGAGGAAGATTGTGGAGAAGGGCAGATTCCAGACCTTGGGGGACCTTCGGAAGCAGTGGACTGAGTCTGGAGTAGAAACATCCAGAGCCACCGTGCACAGGTGTGTGCAGGAAATGGGCTACAGGTGCCGCATTCCCCAGGTCAAGCCACTTTTGAACCAGAAACAGCGGCAGAAGCGCCTGACCTGGGCTACAGAGAAGCAGCACTGGACTGTTGCTCAGTGGTCCAAAGTACTTTTTTCGGATGAAAGCAAATTCTGCATGTCATTCGGAAATCAAGGTGCCAGAGTCTGGAGGAAGACTGGGGAGAAGGAAATGCCAAAATGCCAGAAGTCCAGTGTCAAGTACCCACAGTCAGTGATGGTCTGGGGTGCCGTGTCAGCTGCTGGTGTTGGTCCACTGTGTTTTATCAAGGGCAGGGTCAATGCAGCTAGCTATCAGGAGATTTTGGAGCACTTCATGCTTCCATCTGCTGAAAAGCTTTATGGAGATGAAGATTTCATTTTTCAGCACGACCTGGCACCTGCTCACAGTGCCAAAACCACTGGTAAATGGTTTACTGACCATGGTATCACTGTGCTCAATTGGCCTGCCAACTCTCCTGACCTGAACCCCATAGAGAATCTGTGGGATATTGTGAAGAGAACGTTGAGAGACTCAAGACCCAACACTCTGGATGAGCTAAAGGCCGCTATCGAAGCATCCTGGGCATCCATAAGACCTCAGCAGTGCCACAGGCTGATTGCCTCCATGCCACGCCGCATTGAAGCAGTCATTTCTGCAAAAGGATTCCCAACCAAGTATTGAGTGCATAACTGTACATGATTATTTGAAGGTTGACGTTTTTTGTATTAAAAACACTTTTCTTTTATTGGTCGGATGAAATATGCTAATTTTGTGAGATAGGAATTTTGGGTTTTCATGAGCTGTATGCCACAATCATCCGTATTAAGACGATAAAAGACCTGAAATATTTCAGTTAGTGTGCAATGAATCTAAAATATATGAATGTTAAATTTTCATCATGACATTATGGAAAATAACAAACTTTATCACAATATGCTAATATTTTGAGAAGGACCTGTAGTGCATGCACAGAATAATGTAGCCAAGAGAAAAAAGATGATACAAAGCAAAGATGATACCAACATCTGGCGTCGTTACCTCTCTGTACAGGCAAGAGCCATTTTGATTAAATGTTTCTTCAAGGTTCAGTGAGGTGTTTAGATGACATAGCCAGCATCCAAAATACTTGGTTTAATTCATACAACAAAGCTCATGTCTCTTTGTATGCTTTTTAACCGATCTCAAAACAAAACAAAGAAACATTTGATTTTAAAAAGGTTTTTTGATTTTGATTTACAGACCAAAAAAACTTGGAATTTTCCGCTGTAACGAATAGTAAAAAAAAAAATATATATATATATATATTTTTTTTTTTACTATTTGATCAGCCAATTACTGGTCTGAGCTGATCCAGGGGTAAATTGAGTGACTGATTAGTGCATTGTTGCTTTGGTCAGAAATACCCAATGTGATTGAAAGACAAATAAGTAAACATTAAAATATACCTGCTGAAAGCCTAAAAAGGTACTTTGATATATTTGTCGACGTAGCACGCTCATCTCCGATGATGTAGAGAGCATAACTCTGTGAAGCACACACCAAAGAGATTAAAAAACACCAACACTTTTGTCACTTGGTCAAAACTTTTTTTTTTTTTTTTACAAAAAAATTTGTCTGTTGATCTATATTTAAAACTTTACTATTGTCAATAAAATCAAACTTCTTTTAATTGGTTTTAAAAAACTATTAATTAAATAAAGGAACTGTTGCTGTACCAGAACCAGCAGCTCGGTCCTATGACAGATGCCAGGCAGGTATGGGAATGGGGGGCTTTCTTCCCTTCTCAAGCAGCTGCTGAGCCAGTTGAACACACATGGAGGAGCAGAGCTGAGGAAGGATGGCCGCTGCATCTGCCCAATCACAGCTGAAAACAAAGAGGGACAGGGAAAGACAAAGGTCATGGAAACAGGGAAGATGAGAAAAGTTTCAACCCTTGCTGGCAAACAGCAGTGATCAGGGAAGCAATTAAATTTAAACTTGAATTGGATACACATATTGAAATATTGAAATGTTTATGCTGGAATAACCTGGACAAATACAAAGAGCTCTCTGGACAGGAGAGCTGGACATTTTGTCTTGGGTTTCCTGACTGAATAACATAATAAGTCATTTTGTCTCTTACCCTGGTCTATGATGCAGCTCTCAGTAAAACAACTAATTAATGAAGGGTAGTCTCTCCAATACAGATCAACATATTCCTCTAGCTGAAGGTCTCTGCAAACACACACACACAAAACATTAATCATTTAAATACAGCGCAGAGAAAACGTATTCGCCCCCTTGTAGGTTTCTTCTGTTGCTGCTCTTTTGTCACACGTATGTTTTAGCTCAACACATTTGAATATCAGATACTGATAACCAGAGTAAATAAATACAAAGTGTTGATTTCAGAAGATAATTTACAAAATATAATGTAAATTAATCTATAAATTGTTCCCTAAACGTTATAATTGGTTGTAGTACACCTGGCAGCAACAAGTGCCATCAAGCTCTCGTAATACCTGGCAATGAGTCTTTTATGTGTTTGTGGGGCAATTTCGGGCAACACTGGTCTTCCAACACAAATGAACTGTTTAAGGTTATTTCCCAGCATCTCAAATTAGATTTAAGTCCTTACTTTGACTAGGCCACTTCAAAGTCTTAATTATCTTTTTTTTTAATATTTGTTTTTTGAGCGACTCAGAGGTGGACTTCCTATGTGTTCAGCTCTGCTGCGTAACAAACATTCTTAAGCTTAAAGTCACAAAATGTCGGTCAGGCATTCTCTTTCAGCATTTTCTTTTAGAGAGCAGAGTTCATGGTTCCATCATTTACAGCAGGTCGTCCATGTCCTGAAGCAGCACAGCAGACACAGACTAGACCAACACCACCACCGTGTTCGACTGTCAGTAGGATGGTCTGTTTCTGAAATGCAGTGTATAACAGGGCATACACCTTTCAAGAAGCTCCACTTTTCTCTCATCAGTCCACAGAATATTATTTTTCCCAAAAGTCTCAGAGATCATTTAAGATGTTTGTGGGAAATGTGAGACGAACGTTTTTGTTCTGTCTGGTCAGCAGTGGTTTGGGCCTTTGAAACTTTCTCTTAGTGCCCAGCCTTATTGCTATAACATCAACCTTGACCTCATCTGAGTAAGTGAGTTCTGCAGTGTTTTAGATATTGTTCTGGATTCTTTCATTAACTTCTAGATACACTTTAGATTCTTCCTTGCAGTAATTTTGATGGGCCGGCCACCCCTGGTAAGATTCCTTACGTTTTCTCCATTTCTGTACAATGGTGCTTACAGTGGTTGACTGGAGCCCAAAAGACTTAGAAATGGCTTTGTAACCTTTACCAGACCGATGGATGTTATTTACTTTATCATCTGTTCTAGAATTTCTTTAGATCTTGACGTGATGTAATGTTTTGAGATATTTTAGCCTAAGGCATGTTGTAAAGTTGTTTAAAAACTGAATTTTGCATTTACTCAGATTACCTTTGACTGATATTGAAACTTGTTTGATGATGGGAAATGATGAAGTGTCACAAAAAAAAAAAAAAAACTAAACTTATGGCATTGCACATCAAACACAACAAAGGAACACAGTAAAAGCATGGAAGCTTGGATTGTCTGAGGTTTTCACTTGATCAAAGTGAAGTACTATTTCCATTATTAATATTTTTAAAAACTTTATCTTTAAGCCTACCTTGCAATAGTTCTCTACCAGTGTCTGCTGCTGTACATTGGGCCAATAAACTGAAAAGTCATTAGAGCTATTCTAGAAATATCCCGACATTCCCAAATAGCTCTTGTGACATTTAACTTTTTAGGGCTGCAACCGAAAACGGAGCGAAGGTAATTAACACCAATGAACCATTACTATTCGGCTGCAAACCAAGAGCTGAGGGACAATCAATGTTTTGTTTTGGTTTTTTTTAAAAAGGGAAATACTGTATGCAACAGCCTATATTTAGATATCTAAAGTCCTAATTGGAAAGTACCCGTTTAAACACAATACTCAATTCTCTAACTCAAAGTAAGAAGAATTTATCCTCGCATCCCAGATTTAACATCAAAGCATCCTGCATTTACCGTTCTAAAGTAGAAACTTCCTCTACTCTCCATCTTTACCAGACATTCATTAATTTTATTCATCTTCCTCTGACAATGCAGCCATAAATTCTGGCAGTCCTGTTCTTTCTTTTTCTGACCAAAGTATAAGAAACTTTTATTTTTGCATATCTCACACAGCCAGAATATGATCACAGTTATTAAAAACTATGGAATAAGCGGTAGAAAATGAATGAATGAATTATTAAAAACGGAGAATATTCACTGGCTGTGAATATTTTTGCCTTTCCAACAAACAGTTAAAATGCTAAGCTAAAATGTATCCAGCTTCTAAAGACGAATACCTGATAATTAAAATATAGTGAAACATATTTACTTTCTTACTCTTAGTTGACAATTTTGGCATAAAATTTGCTAGGGTTAAATAAAATAATGTTTTTCACATTAGTAAAAAAATAAAAAAAATAACCAAGGAATTATTTATGGGGTGAAAAAAGTAACATTTACATCAAAATTGCTGCTGATATAATAATCATGCTTATCATTTATCCCTACAGTACAGAACGGGTTACAAGTTTACCAAAGTAAAAAAAAGAAAAATATGGATTTAAACCTAAAAAGCTAAAATTTTCCATCATTACCATTTCTACAGTTTAAAGTCCTTTTAACAAAATACTGGAGTTCTGCAGTAACACAATGGTGCCCCTCCCCAACCTGTTGCTGCACACTGCCAATTAACTGACTAAAACAAGGCTACTTCACCTTCTCCTTGCACATAAGAGAAAAGCAGACAGTTTGTAAATATTTAAAGTAGTGAAAAAAAAAAAAAACTTGTCGAAACTAACCGAGTGCCACACAACTCTCTTATTAAAGTAAGCTAACACTACAGCGCAAAACCAAGAGACATGTCTATTAAACTGCTGACCGCAGAGTGGCTAACTAAGCAGATAGCCTGACTAAGTAACCAGCTAATATTAGCTTGCTATAGTCCAGTATAAAGTCTCCCAGTATTATATCCAAAAAATTAACCATGGTCTCATTGTATTTAGATATTGAGAAACAAATATATGAAAATTTTAAACATGATCTAATATCAGAATATTATACTTTTTTATTTTATATGGACTAACACTGTGAGACTTAAATTTATAATTGCTGGTTAATTAGTCAGACAATCTGCTTCTGTATTGTGTCCTTCCTGGATTGGCATAATTTGTGTCTCTAACAGAATTTCTCTTGAATGAATGTATTCAGAAACAGATATAAACATTTCTGCCGTAAAATAGCCCATCTCCTTGGTAATTTACCAAAACACTACAGCCTGAATGAAACATTTAATTTCCAGAGCACATTTTAGGGAATTTTCAGAATCAACGCTGGTAAAATTATTGTGAATATAACAATAATATTAAACGGGCAGATTGCAAAACATTCTGTCTCAAACAATGAGGAAAAACTATTTTTCTGCATTAGAATTAGTGCCAAAAATGACCAAATAAAGCAATCAGTTATATTTTGCTTAGCAGGTTAATAAAGTATAAAAAACGTAAACAAAAAACAAAAAACGACAGCATACTTAAATACAACCCACATACTAACAATGCAGAACAATTACTCTGAAGAGCTCTTCGCCCTCCCACTCCTCTTATTCTCTTATTGTCATGGTCACAAATAACAGCAGTCACTTGACAATCTGTTGAAGTTTATTTCTCAGCGCACACCACTGAAGGGCCTTAGATTACATACAAACTTTCCCTGAAACAATGAGTTGCACTCCCCGTTTCCTTCTCTGTGTGAAAGCTCAATGTAGTTTATAAAATTTCTGAATAGGTCGTGTTTGTGGTGACAACTGTGCAGGTCTCTTCTCAGTTTGCTAACATTTTTGCATTGAAAGGGACATGGTTTTTGTTTTTTTCTCTTTACACTGCTCAAACAAATAAAGGGAACACTCAAATAACACATCCTAGATCTGAATGAATGAAATATTCTCATTGAATACTTTGTTCTGTACAAAGTTGAATGTGCTGACAACAAAATCACACAAAAATCATCAATGGAAATCAAATTTATTAACCAATGGAGGCCTGGATTTGGAGTCACACACAAAATTAAAGTGGAAAAACACACTACAGTCTGATCCAACTTTGATGTAATGTCCTTAAAACAAGTCAAAATGAGGCTCAGTATTGTGTGTGGCCTCCACGTGTCTGTATGACCTCCCTACAACGCCTGGTCATGCTCCTGATGAGACGGTGGATGGTCTCCTGAGGGATCTCCTCCCAGACCTGGACTAAAGCCAACTCCTGGACAGTCTGTGGAGCAACGTGACGTTGGTGGATGGAGCGAGACATGATGTTCCAGATGTGCTCAATCGGATTCAGGTCTGGGGAACGGGCGGACCAGTCCATAGCTTCAATGTCTTCATCTTGCAGGAACTGCTGACACACTCCAGCCACATGAGGTCTAGCATTGTCCTGCATTAGGAGGAACCCAGGTCCAACCGCACCAGCATATGGTCTCACAAGGGGTCTGAGGATCTCATCTCGGTACCTAATGGCAGTCAGGCTACCTCTGGAGAGCACATGGAGGGCCGTGCGGCCCTCCAAAGAAATACCACCCTACACCATTACTGACCCACTGCCAAACCAGTCAGGCTGAAGGATGTTGCAGGCAGCAGATCGCTCTCCACGGTGTCTCCAGACTCTGTCACGTCTGTCACATGTGCTCAGTGTGAACCTGCTTTCATCTGTGAAGAGCACAAGGCGCCAGTGGCGAATTTGCCAATCCTGGTGTTCTCTAGCAAATGCCAAGCGTCCTGCACGGTGTTGGGCTGTGAGCACAACCCCCATTTGTGGACGTCAGGTCCTCATACCATCCTCATGGTGTCAGTTTTTAACCGTTTGTGCAGACACATGCACATTTGTGGCCTGCTGAAGGTCATTTTGCAGGGCTCTGGCAGTCCTCCTCCTGGTCCTCCTTGCACAAAGGCGGAGGTAGTGGTCCTGCTGCTGGGTTGTTGTCCTCCTACGGCCTCCTCCACGTCTCCTGGTGTACTGGCCTGTCTCCTGGTAGCGCATCCAGGCTCTGGACACTACGCTGACAGACACAGCAAACCTTCTTGCCACAGCTTGCAATGATGTGCCATCCTGGATGAGCTGCACTACCTGAACCACTTGTGTGGGTTGTAGAGTCCGTCTCATGCTACCACGAGTGTGAAAGCACCACCAACATTCAAAAGTGACTAAAACATCAGCCAGAAAGCATAGGTACTGAGAAGTGGTCTGTGGTCCCCACCTGCAGAACCACTCCTTTATTGAGTGTCTTGCTAATCACCAAAGATTTCCCCCTGTTGTCTATTCCATTTGAACAACATCATGTGAAATTGATTGTTAATCAGTGTTGCTTCCTAAGTGGCCCGTTTGATTTCACAGAAGTTTGATTTACTTGGAGTTTTATTGTGTTGTTTAAATGTTCCCTTTATTTTTTGAGCAGTGTAGATCAAAAATAAAATAAATAAATAAGATAAAATTGTGGCTACCTGGCCAACTGTTGCAGTAGACACACCAGTGATGAAGCTCTTGCCCTGTGCAGCTCGTCCAACTGCAGCTCCTGGTAGAGCAGATGGAGAACGTAGAAAAGGGCGGGAATGTGAGGGAACAGAGGAGCCGAACTCTCAAGTTTTAAAGATGGACTGGAGGGAGAAGATGCCTGGTGTATTAGAGAAGAAAAAAGAAAAAGGTTATAGCAATGCTGATTGGTCCAAAGCGTGTTTTTGCCAGACACATTTACATTTGTATAATAAGTATCTCTATTTAAAACCCTTTAACATTTCATTTGTACTTGAAAATTTGTTTTCCATCCCTTCTTTTAAATACTATTATTGTACTGAATTAAGTGGAGTAAGCTGAAATGAATGCATTAAATACAAAAGGCTTGCACTGCATAAACCGATCAAAAAATAAGTTAAAATTTCTTCAAATAAGTGTATTTGCCTTTAATTTGAGCAGGAAAATAAGATGGAATGACTATTTTTTCCCTTAAAACAAGATAATTAGATATTATGCACTTGAAGATAATGGAGTTGTTTCTTCTTATTTTAAACAAAAGTTATCTTATTGAAATTGTATTACTGACCTGCTCAAAACAAGGGAAAATACACGGATTTCAAGAAAAATTGACTTACTTATATTTTTATTTAACAGTGTGAAATAGAGTTGGAGTTCTTACAGATAGTCATTTATATAGTTTGGTGGTATTGAAGAGGTTGCAATTTAAGGTCATTTTAAAATATTCCAGCTGGTGGTTGAAATTTTAAGTCTATTTTAAGAGGAACAGGCTAAATAACAACCATACGTCCTCGTTTAACAAATTTCAACTCAACAGCATCCTTAACTGATGACTCTATAGTAGTGGTGTCCAAATAAATTTTTGTAATCATATTTATTTGAAATCTAAAACAAAAGCAAAAAAATGGGGTAAGTAAAAAACAAATAGATTGTGTGGTACCTAACGTTTTCCAGTTAAAAAACGTACAATACAAATCTTTCCCTGACAAAATAAATAAGATTATGTCCATCTGCCTGTGATGGTTGGCCAGACTTTTTCCGTTCTTGAATTGTAGTCAGGGGTCACACAAAATTAACCAGAGGGCTACAAAATGACTACGGGTCCACACTTTGGACACCCCCTGCTCTACAGTAAAGACAACAACTGCAATTAGCTGAGCTTCCTTAGAAAGGTAGCTTTTTAAACTGACATCGCAAGTTCAACTGAATTTCAATGAGTTGTATTAAAATTGGGACTGAAGTAGACTCCATGTAATTTAATCAGAATCAATATCAATGATTAGATTGATTTGAAATAGATTTAGGACACATTTTGGTCTAAATAATTGTATATAAAATGGACATGTGTCACAGACATCACCTTCAGATAGCATTTTTGGTTATGGTTCTGTCCAAACCATACTGTTAAATTACCTCCTCTTATAACTAGTTCCTGCAAGGTTAAATCAATATTAATAACTCATAAAGCACTTCAGGTGTACAAAAATGGAGAAATAACAAAGTACACGACGAAAATGGATGTGACTTTACTAGGATATATGGATGACGTGTAATAAACCGAGTGGGTTACATACACAAGACGGGTCCTCTTTTTCGTTGGTGACAACATTATTGGTACCACAGGAGTCCATTGATCCATAAACAGAGTGAGAATTGATCTGACGATGATAATGAGATGCCAATAGGTAGTCCCAGTCCTACAAAAAAGGATACAGATGAATGCCAGTTCAAACTTGGATTTTATCCACCATAACCACATTTAAATTCAAGTACAAAAAAAGAACATTTTATAAAGCACCACATAATGACAGTTTGTGAGTTCTTTCATTTCATGAGAGGATAGAAAAAAGTACTTTTTTGAAAGCAGAAAGTCAGACTGAAGAGCATATTTCAGTAAAAACCCCAACAAGCAATGAGTTTACCCAGCAGCACCTCTTAGTGAACTAGATAGTTGCACTAAGAAACTAGGCTGTATGGGTCTGATGTACCTGCTGCTATCAATAGTGCCTCCTGAAACATAAACTTATTACTTTATCCACATGTTGTAAAGCTAGAGACACACTAAAATAATTAGAGCAAAGTGATCTCTAAACAACATTTGCACCAATTAGGCCTCAATGATGTATGGAAACATATTTTCGTTCAACTTGAACATTTTTCAGTCAAGCTGATTTTGCAACATTGGTAAAGATAGTTCAACTGGTTTTATGTTGTGGAGCTGGAAATGACATCACACCCAAGCTGAGAGGATTGTGGTTGCAAGTCTAAAAATGCTATATTCTCCACATTATGTGTGTCCAAACACAAAACAAACATGTTCACAGGTACAAATTTTACAGCAGGGCTGCACGGTTGGTAGCACTGTTGCCTTGCAGCAAGAAGGTCCTGGGTTCAACTCCTGGCCAGGGGTCTTTCTGCATGGAGTTTGCATGTTCTCCCCATGCATGCGTGGGTTCTCTCCAGGTACTCCGACTTCCTCCGACAGTCCAAAAACATGACTATTAGGTTAATTGGTCTCTCTAAATTGCCCTTAGGTGTGAACGAGTGTGTGCATGGTTGTTTGTCCTGTATGTCTCTGTGTTGCCCTGTGATGGATTGGTGACCTGTCCAGGGTGTACCCTGCCTCTCGTCCGTAGACTGCTGGAGATAGGCACCAGTTCCCCTGTGACCTACTATGGAATAAGGGGTGTAGAAGATGAATTAATGAATGAATATTTTACAGTACTGTGTGTCAATAGTTTAATAAGCTACAAACTGTCAGAAGTGCTTAAATGATCTCTAAACTAAATCGTTCTTCTCTGAATTTCCGTTTGGTTAGGCGTCCAGGTCTGGGCTTGGTTTCTACTCTGAAATGCGCTGTACAAAAGTCAGTACAATAATGTATAAAAACATGTTTTCACTTCGTCATTACTACAGTTTATTTTTCCCCAAAGACAACAATAATGAAATTAGTTTTAGGGTAACTCAGCAACATAAAGTGTGGAAAAAGTAAAGGGGTGTGAATACTTTCTGGAGGCACTGTACATCGTTATGTACTGGTCACAACTGGGGTTAACTACGCAGTAGCATAAGTAAAACCTGACACATCTTTCCTCAGGTCAAAATAAACCAGCAAAGTGAGCCTCCAGCTGATTGACATTTTCCAGTCGTGTTTGCTTTAATGAGAAAGCACGCAAACACAGATTAGTGAACAAATCCCCTTTAATTAGAGGCATTTTAAGAAAACCCTCTCAGGGCAGTTTCAAGAAGAACAATTTGTTTCAGATTTCCTTTATATAATCAAAGTGCAGGTCAGGCTTATGAAAGAAGGGAGCAATCATACACTCTGAGGGTCTTTATTCACACATAAGCAAAAATGTCTGTGAATGAGAAGCAGAATACAAAATATATCCTCTGCTGTTTCAGAGAGACTGGATCAATTCTCTCAGTAAACAAAGTTTAAAAACTGGGCTGGGTTCAGTTTTTGTTGGAAGTACATCATTTATTTGAATGGATTTTAGTTTGTACTTTATGCAATAAATTACCTCCATCTTAAATGTGCTCCATGTATTACTGCCATTATTTTTTTTAAATACTAAAAAACACAAAGAATTAGTATTTTAACATTCATCCTCCTCTGATGCATCCACATCTACTCCAAATATTTTGTTTATATTTCTCAATTTAACATAAATGACTCTTGGATAATTGTGGTTTTCCAACAGACAGATGTATTTTCTTTTTTATTAAGCTTCACTCTTGTGGGTCCAAATTTTGCATACCTCCTCAGAGCCTCCGTCAGAGGGACGAGCCTTCTTAGCAGCAATAACTGGAGAAAGTGGGACTTCAAACTGCAGCTTAGGAAAAAGACAGCAGAGAACAAAAATAAGATTATCTGGGTACATCTCGTTTCTTGATAATAAAAAAAATGTTCTCAGTTAAAAATATTACATATTTTAGTCAGCTGAACCCTTTCTCAACAGTCAAATTTTCAGTCAAAGCCAACTTTGCAACCTGTATGAACACTGACAACAGCATCATCAACTGTTTTTAAATATGCAATGTAGAGCAACTCCCTTTAAAAACTGGAAGAGAAAAATCCCAACAGCTGACTAACATGTCGAGTCCAGGCCAGGCGCTCAGTGTTGTAGCCCATCAGAGTCATAAAACAGGTGACAAACTGACTCCACTCAGCATGAGCGTTGGGACCACCGGGGGCGTTGTAGATGTTGTACCACTTCACCAGAACCTGCAAGTTTTACAAAAGCTAGCATTAGAAAAATCCAATTTCTGCAAAGAAACATTTGACTAATTTATGTACTTTAAAAGGTTTTCAAATCATGAGCTCATTGAGGTATTTGGAATCTGTTATTTTTGCTTCACTCTGGATCAATGGTTTTTGTGGAAGGGATGCAGGAAAAGCAAAGAAATGAGGAATCAGTAACAACTGCAGTTAATTGTAAGCTGGAATTAACAAAATTAAACACTTTTCTGTCACTGTTTATTCACTGGTAGTTTCTACTTAGCACAAACAAAATCTTGTCATTAAAATCCATAACAAAGTTTGGATATGATAGAAGATTCTGCAAAAATGTGGTTAGTCTGCAGTGTTGGTTCAGTCAGCAAATAGACAATCTGTACATCAATACATTCCTCATCTGAACAAAATAATCAAAATATCAGTATTTCAGATTTGTTTAACTTTGTAGCCTCTCAACTTGACATGATCCAGGTTTGTAAAATCCCAACTTCACAAACCTTCATGGCAACGTCTTTGGGCAAGATGAACCGAATCGCTCGAAGACACTTCCTCACTGTAATATAATGAAATGGAAAAACATTAGGGAGGAAAGTGTTTATAGGTGTTTTTAAAAAATTTTTTTTAATTAGAACAAAGAGCCCAAGATCTTGCAATATTCCACGATATGGTATTTCTGTAAATGGCAGTAGAACTACTTGGAAGACCAGGAGGAGCCGGTTTTTTTTTTCACAGATTTTTTGTCCTATATTCATAGAGCCAGTTAAAAAAAAATACATATTTTAAAACGTTACCTACTGCAGCTTTAAATACTGGTTACTCAAAATAAACAGATAGATGGATTTACAGACAAGCCGTAATTAAACAATCACAGTAGAAAAATCTAAAAACAGGGAAAACAGAAGAAATGAGGAGAAATATAGCTAGAGATTACCCCTAAAATGACCTTCCTCTAAAATGTACTTATTAATACATTTTTCATCATAACTTTATTTATGTAAACAAAAACTTGCCAACTTTCTTTCCCTCCTCCATCTGGCTATGACAATATCTGGCTACTTCTTTTTAACAAATGCCAAGCAGGAAAAGGGAAAAAAAACAAAACAGTGGCACAGTAATTAGTGTCGCTATGTCTGACCAATCAAATTCCTAATCAGCATCACCAGGCTATCTTAATTGGTCATCCGAAGTCAGAAAGGTCGAAAAGGAAGTGGATAAATGCCATTTCATTAGAAGGAGAAAGCCTCGTCCATTAGATCAATTACTAAATAATGGGAAATGGTGCATGGACGAGGAACAAGCAAAAGAGAAAAGGTAGACAGGGTTGTCTTCCAACAGGGGTGACACTGTGGTAATATTAGATTTAATAAATAAATAATAACTAACTTAATAGCCAGAGCTCTCACAAGCCAGATAAGATTAGATACTGGAAGGTAGAAAGATGAGAGCAGGACAGATAAGGAAGATGGCGAAGCTGATGCCAGCTTTAACTGGTCAGATAATACATGTTAATTAGCTTACTTCGTTTCTGACATTATGTTGACGGTGTATTACCACATCACTTTTTAAATCTGTCAAACCGCCCATCTTCCCTGATGAATGGACCGTTTAAGGATAAAAGCAACATAATTTGTGTAAATGTCTAAAGTTTGTCACCCTATTATGCCATAAGTTATCAATTTACATATGAATTGACAAAAATTAAATTGATTTGTCTTTCTTCTTTGCAAATTTTCAAAACCAGAGGAGAAACCGACATCAGTAAAGCGAAGTAGAAAGGTCAGAATGAAAGAAAGTCTTATCACTGCTCTTCAATCAGACAGGCGGTGGCCTCAGCTGTCAGTTATGACAAGGAGGCTTTTTAATTTAGATGAAAACTGCTCGAAAACTCCAAAACAGAACAAAAGCATTTTAGCATTAGTTTCTCTTGAAAAAAAAAACTCAAACAAAAATGATCCTACTACATCTAATAAACATCAGTGATCACAAAGGAGCAGCTGATGCTCACTCTTAAGTTACAGATCTACAAAGTAAAGGGAAAAAAAATTTGTTTTAATTCATTTGTCATTTACTTCATAGAAGCTGAAAATCAGTACAAACAGAATAATTTCTTCCAATGGGAACAAACAGAATCAATACACTAAAAATGTAACTCCCACTCACTTGGTGCGACTTTGTACACTAGGTGGCATTTTTAGTGGAGTAATGGCTGATGTCAAGAATGTGGATTAAAGCATGGTATTATAGGATCATTGGGTTAGCCATTTCGATACCAATTTCTCTTTCTCTCTCTCCACTGAACATGAAGTTCAACCTTAGACCTTCTGCTTTTCATCATTGCTCAACATTCTTGCATAAGCGTGCTGTGGAGGACTTTAAATAGAAGACTGATTCACTCCTTTCTTATCATGGCACTTATCAAAATGAAAAGAACATTTCAGCATGAAACTTCTCTGTGACTTTTATGCTCCATCTGATGGCAAGTACCGGTGTGTTACAAATGTAGCCCAATGATTTGGGACAAAAACAGATAACAATACACGTTGTTAAATCCAGAACAGAATTTAAAATTCTCCTCCTCGCATATAAAGCCCTTAATGATCTAGCTCCATCATACATGAGAGATCTGATTGTTCCATATGTTCCTAACAGGGCACTTTGTTCTCAGACTGCAGGTTTACTGGTGGTTCCTAGAGTCTCTAGAAGTAGAATGGGAGGCAGATCCTTTAGTTATCAGGCTCCTCTCCTGTGGAACCAGCTCCCAGTTTTAGTCCGTGAGGCAGACACCCTGTCTACTTTTAAGGCTAGGCTTAAAACGTTCCTTTCTGATAAAGCTTATAGTTAGAGTGGCTTAGTTTATCAGGGAGGGATCCTTCCTCCTTCCCTGTTGGTTGGAGTAAGGGGGAGTCAGGTTTAGCCTAAACCAGCTCAGTTATGGTTGAGGTGCAAACACACCCTCCATTTCTGCTACCTGTATGACCCCTTCTTTTTTCCAATGGTTATAATCAGTCTGACAGAGGGAGGTATCCCAATCCTTGTGGTTTTTAGTATAACAATGACCATCATTGGGACCCTTTGTGGGGTTCCTTGAGACGACATTGTTGTAAATAAGCGCCGTTTAACTAAATAATCTGAACTGAAACTATCTCTGTAGTTATGCTGCTATAGGCTTAGGCTGCTGGAGGACATAATAACCATTTTCACCCTCTTCGCTACATTCTCACACTACTCTCCAATTTTGTATTATTTGCTGTTATTTCAGCTTTTAACCTTGTTCTCTCTATTCTCTTCCTAGAAGCTACACCTGGCCTGGCTCTGTGTCTACCTGTGACACCTTTCTGGAGAGGAGAATCGTCCGAGCTTCTGCTGGCAACAACTTAATGTTCACCCTCTACCGATGATCCACATAGCCCAGTCTTTTAGTGTTTAACCCTTTCTCTCTCCTAGACATGGCGATTGACTGAGCTTTTACTGTAACTAACTATATGTGCTCTCTTTCAGACTCTAACCTTGAAAACTGGCTCAAAGTTTATCTGTTCTTTCTTTCTAGGTGAAACGACTAAAGGAGCTACATCCATTAACATTTACTTTTCCTTCCCATAGAAAGGACTCCCGGATCAGTGCTTCTTTGTTCTCTTTGTGTCTCTGCTCTGTTCTCTCAAACCCCCAGTCGGTCGTGGCAGATGGCCGCTCATACTGAGCCTGGTTCTGCTGGAGGTTACTTCCTGTTAAAAGGGAGTTTTTCCTCTCCACTGTCGTCACTTGCATGTTCAGTATGAGGGAATGCTGCAAAGTCACTGACTGGATGCAATCTGCTGGGTTTCCTTAGATAGAAAAACTTTTTATCCAATTTGAATAAATAACTAAATCTGACTGCACTGTTCAATGGTTAGGATTAACTGGAATGTATGTACCTGACTGTTGTGAAGTGCCTTGAGACAACATGTGTTGTGAATTGGCGCTATATAAATAAACTGAATTGAATTGAATTACATAAATTTTACAGTTGTTGCGGCACTTTTTATTCCCTTGTTTCAAACTTTCTTTGTATATTTAGAATATAGGGCTGCAAAATGTTATTGATATTATCGCAATATTGATGTACCCTGTATTTTAAAATCACAGGGAGTGGTGGGAGCATTGTGATAGAAGAAAGAAAACGTAGTGAGAAAAGTTAATCGTGACCATCATCATCATCGCACCATATTTAAAAAACAATAATCTAATTTCATGTTTTTCTGATATCTGGCAGCCTTGAATTTTTTTATTAATTATAAAGATTAATCCAAAAACAACAATCAGTTAGGATGGAATCATGCATTTGATTTTTTATCCTCTAGCTGCAGAGGACACTGGCGTGGTGGATTAATCATCAGTAGTGTGTGTGTGTGTGTGTGTGTGTGTGTCTGCCTTGTAATGGCATCCTCAGTAGAAAAGATTTTACGTCACCGTGAAGCATAGCACAGCTCTCAAACCTAATTTTCAGGGTCTAACTGCTGTGACTCACTCATTTGTGTTTGTGTGTGCAGCAATGGTGGGACTAAAAAAAAAAAAGTCTTTAATTTATTAACAAATTGCTTAATTAAGCAACAACAAACACCTTTTTGTTGTTGTCTGTGCTCAGTCAGAGCATCTTACCAAGTTCAGAAGTAGCCATCTCTGGAATAGATATCCTCAGCATCATGCCACTGCTCAGCTCCTAGAAGTGAAGACAAATATTCAGATTAAACCCTTCGACTCCAATTCCCCACAGGTGTAAGGGAAGCAGATGTAGTGTTTGTTATGACAATTCTAGCTGTGCAATCCTCCAATCTGTACAAATGTAAACTGTAACTAAAGCAGGTAAATTGAATTTGTCTTTCCTTAATTTGATTATCTCTACCTTTGCTCTCCCTGCTGCATTATGAAATAAATGCCCTGTGAAAAGGCCAACGGGCTTCCATACGGTGATGGAATTCATCAGCATGGAAAGATTTGAGGTAAATAGAGAAATAAATCGATTTGTAAAATTAATGATTGTCTAAAAGTACAGCACAAGCACTTGCCAGTGATATTTGTATTTGGAGAGCAAAAACAACAGTATTACAAGCAGAAAGAAACTTCTGTAGTATCTTTTTGCAATCAGGAAACCAGCACTGTTTCCTGCTTAGAATTATTTGTGCAACTGATGTTTTATATTTTGAATGTTTACTTTTTCAAAACAAAATGTAGACAATCCATGAAAGAGAGAACTAAAAACAAAGGAAATAAATTACTAAAGTATTGAGCACATCAACGAACAGCAAAATTGCATATTTGTCAAGAAAACTGCATGAAAGAAACTAATTTACATTCAGACAAGTAAACTCACCCAATATCCACAATGGAGAAAACTCTAGTGGTGAACCTTCCATGGGATGCTTAGCCTAACAAAACAACTCCAAGAGCACAGCATCCAGGAAGTTACTAAATAACCCTCGACAACAACAAACTTGCAGATAAGTCAAGCTTGCCTCAGCATAACCCAGGGTTCCAAGGCAAAAACAATTGCTGACCAAAAAGTACACAAATACCTGGTTCACATTTCCCCACAAAACATCTTGATGGTCCACAAGAATTATGGGAAAATATTCACTGGACTGGCAAATCATACAATCAAACAACAAACAGTCCAACAGTGTCAGTATGATGGTCTGGGGCTCCTCCTGCTTCAAGACCTGCATCACTTGCCATAAATAACAAAACCATGAATTCTGCTCTCTCTGAAATTCTGAAGGAAAATGCTCAGAAATCAGTTTACGACTTTCAGCTTAAAAGTTTTCTCCCGGCCAATTCTTTCACCATAAAAGTAATATGAATGAGAGGGAACAAATCAAATAAACACATATCGAAATTTTGCATTAGTTTGGACAAAGAGAAGAACGTCAAAAATGCATTTTTTTTCATTGCAATTTGAACTGCATTTTTAGCCGGATGGTGAAGCGTTCCTAATTACCATAATTATGTGAGGACAATGAGGACAAAACCTTTGCTGCTAGCACAGAGAGATGTATGGAGGGGTTGCAGATTTTATTTATTACCAGCAGAAAAAACATTTTTTTATTTATTTGTTTGTTTCCTTTCGCTGGAGATATGCCAAACAACTGTGCTGCAGTTTGTGGGAATAATAAAGGAACTAATCTGTGTCTATCACATCTCCTGATGCCAAAATCCCACAACGAAGGACAATTATCATTCTCCGGCCATTCCTCTTAGATTTGTAGTCATACAGGACAGAGTTTAGTAGCATGCTGTAAATACCACCACTGTTACAAAAGACTTAACTATGTGGTTTGTTTACATTAGCATGCGCTGGTGGAAATGATCTATGAAATTAATAATGAGTCATCTAAACATAAAGATACCACAGAAAATTAATTTGTTTACAAAACACCATCAAAATGTTCATTTCATCTCACATAATAACTATAATTATTGGGTCGCCAGGAGACAGCTGCTAATTCAGTTCAATCTTCCCAGTTTTATGCTTCATACACCCCCTCATGTGTCCAGACAACAGCATTAACATCATCTTAATCGCTCACAGTCCGTCTCCCAAAACAATCATTGCAGCATCGTTGCTATAGTTCTTCCCTTTGCTTACTTTGAAGCAGAAAACCCTTAAGCTGCCCAAGATACAGTGGAGCCCTTGTCTCCCACTACGTTGCCCCCTGGTGGCGACCTTAGGCGAGTTTTCAGCTACTTCTTCCCTGTAAGTGGAATGTCATTTTTCTTCAAAACCAGCTCACTGACTGTTTAGCTAGAGTCAAAATCTTATTCTTAGGTCAAAATTACAGGAACATCCCCAAACAATTTGAATATTGCATAAAAGTGCAATATTTTTTGCTAGTGATCTCATTATTTAGCATCATTACAATAGAGTGATATTTTCCAAGCCTTTGTTTCCTGTAATTTTGATGTTTATGGCTTACAGGTAAAGAAAAGTTTTAGAATAATGTGAAAAAGTTAATTATTGGAAACTGATGGTGTCACACCCTAATCTGCTAATTAACTCAAAACACCTGCAAAGGTTTCCTGAGCCTTTAAAAGCCTCTCACTCTGGGTCATAGGCTACACAATGGTGGGGAAGACTGCTGAGTTGACAGATGTCCAGAAAACAGTCATCAACACCCTTCACAAGGAGGGTTAGCCACAAAAGGTTATTGCTGAAGAAGCTGGTTGTTCACAGAGTTCTGTATCCAAGCATATAAACAGATTATTGAGTGGAAGGAAAAAGTCTTAATAAACCGAGTAGATATTTGAGTTCAACAAACCTACATTCTCACCAAAAAACATCTTAAAGTTTATTTGGGGTCACAGATAGAGTATTATTTACATCTTTTATTCACAGTTTTTGCCACCATCGTCTGCCATTGTTGCCCGAGCCCGAACAATCTGCTTCGACCCGCAATGAATCATGGGAAATTGTGGGTCACGGGCTACAAAACTCCGTGGTCACACCTGGGCTCCTGCTGTATTCTGATCTACTGGAAGTAACAAAAATTACACTGTGAACGCGATGAATGATAAAACTGAAGTGGTAAAAATGGAGGCGCTAAAAATCAAGGCAGTGAATGAAAATGGCCAATGTTCAATTTGATAACCTTAATATTTACCATGTTATCATTTTAATGAACTCCAAATTGACGGATTATAATTTTCGAAGTTAATCACATGTTGGTTTTTACGGCACTCAGTTTTACCATGTTCAGTATTTTACACCTTCAATTAATTTCATGTTCCTTTTCGCTACTTTGACCCCTCATAGAAAGGGAACTGGACTGTTGTTGCAATGGTGCCACCACCAGTCAGACTTAGAGGGCAATCATTTCATTCAAAAAGGGTCAGTTTGGTCTGGATAACTTTTTTCCTCTTAAATGGAATCATCATTCGGAAATCATCTTGTATTTACTGAAGTTTTTCTTGGTCTGACATTAAAGTCTGTTTGATGATCTGAAATATTTAGTGTGACAAAAAAGGACAAACAGGGGAAATCTATAACTTGTCCAGTACGTTTTCACAGCATTGTACACCACCACCAACATTTGGACAAATGTGTTTTAGCAGGTTTCTCCTTAACCACAGGCTTTTGTTAAAAGCTTAGGACATTATTTGAGTTGGATATTCGACCACTCCTCTTAGAAGGAGGTTGAAGTTTACTGTGATTGACTGTGCTTTTAATCCTAGATGCTGTCAAGTAAGGCAGTGGCTGCATCATGCTGTGGGACCATTTAACTGCCAGTGGTACTTGGCCATTTCACAAAGTGGGTGGAATAATAAAATGGTGAATAGCCTGCACTATAGCGCTTAATCAAGTCCGAGGATAAAGCGCTTTACACTACAATCAGTCATCCGTGGGGCAGACTGACAAAAGTGAAGCTGCCATACAATCGGTGCCACCGAGCCCTATGACCACCATCAGCAGGCAAGGCGGGTGAACAGTCTTGCCCAAGGACACAACTGAGACGCACGGAACTGGGATTAAACGGGCAATCCACCAGTTACAGGACGAACCCCTACCACCATCGTCCCAAAAGAGGATTGCCTTTAATAAACAGTTCGTAATTGGACAGTTGGTTGGTCCAACCATTTAATGATCGGAAGCACACATTAAAGCTGTTTCTGAAAAGAATAAAGCAGACCAACATTAAGCATCTGGAACCACCTTTCTAAAGCCCCCAGTTGTACTGGATTAGTTTGGACAGATATAATACATATATTAAATACTTATATATATTTATCTGTATTTTGAATCCCTACCAGACAATCATCTGAAATTATGTTAATATCAAACTATCTGCCATGTGTGGTCTTGGAAACCTTTTTGACACAATAACCATCAACTTGACAGCATAGCAGAAACTGTATGAACAGCAGTTAGTTTTAATAGTGTTGCAGCGATTGAATCGGAAAGAGCAGATGTTTTCAGGCGGCTAATTTGTTTTAGACTGAATATCATGTGTTCAACTTCAAGCACATCAGTGAGCAGAGCCCTGCATGAGACTAACTGTTTCAGTTTTGTTGTGAACAAACACCAGCATTAATTCTCAATAAAATCAAGTATAAGGGATTCTTTTTTACCAAATCATAACTCCTTACAAAAAACATTTGCAAAATACAGGACTTTTAATAAAAACCATGCTACTTGAATAAAGTTAGATTTTTGTTATTATTTAAAGAGGCTAATAAGCACTTTCACCTAAGTTGTCATTTATGCTGTAAAAGGGTTGTAGGGACTCACAATTGGATATTAAACCCTTTTCTGATGGATGTAGGGAATGGGTTGTGTTTTTTTTTTTTGTTTTTTTTTCACAAGTATATGAATAAAGGGTTAATGGATGTAGCATAGACCTGTCTAAAATGTTCTGAATGCAACCCAAAAGCCAACCTACCAGAGTGACCCGGTTGCAGACAGGGTCTCGTAAAGTGTGGATGAAGGGCGAGGCTTGTTGAAACGTGTAATCTTCAAAGAATGAAGCTTCGTGGTGTTTGATGTTTAGACTCTTCAGCTCTGACACTGGTGAGGGCAACGAATCCTAAAGAGCGAGATGAAAAGAAGTAAGTTTAGGTGACTTTATTGGTACCTTTGGATAGATTTGTCTTGCAAGACAAGAATGCCCATCGTCTGTTTGAACATGTTGGTAATATCAAATACAAAGATAGAAACACCACTGTCTTACACCGAAAATGCTCAAACATCAAGGATCTTTGAAACTTTTTAATAAATTACTAAAATAAAATACAATAAATAAATAAAAGAAAATACGGTAAGTATTAGTAAGTAAAGATATAATTTATGTCAAAGCATTACATTATGAGAGAGGAAATTTAGTGGTAAATTAAAAGATATATAAAAAAAACAAAATCCTAAAAACATCCTGTGTGTATACATTTCTGGAATTTCTGACCATTTCTCAAAAAAACTGTATGATTATGCAAGATGAAACAAGATGAATACGACTTAAGACTAATTCATGCAGCAAGTGGAGTGCATCAACACCACATCGTTGTACCTCATTAAGTCTGTGGATGTGCCTGCTGCCTGCATTAGCAGGTGTACTAACTGTCTCTACCGGCATCCTGAGATGAGGGAGGTGGTTGGTCAGGCTGAAGGAGGGAGACAGCAGGCTGGGGACAAACACC
The DNA here is from genome assembly GCF_021462225.1 of Girardinichthys multiradiatus. Taxonomy (NCBI): domain Eukaryota; kingdom Metazoa; phylum Chordata; class Actinopteri; order Cyprinodontiformes; family Goodeidae; genus Girardinichthys; species Girardinichthys multiradiatus. The sequence goes on from NC_061814.1 coordinate 14,580,804, forward strand.
TTACTGACCTACAAGGAGACAAAGAAAGTCATGGTGCTGAAATACTCTAAAGAATATGCTAACTCCAACAGCATGTTAAGCAACAGTGAGACAAACTCTCCCTTATGTTGTCCTTACCCTTGTGATTCCCGTATAAAGAACCAGACTGCCACAAGCTTCCAGAACCAACATGGCATATATATTCTGGGAAGCAAAATATACAAATGTGATTTTTATTAAAAACACTTGCTATTCATGTTTTTTTTCACAGTGAACCAAAGCTCAACTGTGGAATATTTTAGGTGTATTTCAGGACAGAACACAGAAAACTGATAAGCTTTCAGTTTACACACTTTTAAATTACAGAAACACAGATGACATAAACCTGAATGGGTTGGTTAAATTATAGATTCAAAAACAATACATATAGGATCAATGCTTGATAAGACTCAAAGAAACTTGGTTTAAAAGGATGCCGGTTCATTGAACCTACTGCTTCTGTAGAAATAGAGATTTCCTGTGTAGTTCAGGGTCAATATTAACACATAAATGCACATTACCAACTGTATCGAAATAAAATGGACCAATAAACACAAACCAGAAATGGCAAAACACCAAAATAACAAAGTCAATATAACTCAAGTCAATTATTTTCCATATCTACATCACAAATAGACGGAAATCTATTCGGTACTTAGGCCACAGGTAAAATTTCTTGGCATTAGTTGTACCAAAAAAGTGCCGTAAATACCTGCAGAGGTACGGCATCTTTGGCAGGGATGGTTGTGACAGAAGGAAAGATGAGCTGGGTGGTATCGTTGCTCTCAATAAACCTCACACATCTGTGGGAACAAAAAGGCGACAAATTGTAAAAACAGATCAATAAGACGCTTCATGGAACACAAGGGCCTGATCTTTAAAAGGTTTGCGTGTACAGAAGTACGTGCAAATTGGACTGCGCGCTGCTCTACAAACCAGGTGCAAATTGAATTGCGTGTGTAAAATGAGCAGAACAGCAGGCGCAAACCTTTTAGCAAGTTTGCCTTCATGAACATGCCAAACATAAGATAGTTACCCAAACATGCTAATTTATAGGAGGATATGAAAATGTAATTCCTTACCACTCTCAATGCAATTTCTAAAACCTGAAATAGATGGTGGGGTTTTTGAGTCTAAATTTAGCACTTTTGAAAGGCAGATGTAATTATTTAACAAACAAAACTGAATATTAACAGCCACCAGAGACCAGAAAGCCATCACAAAGCCAATGGGACATTTAAGGAAAAACAAATAAAAAACTCCTTGTGCACAAGACAGATTATTTAATTTTTCTCCCTCAGTGTTCCTTTACGGCTCAGTATGCAGCACATTCATGTTGTATTAATTCATTATGGACCTACCCTTGGTTTGCAATGTTTGGGTTTTTTTTTTTTTTTTTTTGCAAAAGCAATATAGCGTTGCCTTTTTGGAATCTTTGAAAATCAGGCCCAAAGTGTGCTTTGTTAAATTCTAGGGGTTTTTATAATAAATGACCTGGTCTTGTGAAATTATTTTAATCTATGCTGAAATGTAAAAGAAAAAAAAACAACAATTAAACAAAGAGCATGGTAAAACAAACATGTTTGCAAAAAACTAAGTACACCCCCAAACGCCAAAAATATGGAAAAAGAAGGGCTGTACAACAGAACAGTGTTCTTGTTTTTCTGCTTTGGGTTCAATGCAAACCTATGAAACTACTGGAGAAAAAAATTATTTCCACTTCAATAACAAGGTTTTACTGAAGACGCTGCATTCGGATACATCTGCTGTACAGACAGTGAACAAGTTAGTTATAGTTTCTGAATGACTTCATCAGATCATCTTAATGCACTCCTCAACATTTCCTGCAGCATTAAAAAAAAACAACAAGCATCACGAAATATATTACTGTAATAAACTAATCATTATAGAGGTCTAAGCAGTTCTTTGCAATATTTATATTGCATTGCATAATAATTGATGAGCTGCAACATAGTGTGCAGCCCTAACAATAAATACATGAAACCCTACCATTGAGAGTCAGGTTTGCTTTATTCTAACGTGACTGTAATGACCGCAATTCCACAAAGAATGAAAGTGGATTCAGTCCGATACTCTATCAGGGCTCTTATTAATAACTGGACACATTTCTGAGAAATCAAAGCTGCGTTCAGCTTTTTAATATTAGAGAAATCTTCACTGCTTTACAAAAGGAACAACCTGCACCAGGAACATGTAATAGAAAAGACAGATTGCAGAAAACCTTGGAGCGTAAAGAAATGCACAAGAACTGACATTGATCATTTATTCGTCTACAGATTTCAGTACTTCGATCTGATCAGGAATGGTAAACAGGTGACGCTAGAATGGACTAAATCCCATTTTAATTCCATATATTGTGCTCTTTAGATGGCTCAAATGCAATGTTAAAGTTAAATGCATGTGAATACATGTCAGCAGAAATTATATTTTCTGCTAAGGTGAAAACTCATTTACCTCCTTCCCAGTTCGCTGAAAATCTCCCAGTGCAGGTCTCATGAATAACCTGGCAGTGACATTCTAAGCAAGCATGTTATGACCCTCCTGTACGCTGGATACGAAAACACATGCTTTTAAAAACCAAATACAATCTATTTTTCCTAAGAGCTATACAATGTAGCAAAAACACTACCTTATGTGTGCTTCTGACAGCTGAGTCAGCAATGGGAGTTCTCAATGAAGTGAAGACAACAGAAAGGTACAGAACCAGAGATGGACACCATGACGCACCTCTGACCAGCCTCCCACCAACCAAGAACTGTGCCCAATCAGACTAAGCAAGCCTGGATCAACTTGTTTAGGTTGCACTATTTCTACTCACTAGAACATCTTTTTATCCTCAGCAAGATAGTTTTTCAGACTGACTACAATTCTGAATCCCCACAAGAGGTAAAACCTCCATCAGCCTTCCAAGTCCTTGGGCAGACAGCACTGAGCCAAAGCTGGCGATTCTTTGCAGCCAAGGCTGAGAGAACCGATGGAACCTGGAGCAGAAGCCCAATCCTAGAAAGTAAAGAGGGTCTGACCCAAAACGGAGGTACTCTCTATCCCATCATATAATAAGGCTGTTTTTGGCACCCAGTCTGCAGGCCTTCCACTGTTGGGACCCCTTTCATGAATTCTTCCAAACTTTCCCGTAGACTCCAGAGATATTTATTAGAAAATCTAAATGATGTGCGGAAACTGTGAGATTAGCTTTCCAGAGAGAGAGACCATTTGATAAAGTTAGATATTTATCTGCTAAAGGAAACCTGACGTTCATAATCCAACCTTTAAAGGATTCCTTGAAGTAGTTAACTTTAATATTTTATTGTTTGTCTTGTTAGTTTAATGACTATTCAATATTTTAGAGTGTTTACAAGTATTTGAATTATTGTTTCCTTTCAAAATTAGATGCAATACAATCAATTTACAATTCAAATGTTAATATTGTGATTCTAAGAATATATAGTATGATATCATTATATATTATAAATTAGGGCAAAAAAAGTGTTCTTTACCATGTCATTAAAAGCTTAATCTCATTCTGTTAACTTTATGAACGAGAAAAACAAAGATTATTTTGTGAAATATATCCAAGATAACCATAAAAGAGAAGTTATTTCAAAGTTATTTATGAGATTTTTTTAAAACTAAAATGATTTACGAACTGGTATGACCTCTCCTTGGTCTGTTCACAGAGAAAGTCCTGTCCAACAACCATTCAGCAGGTTGTCTCATATAAGGCTGTTCTAGCATTAGTTCACAACAGTTTCAGGTGGAAAACAAACAGTGAAACAGCTCTGTCAGAAGCTACAAATCATATGCTAACTTCAGTTTATAACCACAACAGGGCCTTCCTGCTCAGGAACATGTTAGAACGATTAGCAACCATTCTCAGACACTCTGGAATTTCATCTAAACCCGAACGAAACATTTGTTTGATTTGATCTGATTGTGGCACATTGGGTAGTTAGGTTCAACCTTCATTTTTGGCACATTTAATTCTTTATATTTTCTGGATTTTTACTTCCAATACAGATTATAAGAAAAGGGCACCCACCAGGACTGCAAATTGATGCTATCATTTGTTTAATACCTTTGTTTTTATTTATTATTGTTGGAGGCTTTTTGGAGTTGTGTCAGCAGCACTCCTTTTAGAGATCCTAAGCAACAAAAGGGTTTTCATGACACTAACATTTTGAACTCGATACCAACTCTAAGAAAAACACTCGATGCTCGATACCATGTCAAATACTGCGGCAACATTTTTTGAAGACACAAGGTTCTTTCTAGTTAAGAACAGAAAAACATTTATTGCAATATGACCATATTTTAACCCCCTTAAACAGGGCACAACCAATGAGTAGGGGATAATTCAGTCTTTACTCATCATTCTTTACTGAAATAAATTGTTTCAGAACATGGATCTGGTGCATACAAACATAGTTTTCACAGTGGAAACAAAAGGATCTGGTCCATGTAAATGTATTCACCAGCAGCCCCGTACAATTTGGGTTCCAATTAGTTTCTGCTGTAATTGTCAACTTCAGTCTCACTCCACCATAACCTGTGTTATTATTAGCCACATTAACCTCCAATGCCTTTACATGTATTAATTGTTACCACAGTAGAACATGGGGCAGAACTGAAGCGCATCTCGATGGGGGAGCTCAGACTGACAGAACACTCATTGTTCGGTCCATGAAGCTAATATTTAAAGAGATAACGTTAGCTTATGTCGTCCAGGAGCTTTGCTACTTTACTGTTGCAGATACAGATACCTCTTTAGCCTTGACAGCTAAAGAGGTTAGCAGTTTTTTTATGAGTGTTGCTGAGTGTCAATAGAATAATAAATAATCCTGCACAGACAAAGATTGGCCAGATTTCCAGGCCATTTTAGCAACTTTCTCTACTGAAAGTTATTTCCGCCCCCTGCTATCCCAACTTGACTAACATTGAAGTAAAGAAAATAGATGTATAATCAGGATTAATGTTGAAGACTATGGAGTACCCTTGACGTTTAAGGGTGGTTAATTAAACCTGATGTGGCAGCCAGTGTCAGATTGTTCAGAGTGGCAGAAAAAAACATAAGAAAGCAGCTGCAGCAGACTCAGAATCATGAGTCAGAGAAACAATGTTTTCGTTATTTCTTATGCAATTATCACCAATGGAAATATAATAGCAGCCTACATGCATCCAAAAATTGCAGCAGTAACGCCTACTTGTTTACCTCAGGTGTTGATGAGATTCCACCAGGAAACAGAGGTAGTGGTTCTCGCACAGGTCAGAGGTCAGGAATACTTTAGATGCCTGGCTGCTCATCTCCCTGTAAAATGCAAGAGATCAGTGTTGGTAAGACATCAAGGGATACAAAACTGAAATAACATAACGTGTACAAGCATGTACAACAAAGCTGCTTTTTAGGTTTATTGTACACTTTAAAATTTGTGTCATATTTATCATCCCCAGAGAAAGTTTACTATTTTGTTAGAAAATCCAAAAAAAAACTTTATTCATCTGCACAAAAGCATAAAATACGACAATGAGAAAAATTATAATAATTATTCAAATATGAATATTAGGATTTGTGGGGTAAAGACACCAATGGATCGAACAGATATTTAACACAAAATTACAATAATAAAATATTTATTTATTTAACTTTATCCAACAAGCCATCTGGGTTTCTAAGATGACAAATCACAGTAGCTTAACATGACTGAATATGTAATAAAAAAAATCAATTAAAGGTAAAAGATGAATTTATATTGACACAGAACTAATCCAGTAATCCACCTAATAACTGTCTTCTGCTATAAATGAATCCCAGGATGTCTGCGTCTGTGTTCAACGTGATTCTGAGCTGGTTATTACCTGTGACAGCCGGTGGGGATCGTCTCACTCCACAGCTGCTCCACGCAGAGGTCTGGTACAATAGGCTCCATCTCCGGCATTAGCATGCTCTCGTTGGCAGTGCTGTTAGGAGATGGTAACAAACCATGATGCCCCCTGGGGGATGGGCTGTGAAAGGACTTGTTGAAACGAGACGTGCCAGAAAAGGACGGAGCAGCCATGCCCGGAGAGTGGGCGCGACTAGGATGGAAGGAGGAAGAAAGAGACAGCATGTCAGCAGGGCCTCTCCATGCAGAGGTTTGCTGATTTTAGCTTTTCCATGTCCTAAAGTTGAGTATCAAAGCTGTGGTTTACACTGAAACCCACCTTAAGGCGGCCATGTTGGATATACTTGGGGAAGGAACTCGAGAATGTGCTCCTGGTGAGGAGGTCATGATTCTGCTCTGGTGGCTGTGCAAAGCACTGTAGTGCAGAGGAGAGCTAAGAGCAGAACTGAAGGAAGAAGACAAGACAGGATGGGACAACAACAGGGATCAAAGACGACAAAAATAAATGTTTGACACTCTTTCCAATCATTTACAGCTTCATTCTTTTTAGTGCTGGATTTTAAATATCACCTCTTCCTACATATAAACTCCTATCAGGGTTTTCTGCAGAGTTTTAAGACCATATTTTCCACACAAGGTCTTTAATTGCATTTAGTTTGGTATTATATTCATGAATTTGGCCATTTATTTTCTTTCATATATTGTGTTTTAAATTTGTTGAGCAGTATTTTGGCAGCTGTTTTTTTGTTCAATGTGCCATGATGAGGAATTGCAGCATTATTACTCTTTGACAAAACTATAAAGCCCTCAATGATGAGCAGTAAACATCAAGCGTTCTCACGAGGCCCTGATAAAAATATTGTTCCACAACTGGCCTACTATTGTTTCTGCTTTTGTCAAGGAAACAAAATCTTTGTCAGTTATTTATGATCAGCCGAAGAAAACCTGTAGATGTAAAAAGAACCACAGTTACAGGCCAGAGATTTGAATGGGCAACATTTTTAAGTAATTTTTAAGTCAAATAGAAACAAAAAGGCAAGTTCTTCATTTAGTTACTTCAGTCATAATGTATAAAAGGATTCTAAAAATTCTTACATTTCCCTTACAGAAACTTGCAGAAATCCTGATTGATGAGAATTTATAGCTAATTGTAAGACCAAACAAAGTAAAATAAAAAAATGTTTGACTTCTAAATTTGAAAGAATATATATGGAGTATGACTTAAAGTTGAAATTTCTGAACATGGGTTTTCTTCTTTACAGTGGAAGCAACATCTTTTCTACAACTAATTTCAAACACTTACTCAACAAAATATTTTTTCAAAACTCAATGAGTTCAAAAAGCTGAAAAGATTGATTACTTTTTTAAATCCCCTTCAAGCACAAGACAAATTGCCATTTAGCAAATAAACGTCCCTGCAACCAATAATCTGACATTGTGAAATGGTTGGACTTTCAAAACATTTTACATAAAATGCGCCAGAAGTGGATCACTACTAGAAGACTGGGCCATTACGTTCCCATTTCTTAAACAAAAGAGCGAGAGAGAAAACAAGTAAAAATTTCCCTTTATTGCCTTATTTTCCATTACCTTATTCCCCCTCCAGAACTGAGCCCAGCTGCTCCGCTTCCACCCGGTGAGTCAACATGGGAGGCGTTACGTAAATGAGATGTTAGAAAGCCTGAAGCCATTAAACCCAACGGCGTCCCGGCTGGATCTGCCGGAAACCTCAAGACCATGGAACGCTCCTAAGAAAGAGGCCTGAGGTCAGACAAAGCACATGTATTTGTGTGTATTTTGTTATGCCTGTGTGTAAGGTCACTCACATCATGTGTGACTTTGCGCAGGGCCCACACGGTGTGTGTTCCCTGTACAGTGTCATATGATACAACTATAGAAGGCTGGCAGCAGGTGAACACTATCTTCATGTTGGAGTCAGACACATACTGCACACGGGAGCCTTCGAAGAGGCCTGCGAAAGTACATCAAGTTGGCCAATGAATCCTCAGACAGGCAGAAAGAGACGGGCAGAAAAGTCAGAGTTATACCTGAAGGTTTGCACACAATTGGTGCAATCTCATCTAAAGGATGTAGCATGCTGAACACTGTTGGAAGAGGTTCTCTGTATAGAAAAATAGAACTCAGGAGTTTAATGAGGAAGTTCTGGTTAAAATATCTGCCCTGCTTGTATATCCAAATGCTTGTGATTTTAATCACATTACCCAGGGGGATTCGATTGTGTGTCATTTGCTGCATTTTTCCTTTCCAGCAAAAGTCCAAACTTGGTCGCCCACACATTTGAAACCTAGAACAGATAATAAGAGACACATCAGAGACACAATCTTTAACAGCCAAGCATGTACAAAAAAATCCAAATATACAATTAGGACACCACAATATAATATTCACATTCATAGTACGCAAACCATCTCAGCTCATCCCAATTTCATGTAGTTTAAACTAAACTAAGAAGAAAAGCATACAATCAAGCAGTGGGAAAGCAATTTTACACCATGAGCCACATTCTCCTGTCTCCTGCCAGACATTGAAAAAGAAAAGCTGAGTTCAAATTGACAGCATCCAGATAGCAAGGCAACTACTATCTAAATATCTATTTAGGGCTGCACACTGGCTGTACGGTTGCACTGTTGCCTTGCAGGAGGTACAACCTGGCTTTAAGCACCACCCTGGTCTTTCTGGGCATGCATGGATGGATGGCTGATATATTCAGCTCAAGAGCCAACATGGTACATAATATTTGGTTCATGAAACCAATATAAAAATGAGAAAACTAAAGACCCAGAAAATAAAGGGTTCACAAACCACAAACTGTCTTTCAAAGAATTTGTAATCAGTGTGGAACAACTTTGTGGGTGGGATGATGACATAAGATTGTGAAGGATTAGAAAGTGTTGAGCTGCAAAAAAATAGATTAGTGGGATTCTCTGAGAGGCATATTCTATGCATTCTGTGCAAGTTCTCTGTTCCTGCTCAGACGGATCGGTCTTATTTTCCTCCTTGTTAAGACGGAAGAAATGCATTACTGGCTTTGTCTTCACTATGGATGTGTTTGGCTACCAGCTTTCGGTATTGGTTTATTCCTGGCTACGAGTACTGCAGGAACCCGGGTGGCAAAAATAATAACACAAGGGATTCTGGGGTTGTTAAATACCCGTTATGCAGCAATAGTAAACTTTACCTTGGTAGTGGTGTTGTTTTAGTTAGGCAAAACAGCCGGAAACAAACCACATTTCAAGTATTAAATTTACCAGCAAAAAAATGAAATGTTAATTGTTCTTAAGAGAATTTGCCAAAATTATGCAAACTAATTACAATCTGTTTTGACTTTTTTATTGCAGGAGAATCATGATGAAAAGATGATTGAGAGTGTACAGTATAAAAAAAATCTTGATATTACATTTCTGCCATATCGTCCACCCCTAGTTTACAATATTTCTGTCCAACTTTGGTCTGCCTGCAGTTTGTGGTTTTGTAGAAGCACAAAAACACATAAAATGCTCTTTATTGTCTTTTCACAAACATGATAACATTTTTCCAAACCCTAACATGTTTAAAAGAGTCCATTTTCAATGTGAAAATATCCAGTACAAATTTAATGAGTACGTCAAATGAAGTCAAGATTATTAAAAAAAAAACAGCTGAAATGGCAACTAATCATAAGCTCAAATCAGATGCAAACTTCAGCTCAATTCTTATTTTCTCCTTTACCTGGAAAGGTAGCGGTGAGATGAAATCTTTCCCAGTCACCGTGTGTACATTAATGCAGCTACTCTGGACAATACAAACTGTTTGCTCCACTTCTTCCACTGAAAAAGAAATAATCAAGTTGTTTCTTTAGAAGTAAACCATAGAAGCAAAGAAAAATACATAAAGGTTAGCCTTTTATCAAATGGTTAATATTGCTGCACCTTCACTGTTGTTCTGAGAAACAGCAAAGCTGCACCACAAAGCCTGCATGAAGTAAAAGACAGTCAACTAAAACATTCTTATACTTTCCTGAAAAATATCAAAATAACCTTCAACATTTGCTTTAAAAAAGTAACAGCATAGCAGCAACAACTTCCTATAACCCACCTGCTGCACTGGGCTGTCCACAGTGAAGGCCTTGTACACACTGGAGGCTTGTGTACGACTGCCGTGGCTCCAAACAACCACATTACCAGCAGTATAAAGTTCTTCCTCAAACTCAGCTTTATTCTCTTCAACTCCTGTGCAGCCCTTCCTGAGCTGCCAAGACTCCTGTTGTTAGAATGAAGCCACAGAGCCACTGTATGTTTAGGATAAAATATATATTACAAAAAGTCCACATACAAAAGCCATGCCATCTCACCCTCTCCCTTTCCTGCAGACTGACTTCCTGCAGGGAACCCACCAACCCAGCAGCGCCGTCTGAGGACCAGAGCTCGGAGGCTGGCTGGAGCTCCCTAAGCTGCAAGTTGAAGGCATTCGGATGGTTCCTGCAGTGCTCGCGGCCAAATGGGACAAACGAATGCAAATCCCCTGCGGCAATCATCGTGGCTGTCTCGTCATACACGACTTCCGACATGAGTTCCAGATTTCAGCATTATTTCTGGAAGGATATAATAATTGTCGCTATATTTATATCAACCGCAATGAACCCACATTCTTCTCCATGTTTTGCATCATCACAATAACCTCACTGCTCTCCTTGATCTTTACTGTAGTTGGCATTAAAGAATCATGCAATTGACCAAACATATTATTGAAAACAGGGTTTGAATGCCTACCACCTGAAACATTATATCTACAAAATACAGTTTTTGCAATGGGGAGTGCAAATTAACATACTGTGCAGCTCTCGTATATACTTGTATACATACTTGTTTTTGGTGTTCGTTTAATTTCCAGTGAGAAAAGCAAAATAAATATCAACTATGTGAATTATACAGTTAAGTAAAGTTATCTAAAACAAGAGCTTCTGTAATCTCCCGTGCAATGCCATTAGGCTTTAATCACAACACAAGCCATCTTCTGATCACACATATTACAGTCTTAAAACATCTACTTTACATGTAGATATTTGTTGTTAACAAAGAGAAGATCCTGTGCTGTTCATAAACTGGTCGTCATTTTGTGAGCAGTTACTATATTCAGATATGCAGATTTTTCTGAATATGTCGGCTACATGAACTATCAATGTAAAAAAAATCTGATTTTTTTCTGTCATTTTTCAATGCCGCCGTTTTTAAAGCTGACACCACCCGGATCCCTTCTAGCTAACAACTCCACTCCAAAACTTGCCAGCCAGTATACTGAGCACCAAGCAAAGCTCACTGAAATTTATATCTGACTGTGCAAAAATAGCTAACAATAGCATGCTAACGCTTAAACATCAGTTTCATTGGCATCACTGCTATGTTAGCATGTTAGCCGTGAGTTTAATGGGAATTTATCCACTTACCAGCTAATAAGGAATAAGCTGGCCCTTGTCGCGGAGTCCTCGTCTTCCCTTACAAATTGGCTTCGTCACAACGTTCTCAACCGTGCTAGTAAAAATATAAAAAGACTCGGTTGCATTGCTCAAAATGTGAAGTTGGCTACGAGAGGTTTTCAAATGAGCGCGGACATGTTTGCTGTTCTGACAAGCCACTTCCTCCTTACCTCAGCCAATCAGCAAAGAGAACGGCTTGAGCTGGGAGCTGATAGGCTGCTGCGTTAAGGTAGTTTACTCAACCTAGAAAGTAAGCAAGAATATGCAAAATCATGCGCTTAAACACTCCAGCTGAAGTGCCAAAATTAGAAAAGTAAAGATTAAAAAAAGAATGAACAATTATTTATTAGTTAAAGAAAGAAAGAAAGAAAGTTACTCATAGTTGGGAATTGAGAAATCATGCTAACTAATATTAGCAATACATTCCAACACCTGTGTATTTTTCTGCATGTTTTCTTATCAAACACTACAGCAATATGTTCACTATGTCCTTTCAGCCCATGTTAGTACAGCAGTTGTTTCACAATAGATAATGACACTTTCAGCTTTGTTTTTGTTGTTTTTTTTTGTTTTGTTTTTTTCTGGGGTTGATACAATCCTTTTGCAGTAAAACACATTTATTTTTTTCTTGAAGCTTATGAAGGGTGGACATTCCATATCTCAGCAGATGAACATGGCACCTTTAAACATCTGGAAAATGTATTAACCGGACTCGTCCACAACTCTCTTCTTGGCTAAGTTATTCACATTTACCATGATGTCACACATGAATGATGTGTGTTTGAGGTGTTGCCTTAAAATACATCAACAGGTGTTCCTCCAAATACCTCCAATGTTATGAATTAAGCCATCAGGAGATTAAAAAGCCGTGACATCATCATTTGGGCTTTTACACTTTAGGTTTCTAAAATAAGAAGATTGTTTTAAGCCATAGTAATCTTCTCAAAAAAATACCTGTCATTGTTTGGGCATTAAGCAAATAAAAATCATATTGGCAATCTACTCGTTCTCGTACTCGTCATCTTCCGCTTATCCGGGACCGGGTCGCGGGGGCAGCAGACTCAACAGAGACGCCCAGACGTCCCTCTCTCCAGACACCTCCTCCAGTTCCTCCAGGGGGAGCCCAAGGCGTTCCCAGGCCAGCCGAGAGACATAGTCCCTCCAGCGTGTCCTGGGCCGTCCCCTGGGCCTCCTCCCGGTGGGACGTGCCTGGAACACCTCCCGAGGAAGGCGTCCAGGAGGCATCTGGTATAGATGCCCGAGCCACCTCAACTGGCTCCTCTCGATGTGGAGGAGCAGCGGCTCTACTCCGAGCCTCTCCCGGATGGCCGAGCTCCTCACCCTATCTCTAAGGGAGTGCCCGGCCACCCTACGGAGGAAGCTCATTTCAGCTGCTTGTATCCGAGATCTCGTTCTTTTGGTCATGACCCAAAGTTCATGGCCATAGGTGAGGGTAGGAACGTAGACCGACCAGTAAATTGAGAGCTTTGCTTTTCGGCTCAGCTCTCTCTTCACCACAACGGACCGGCACAGCGCCCCCATTACTGTGGCAGCTGCACCGATCCGTCTGTCGATCTCCCGCTCCATTCTTCCCTCACTCATGAACAAGACCCCAAGATACCTAAACTCCTCCACTTGAGTCAGGAACTCCCCTCCAACCTGAAGAGGACAAGCCACCCTTTTCCGGTCGAGTACCATGGCCTCGGACTTGGAGGAGCTGATCCTCATCCCAGCCGCTTTACACTCGGCTGCGAACCGCCACAGCGCATGCTGTAGGTCTTGGCTAGAGGGGGCCAGCAGGACCACGTCATCTGCAAAAAGAAGAGACGAAATCCACTGGTCCCCAAACCCGACCCCCTCCGTCTAGAAATCCTGTCCATAAAAGTTATGAACAGGACCGGTGACAAAGGGCAGCCCTGCCGGAGTCCAACATGCACTGGGAACAGGTCCGACTTAGTGCCGGCAATGTGGACCAAACTCCTGCTCCGCTCGTACAGGGACCGGATGGCCCCCAGTAAAGGGCCCCCGATTCCATACTCCTGGAGCACCCCCCACAGGGCATCACGAGGGACACAGTCGAATGCCTTCTTCAGGTCCACACAACACATGTTAACCGGTTGGGCAAACTCCCATGAACCCTCGAGCACCCTGTAGAGGGTATAGAGCTGGTCCAGTGTTCCACGGCCGGGACGAAAACCACACTGCTCCTCCTGAAGCCGAGGTTCGACTATCGGTCGGACTCTCCTCTCCAATACCCTGGCGTAGGCCTTACCAGGGAGGCTGAGGAGTGTGATCCCCCTGTAGTTGGAACACACCCTCCGGTCCCCCTTCTTATGAAGGTGGGGGGACCACCACCCCAGTCTGCCAGTCCAGAGGCACTGTCCCCGACCGCCATGCAATGTTGAAGAGACGTGTCAACCATGACAGCCCTACAACATCCAGAGACTTGAGGTACTCAGGGCGGATCTCATCCACCCCCGAAGCCTTGCCACCGCGGAGCTTCTTAACCACCTCGGTGACTTCAGCCTGGGTGATGAAAGAGTCCAACCCCGAGTCCTCAGCCTCTGTTTCCACCACGGAATGCGTGATGGCAGGATTTAGGAGATCCTCGAAGTACTCCTTCCACCGCCCGATAATGTCCTCAGTCGAGGTCAGCAGTCTCCCGCCCCCACTATAAACAGTGTTGGCGAAGCACTGCTTCCCCCTCCTGAGGCGATGGATGGTTTGCCAGAATCGCTTCGAGGCCAACCGGTAGTCCTTCTCCATGGCCTCACCGAACTCCTCCCAGGCCCGGGTTTTTGCCTCTGCCACAGCCCGGGCCGCAGCACGCTTGGCCTCACGGTACCCGTCAGCCGCCTCAGGAGTCCTACAAGCCAACCACAGCCGATAGGACTCCTTCTTCAGCTTAACAGCATCCCTTACTGCCGGTGTCCACCACCGGGTTCTGGGATTGCCGCCGCGACAGGCACCGCAGACCTTACGGCCACAGCTACGGGCAGCAGCATCGACAATAGATGCGGAGAACATGGTCCACTCGGACTCTATGTCTCCAACATCCTCCGGGATCTGGTCGAAGCTCTCCCGGAGGTGGGAGTTGAATACATCCCTGGCCGAGGGCTCTGCCAGGCGTTCCCAGCAGACCCTCACTATGCGCTTGGGCCCGCCAAGTCTGTCCGGCTTTCTCCTCCTCCAGCGGATCCAACTCACCAACAGGTGATGATCAGTGGACAGCTCAGCCCCTCTCTTCACCCGAGTGTCCAAAACATGCGGCCGAAGGTCTGATGATACGACAACAAAGTCGATCATCGACCTCCTGCCTAGGGTGTCCTGGTGCCAAGTCCACTGATGGACACCCTTATGTTTGAACATGGTGTTCGTTATGGACAATCCGTGACTAGCACAGCAGTCCAATAACAAAACACCACTCGGATTCAGATCGGGGAGGCCATTCCTCCCGATCACGCCTCTCCAGGTGTCACTGTCGTTCCCCACGTGGGCGTTGAAGTCCCCCAGCAGAATAATGGAGTCCCCGGAAGGGCCACTATCCAGCAACCCCGACAGGGACACCAAGAAGGCCGGGTACTCCGCACTACCGCTCAGTCCGTAGGCCGAGATGATAGTCAGAGACCTATCCCCAACCCGAAGGCACAGGGATACGACCCTCTCATCCACTGGGGTAAACTCCAACACGAGACGGCTGAGCTGGGGGGCAACAAGCAAACCCACACCAGCCCGCCGCCTCTCCCCTTGGGCCACTACAGAGTAGAAGAGAGTCCAACCCCTCTCAAGGAGATGGGTTCCAGAGCCCACGCTGTGCATGGAGGCGAGCCCGACTATTTCTAGTCGACATGTCTCGACCTCCCGCACAAGCTCAGGCTCCTTCCCCCCCAGCGAGGTGACATTCCAGTGGGCCCACTGGGGGAATTTTTGGCAATCTAAACTGACTTAAGGCAGGAAAGGTTGTGTCTAATTATTGTCAGACAGAAAAAAATTATATTTTTCCTTTTATTAATTGTATGTAAATATCTGGTTTCAACAATATAGTGTTCACTTTTATTTCCTTTATTTCATTGAACATTTCTCTTCTCTCTGAAGAGCTAAAACTGGTTTAAATAAACCTATATGTACTGCAAGCAAATCTAAAACTATGATCCTAGTATTTGCCTGAAGATATAAAGTGCATTTCCATCGTTTTAATCTCAAAAAATGCCTTATCTCTTTACCGATATTCATGTGTCACTTCGCAGCATCATCATTTGATTTGGAAATGTAGCCTTGCCGTGCCAAATTTAACTTCTAACACTCCTGCTATTATAAACTAAACTATAAAAAAAATCTTAGTTTTTCAACAAAAAAACTGTTTTGAAGAAATCACTTTAAAGTTAAGATAAATTTCCTTTGAGCAAATCGAGTGATACACATCAAAAGTTTTTAAAAGCAAGACAGTAAAGATGGCATCAGTACACACAGCACATAAAGTAACTGTCACTGCCATTAGGAATAATTAGGTTGATATTTATGAGGAAGGCTGTGAGTAATTACCGGAATACATTTATAGTCACACTAAGATTTTGGCAGAACTCACTAAGCTCTTACAATGGCTTTTTTTATACAACTTCCTTCAGTTATTTATTCAGTTGCATATAGATATCACGTTTGGTTATCACGGCTCAAAATAAAATAATGAGAAGAGAATATGTATAAAACTATTACATACTAATCAGCCGTCTAGCAAAATTTCGTCTTGACATTGCAAGAAAATCATATAAAGCCTTCATATTTCTGCTGTTGAAAGAAAAACTACACACAATTTTGCATCATCGAGTCAAACAAAAGCACAATGATAGTCAAGAGCATGGCTGGCTCTGGTCAACAACAAGGTATTAACTCTGTTCGGTTACATAAAGTAAACGCTTTCCAGATGCCAAGCAGAGGAGGAGACAGACAAAGTGGCAAAATGTTCTATCTATTAAATAAAGTGTTGTTGACTGGTTTAAATAGAAGTGATGAATTACTGTTGGCAGTTATTTTTCTTCACTGTAAAAACTCCTGGGTGAAAAACAACACAATCTGGGTTATTTTCCTTACTCCACCCTGGGTAGGCTTTGGACCGATCCAGGCCTGGATAGATTTCACACAACTAGTGTTGAGTTATGGGTTTGACTAAGAGTTTGCATGTTCTCTCCATAAGAGAACATGCAAACTCCAAGCATAAAGGCCTAAATAAGGATTTCAAGCTTGGACCTCGTTGTTGCAAGGCAACACTTCTAATTACAGTTCCACTTAATACTCAAAGACAGACAAAAAAAACCTTGTAATTGTGTGTGTTTTACCATGAGTCATTTCATCTCATGGATGAGGTTCTGTAAAGTCTGATCAGGTTATTGCATAGTTCAAAATAGGTAGTGAAGAAGGACGAGGCTCATTCTCAGTCTTTCCCCTAACCCAACGAACTGGTTCATTTTTAAATATTTATACTATATTATATTGAGCAAAACTGTCTGCTTTCACTCTCCTTTTCCTTGAAAACAAGGGTTACAAGTTTCCAATTCTATAACTCAACAACAACCATGACAGACGTCTCATTATGCTCATTTAGCTGAGGAATGCTATATGGTTGCAATGATGTCACTGGGTTTTATTGCTGCACAGACGTGAAGTACATTTATAAGCAGCTGTGACGCACTAAGGTAGATTCTCACTCTGATGACTTGATCTAAGGAGGAATCTCTAAAGCTGGCTGCTTCTGCTGCGTCAAAGAATATACCAGTCTGTCGCAGAGCTAGCTCTGGGTGAAAAATTATGTTTATAAATATGTCAAATGCACCCACGCAATCCAGTGCAATTCAGTTATCTGTGTGAAACTCATAATATTCAGTTTTTCTCGATCCTGCATTGCAGCAGGTAATTTAGAATAATTTTCGTCAATATATGAGATTACACTGTATGATAAGATGCTAATGGTTTTTTTGATGGTTTTCTTTAAAGTTCAATATTAGAAATTCTGTTAATGAGATGCTTGTGAATCATTGTATCTGTACTGTTGGAAGAGAGAAATGAGTCTAAGTATGAGAAAAGGCTTTAGAGATGTAGCTCGTTTACTGATGATGAACAAAAGATCCTTCATTTAATTCATATTTTTATGTTTGTCCATCCTGAAAAGAAATTCTAGAAAATGACCTCTCGCAGCACATTTTGACATGTCATTGCAAAAAGGCCCAGCTGCAGCTAATGACATTCTCAATGGCTCTGTTACGCTCAGGTGGGCTGGTGACCCAGCACGCAAAATGGCATGGCAGCACTAAAATGGAATGCACAGTTTACAATGGTATGACTTACACAATTTTGGTGGGTTAAAATGTCTGCAGTGAAAGAATGAAGATTTCAGATAGATAGATAGATAGATAGATAGATAGATAGATAGATAGATAGATAGATAGATAGATAGATAGATAGATAGATAGATAGATAGATAGATAGATAGATAGATAGATAGATAGATAGATAGATAGATAGATAGATAGATAGATAGATAGATAGATAGATAGATAGATAGATAGATAGATAGATAGATAGATAGATAGATAGATAGATAGATAGATAGATAGATAGATAGATAGATAGATAGATAGATAGATAGATAGATAGATAGATAGATAGATAGATAGATAGATAGATAGATAGATAGATAGATAGATAGATAGATAGATAGATAGCTAGCAAGCATAATTTTCCAAGCAGAGCAGTGTAATCTGAGTGGTTCCTACAAGAGAGCCAGTGCATTCTGGGTACAGTTTTCCAGTTAATGAGAGCTAATGAAGGTAATGTGAGGATGTGCTTTTGCAAGTGTGTGTTGCACCAATTACAATCTGAAGACCTCATGTGGTACATAATGGCCATCTTGGAGCTGAATCCAGGCCAAATGTATTTATGTATTTAGTTAATTTAGGATGCATTGAAGAGCTCTGGTGGTCTAATTGAGCTATGCACCAGACGAGCACCGAAAACAAGCCCTTCGTTAACGAAACCTCCAGGGATGGAGCTTTGATAAGTACATTGGCTGTTGTATGGTGTACAGTGCCATGGAGAAGTACTCATTTGCGTTGCCCTTTGGCATGTTTTGTCATGTTCAAACTACATACTTCAGTGTATTTTAATTGGCACTTTACTTAAAAGACCAACAGAAAGTGAAGCATAACTGTGAAGTGAAAAACAGTACATGGTTTTGAAAACGTTTAGACAAATAAAGATCTTAAAAGTGTGGCATTTCTCAGGTAAATGTTAGTACCATGCTTGAGTTTCTGCTGAAAACATTTCCCAGTGCAATCCCCCTTTGAGTAGTCATTGTCTGAAGCAAATATTAATGTACCTGATGCTAATTTGCTTAATTTTTCTGTAAATTTCCTATGAGTACCACAAAAGGCAGCAGAGTATCACAATTTGAGAACTATGGATCTAAAGCATTTATTATAGAAATGGTTGCTTGTAATGCGCTGTTGGCCTCCTGGAATCTAAACGTCCAACCCAGTCTCAAGTCTTTTGCAGGCTCTAACACACTTTAGAAACCATACTGAAGTAAAGTATCACCACAGCATGTTGCTGACACCATCAAGTTTTACTGTGGGGATGATGTGTTTAGAGTGATGTGCAGTGTTAGCTTTCTGCCTCACATAGTGTTTTGCACGTTGACCAAAAAAATTACATCTTCATCCCATCTGGCCAGAACAGCTTCTCCCACATGTTTGCTTTGTCCGCTTTATGGTTTGCAGCAAACTGCAAATTGGAGTTGTTTTGTTGTTTCCACTAATTTGGAAAGTGCACATGTAATAGTTATCATGTTTTCACATTTGCCCACTTGAGCCGAGGATCTCTGCAGCTTCTCCAGTTACCATTCGCCTCTTGGCTGTTTCTCTGATTCATGACCTCCTTACCTGGTCTGTCAGTTTCAGTGACATGTCTTTACTTTGCTATTCTGCCATGTACCTTCCATTTTTGGATGATGGATTGAACCGTTCTCTGTGAGATATCCAACATTCAGCAAATGGTTTTATAACCTAACCCTTCTTTAAACCTCTCTACATCGTTATCCCTGACGTGTCTGCTGTGTTCTTCATGATGCTTCTCGTTCACTAGTTTTCTCCAAAAAACTTTTGGGAATTCACAGTACATCTCTACTCCTATACATTCTGACATTACATGCAGGTAGATTTTATTTACTATTGAGGTGTCCTCTAAAGGCAACTGGTTGCACTGGATTTTATTTTTTAAAGTGGTATCAGAATAAATTGGCCTGAATAAAATGCCTTATATACTTTTCTGATTTTGATTCATAAAAACATTTGAAAATCATGTATGATTTCCATTTCATATGCGCTATATTCTGTTCTATCACATAAATGTGCAACAAAATGATTTAAAGTTTGTATTTGTAACATATTAAAAATTCAAGAAGGATAAATACTTTTGCAAGGTGCTGCAAAACATAGCCTTGCACACTGTCTACACAATATCCTTCCAAATAAGCCTCTCTGTTGAAGGCATCTTCAAAAGGTACCACAACAAGAGATCTTTCCATCCTACAGAAAGCACATAGCAGTTTTATAAAATAAACTTGTGAGTCAAGACAGAAAATCTTTGTGAAAACACACGATAATCCTAACCTTGTCACCATTTCATCAAATCCTAAATTATTAAACTTTTAATATATTATACTGTCTATATTTGCTTGTCTAACTAATATGGCCATTGGTTCCTATTCTCCATGTCATCAGTGAGAAACAGAACTCCAGACAATCTGTGTCATAATAATATTATTTGCATTAGGGCCCTTTAACCGGTCATTTCTCGACATCCCCTCCGGTTCCTTTGAGTTCTTGTGATTCATTTCAGCTCTGAAGGCAGCATGTGTCCTATTAAAGCAAATCAGGTTTAAGCATCAAGGAAGTTTAACTGTGATTCATCGGGGTCGTCTCATCAGGTTAGGGGTCATCATCCATCATCAAAACAAATGGAGTCTGGGTTGAGAGACAGAGTTGTACCACATGGTAGTAGAAAATGATGTTGAAACTGGCACCTCTCACAACATTTCAGACCATTGTCATTTGTTTGTGGAGGCGATTCACTGTTAAAGTTTTTAGAACACTTAATATTAGCTCTCACTTTCTTAATTACATGTCCATTCTTTTATTTTTGCAAATACAAAATAGGAGGATCATCCCATTTTCTTGGTTACAGCTTTTTTAAAACACAATAATGATCTTAGCTACTGAAAAATAATTGTCTCTTCTGCCTTTCTGTTACAGTTCATAGAGCAATGCAAATATAAGCTGGCTAATAAATAGAAAAAGTCTTCTAACTTGCAAGAAAAACTTCAATCTTTTATTTCATTTTATGTGCTTGTACAGCTGTTTAACAGCTTTCTGACTAAATGTTTTTCAGAGATGTTTTATTTGGGAAAATAATCTTAGAATGCTTGTTTTGTTGTGTTCTTCCTTATTTTTGTTGCAACTGTTGCTATGGGTGGGCCTATTTTTGTGATGTAATTTTACTTGCCATGACTTCCTGACTTGCCTCCCCTTACTGCATATCACTGGGATAGGGGTACCCCTGGTAAGCAAACACCTACAGATCATTCAGCAATCACCAGCCGAGGTATTTAGGGTCAGTGTTCCCTCGGTCTTATTACCTGATTGTTGTGTTGACCAAGGTAATCAAGCCATTCTGCTGCTATGTCCAGGTTAATCTTACCGGCCATTGAACTAAACCTCTTTGCCTGGCAAGGAAATAATAGAATGCCCATGGTAACCTTGTAGGAGCAACAGAGATCTATAGCTTAGGTGTGAGAACCTGTGGACTCTATGTCTGAAAAGTGGCAACAATATAGCTATTGTTGAAAAAATAAGAAGTCCATGAGAAGTCCGGTTTAAACTTTGCTACAAGCCATGAAGAGGACACTACAAACACGTAGTTTGGTCAAATGAGACTATAAATTAAACTTTCTGGTGTACATGTAAACTGTAAGTGTGGCAGAAAACTAAAACTGCCAATCACCTTCAAACACACCATGCAAATAATGAGATATGGCAGTGGCAACATCAGGGTGTGGGGATACTTTCCTTCAGAACAGTCAGGGAAGCACTTCCAAAATGAAACATGGTAGTGGCTTTATCAGGCTGTGGGGATGCTTGCCCTCACCTTGGGCAGGAAGCTGGTCAGAGCTGATGGGAAGATGGATAGAGCTAAACTGGCAAGACAACCCCTGAGAGGCTGCTAAAGATGTGGACGGTTCAACTTCCAGCAGTACAGCAACCGTAATCGTACAACAAGGCTTGCAATGGAATTATTTAGATCAAAGCGCATTCATTTGCTGCTATGGCCAGTCAACCCAAATCCACTGAGGAATTTATGACAAGACTTGAAGAATAAGCTAAACTATTAGTCACTAGTTAGCTGTAATTGCAGTAAAAGGCAGAAACAGAAAAACAACAACAAAACCAAACACCCTGGAATTGTGGCTCCTCTATTGCCTGGTCTACACAGCAAGATTTTAAAATTGTCAGTTAATTTTCAAAACCTGAGAGGCTCAACACATGACGATAAAAAATTACAGATATAACAGGTTTGGTCCTATAGATTTTACTTACGAACATTCAGATGTCAGACAGGAAATCTCGCAAAACCTCTCGAAGTCAAATGTGATTTCAGAGTAAATAAACATGGCTGACAGGGAAGAAGCAATGCCCATAGTTTCTGAATGGCTATTCAACATGTTGAATGTGACATGTTGCCACATTCAACATGTTGCATGCTCAATTGTCCCTCGAGAACACTCCAAATACTAGGATATTGGGCCAAGATAATCCAACATGTTGAATATCCCCGATTTGAGGTTGGAGCGGTCCGGACGTCCTTCCGAGCAGACTAGATCACTCCTAATACACCACACACAGCAGGAATATCTCATAAGATAATCTTTAGACCCATAATCAAGCGTCCTTAAGATTGTTGTCAGGAGAAGATCCTGTCAAAAATCAGCAAAATTATTTTGCCGTGTGGACCAGGCATTAAGAACCTTAATGTGTGATCTTTATAAGAGCGGTAGTTTCTCTAAAGACAGAGCAGAAAGATGTTCATTACATGCATCTCTTCCTTTGTTTATTTTACTTTCTGTGTTTTTTGTCTTCCACCTTCCCCCATCTCTCTGTCAATCACTCTTGTTTCACTCCTACCTTTGGTGCAGCCTCTCTTTCAAAACTCTTTCTGTAATCATGTGTCGGTCTTATCTCAGTTGCTGTATTCCATCTGTCTACCTGCCATGCACTCAGAGGAGAAGGATATGAGCAAAAGTGACAGAGAGACCCCAGTGCGTCCCATCAGACTGCCAGCTGTAATCTGCCATCAGAGTTGTTACTCTGTGGTTCACTAATTGGATAATGTTGGACAGAGGAGGCACTCAGCCAGCCAGGGGATTCCCCTCATCACAGCGACTGCTGGAAGAGTTGTGATGTGGAGTCTCTTGTTAAAATGACATAGATGCAGTAACTGCACTACTGATCTGTCACCTATCTTTGTCTTTAACATGTTTTGAGCTCTCTCTGTACTATAGTCTGTTTACTTTGTCTTCTCTCACTGCCTAATAAGGCTGTCACAGTAGTAAATTCCCTTGATACAATGCTAAGAAATGTTGATTCTGCAATAACCTTTTCTGAATTCAGATTCAAATTAGGGTTCTTTCTTATAAAGATCACAAACATATAACCAGTCACAGTTTGACAACACATTCATTGTCTTACTTAAGTTAAAACCAATAAGTAGTAGGCAATTCAGCACCCATTTAGTGTCACTTTCCTGTGTTGCAAACTGTAGACAAGATGTACCTTGGATTTAGCTGTGCAATCCACTG
The DNA here is from genome assembly GCF_021462225.1 of Girardinichthys multiradiatus. Classification (NCBI taxonomy): domain Eukaryota; kingdom Metazoa; phylum Chordata; class Actinopteri; order Cyprinodontiformes; family Goodeidae; genus Girardinichthys; species Girardinichthys multiradiatus. Next base: position 14,604,097 of record NC_061814.1, read on the forward strand.
GGAAACTGATTTGTACAGAGTAAACAGCAGCCCTGTTCAATTGCAATGTTTCGCTAGAGAGTTTGACTAGCTTCTGCTCTAACTGTCAGCTTTGGCCTGGGTTCCCCTCACGTTAGCATTTCCCTGTTTTATTATAAGCCGCATTTTCCACTAATTCCTTTACAACTGAACAGGTCATTTCGCTGCTTCACCCTTTTGTACTCAATGAAGCCATTCGCTGCTTCATTACATACTCACAGAACAGAGCTGTGGTATAGTTGGTGGGGAAATATATATCAACTGGGAAACTCTGACATAGGAATGGGGCTAAGCCATTAGTACTTTTGTTTTTATAATCAGTTGAATGGTCCTTCTTATCCCAAGCATTTCATTGCATTATTGACTGTATGTTAACCTGCATATGACAAATAAAACAATATAAGAGTTAGCTGTTAATATTTAAACAAATAATGTTAGCTTATGTCATCTGGCATGTTTACTATGTTAATGTTGCAGACAGAAGAGTTTTACTCACCTTAACTTACTCTTAAACATAAGGGTGCCAGTCTTTAAGATGTTTCGCCAAGGTTATAGCTTTTGTAGGCCCCTGCTTCGCAGCACAGCAAACATCAGTGCATTACTGGCATTCTTTGGCTATCTATATATATTATAGATCATATACATTGACTAGTTTTAATACACAACCGAAACTAGTTGTCCTGTACTTACTGTCTTAGATTACTCTTGCACTTCTTTGGAAACATTTATAATTCATAAACATTTATTATATTTAATAAAGTTACAGCATTTGGCAAAAGTCACCAAAGGCTCTTTAGGGTTTGGATGTGCTCAGTGTTGATTTCAAGGCATAGCTGGAACTTGTTTAAAATGGTAAATGGACAGCATTAGTCCTACTTACCACTCGAAGTGCTTTACACTAGAGCCACACTTACCATTCACATAAACAAAAATCCACACGTTTACGCACCAATACACAGTTGTTAGGCAACTTTGGGCAGATTGGTGGGCAACTTGGGGTTATGTGCCTTGCTCAGTGGCCCATGGGCATGTGAAAGGAGGAAGCTGGAATTGATCCCACAAGACGACTACTCTACCCACTGTGCCACACTCACGCCTTTAATTTTGTTACAGTGAGCCCATTGCTCCTAGACAATTGCATTTCTGCATCAAATCAATTGTGCAAAGTTTCATGTTGAATAATTCATACACAAAGACTGCAAGCTTTGAGAATGAATTTCAAATCCATTTTTTCCCAGAAGGTTTTATAAGTTTTCTCAAGGTATTGCCATTGTGTTATAATAAATTTGAAAAGTTAAATAAATTTGACGTTTACAGTAGCCCACTAAAAGCAATGAATCACAAAGTGTGGTGCTAAATTACACTTTTCATATTTCAGGTGGGTGACTATATAAAGACAACAGGGTTGGGCCATTGTTGAATTAAACTGCTGAAACTTTACATAAAAGTACAAAACATGTCTTAAGTATTCGGAACCATTTTTATTTTTAAACCTAAAATAAGGAGAACACTGCCGATGACCCATTTTGGCCTTAATTTGCATCTTTATGCTTACCGGGATTTCACATCCTGTGGTATCAGTTTCTATTTTCTAGAGGAAAAATCAATTCAAACTTGACAAGAATTGAAGTCATAACGTAGACATATCACAATATTAAAATTATTAAATGCAGAGAAATGATGGAGTCTACCTGGACTGCAGCAATCTTGAATCACCTCTGTTGCCACCTATATGTCAAGGGAAAAAACTACCTGCACCATTGGGCCTCTTATTAAGAACAAATACATGTGTGCATGGGAGTTGGGACTTTCCCGAACCCAATGCAATTCATTTTCACCAGTAGATCTCAAAATCAGTCAAACCTTAATTTAAAAAAATTGAGGAGTTGGACCCTTAATTAATTAACAGATTGAGTTGCACTAAGGTTTAAATGGTAAATGGACTGAACTTATATAGCGCTTTTCCAGTCATATAGACCACTCAAAGCACTTTACACTAGAGCCACATTCACCCAATCGCACTCAACACTCACACACCGATACGCAGAACGGTAGGCAACTTGAGGTTAAGTGCCTTGCCCAGGGGCACATTGACATATGGCAGGAGGAAGCTGGAATTGAATCCACAACCTTCTGATTGCAAGACAACTATTCTTCATACTGAGCCACAGTTGCCTCAGTGTGACACAATGCTTACAGTACATTTGCAGTCTCTATTCATTTGTCCTTTTTCTTTTTGTATTGTTATTTCAGAAGGGCTTAAGATAGTTTTCTATACATCTTTTCTTGTTTTCCAATCATTCTCCTTGTATAAATCCTATGTGTGGGTGTACCAATGAAAAAGCTGTACATGTACAACCAGCCCAGCATTAGGGCACTGGGTTGCTGGATATTTACGTGCAAGCTCACCTTCACAATTGTAATAACAGGGCCCATCCTTTGTCTGTCTCCAAGCTCTGTTTGCACTGCATAAGTCAAACCACACAAATCACAGAAATTAAATATACAATGAGCTTTCAGTGAACAGTCAGAAACCCTTTCTGACTGTTTTAGTCACAGGTGTTGTATTTGCTGTCAGGACTAGGAACAGCATGTGCTGCTCATGTAGTTTGCAAGCAGACGTGGGATTCTGACAAGCTGTAGTCACTTGTGGCTGTTTATGACCACCAATTCTGAAGACTCAAAACTGACGGCAGTTCTTTTGTTGATGGTGAGATTTTTTTTTATTTTAGCCATCCTCCAGCAGACACATGTCTATGTTCCTATTTGACTCTATCAGCTGTGGAATTGTGCACACTTCAACATATTTCAAAAAGTTTGCTACTCGCTTCTACAATCAGTATTGCTCTGGTTTGAACAAAGTAACTCTGGTTTCCACTTGCAGATTTTTTCTTTGATCCCCATCCAGTTTTTATTGTCACATTTCCAGTTCTTTCAAATTTCTAATTTATTTTTCTAGCAGTATATATGGACAACTCAACATTTTCTTGAAGCCATTTCCCAAAGTATGAAGATCAGCACATCTCTGTGTAATATATTCTCTTGTTTTCTGATCTTGAAAAGAATTGGCCAGAATATATGAACTCCGAAGGAAAACAGGGAAGCCATGGTTTACTAATAGATAGTATTTTAGGGGTTAATAATGAATAGTAATTTATGGACTTCTAATAAAAATGTATTTATGGATAACTAATAAATAGTAATCCACGATCTAAAAATTTATTATGTTTTACTTTAGATTTAAGTTTTTAACTTGTTTAACAGGAATTTCTTTGGGCAACAGCAATTATTATCTAAAGAACAAATGATAAATTTTAGTGGGATTTTTCCCTCTGAATAAATTACTACTAAATGAAGATTAGCATTTTCTAGATTTTTCTGACTGAGATTAAGAGACTGCAATAAAAATGGCATTTTTTTAGGACTTTTTACTAATGTTTAGTGCTAATAAATGTGAATGGCAAGGCATGTATTTCTTGAATAGAGAAGGAAATATAAAATTTTAAGCTTTTACGTCTCAGATTCAGTAACTGGATCCACTGAGACTTGTATTTTTATTCAGCAATAAAAATAATAGATATAAATTGCTTTACAAGAGTTGCATATTTTCTCAAACCAAATTATTTAAAACTAATTACCCTCTGCATCAACCCTGTAGCTAAGCACTGTTCCGGGATGCAAGGATTAAGTCATTTGTTGTGCTCAGTGTACAGCCAAAGAACAGCGCAGGGTAAGTCTAAACTGAAGATAAAAATCTTAAGATCAATTCAATTTATTTAAACCTTCTGAAAGAATGCGATAGTTTTACCAAATTTCAGAGGCGCTGTGGTTTTTGACTGCATGTTATCAAAAGTAGCAGAAGCAGAAGTGAATGACTCAGTGTTTGCACGTAACACTGGTGGGAGCCAAGAACTAATAAAGAGACTTGAGTGTGTCGTCCTGAGCACATAGGTGAGATGCTCTGATTCACGTCTATAGGAACGTTTTCCTCTGTACATTCCATCAACATCAACATAATATGGGTGACATTTCCTCCATCAGCTTCCCTTTCCTGCAGGGATCTGTCTCCAGTCGCTGCTGTCAATTAGACCAGCTTCTTCTCCCTTGGACTTCTGTGTAATTCACTTTTTCTCTGGACTGATCACATTAAGGTTTACGCAGTGCCATCATGGCTGCGAAGAGGGAGGATAAGAGGGAGGTCATCTGCTGACTGGGAGGAGATATAAATATATAAGAGATATAAATCATGGTGCAGCGGTAAATACAATTTATAGTCATTATCAGGTGGACAACCACAAATGTGAATCAAAATCAATCCTGCTCTTTGGAAAATGTGTGCAAAACAATCATATTTCTTTTGCTGCAGGGAGCAACATTTATTGCGGCGATATTGTGCTTTCAAAACCATACTGCTGATTTTTTTTATTAATATAAATGCATTGTTGCCTTTATCATAACTGCAAAATAAGTTAAAGTTGTTGTAAATCATTTTCACTGTTGCTGTATACTGCTGCATTGTAAAGTTGTACGTGAATTGTATGATTTTATAACTGATTTGCTGTATTTGATAGTATTTTTTTAATTTGCAGTAATTTATACATATCCAGCATTACTGCAACTGAGCACCTAAAGTTGATAGACAAACATTTTCATCTTATTAATCATATGTCCTTTAAAAAAATTTCTATGTAGGGGAAATGGAACAACACTGGTTTACAAGGTGGTGAAAGGTTTACAAACTTAGCACAAAAAGTATGTTATCTGTTTGGTCAATTATTTATTTGTTGTAACAATATTTTTTGGTAGGTAATCTTATACCATTGGAAACCCTGTTTGTTTGTCCTTTATTTGGTGCCACATTTGCAAAAAAAACAGATTTGGATTGAGCAGCAAAGCTGAGTATGTAGATTGCAACCATCAAAAACATCTCTCTGCTGATGCCAAACTGCTTATTTTACTATTGACCCTTTGGTGCTGTACTAAAAATAAGTGCAATTTAGCTAGTTATTGTTTTTGAAAAAAGAGGGTATGGTTGTGTGTAGGAGCCTGGATGTAAACAGCCAGGCACCTCCTACTCATGCTGGACACCGGGTTGGTCACACACTGCTGTGGGATGACATCTCATTTTCAACCAGCATTTGTTCCTAGTCCGCCAAATTCTGGGGGTAATCTCTGATAATTTCCACTCTGTGGGGCACGTGTTGACATTTTAGAAGATAAAGTTGCAAGCCTTGTTTTTCCAGTGAGGGAGAAGACGCGCAACGCTATAACACCCCAATGGAAGCTATTACCTGTAATGTCTGTACAGAAATCAGCATCTCTGTGGGTTCTCTACACAAGGTTTCCATTATCCAAACACCATGGGCAGAATCTGGACCTACTGTTTTCCTCCACGGTTTCAGGTTTAGGTTTCATCAGATGTTGACAACCCTAACGCAAACGCAAACAAATCTAGACTGTGAATCTGAGGAAGACAACCATTGATTTCTAAGGGCAGGCAGGCAGGCAGACTTGGCTTTCAATTTGGAAATCGTACTAAGGCTCTCTCTAAACAATAACAGTAACCTGAAGTTGCGCTACTGCATGGACCCTATCCAGATCATTCAATTGTGGCATACTTGGAGCAAACTGCAAAAAATGACTTATACATATGCACATGAACCTGCTACAGGGTTCCACCAGGTTTTAACAGTGAAGCATCTGATTGTCGTCACTGTCAGGATCTGTCTGTGTGTCGGTTCCACTTTGTATTTCTTTTTAGCAGTTTCAGTTGGAGGGTGGAGCTGCGCGCTGCCTCTCACACCTGTGAGTCATTAGGCTCGTTCTGGCAGTTTCTTAAGGAGAGGGTTGCTGAGCATTCAACGCCTGAGTGTCGTCCTTTGTGGTACCTCAAGCCCTGTATCCTGTTCTTGTTTTACAAGCTCTCTGAGATCTTCTTGTGACCTAGCTCTGTTCCTTTTTTAAGGTGCCTTCCTGGATCCTTCTGGTGGTTCCTGTGCAACCTGTTCTCACTCTCCTTCTGAAGTTCCCTGTTTGGATCGCAGGCTTACCATCACCAGGTTCTAGACGCTCAGCTGCCTAACCTGTCCGCCCTCCAACAAACTGCTTACCTTTTAGAAACACGGACCTTCCATCCAAGAACTGACCACCCCTTCCGGACTCCATTCCTGCCAGCAACAGTAAGCCTTCATCACTCAAACTTCCCTTCCTCACTCTGAAACAATACTCACCGTTTTGCTTTCCCTCCTCAGAGGACCTTCCGCCGGAACCGCCCTGAATTCCTCATTCATGTCATATCTCTTCTGAATAAATTTCTTAAAACTTAATTTGTCTCCTGAAAGTTTCTGCATGTGAGTCAAGAAGCTCGGTAAAACGATGACAGTCGCATGGAGTACCAGAACTCAAAAAATAACCAATAGCAGAACAAGCTGTTTTGCATTGTCACAGAGGTTTTGGCATGTTTTTCATAATCACAGCCCACAAACCCAACCCTGCTAAACCCACAAATGAATTTTTTGTAAAACTGCACCACTGTTTAAGGGAAGATTAACAGGCCTTCCATGTCTACACAATTTATCGACAAGAACAATTGTTACAAAAAAAAAATCCAAACAAACACAATCTTCCTTAGTTTTTGTACTAAGTTTATATACAGTACAGACCAAATGTTTGGACACACCTTCTCATTCAAAGAGTTGTATTTATTTTCATGACTATGAATATTGTAGCTTCACACGGAAGGCATCAAAACTATGAATTAACACATGTGTAATTATATACTGAACAAAAAAGTGTGAAACAACTGAAAATATGTCTTATATTCTAGGTTCTTCAAAGTAGCCATCTTTTGCTTTGATTCCTGCTCTGCACACTCTTGGCATTCTGTTGATGACCTTCAAGAGGTAGTCACCTGAAATTGTTTTCTAACAGTCTTGAAGGAGTTCCCAGAGATGCTTAGCACTTGTTGGCCCTTTTGTCTTCACTCTGCGGTCCAGCTCACCCCAAACCATCTCGATTGGGTTCAGGTCCGGTGACTGTGGAGGCCAGGTCATCTGGCGCAGCACCCCATCACTCTCCTTCTTGGTCAAATAGCCCTTACACAGCCTGGAGGTGTGTTTGGGGTCATTGTCCTGTTGAAAAATAAATGATGGTCCAACTAAACGCAACCGGATGGAATAGCATGCTGCTGCAAAATGCTGTGGTAGCCATGCTGGTTCAGTATCCCTTCAATTTTGACTAAATCCCCAACAGTGTCACCAGCAAAGCACCCCCACACCATCACACCTCCTCATCCATGCTTCACGGTGGGAACCAGGCATGTAGAGTCCATCCATTCACCTCTTCTGTGCCACACAAAGACACGGTGGTTGGAACCAAAGATCTCAAACTTGGACTTATCAGACCAAAGCACAGATTTCCACTGGTCTAATGTCCATTCCTTGTGTTCTTTAGCCCAAACAAGTCTCTTCCGCTTGTTGCCTGTCCTCAGCAGTGGTTTCCTAGCAGCTATTTTAGCATGAAGGCCTGATTCACACAGTCTCCTCTTAACAGTTGTTCTAGAGATGTGTCTGCTGCTAGAACTCTGTGTGGCATTGACCTGTTCTCTAATCTGAGCTGCTGTTAACCTGCGATTTCTGAGGCTGGTGACTCAGATGAACTTATCGTCCGCAGCAGAGGTGACTCTTGGTCTTCCTTTCCTGGGGCGGTCCTCATGTGAGCCAGTTTCTTTGTAGCACTTGATGGTTTTTGCGACTGCACTTGGGAACACTTTCAAAGTTTTCCCAATTGTTCGGACTGACTGACCTTCATTTCTTAAAGTAATGATGGCCACTCATTTTTCTTTACTTAGCTGCTTTTTTCTTGCCATAATACAAATTCTAACAGTCTATTCAGTAGGACTATCAGCTGTGTACTGTATCCACCTCCTGCACCACACAACTGATGGTCCCAACCCCACTTATAAGGCTTGAAATCCCACTTATTAAACCTGACAGGGCACACCTGTGAAGTGAAAACCATTTCAGGTGACTACCTCTTGAAGCTCATCAACAGAATGCCAAGAGTGTGCAGAGCAGTAATCAAAGCAAAAGGTGGCTACTTTGAAGAAACTAGAATATAAGACATATTTTCAGTTGTTTCACACTTTTTTGTTCAGTATATAATTCCACATGTGTTAATTCATAGTTTTGATGCCTTCAGTGTGAAGCTACAATATTCATAGTGATGAAAATAAATAAAACTCTTTGAATGAGAAGGTGTGTCCAAACATTTGGTCTGTACTGTATAAGTAAAGTGTATACAACTGCACTGGACTGTTTATAATGTTTTGGTTTCACTTACCTGTTGTTTCCTTAACTCTTCCGTCAGTATAAACCAGTCTATAACCAACAGTAGATTTATCAAGGTGTCATTGGGATTTAGAAAAAACAATAACAGATGATAGAACAATCAGAATTAAATGTCAAAATTTCTTTAAAAATTATTTAAAGCCAAGAATATTTTAAGGAAACTTTGAGTGACCACTTTTGCCAAATGTAAAGACTTTCACTTGGTTAATTGTGTAACAAAACAAGTAGGTATTGTCCACACGTGGTTACATTAATTTAATGAAGCTCCCATTCTGATAGAGTCGACGCCTCCGAACTACAATTTTCTTTGTGAGGGCAGACAGCAAAGAAAAGGTGGAGGGGTGGCCACTTTGTTTAAAGATTTATTAGAGTGTAAAAAAGTATTTCTGGGCAAATTTGACTCTTGAATATTTGGCTCTCCAGGTAAAGAGCCTGGTCCGAACAATGTTCGTGAATATTTACAGGCCTCCTAAGTCCAAAACAAACTTTATCAGTGATTTTAATGAGCTTTTATCTGTGATATGTGTTGATTATGACTGTTTAATTATTGTGGGAGACTTCAACATTCACATGGACAATCTTGAAGACAGAAGTGCAATAGATCTATGTGAAATTTTGGTTTGACTCAACAGCAAACGCAGAAACAGGGACATATTTTGGACTTGATCATCACTAAGGGTCTAAACATTTCCAAGGTGTCTGTAACTGATGTTGCCCTATCTGACCACTTTTCTGTTATTAAAGCATCATCTGCAATGACTCAGTTTGCCAAAGAGACATGATAAGAAAATGTATCTTTAAGGACGATGCTGCTGAAACCTTTAACCAGATTTACTCTTCTACCTCCACTTTGCCCTGTAACACTGTAGATGAGCTGGTAGAAAACTTTCATTCTAAAATCTCGGACATCATTGATTCAATTGCTCCAATTAAAGTGAAAGTTGTTTCTGGGAAGAAAATGTTTCCGTGGAGAAGTGCTCCACCAGTCAGAAGTGAAAAAAGGAGTGTCGAAAAGCTGAACACAGGTGGCAAAAGACTGGACTCCAGGTTCACTATATTATCTATAAAGAGAGACTATACAGATATAACCTACTACTGAAAAATACAAGGGAATCTTTCTTTTCTGAGATGATCAGCAAAAACATTAATAATGCTCCTGCATTATTTGCCATGGTAGACAGGTTAACAAACCCTCCTGTAACTGTAGCATCTGAACTCCCCTCTACCAGGGCCTGCAATGAATTTGCTAAATTCTTTACTGAAAAAATCCAAAAGATCAGAGGAGCAGTCAGCACATCCACATCAACTCCAGTACCAATGTTGTCTCCAACTAGAACTGATTTTGACAAAATTTCCCAATTTCACCAGATAAACTGCAAAATCTTAGAAGAAATCGTACAGCAACTATGCTCTTCTTCCTGCTGTCTCGATCTTTTACCCACAGCTTTCCTTAAGAAAGCTTTGCCTGTAATAACATCTGATTTAACACAAATAATAAACACATCCCTTTTGTCAGGTATTTTCCCCCAAGCCCTAAAAACAGCAATTATCAAACCTCTATTGAAAAAGAGCAACTTGGACAAGCTGCTATTACAGAACTACAGGCCTATATCAAACCTCCCCTTCATCAGCAAGATTATTGAAAAAGCAACTTCCTAACGACGACCAACCGCTTTGATGTTTTCCAGTCAGGCTTCCGTGCTCACCACAGTACAGAAACTGCTCTTGTCAAGGTGTTCAATGACATCCATGTAAATGCAGACTGTGGAAGAACCACAGTGCTGGTATTATTGGACCTTAGTGCAGCATTTGACACTGTTGATCACTCCATTTTATTAGAGCGCCTGGAAAACTGGGTCGGCCTTTCTGGTACAGCACTCAACTGGTTTAAATCCTACTTGAAGGACAGGGACATTTTTGTGTCAGTAGGTAACTTTACATCAGAGACCACAAAAATCACATGTGGCGTTCCCCATCTTAGGGACCCTCCTATTCAATATCTACATGCTCCCCCTAACTCAGATTTTAATAAACAACAACGTAAGTTATCATAACTATGCAGACGACACACAGCTATATGTTACGATGTCACCAGGTGACCATGAACCCATTCAAGCGCTGGGTAAATGCTTAGAAGAAATCAATGCATGGATGGGCCTAAAGTTTCTTCAGCTGAATCAAAACAAAACTGAAGTAATGATCTTTGGACCAAAAGGAAGAGCGTTTAAAGGTTAGCACACAGCTTCAGTTAACACAGCTAGAAACCACCAGTCAGGCTCGAGACCTGGGTGTAGTGATGGACTCAGACCTGAACATTCAGAGGCACATAAAGGTAGTAACTAGGTCGGCCTTCTATCACCTAAAGAACATCTCCAGGATTAAAGGACTGATGTCTCAGCAGGACCTTGAAAAACTAATTAATGCGTTCATCTTTAGTAGAATTGATTACTGCAACGGTGTCTTCACAGGCCTGCCTAAAAAGTTGATCAGACAGCTGCAGTTGATCCAGAACGCTGCTGCCCGCGTCCTCACTAGAACTAAGAAAGTGGAGCACATCACCGCGGTTCTAAAGTCCCTACACTGGCACCCTGTAGCTCAGAGAATAGAGTTTAAAATACTTCTGTTAGTCTATAAATCACTGAATGGCTTAGCACCAAAATACATTATAGACTTGTTGTCAGTGTATCAACCAATCAGACCTCTCAGGTCATCTCGCTCTAATCTACTCTGCATACCCAAAACCAGAACCAAACATGGAGAAGCAGCTTTTAGTTCTTATGCTCCACTAATCTGGAATAAACTGCCAGAAAACTGTAAAAGCGCCGAAACCCTAAGTTGCTTTAAATCAAGATTCAAAACCTATTTGTTTAGAGTGGCCTTTGACTGGGCCATCTAGGCATGATTAGTTGCGTTTTCAGTCCAATTTTCCTTTCATTTTCTTGTCCATCATTCTATTCTCCTTATTTTATTTTACTTTTTTAAATTACCTCTGTTGTTTGATTTTATCATTTGATTTGTTTTTCTGTGTCTGTATCTGTGTTTATTTGCTTTGTGATTTTATTGTAATTGTATGTTACCTTACCTTACCTTACCTTACCTTACCTTACCTTACCTTACCTTACCTTACCTTACCTTACCTTACCTTACCTTACCTTACCTTACCTTACCTTACCTTACCTTACCTTACCTTACCTTACCTTACCTTACCGATTTTACCTTACCTTACTGATTTTTCTTTAACTCTCCTTATTGTCAGGATGTGAGATTTTGGACTTTGTTGGTGGTTTGGTGTTTTTGTTTTACTAGATGCTCTTGTTTGAAGTTTTTGTATTCTTGTTCATCACTTTGTGTTCTGACAATTCTGGTTTCCTTTTGCCTCCCTGTCTGTTCTCCTCTCATCATTAGTTTCCTCTTTTAGTTGTTAATTACTCATTTTCTGTTCCCTTTACATTCATTGTTCCTCTTAGCTCTGTTTCTTCTGTTTATCTTGTTCTCTAATTCCTCCTTTAACAGGTTAGCTTTAGTTACTGTTTACTTTTATTCTAGTCATCTTTTCTCCTGTTCTGCTTGGGTCTGTGTTTCTACTTATTGGTTAATCTGTTTCACCTGCTCCCTCTGCCTCCCAGCCTCCTTGTGTCACCTGTTCCCTGTTCCTCTGATTACCTGCCCTATTGTTTCTTGTCCACCTTTGTCTGTATTTAAGTTTGCCTTCGTCCTTTGTTCCACGCGGTGTCGTTATGTCTCTTTGGATTTTGTTCTTGCTGCGGATCCTGTTAAGTTCTGTTTTGAAGATGCCTTGTAATCAGGATTATCCTGTCATCCAGAACCTCGCCTGCATGTAAGTGGACTCACTTAAAATTAAAGGAATTTTCGACCACCTCTCTGCTTTTCTCCGTGCTTGTCTGCCTTTTTGTCCACCCCAAAAATAGAGTTATGACACTTATAGTCTCCACTAGATATATGCAGTGCATAGTAAACAAAAAATATTACTTCAAGTCTAAGAGAGCAAAGCATGATCTACAGTAAAATTACAGCAGACCATCCATCCATCCATTTTCTATGCCCTCTTTTTCATTACAGGGTCGCGGAGGAGCTGGAGCCTATCTCCAGAGGACTACGGAGATAGGCTGGATAGGTCGCCAGTCCATCACAGAGCAACACAGAGACACACAGGACAAACAACCCTGCATACATCCATTCATACCTTAGGGCAATTTTAGAGAGACCAATTATCCTAACAGTCATGTTTTTGGATTGGGAAGAAGCTGGAGAACCAGGAGAGAACCCATGCATGCATGGGGAGAACATGCAAATTCCATGCAGAAAGACGCTCGACCGGGAGTCAAACCCAGGATCTTCTTGCTTCAAGGCAACAGTGCTACCAAGGTGTCTTGTTAGTATGACAATATTATATAAGGCAGCTTTTGCAATATTAGAATTTTCTAAATTATTCCTTGTTCTGTTGTTTGCAACTTCTAGGAATAAAAACAGCTGCAGTCAAGTGATTGGTTTTGGTAGGGGATGTGATTTAGAACTAACTGGTTTAAAGTTTTGCTGATTTTTTTTTTCTTTTTTTGTCTGTGTCAATAATCACCCACCTATGGACATGTCCCTGCAAAGCTTGAAGATGTCTGGACATGCCTACTTTTGTGGTTTTTGTGGCTGCACTAACTGTGCAATCAGACAATGCTTAACCTTTGGCTGCAGCAGGTCCATAAAATGTGCACCCAAAGTGAAACAGGATTGTTTCTCAGCTCAGTGGATTATTTTCTATCAACAGATAAGGAATCAAGATGAAAATGGCAAAAGAAACTAAACTTAGCTACGACTGTCAGCTAACAGGGACAAGAAGATCATATCACCTGATTTTATTTATTTTAAAGTCCCAATACTGGCTGCCTGTTTCTTTTAGAATTGTTTTTAAGGTTTCACTTTTAGTTTTCAAATGTCTAAATAGTCTGGCACCTCATCATCTCAACAGGTTTTTACATACACACACCCCCAGTATAACTCTAAGATCTCTAGACCAAAAGCTCCTAGTTGATCACATGACTTGGCTCATGACCAGGGGAGACATAGCTTTTTCAGCCAACATTTGGCTTTTTCAACTGTCTCCCTCTTTCTGTGAGGTCACCTGTAACTTTAGATAATTTTAAATCTCTTTTAAAAACTCAACAGCTTTTAATGCCAGAGAACAGGGCCATTAGGCATGTTTCATCTATGCCTTTTATTGCTAACTTTATTGCTTATACTGTCAGCCTTGTATTTTATTGCTTATTCCTTTTGTATTGTTTTGTTATTTTTATCTTCCTTTTTAGTTTTTTGTTTACCTGTACAGCACTTTGGTTTATGAAGTGCTTTATAAATAAACAAATGATGAATGATGATGGACCCCTGCGTCATGTCATATTTATACCCAAGGGAAACATAAACTCATAAATTACTGAATAAATGTTCCTAGAAACTCTGATCAATTTAAAGCTGAAAGACATAATTTAGAAAAACGATTCAGTTGATTTAAATTGCAATTAATTCATTTTAATTGTGCTAACTTTGATTTTGTAAAAAATTTATTTTTCAGTGTGGTAATTCTGCTTCAGTAAATAAATTTTATTTTAGGTTTTGCTTCATTTTGCAAGTTCATGCTGCAATAGTCCTGAAGGCCTGTGCAGAGCAGCTCTGTGGGATTCTGCAGCACCTCTTCAACCTTAGCCTGGCCCAGAAGAAGGTTCCGGTGTTGTGGAAGACCTCCTGTCTTATTCCGGTACCACAGAAAACTCACCCATCAGTCCTCAATGACTATAGATCTGTTGCCCTGACATCTCACATAATGAAGGTCCTAGAGAGACTCCTGTTGGCCCACCTGAGTAAGCAAACAGTAAACCATCAGGACCCCTTTCAGTTTGCTTATCGCTGTGGGGTTGGAGTTGAAGATGCCATCATACACCTGCTTCAACACACCCACCGTCATCTGGACAAAGCCAGTAGCACTGTGAGGTTCATGTTCTTTGATTTCTCCAGTGCATTTAATACAATCCAACCTGATTTGCTTTGTCAGAAACTCCAGGAGACTCAGGTGGAGGCCTCAACAATCTCCTGAATCAAAGACTACCTGACAAACAGACCACAGTTTGTGAGACTGAAGGGTTGTGAGTCTAACCAGGTAGTCAGCAGCACAGGAGCACCACAAGGGACTGTACTCTCACCATTACTTTTCACTCAGACCTCAGACTTCCAGTACAAGACAGACTCCTGTCATCTGCAGAAATACTCGGATGATTCTGCAGTCGTGGGGAGGATCAGAGATGGACAAGAAGCTGAGTACAGGAAGGTGGTGGACCGCTTTGTGGCATGGTGTAGAAGCAATTATCTCATTTTGAACACGACTAAAACAAAGGAGATGATTGTAGATTTTAAGAGAAACAGAAATAAGTCAAAAACTATTTCTATCATGGGAGAAGAAGTGGAGGTGGTGGAGGAGTATAAATACCTCGGTGTTCACCTGGACAACAGACTAGAGTGGAGATGCAACTGTGAAGCCATCTACAAGAAGGGACAGAGCAGACTGTACTTCTTTAGGAACCTTAGGACCTTCGGTGTTTGCAGCAAGATGCTGCATATCTTCTTTAAGTCTGTTGTGGAAAGTGTGATCTCTTCTGCCATCATCTGCTGGGGAAGCAGCATCAGAGCCAGGGACTTAAAAAAAACTCAACAAGCTGACAAAGAAGGCTGGATCTGTTCTGGGGACTCCTCTGGAACCTCTGGAGATCATTGTGGAAAGACGGATTCTTCATAAAAGGAAGAACATTATGGAGAACCCTGAGCATCCTCTTCATGAGACTGTCCTACAACAACAGAGTGTCTTCAGTCAGAGGCTTCTTCAGATCTACTGTAAGACGGAGCGCTACAGGAGATCCTTCCTGCCCACAGCCATCAGCATCTACAACGGCTCTTTGAAGAAACCTTCATAATGAGCTACAACAACATTTAATTAATAAAGTAAAGTATTTTTGAATTTGAATTGAATTGAATTGAATAACAAGTTAATTTACACATCTTTACTATAGGTGCCAATTAATGTGACAGGCATGGTAATACAGACTGCTTTAGTTCAGAATAAACTGTAAAACCACTTCTTAATTCACTTTTTACTGCTTATAAAACATACAAATGAATACCATTTACCTTTTTTCTTTGCTTGATGGCCGTTTTTCACATTTTTACTTTGCTACATAATGAGTATTTCCTTTCCTCCTCTTATCTCCCATGTTTTAGCCTGTCATATGTTTCTCTGCAGTGATTTAAGCTAAATGGTTCACACTCATTTGGATGGAAAGACGGACGGATGGATGGATGGACAACAGGACGTGCGGATGAGGCGCCAGCTAACGTCACAGCTGTTTCACCGTGCTGTTCCAGCAAAACAAATCAGGCTCATCGAGAACACTGTGGGTGGACTCAGAAACACTTCAGTCCAGCATGGAGGTTCTTTCATAAAAGCCCCAAACAACCTGAAAAATAAAAAAGCATCAGTGTCTTTGGGTGTAAAATGCTTAGCTGCATTTATCTACAGTGATCATTTCAAAGATTTGTGCATACAGAGCCCACTTTGCTTCATGAATAAATGGATGGACAGGCAAGGTGAGAGGATTGGAGGAGTTTGTCGACATTGTTGTTGAATGAAGTATTTATGTTGTTAAGAGGCAAGAATGTGAGAAATAAATAATATATTCCTAATATGCTGAAATCTCTCTTAATTAATGAAATCACATCCTCTGTTGACAGGTTTTGATTTTTCAGAAGATGTTTATTTGTTATTTTGAGGACTGTGTGACTAATGGATCCTTGTTATATGGTCTGGGTCACAACAGTAGCAATACATTAATTTTAACAAGTATTACATCCTGAAACTATAAGTGGTTCTTTGTATTCAAACTGATACTGTGACATTAAAAGGGTGAAAGGAAAGACAAAACACTGATTTCGATTGAAGCCATATTAGTAAATTATCTTTGTCTTTTTTCCAGTGATGTTGGCATTTTGACTTGTATTAAAAAGACTTTAAGATGAAAACACCTAGTAATTTTTTCTAAACGTCCTCAGAGTGAAACAGGAAGATTTAGCTAAAAGATGTACAAAGAAAAATGTTTTGGTTTTTCTATGTATATTATTAAAATTTAGCTACATATTGATAATACACAGAGTGCGACTACCAGAATTATCGTTTTGGATTCCAGGAGGCAGCTACAATAAGTTCTTCAGTGTGCCAAAATAACTCCAACAAAGACTACATTAAGACTGACAGTCAATGTTGAATTTATAGAACTGCAAATTATTGGAACAAAGTAAACATGCAGCATAGACAGCCAGAATAATCCCCCCCATAAAATCAACATATGCATAAGCAGGATGATCTGACAAGGCTAAATGAGACCCAGGAGTATATACGCAAGGAAAGGTGATCACTAGATAACAACAGGTGAGAAAATTAGCAAATGAGTAACAGCTGATAGCGGAGCAGGAAATTTGGGCACTAAGGGTAACTACCTGAAGAGAACAAGTGAAGCACAACAATAATATCAATAGCGAAAATAAAATTGTGTCCTTCCAAAGTGATTACCACCCTGTCACGCTGATCTCATTATGTTGAAGTGTTCGGAGGGGATTGTCAAACTGCCGGTAACAGGGCTCTGAACATTGTCAGAGACTCATTACACCTTCTTCAGATTGTTTTAAATTGCTGTCATCAGGGCAGCCATTGCTTAGTTCATTCCAATTATGCCATTGTGCCATGGTTTTTAACAAGGCTGAATTGTTGTTGTTGAACTATAGATGGGTGTGTACATGGGGCAGACGAGCATTGCAATAATGGGGAGCACAGCATTGATATAACAAAGAGCTGTGTGGAATTCAATAACTGTTGGCTAATATATTCCGAGTGTCATAAGTTCACACTTTACCTGGTAATAAGATATTGAGCTAGTTGGATTGATTCAAACTGCAGCAGATGCCCACATACGTATGACACAAATTAGAGCACACAAGATGCTAAAGGTCACAGAGAATACCGGAAGCACATTAGAAGCAGGAGGTCTGAAAATGTGTCTTCGTTGCAACTGAAATGGTCAGTACAATATTGTGGGATTTTCTAACATCATTCAACCTAAGCTAGCATGGTTAGAAACCACGCTGTAAAGACAGATAAGCCATACAAAACATTGCTTCTTCCAGTCTACTGAACAGTGGGGACTGCGTAAAGGTCCAAGAACCACCAGACTACTACTGAGCTTTCTGCCTCAAGCTGATGTTGAGCTGTTTAAAGATTTTTTTTATTACCGGACATGTTTATATATATATATATATATATATATATATATATATATATATATATATATAAACATAAATATGTGTGTGTGAACAGTATATTAGTATATATATATATATATATATATATATATATATATATATATATATATATATATATATATATATATATATATATATATATATATATATATATATATATATATACTAATATACTGTTCACACACTAATATACTTTTCATACTAATAAAATAATATAGTGATTTAAACCAAAATAAAGACAAAAGAGAGACAGACCAGGAAAAATAAATAATGACAGAACATAAAACAATAAAAAAAAATTAATAGTCTCAAAACTCAAAACCCAGTCCTAATTATTATAAAGTATGTTTTGGTAAAAATGACTCAAGTGCAGAGCTGAACAGAAGTTAGATTGGGTACTTAAACGATAAAATAAAAGAAACTTACAAAAATGGTCTTTTACAAGGAGATGATACAGGAAGCACATGAACAGGAGGGTCCTCAAGAGAAAATAAGCAAACCGGAATTGGCCAACCATATCCCTTGGAACTTCATCAGCTAATGCTTGGAAGACTGCAGGAGACTTAACCAGACCAAAGGGCATAACTAGATATTCATAATGCCCTGTGGGAGTATTAAAATGGGTCTTCCATTCATCCCCTTCTCTAAATCTAACCAGGAGAGGAGCCCTTACGAGATGCAACTTGGTATAGACACTAGCTCCATGAATCTCATAAAGAGAAGATGGTAACGGTTCTTCACAGTGACCTTATTCAAACCTTGATAATCAATCCATGGATAGAGAAACCACTCTCAGCAGGTGAAGAAGAGGGACAAATAATTTCAGCTGCAAGACCAACTTCTTTGTACTTTTGCATAGAAGCATGTTCTGGAACAGAAAAAGAGCTGTAAATCTTGTGGCATAATCAGTAAAAACCTCAGCCTCTCCTGATGGTTGCCACGCAGTTTCATTTCTAGTAGTTCAGACTCTTGAGTGACCTGGTAAATAATGTGACAATCAACAGCCACAACAACACCTTTTGAACCTTAATAATGAGTAAAGACAAAACACCCAGAGATTTAACCAGTTCATAATAAAAAACTCAGTAGCCTCTGGCAGGGGCTACAGGACTCACTGGCAGTTCTGGTTGAATACAAGGAGAGGCAGACCAAGCACATAACATATTCATAATTTCTGAGATGTTATTTTCTAGGTTTGCTATTGAAGTTTCCACTCCAAGATGCTATGCGTGTGGTGGTGACGTGTCCATTACAGCCAGATTACAGTGTAAAGTTTCATGTGGGGGACAGGTAACTCAGCCAGAGGCAAGTAGTGAGCTACATAGGCATGGGGTGAGCTAAAGGCGAAGGTCAAAGTCCATTTCTGTGGTCCATGTCCAGAAAGTAAAGACAAATTTTGGGTCTGACAGGGGCGAGGCAGAAAACGAAAATCCAGAGGGCAGAAGCAAGGTCATAACAGGGAGATCAAAAATTGGTAAGGAAGTAAAGCTGGACAGGAAATAACGCTGCACACAGGAAATAACGCCAGAAACAGAATATTTATTCACAATCAGGCAAGCTGTCTGCGACTGGAGGGAGCTTAAATAGAGTAAAACATACAGTAGGTGAGAGGCAGCAGCGCAATAAGCAGCACAGGTTGGCTGAATAAACTGATAACTGCCTGACATGTGAGCAGGCATGGAAACAAACAGACTGAAACATTAAATTGACAGCTATAACTGTATACAGTGATTTGCAAAAGTACTGGAGTCTCTGTCCATAGGAACACAATAAGCTGTACATTCCATAGAGCTGGGCTTTATTGAAGAGTGGCAAGGAAAAAGCCACTACTTAGTGTTAAGAATAGAAAGGAATGTTTTGAATTTGCCAAAAGGCATGTGAGTAATTACCCACATGTGTGGAGGAAGGTGCTCTGGTCAGATGAGAATAAAATTAAACTTTTCGGCCACCAAGGCTCAACTGTCTGGTGCAAACTCAATACATCCCATCACCCCAAGAACACCATCATCATATGAAAAAAGGTGGTTGCAGCATCATGCTGTGGGGATGTTTTTCAGCAGCACAGACGTGAAACTGATCAGAGTTGAGAGAAAGCTGATTGCTATTAAATGCAGGAATACTCTAGAGCAAAACAGCTCACCTGTGATTTGAGACTGGGATGGAGGTTCACCTTCCAGCAGGACAATGACCCAAAGCATACTGCTAAAGCAACACTCGAGTGGTTTAAGGGGAAACATTTAAATGTGTTGGAATGGCCTAGTCAAAGGCCAGACCTCAATCCAATTGAGAAACTGTGGTTAAGACTTGAAGATCCCTTTTTACAAGCGAAAATAGTCCAACGTGAAGGAACTGCAACAGTTTTGCTCCAGCTTCTTCCTGGCAAGATGCTGCAAGTTCATAGAGACACAATCAAAGCCACTTCCAGCCACAAAAAGTGGCTCTAAAAAATATTGACTTTAGGTGGTGTTAACAGTTATGCACACTGAAGTTTTTTATTATTTTGTCCCTTTTGTTGTTTTTGTCAAAATAAAAAAAATAGTACATCTTTAAAGTTGTAGGTATGTTCTGTAAATGAAATGGTGCAAACTCTCAAATAATAATTCCACGTTGTGAGGCAACAAAACATGAAAAATGCCAAGGTGGTTGAATACTATTGCAAGGCACTGTGTATACCACTCAGTCAAATCATACAGACTGAATTGCATTCACCCTTTACAAACATTTATTCACATAAAATGTATGGAATTTGATTTGTGGATGCTTGACCTAGGGTACTCTTGTTCTATTTTTCATTTCCCTCCCCCTCTTCTTTAATACACATGCACAGACAAGTCCAAATATACCTTTAAGTCCCAGGTCATTTTAGTTTTGGGGGGAAGAAATCTGATGAGTCAAACCTGAAAATAAGTTAATTTCTCCTCACAACTAATTGGAAGACACAGGGTAAAACATCCGAGTAATCTCTCCACATGGCCACTTTGGTTCTGACCGTGAGCAAGACCAATGACGGAAGCAGTGCCTCTCTGACGTCTCCCACTGCTAATAAAGCTCATGTCCCCCCTCCCTCCCTCCTGCAAGCGAGAAACATCCAGGTGTATAAAACGGGAGCAAAACTGAAGGCGGACAGGAACAGAGAGAGGTAGACTGCATCAGCAGTGTGGAGCTACAAACAGCTGTATAGGATCAGGAGAAGAAGACCTGAAGAACACAACTTTCCACAGAGCAAATGTAAGATTTTTATTTTTAAAAATGTTATTTGTGGTTTCTGCTTTTATGTTATTCAGCAATTGGATGAACTTTTCGAAATAACTTGTTGAGTTTAACTTCAAATAAAATTCTCTTTATGGATTAAGTAGAATCTCAACATATTACATTTAGTTATTCAGGCAACAGACGGAAATTTCTCAACTTTCCCATCAGATGGACTCTTTGTTGTCCATGCCTTTCATAATTGCGCGCTGAATTTTGGACCGTTCTTCGTTTTGTCAGAACTTGTGGTAATCTTTAAAGTTTACCAATGACTAGTAGCCCGCCCGATTAAAAAAAGACCCATCTAAGCTGAGAAATCATTTATTTTCATAAAATCTCAACTTTATCATTACGCAGCAAAAGAAAACGCACTCAGCCAAAATACATGTAGATGTTTCCAGCGTTCCTGGATATTTGGGGTAAAAGTCTGAGCGTTTTATCAGAAACCTGCTCGGAAAATAACTCGTCTGATTTAACAATTAGATATGCTTGGTTGTAGATTAAAGCTCTTCACAGAACCGTGCGTAATTTGGCAAAATACCGTATGGTTCGTAACGTCAGTCTTTCCAGTCAACATCACATTAACGGGTTTTAATGATCTGTTGTTCGAAGAGTTCTCAGTGGGCAAAACTCTTCTCCATTTGTGCATCTCTCTGTCAACCTAAACTGTATTTCAGAGACGGATAAATCTCAAAAACAGAACAACATGCCACTATTTCCATCCTCAGGTGTAAAGCGATGGTACAACGGACCGGCCCCCACCTGCTTCTCCTAATAGCCCTGTGCAGTGTGTTATACTGTCAAACTCTGAGCCTACCGTACACATCCATGAGGTGAGTGCAAGCCTTCAATATCAGAGCTAAGCATGCCTCAAAAAAGGATCTGTACTTCCAAATACTGCATGTGATTCATGATGATCAAACCTAAATTAATTTCAGACCACCATCAGTCACCAAAGGTCTCCTAAAATAATTTTCGCTCAATTCCAGTTGTGGTTTCAACACTAAATCCCGAAAATGTTCAATTACAAACTCTATATTTTTTCACAATACAAGATGAAATGTTGGCGCACTCACAAGCAGTGCCAAGTCAGACCCGATGGGGCTGGCTGCTGCGCGTCTGTTTCCCGAAAAAGGCGCCAGTCTAAGCGCCTTATAATGTGAATGCCCTGTGATTCTTTGCAGAGCGACGAGACATGCAGATGGTTTGTTCACCAGCGGATACAGCAAACTCTTGGGGCAGCTGTCAGCGCGGCGGTACCTGGAGTCTCTGATCGGGAAGCGCGTCAGGTAGGTCTGCGCTCAGGGGATAGTTCTGAAAACTGATGCATCCTTAAAATGTATAGATTTAGAATGCAGCACAATTCTAATTAGTCAATTTCAGGAGTTGACACAAAAAATACTGTATTGTATCAAAGAAGGGGGAAAAAGACAAAATGCTCTTGTACTTGAAATGAAACAAAGAAAACACCGTTATTCCAATTTAGCATACAGGACCAACATGCAGAAAATCTGAGTTGAAAAAACAGAAAATAGGAAGAAAAAATAAAAGAAAGCAACCTAAAAAAACAACATGGTTCCCACTCCATTCATATTCAAAAACGTGTGGGAAGAAATGTAGACATATTCAATTACATCCATTCTCCAAAAACGCATATGTTACTATGTTAAATAATCTGAAAAATATCAAGAAGAAACAACTATGCGACAGAAACATTTGCTAAGTTTCATATGTCTTCCTTATCTTTGTCTTTACACAGAAATATACAAAGAATAATGCAAACATGAACAGTTTTAAAGCTGTAAACACCCCTAAATGATTATTTTATCCTGCACAGAAAATAAGATTTCTTACTGGTATTTATGTTTTTTGTTGTTATTGTTTCATTTAAAGTTTGATATCTCACAAAATGAGCAAAGGTCCTGTTTTGAACGTGTTATAAATTATGAGTTGTTATGGTAACTTTAACCCACATTGTAATTTACCCTTACTCTTTTTGGAAGAATTGTAAAGTGAAGTCGTATTTATTGCCCCACACCTCAGTGCAGTGAAAGAAAATACCTATAAAAGTGAAGGAAAAGACAGAAGTCTCATGTTTTTTGTATTTTATTTTTCATTGAACTAGGTTTATTTCAATGATTTATCTAATTTTCAATATTTTTCTTCATAAGATATTATTTGCATTCCCATGAGTTCCTTTTAAGACTCCAGTTGTCCAACCCTTGTTTTGAAAGTGGTGCAGAAAGAAATCTGACTGAGTTTGCTGATGAAATAAAATATCAGCTTGAACAAATTCTGATAAAAGTGAATTGTATTGTTTTCTAATGTAAAAATGCTTAGAGAACAAATTAGTTTAACTTTCTGACAGGAACAAGAAAAAAACAGCGATCATATTATTTGAGTGTGGATTCAACACAAGAGGACCAACTGACATTTTGGATGAAAAGAGCTGACCTGCTTGATGATGCATTTTGTAATTGTTAAAAATTTTTAAAGGTTAATTTATGCCGTAGCAGCTTTCTGTTGCATGCTTCCAGTAAGACTGGGAGAACTCATTTAGACACACACACACAAACACGAGGATAAACTGTAGACCTTGGCTGTGTACAGAAATTTGCTCTCTAAAATTTGGCATCGTTCTTCTTTTCAGTGATGACCTGATGGAGGAGCCGGTGAAGCGCCACTCAGACGCTGTTTTCACAGACAACTACAGCCGCTTCCGGAAACAGATGGCTGTCAAGAAGTACCTGAACTCCGTCCTAACGGGAAAGAGAAGGTAGGAATCACAAAACCTCTCATATCAACCCAAGGGTAGGGGCATAAAAACCTGACTATTAACTACACATTGAGCATTTTTGTAGAGTTTAGTTCTACAAAATCTGAAACAATCTATTTATCACAAGTATTTTTCTTCATGGATTTATATTTGTTTTGCATGTTGGTGCATGTAAAAGAAACTTTCTCCCTAGAGTGTGTCAATACTTTAAGTGAAAAACAAAAAATAGTGACTGTCTCTCTCCTGTTAAAAACAAACAGCCTAGAAGATCCTGGAACCAGCGAACCAGAGGAATCCAGGGATGAACCTAACACTTTCCAGGAGAGCTACGATGACATCAATGTAGACCACCTCCTGAACCACTTTCAGCTGGTAGGTGCCTTTTAAGTCCTTTAACTACCACTTAACCGCTGTCCACAAATATATAAACCTCATTTCATTAGATCCTTACCAGGAATACAGCAAACTTCATTTAAATTCAGAGGCAAGAGTTATGACTCAAACTGATGCCCGATACTCTAATTTTTAACATTAATAATCAAGTTGAATGAACATTTTAACTGTTAACACATATTAATGAGAGCCTCACAGCAAACTTTGGCTGTAAATATAATGAGTATTAATATGAGTTTTTGCTTTATTTTATTTTAGTAAGTATTCAAAATTTGAATTATTTAAAATATTAAGACTGTAGAAGTATTGATTTCCAGTTTTTCAAATCAGTAACCTTTTTCTTTTTCTCATTTGCAGCCGCTTTGAGGAGAGGTCCACGCTCGAATGAATACCTCAATTCATCCTATGAAAATGCTAATTACAAAAAAATAAATAAATACAATTTAAAACATACTTTTAATTTAATGCAAAGGACATTCAGAATGGGATTAATCAACAATAATGTGTTATTTCAATGTGGCTATTTATCTATCCATCTACACAGTACATGTTTACACTGTATATACACAGACAATGGTAATAGCTATACACTCTGCAGACCCACTAAGTAACATGTGTGTCTGTGTGCAGGTTGGGTTGGGTTGGTCAGATGCTAAGGTGTAAAATGAAAAGGGTAAATTTAAAACAGGTTGGTTTGGTTTTCAGGCTTCACTGTTCCAGTAACGTCAAAGGAAGCCTTTGTTCTGAAGCTTCTGAGAGGTTTCTCCCATCAACATCAAATTAAATGTTTTTTTCATCTAAATCTGAGCATCCTAAAGTTCTTAATTAATTCTTACAAATTTACATTTGGAAACGCTCTGTTATCAGGTCTGTCAGATTTTTTGTGGGACATAAATCCCCACAAGCGTTTATTTCCTTTTTGAAGAAATTTAAAAATACACACATTTTGCTATTATATTGAAGCAGTTGTGTTTCATGTTTTTCTCAAAATGTCCTAACAAAGGTCTTTACATGTAGATGTACTTGCAAATGCAGATGAGCAACAGATTTTCCTTCAGATATTCGCCCATTGATTTAGAGTGGAGTTTAAGGCAGCAACCTTATAACAGAAGTGCATTGAATACACAATAAAAGTATCAATTGCACATCAAACTGACTTTAAATCTGAATTCTCAGTGGTATATGAATTAAGAACCTTAACATTTGGTAAAGCAACTAAACAAAATAGTAGGTTAAAAGAGTATGGTTGAAGTTATGTAATTTGTTACCTACATGTTTTGCATTGGGCCTGTTCAACTCTGTCACTGAAATTTGTATTTATAATGATTAAATTGTTAAATATTGCAAGCCAAACACTAACTTTCAGTAAGATCTTCCGCAGTGTGTTAAGTGAAAAAGGACCTTTAATGATTTGTAGAAAAATCTCCATATTTAAAATGTTACCCTATAATGAAAAATGAGCAATTTTGTTGTTTTTGAATGCTAAATTATATAAATTATAACAATGAGCTATCTGTTCCATTCATTTCCGATGCTGTAATTTCTAGAACAATTGCTGAGCATTTTCAGAGAGTCTGTATGCGACCTTTGGATTATTAACAGAGGAGACTAGAAGGCAGAAGGACGAAACTTGGAAATGACATGGATGCATTTAATCACTTGATACTATTCAACAGGTAAAGAGGTTTTCATTGTGCATAGAACTGCCTTCAGCATATATGGTGATGTGATCAGAACTGACCAAATAAAAGATGTTGGTTTATTTTTCAAAGCTTAGTGGTTTTGTCTGGCTGAGTGTTTGAAGAGAGCACACGGCAAAATAGTGTAGAGGCAAATTTCATAAAATTTTCTGTTTAAAACTGATATATAAAGGCAACATTGATACCTAGCTTAAAACATTCAGACTTTTTGGATGAAATCCAATACATTTTATATTCCATAATTAACAAAACTCTTTCTTAAACTCTACAAACCACATGAAGTGGTATTTCCTTCTCCTCTGCAAGCTGCTGACTGATAGTCCACTGACGATCACATGAAAGACGTTAGCTTTGGTCGCCTAGTTACCTTTGCTTTATCAGAGCTTTTGCTTTATCAGAACTGATTGTTTAAAAAAATCAATCAAAACATTGTAATGTTATTGCAAAAATGTGTGGGTTTATATCCTCTTCAAACAAGAAAATACATTCAACCACAAAAATTTGTAAATGTTTTCATTCTCCTCATATTTCCACGACCAATGTTTTGCCTCAACAAAACCAGCTGTGCTATATTAGGGTTCCTATGAAAAAATAAAGTTATTTGCAATTCGAAATACCTTTAAAGGTCTAGGGGTGAATAAGAATTTATTAAAATGTTTTGTTTCAATATTGAAAGTTAAAATAAGTACAAACAACAGTTAAATGTAAATGTACCAAAGGTGGCCGACAGACTAGTTTTCATCTGTGGTTCTTGTGCTTGATGTAAATAAGCATCTAGAATGTAAATAAAACAATATGACAACAATAATGAAATATTAAAAACAGAAATAATATGTTATAACTCAACATGTAAAACAAATATGTGTTTAAACAAATTAAAAACAGTGTATGTGTCATATAAAATAGAATTTGATGCAACCAGCGGTTCATTGGGCTTAATTAAAGAAAGTGGCTTAATGAAAACTGAGACTGAGCTGCTAATTACTTGCCTTAATTCTAAAAGGAAAATGAATCCAAAAAGAAAACACGAGAGAAGGGACTTTTCATGGACTGTGTAACTCTGTTAGGAGAAAATATTAACTTCAGCACCATGGACAGATCCCACTGTCTACTGAATAAAATTAATAAACCTCCATATCAAGTGGCGACCCAGAAAGACAAACAGTAGGTGATGATGCTTTAGTTTCTGATATGTCAGCTCTGGCTGAACACCTTTTCTTACCGTGTCTTTGTCTCAAAGCAG
Organism: Girardinichthys multiradiatus; assembly: GCF_021462225.1. NCBI lineage: Eukaryota > Metazoa > Chordata > Actinopteri > Cyprinodontiformes > Goodeidae > Girardinichthys > Girardinichthys multiradiatus. The sequence continues at coordinate 14,631,190 of NC_061814.1, forward strand.
AGAACAGTCAGGAAGGAAGTTGCATTAGGTTTGTCACATAAACAGGAGTTATTATGACTTCCTCTTAAAGTTAGCTTACTCAGGCAAGATTTATGGAGTGCACAATGAATAGATGTCCTGTCAGCAGATCTCTCTCTCTCTATTTGTCTCTCCTTACCCAACCAGTCATTTAAGATGTGTCTTCTCTTGCTGTCCATTTACCAATTTCATTCTATTTGTGCTTTTTATTGTGCTCTTACATTGTCTTAGATGATGGATTGAACAGTGCCCTGTGAGGTGTTCAAAGGCTGGGATATTATGACCATGATTTAGGCTTCTCTGCAACTTTCTCTCTGACCTGTCTGTTGAGATGCTTTGTCTTTGTAAAGATGATTGTTAATTAATTTTCTCTAACAATTCTCTGTAAAGGCCTCTGAGGTCTTCAGAGAGACTTCAAATGGGCTCTACTTACTTGCACTGGATTTTATTTACAGTTTTTCTCAATTGCTTGAACACTAAACACTATTTTCAGAACCAAATGCTGAACCCACGGATTAAATCAGTCACTCTTGCAAAAGCAAAAGCATCAGCAATTTCACCTGTTTAGACACAACTTGCCAACACATTTCAAATGTGATGCACCTGTGTTGCATAATAGTGAGCACAGGTGTCACCAGTTAAACACAAAACTCAAAATTGATCACACTTGTGGCAAATGATGTGAGGGAACATATATAAGCCAGTGCAGAGAGCACTGTTTTGTGAGGCACTACAATGGATAGAAATCTAAGAGGAGGGGTTTGTTTGAGAGGTGGTCGAGTTGGTCAGCGAAGACAAAGAACAGTAATATCTGATGAAATCAGAGCTACTGTTATTGACCATGTTCTTGTCCATGGTATGAGCATGAGGGAGGCCGGACAACGGGTACAACCAAACATCAGTACATTCACTTTGTCCACCATAATCCGAAGATTTAGAGAGGAGAACAGGTAATTACCTTTTTTGATATTATAGTATGTAAATGTTGACAGCAATTACTGTATGACTATACACAGTATACTGTAAGTAAATATGTGCTTCAGTACATCACTGTGCCAAGGTACTGTAGTATTGTAATGGAGGGTCAGTCTAACTGTTTGTAGGCCTAGTATTCCATGAATATTTTTGTAACTGCATGTTCTCTTTTTGTACAATTTAAAAACTGCCACATGGAGTCGGAGGACAGGTATGTTCTCCCCACACCAAGACACCCTAATTGCCCTAATGAGAACAACACCATTAAACTGTGTGAAATTCAGCAGAAGATTATTGAGGACCATGTCATTTTGAGGGTATCAACAGTGTCAGCCTTTCTACTGTTGATTGTGTCCTGAAGTGCGACAGACAGAAATGAAACAGCTGTACAAAGTGCCCTTTGATTACAACTCAGCAAAATTCCAGTACGTACAGGTTGTTATATATCCAGACACATTCAGTGTTGATTATGGTAAATAGTGATTCACCGTAATGGCCTATATTACTTTTTCTGTATAACCTACAAAAATACATCTGTTTCTACAGAGAGTCTTTCAACTGGATGTAATGGAAAGGCCCCATGAATACGTCTACATGGATTAATCTCAACAAAAGGAGAAGAAGAAGCCATTGCATGATTGGCCAACAGGCCACTGTTGGTGTCCCTGGGCAACGTGGTGGCATCATGGGGTTGTCCACCATCATGCCAACCTGGGGCCCTACAATACTCACCAGCTCCTCATTTTCCTCAATCACATGCAAGATGCTCTGTTAGGGCAGCAGGATGAACATCCCATTTATGTTGTGAGTTTTCACAGAGCCCTCCAAGTTAGAGAGTGGTTCAATATGAACCAAGGTTTTATCAATCTTTGCCTTCCACCGTACTCTCCTTTCCTGAACCCCATTGAAGAATTATTCACCTCGTGGCGGTGGAAGGTATATGAACACCAGCCTTACCCCAGGGTAAATCTCCTGCAAGCCATGGAACTAGCCTGAGGTCATCAGTATGGAGCCATGCCAAGCCTGGATACAGCATGCCAGGGGTATTTTCTACCGTTGCCTGGCCAGACAAAATGTGGCCTGTGATGTGGATTAGGTCCTGTGGCCTGACCCAGTTAGGAGAAATACAGTATTTTTCAATTGCTTAGACACCTACATACCATCCTCAAAGCCAGTTTTTCAGTAGCCAAACCAAGGTATCAAGTCAGTCCCCTTGTGATCAAAACCAAAAGCATGTTTCACATCACTAGACACTGCTTGCAAAATGGTAAACACATGCTGCACACTTTGGTCACAATAAGGGCACGGATGTCAGCAGCTAAACACAATGACTCAAAATTGATTCCACCTTTGGCTAATGATAAAAGAACCAATATAAGCCAGTTGAGGAAGATGTGGAAGGTCAAGGTTTTGCAATGGATAGAAGAAAGCAGAGAGGAAGACAAAGAGTACGCGTGAGAGCCTGAATCCAGCATGCTAGTGGCTTTTTCCTTTGTTGTTTGGCCAGGGAGAATGTGGCCTGACCCAGATAGAGGACACAATGTAGCCGAATGACTTATTGCATGTAGCTCATGATGAACTTCTTTCTTTTTTCATTTTATGTTTTTAAACAGTATTTTTACTTGTACTTTATGTTATAATAACCTCTACATGGATATGGGTTTTCTGTGGGTTGTGACATGATGCATTTGGCCTGCTGTGAATAAATACAAAACATTATTTTGACAGCATGATGTTCTGGGACTATGTTTTCCTTTTTTCCTCATAGTGTTTCCAGATTGCTCTGTAGTGTTCTACGGTTTGCTGTGCTTGGGGCATGATTTGACAACAGCGTTGCTTTTTGAGGCCAGGTGACACTGTTTTGAGTCAATAGCTTCCTTTTGCAGCAACAAGCAGAGATTTTGGGAAAGTAGTTTGAGTTATGGAATTAGTGTTCAAAGTAGTGAAAACTTCAGGGGACATTTCAAAAATGGTAACAACTGAGAAATACTGTAATGCCGTGGCTGAGTAATGCATTCTCATTTGTATACTTTCGTACTTTATTTTTACGTAGGCATTGTGTATACAAGCGCTAAATACACAGGTTTTTTGTTTTGGAACATGCATTTAGCCTACAGTGAACAATAAACATTTATTTCTACTGCTTCATGTCCTGAATTTTGTATGTTCTATTTTTCTATGTAGTGTTTAGAGACTGCTCAGTAGTGTCTTTAATTTTGATTTAACTTGGGGTACAATTCGACAACATAGTTTGGTTTTGAGCACAGATTGAACTGTTTTGAGGTGAGAGTTTGGTTTTGCAAGAAGAGTCTGAGGTTTTGTGAATGTAGCTTGAACTTGGGGTTTTGTGTTCACAGTTTGGAGAAAAGGAGAGCAGCGTTTGACAAATGTGTCTTAGCAATTGAGAAAAAAACTGCAAGTGCAGCAAAGAACAGGGCACTGAATACAAATGCACAAAGTAGCTTTTGCGATTTTTAGTTGTGAAAACATATTTTAAAAACCATTTATCATTTTTCTTCCACTTCACAAGTGGAAGAAACCAACTTCATGTTGGTTTATCACAATAAATTCCAAAAACATACAAAGAGGTTGTGTATGTGTCAAAATGTGAAAAGGTTAAGTGAGTGTGAATATTTTTGCAAGGTGCTGTGACTTCAGTGCTCAAAAGTACAGCTGGCTATAAAAAATACAGCCAGAGTGATGTTAAACACTACTGATGTCTTTTTGACATGAGTCTTCATGGTCCTGAATATGTGTTGGGAACTTTACGAAATAACTTATATTCCTGAATTGAAATACAGATGTTCTCAGGCTAAGCCACTTTTTCTGTTTTACCATCAATGTTCATAAAAATTAAATAGATAAACAGAGAAAATCCAGAAATGAAAGCTACAGGAAACACAAAGAGCATTAAGAGGTGCATTTATGTCTTACTTTTTAGTTTTCAGTTTGATTTTTTCAGTTTTATCAGGCTTATTCTAAAAGATTTTAGCCATCTCTATTCTAATTGTCAAGGCAATAATAATAAAAAAACAACAGAGTTGTGACATAATACTTTCTTACCAAACAAAAACAGCGTTTATTATAAAATTAACCTTCCTTACTGATATGAGCAACAGACTAGTATGTCTCTCCACATTGCAGATCTCTTCATTAAGAAAAATAAAGTGTATTGGCTAAATTGTCACAGCTTTAGAAATGAGACCAACATCACGCTTCTGTTTCTTCTCACAGTTCCAGTGAAAGGTGCTCATTTTCTGATGTGACATAGATCTGTTGTGTTGTGTGTAAAGACCTCTGTGACGTTAAAAGGTGTAAAAGTTATTGCTTTAGAGTTGTTGTCACGAGTCGCACCAGAATGTGAGTTTTCACAGCTGAGATTTGTTAGGTGAAGAAAGAAAAGGCCAACTTCTCACTCTCTTCTCCATGCAATGTGCTAAAATTCTACATTAGGGTTATAATCTGTGGCACTGTTGCACATGTCTGTTTGGCTCTTTTTAACAGTGAAGAAATTGTTTTCATCTTTTTTTAGATTTGACACTTGGTTTATGTAACATATTTATTTAGTGGTCAGATGAGTTTACATAAGAAGGAGCTCTTGGGCAATTATAAAATCACATCCACACACTCAATTTGACACCAACTGCTGAGGGGAGAAACTGCAGCATTTTCGACCTTTTAGACCACAACTTCTTATTTCTTTCCAGAAACCACTTTGTATAAACTTTTTTGTGTGTAATTAGGGTTATTTTTCTATAACCCAAACTCTGAACAAAACCAATAACCTTGTTTAGGTGTCTAGAGATACTGCTATTGTCGTTATCCAGTGAGCATTGGTGACTTGAACAGAAAAATGAAAAGTTAACAACAGAAACTGTTGAATTTACTTATATAGCACTTTTTCAGTCATACCGAGCTGTACATTAGAGCCACATTCACCCAATCACCCTCACAAATACAGTACAGACCAAAGGTTTGGACACACCTTCTCTTTCAAAGAGTTTTATTTATTTTCATCACTATGAATATTGTAGCTTCACACTGAAGGCATCAAAACTATGAATTAACACATGTGGAATTATATACTGAACAACAAAGTGTGAAACAACTGAAAATATGTCTTATATTCTAGGTTCTTCAAAGTAGCCACCTTTTGCTTTGATTACTGCTCCACACACTCTTGGCATTCTGTTGATGAGCTTCAAGAGGTAATCACCTGAAATGGTTTTCACTTCACAGGTGTGCCCTGTCAGGTTTAATAAGTGGGATTTCAAGCCTTATAAATGGGGTTGGGACCATCAGTTGTGTTGTGCAAGAGGTGGCTAAAGTACACAGCTGATAGTCCTACTGAATAGACTGTTAGAATTTGTATTATGGAGAAAGCAGCTACGTAAAGAAAAACAAATGGCCATCATTACTTTAAGAAATGAAGGTCAGTCAGTCCGAACAATTGGGAAAACTTTGAAAGTGTTCCCAAGTGCAGTCGCAAAATCCATCAAGCGCTACAAAGAAACTGGCTCACATGAGGACCGCCCCAGGAAAGGAAGACCAAGAGTCACCTCTGCTGTGGACGATAAGTTCATCCGAGTCACCAGCCTCAGAAATCGCAGGTTAACAGCAGCTCAGATTAGAGAACAAGTCAATGCCACACAGAGTTCTAGCAGCAGACACATCTCTAGAACAACTGTTAAGAGGAGACTGTGTGAATCAGGCCTTCATGGTAAAATAGCTGCTAGGAAACCACTGCTGAGGACAGGCAACAAGCAGAAGAGACTTGTTTGGGCTAAGGAACACAAGGAATGGACATTAGACCAGTGGAAATCTGTGCTTTGGTCTGATGAGTCCAAGTTTGAGATCTTTGGTTCCAAACACCGTGTCTTCGTGCGGCACAGAAGAGGTGAATGGATGGACTCTAATGCCTGGTTCCCACCGTGAAGCATGGAGGAGGAGGTGTGATGGTGTGGGGTTGAGTGAAGGCAAAAGGGCCAACAAGTGCTAAGCATCTCTGGGAATGCCTTCAAGACTGTTGGAAAACCATTTCAGGTGACTACCTCTTGAAGCTCATCAACAGAATGTCAAGAGTGTGTGGAGCAGTAATCAAAGCAAAAGGTGGCTACTTTGAAGAACCTAGAATATAAGACATATTTTCAGTTGTTTCACACTTTTTTGTTCAGTATATAATTCCACATGTGTTAATTCATAGTTTTGATGCCTTCAGTGTGAAGATACAATATTCATTGTCATGAAAATAAAGAAAACTCTTTGAATGAGAAGGTGTGTCCAAACTTTGGGTGTGTATTGTACATCTAAGGAACCAAGGAACAGATAGTTGTCCCCAGGGGCGTTTTTAGGGTCTCAAACATTGGGGCCTTTAGCCCAAATCCAAAATAGTTAGATTTCAAGACAATTTATAGGTAATTTAAAATAAAATTAAAATAATATAGGACATATTGTACCAGTTCTCTGTCTCTGCTGGTTTTAGAGTGAATGTAAATTATTGTGAATCAAACAAAAAAGGTTTGCAATAATTTTACTTTTTATTTTTGTTAGAAGCTGAATGAAGGACAAGGAGAAACAGAGTTTAGGCCTGATGAAAAACCATTTTGCTGAAGCAAATAATGACACATTTTGAGGTATTTTGAAAAGAACTTAATCAGAATTTTTGCTGACAAAAGTTTTTCTTAATCTCAGAGATGTTTTCTTTGGGCCAGATAAATGTGCTTCTTTTGTCATCTACATAAATTACCTTTTTTAAACGTTACATTGTCTTCAAAGTGTTCCACTCCTGAGGCTCCATTGTCTTTATTCTTATATTTCAAAAAAGGAAAGTGATATAAAGTTGGTTTTCCTAAATCTTAGTCAGACATTTATTTTATTATGCCAGGAGCTTTTGAAACATTTTATTAAAATTGTTCCTCCTTTTATGATCCTGTTCTCTTTTATCGCCATCTTTTCGGCCCTTCATTCCACTTCTGAAGAAATGTGTCCTGCCAAAAATAATAAATGAAACATTTTACAACACAGTCTTTTGTTCTGCACTGAGCATGTGAGACATTAGCGCAGTTCTTTCTATTAAACACTTTGAGAGGAAACGGTGTTAAGTTGTGGTGTTTAAAATAGAGCATAGAGCCTAATCCTGGACCTTATCCAGGATGAGGCTCTATGCTACTACTAATATTATAGTTATTAATAACTGTATACATATGGTATGTATGTCTCACCTTCAGTAAAACTGTATCCTTGTTTAATTAGTTTAGTTTATATATTTCATGTGTAATTCAGAAATATAAAATAGTTAACTAATCAACCTGTGATTAATTGCAATGATTTATTTCTTAATTATGCTGCATCTTTAAACCCAGAGCTGTATGTTTAGAATCAGCACAGAAGATATGAAAGATAACAGGGAGGCTTACTTTTACATTTCTACTACGTCTTACTGGAACCAGGAGATATTTTCATCTGGCTTATACCGCTCGGCGTCCACCTGTTCCTGCACACACACACACCCACCAGGCTCCCACTTTCCCAGTATAACTTTTCTGGTAATGAAGGAGGCAGATCGACCTGGAGTAGTGCGCGTAGTTGTGCATTTGTGATGCTGCGAGAGCGCAAATAACAATTTTTTGTCTTCTCCTTTTAACTCATTGTCAGGTTAGGTGGAGCGGGACGTGATTATATGGAACACAGTTGAAAAACCTTTATTGTTTTTAAATAAAAATCTGAAGTCCAATACCATTTTGTGGCTGCATCTTTTTAATACTTCTAAATGTCTTCAATCAAGAAGTCCGGGGCTGTTCAGAAAACATTTGGGGCGGAAGCCCCGGAAGCCCAGGTCTATCTACGCGCCTGGTTGTCCCTCTGTCCCTACATGGCTGACTCTGTTGACTCCTTTAAAAAGCAGCTTAAGACACTTTTACTTAGAGAAGCTTTTAGTTAAATTTTCTACTTATTGTTGTATTACCTGTTCTTACTGTCTCTGTTTCATATTAAGCCTATGTTGGCATCTATTTTACTTGCACTCTGTGCAGCACTGCAATTTAACCGTGAAAGGTGCTATACAAATAAAGTTGATTTACTTACAGTCATAGACTAATACACAGCTCTGTGGGCAACATGAGCTTAAGTGCCATGCCCAGGGGCACATTGACATGTGGCGCAAGAAAGCTGGAACTGAAATCATAACTTTCACAATGCAAGACAGCTGCTCTTCCCATTGATTTGCAATCGTCTCAGCTTGCCCAATACGTTTCACATTTCCACTTGGCTTGGTAGTTTGTGCAAGTGCCCGAAAGTGTTTACATATCAAAACTGCATTAAGGAATCTGTAATCAATATAGAATAATTTAGTTCATGCTTGAATAGTTGATATGTAGTTTTTGTTTTTAGGTCTCACAATGTAGGTTGTGTGGATGAGAAAAAGCATTGAAAATACTATTTTGTGTTTTCACAAATACCAAAAAGTTATTAGAAAAATCAAATCATGTTATAGGACAATCTCTGTTCTATGTAGAAATATCTAGCTCAGGTTTGATCAATCCTAGCATGGAGCAAATTTTGAAAAATATGGGCATCACCCCATAACCACCCCATCTGTCTGATTTATGCAAGCATTATAAACCACTCACGACAATGGATGGAGCAAAATATTAATATAGCCCTTGTTAAAAAACAATGCATATAGGAGAAATGTGGTGCAGCAATCTGTGATATTCTAATTTTGTATCAGTGATCCCAGGTCCAAATTTCTGTAATATAATTAATTTATTTATTTTTTAGCTTTGTTACACACTGAATAGGCACTCAACAGGCAAATGTAAAGAGTACACAGTTAGATATACCTTGAAAACAGTCCCTGTGATGCTGTTTCTACCGACGGGAGGAGCTATAGACACCTGCCTGCCAGCGATTGAAGGCCTCTGGCAGAAAGCTTTGTTGAAGATTGGTTACAGATCTGACCACCTACACTTGCATTGCCATGAAATGCTTACTGATGTGTGTTATCTCATTTATGTTAAGTGAAAGACATCCAGCCGCGTTATAACATTTGTAAAGCTTAGTGAGATTCTGTTGATTTGCCCTTTCCCCTTTATGTTTGCAAATGTTCCAACTGAAGAGATCCCATTAAGACGAAGCGAGCTTTAAGCGGTGGGTTGGATCGAATAAACTCTGAGGTGAAGGATGGTGGGGGACCAAAATTTAGCAATTAGTCCTAATATTTATTTTTGCTATCTAGTCAAAAAATACAGTGGACTTAAATGAGACTTTGTACATTTGTCAGATTTGGGGAAGTGACCAGATTTTTGGGTCAAAATATGGGAGAGCTGAAACAAATGTTTGCACCCCTACTTTTAAAAATGGCGCAGCAGTTTTTTCGCTTGCTCCATTGTTCAGGCACCTATGAAGCTGGGTAATTTTAAATTATTAACCAGAGATGATCAAATGTATTCCAAATTTGTTAAAAGAAAAAAAAAAAAAGTGTTTTATTGTCGTTTAAAAACCTGTTTAGCAACAAAAATGAATCAGAATCATCTGTGAATAACAAGTTCAGCGTCATTGGCCAGTAAAGTGAAAAGCTATGATTTTGTAAAGTGATTACACTGTACATATCACATGGGGCTGCCCACTTCCCATTGACAAGAGTTAAAATAAGCAATGGACAAGTTCCACACTAGTGCCATCCACATGCTGAAAGGCACTTGTAGTGGAGGGCCATATTATCAATCATTATCAAAAAACCTCTTGCCTGCACTTTCACTATTTCTTTAGCATATTTACTGCAAAGTAATTCATTTTGCTTTTTAACATGCCCTGTGCTGGCAGCTGAGGCAATCAGCACAGGGGGTCCGGCTGATTGCAGATTCACTATAGGAAAGGATTTAATTGCATATCCTCAGAGTTTCATAAATGCCTAAACAAAAGGTATCTGGGTTGCTGAATAAAAGGAACTGCTTTGGACTGCCTTCATTTGGGAGACTTGAAAGGTGGGATGAACACGGAGGTGAGAAGGTAGTTTGAGACGAACAGAGGTAGGACTGATGATGGATTCGATCTTGAATGGGCCGAGGAATCCTGGTGCTGGTTTTCTGGAGTAAGCCTTCAAGGGAAAGTTTTTAGAAGACAGCCAAACCTCTTGTCCAGGTAAGTAAGTGGGAGCCGGGATTCTCCTCTTGTCTGCGTATTTCTTATTTTCATGGGATGAATGTTGAGGGAGGAGTGATGGTTGATAACCTAAGGAGAATTCAAATGGAGACTGACCAGATGCTGCAGAGACATGAGAATTATGAGCATACTCAGCCCAATGAGATGGTGACTCCTGGAAGTGGGATTATTAGTGCAAAGACATCTGAATGTATTTTCCATTTCTTGGTTTAAACATTCACACTGACCATTAGTTAGTGGGTGAAAGCCAGAGGAGAGTTTGGTTTGAGCGAGCACATGTTGAAAAGGCAGCTACATATTCCACCACACCCATATTCAGGATTGGCCACCAGAAATTACGGCGGATAAAGGCAATGGTGCGACTGGAACAATGAGAAGAACAATGACCAACAGGATTGACAGGAATTAAGGCGCTTAGCCTTTATGATCAGTCCAGATAATGATGGGTAAGGTGATGCCCTCTAGCTAGTGACGCCATTCTTCCACAGCCAGCTTTATGGAAAGGACTTCTCAATCTCCAAATTCTGATTTTTTTCTCTTTGGAGGAGAAACGTTTCGAAAGGAATGCACCCGGGTAGAGTTTAGCATCAGTGGACAACTTCTGGGATAGTGCAGCACCAACCCGTGTCTGACACGTCCACCTCCAGGACAAACTGGATCATGGGATCTGGAAATATCAATATGGGAACAGAGCAAAACTTCTCATTTAAAATCAGGAAGGCCTTCTCAGCATCTGGTGTCCAGGTATAGCTGAAGCAGTAAAACAGAAGTCTCTGATGAATCTGCGGTAGAAGTTTGCGAAACCGAGAAAATGTTGGGGTTGTTTTCTGGTAGCAGTTGGTGGCCATTCCACGGCGGCGTGAATCCTGTTGGGATCTGCCTTCGCCTCTCCACCCTCAAAACTAAATCCAAGAAAGGTTATGGAGGTTACGTAAAATTCACATTTCTCAGCCTTGACATTAAGCAGGTTCTCCAGAAGGCGCTGAAGGACCATTTGGACATGTCGCTTGGAGAAGATGAGGATGTCGTCAAGGTATGCAAAAACAAATATGTTTATGAAGCTTCGGCGAACTTCTTTGACTAAGTCCTGAAAAACCGCTGGAGCGTTAGTGAGACCGAAAGGCAATACCATATCCTCATAATGACTTACTGGTGTTTTGAAGGTTGTTTTCCATTCGTCCCCCTCCCAAACGTGCACTAAGTGCATTGCGAAGATCTAGTTTTGTGAAGATGGAGGCTCCATGAACTGATTTAAATGCTAAGGCTAACAAAGGAAAAGAATACCTATTTTTGATAGGTATTTGATTTAGTCCTCTATTATCAATGCAGGGTCTTAGGGCATTATCTTTCTTCTCCACAAAGAAGAATCCTGCTCTGACAGGAGAGGATGATGGCCGGATTATACCTGCTTTCAGAGAGTCGTTGATGTACTGTTCCATGGTTTCACGTTCTGAGTTGGAAATGTTATATATATAGTAGATCAGAGGGCAATGGGGTAACTGGAAGGAGATCAATGCTACAATCATAGGGGCGATGAGGAGGAAGGGATAGAGCTAGGTCCTTACTGAAAGCCTTCTGGAGGTCATGATAGTCAGAGGGTACATTAGAGAGATCAGGAGGCTGCTCAGGGCTGTCTGACTTGGTGCGGTTAGGAGGAACGGCTGAATGGAAAAAAGAACCATGGCATTGAGGCCTCTAGGCTTCTATGTATGATTTATGTGTGGGTTGTAGATTTTGAGCCACAGGTCCCCCAAAATGACATGGACTTCTTTGCGGGGCAAAATAAAAAAAGAAATGAGTTAATGATGGTTCCCTGATATAACAAAATGGAGTGCGTGAGTTAGTTAATGAACAGTTTCCAGGGCAAAAACCCAAACAGAGGAGGGATGATCTTGGATGGGTATTTATAATATATGAACTAAATCTGGGTTGATTAAGTTCTGTTCAGAACCAAAATCTACTAATGCTAATACAGGGTGTTGTTCACAGTTTAAACAGATGATGAAATGGAGCTGAAAATGAGGATAATTGGGGTGGTGAACTGCGCCTGCCAGGACACGCTGAACTATTGACAGGCTGGCTTTTTTGGCCGCACCCGGCAATGCAAACGGAAGTGGGCAAGTTCACCATAATAAAGACATCGCCCGGAGGTCTTTCCTCTAGAGTGAGGCTAGCTGTGCCTATTTGCATGGGTTCATTTTGACGGGGGAGAAGCAGAAAGTTGTGCTACAGGGTCGTCACAACATGGTGTGAAAGTGGATATCTTTAGCTGCCTTTTTTATGTATTATTTTTCTCTAACAACAATTATCTATGCGTATGGCTAGGTTGATCCGTTCATCGAGTGTCTCTGGTTTGTCATGACATGCTAAATGCATCTTTAACCTCTCACTAAGGGAATGACACCTTAATAATCCCAATTTTGAGGTTGTCCCTTCCGTTCCAACATGGGTGAGCACCAGAGCACAAAGCAAGGTCCATTAAGACATGGATGTCTTGGTGTAGAATAACTTAACTGACATCCAGCTGACCTCAACATGATGTAGCACCTCTAGGATGAATTAGAGCTAATTCATCCCAGCTAATTCAAAATACTTTTGGCACTATAGTGTAAGTGCATGAAAAATGACCATGGAAATTTTCTTAAACCCTAATTGAACCTTTCTGGAAAGACCATATGAGAAACTTCAAGAAATGTTTAAAATCCAACTTTTTCAAATGCTTTCTAATGAAAATTACACTCTTTTACTTTATAAAAAACCCAGTAAACTAAATAAAAAAAAAGTTAACATATTTTCCATCAAGCAGTTTTATCGCCCTTATGACTCTTTTGTGCTTTCTTTTGTCAGTGTCTAATTTATTTTTAAAGGATTTTTAAATCTGGCAGGGTTACATTAAAGTAAGATTTTTGTGTTGACAATGTTATTCATGCCTGCAAGAACACATCAACAAGCATAAACATTTATAGTGTGTCCTCCTGCTGTACCATTATGATTACTGGCTGCTCGGTGGAGAGGCTTCACTCATTAAATATCATCACTGGTGATCTTAATGGACCAAACAGAGCAAAAATAGAAGAGAGAAAAGGACTGCTGCCTTTTAATACCTACCACTGAGTATATGTGTGTGTTTTGTTTCTTTTGAGACATCTAAATCAAAAATTCTGCAAAAGACATACTTGAACCTATAAATTCACAAATAAAGAGAAGCTAATTAGTGGATAACACCAAAACACAGCAATACATTTTAAAACCTTTGATGAGAGAAGATGCTGACCCTTCCTCAGACCAGTCTGTTTGCAAAGGGAAAGAAAGTTTGTGTGCTGAGTCACACAGAAAATAAGGCCCTTAAAATAGTTCAAAAACATTTTCTTCAGCATTTGTTTTGTGGTTCAATGGTTAGCTTTTACAGAGTACAGCAAAGCAAAGGCATCGTGCATTGGTGAAACGTAGAGAGAGTAAATGAATTCATGTGGAACCAACTTGCTTGCTAAAATGTTTTAGTTAAACTGAAAAAGCCAAATACTAACAGCCTGAAAGGGTCATACAGTCACTGACAGCAGAGTGAGGTTTTTCGCTCCATGTGCTGATACACAGACAAGAATCAGGACAGAAATCCAATTAAAGTGCCTTGTTGAGCTTTAACTGTAGCTTGACTTGACTGTGTTATTGTGATTTAACACTGTTTATTATTGTACGCAGAAAGGGAACCATTAGGTTTCGTGGATGTGAAGTGGAATAATATTATAAACAAATGAACCGGATTTTAAGGAATATCAAGTTCTGTCATGAGTTTCATGTATGATTATTATTTATGACACACTGCTGTTTTGGTATATTGCCTGTATTGCATTGAAACTTACAGCATGACTATCTCACTTTTTGCCAAAATGTGTTGTTTTCCTTTTTTCTTTTGCTGTACTCATCTGACTATCTAGGATGATGGTTCAATGCCCTAAAGGCACTCTTAAGAGATCCATCTAATGGTCAAATAATAAGTAACTGAATAAATCAGGAAAACGGTCAGGCTGCCCAGCTGTTGGAGCCACTTCAGTCATTTGGCTTGAGGGGTGTGTGAATCTTAATCACTGCAGAGTGTCTGCATAGCGTAGCATAATAAGCAACTATTATCGGGTCTTCGCTGCGACATTTGAGTGCACCAATAAAACAAACTGTTAGATATGAATCAATAAAACATATGTTGCAGTTTGCACACTATTTTAATTGGGTATATTCTATCCAATATTTCTGACCAACAAATAAATTTCACAGATTCCCACCAATTTTTAATATGTAATACTTTGCAAAATTAGGTAAATCATAATATTTTTGAAAAAATCGTTTTACTGCAATTACTTAAATAAATATTTACTTTGAAACCAAAATATTTAGTTTAATATTAATTTGGAATTAAGAATCAACAGGTAATATTTGTTAATTTGATATTTTACCAAATAAAAAAACAACCAAAGATCTCCATCATCAACAATTCATAAACAATGGGATAATAGCATTCCAATTGCTCCAAGAAATTCCTAATCCAATCATGTTTCTTTATATAAATTTATATACATACAGTTTCACAGCTGTTGTAATTAATGTAAACAAGTTTTATAGACACAGACTCCCCTGTTTCACAACAGTCTCCTCTGATGGGGCCCCAAAAAAGCTGAAATATCTCTAACAAGCACCTTCACAGTTTTTGTCATGAAACCATCTGATTTATCCTTAATTTTAAAGGAGCCAAAAAATAAAAACACTTTTGTGATCAAGGCATAAAATGATACTAAATAGTAATAAACTTTCAAAATCTGTTCTAAGGTGACATGCAAATGATTTTGCTGACAACCACAGCTAAGATGTTGCAATCATTAGCAACTACTACCTCAGAGTTCAGAAGCTCAGCTTGCCAGCAAGTTTGCCTTTTGCATTATCGCTGTCGCTAAACTAGCTGAAGATGCACACAAATTTTTATTTTTGCTCAAACACAAAAACATTTTCAACCACAAGTCTCAGAGCAATTTAAAGTTTTACTAAGAGGATACATTATATTATAATACAACTAACAGAAAAAACAGCCTTAGTGTTCTCTACTGGGCACCACACTCAAGAAAATCTGAATTGCAGTTAGCTGAACCAACATCTTACAAATCCTACAAGGTTAATGTGGGATTTGTTGCCAAATAAATTAGTCCATTTTGTTTTTAGCAAGAAGGCCCTGGGTTTGACTCCTGGCCGGGGTTCTTTCTGCATGGAGTTTGCATGTTCTCCCCATGCATGCATGGGTTCTCACCAGGTATTCCTTCCTCCCACAGTCCAAAAACATGACTGTTAGATTAATTGGTCTTTCTAAATTGCCCTTAGGTGTGAATTGGTGTGTGCATGGTTGCTTGTCCTGTATATCTCTGTGTTGCCCTGCGGTAGACTGGCGACCTGTCCAGGGTGTACCCTGCCTCTCGCCCGTAGACCGCTGGAGATAGGCACCAGCTTCCCCGGGACGCATTATGGAATAAGCGGTATAGATGAATGTAATTCTCACAGCTTTTATATTTAGAATGATTTATATTTTTATATTTAAAAACTTCTGGCAAAGCCCTGCTGTTGTTGACTTGGACTCACTGTGAAGCAGAAAAATGAGATCCCTCCTTATCTTCGTCTTTCTAGTGGACACATGAAGGTTTTGGGCCAAAACTGACTGGTATTTAGAACTGTTCATAATTTCATTCACCTTGACAATAACTGTTGGAATAATTGTATATAGATTTATCTTACATTTCCTCTTTTATTACCTTTACTCTTTGACCTTTATAACCATCATGCTGTAAGCAAACATGTGAAGAGTTCTTTTGCAGGAAAGAGGGAAAGGTGAAATCGGGATGATGCAGTCACAGTTGGGGACTCATCACAAGGATAACAGCTGATCGTGCTGAACAAGGGTCGCACATATTTTAAGATTATGAAGACTATGCAAGCGTGCTTGTACAGGATAATGGTGTGCATAACCTATGTCACGTTACTGCTGTTTGTTTTCCTCCCACCCTTTTAGAGCAGCAACGTTTATGTAACTAGGGACCACCCTAAATAAAAAGAGGGTTCGGTGGGATGTGTTTCAGAACGGTAGGAGATTTGTAACTGAAGCACATCTCTGTCCGTTCTCTTGTCTTTCTCTTTTTTGTGTGATATTATAGGTATTTCAGGTTGTTTGAACCTGACAATAACCACAGTTCCATCTGAAGAAAAGCAAACACAGAGCATGATGCTGCCACCACCATGTTTTACTGAGAGTGTGGTGTTGTTTTTGGTTTATGTATGATGCTTTTTGTCACAAAACAGACCCTTTCAGAATTGTGACCCAGAAGTTCCAGTTTGGTTCCTTCAGACCATAACACATTGTACAAAAGGTTTTGTGAGATTCAAGCCAGATCTGTATCTTTTCTTTGGAGGAAACCACTCGCAACCCTACTGTTTAGTCTAGCTATATGGATAATACAGCAGATTATTATCATATTTAGAACACAATGTGTCTGTGTTGGATAATTTTTCAGCTTCTTCAGTGTTATCGTTATTAATTTTACAAACATGTTTCTTTTAAGTGGGAGTAATACTATCATTTTGGGGTGGTCCAGCAAGAGTCTGGACTTGAATCTGATAGAGAATCTGTGGAGGAAACAAGATTAGGGTGATGGCAAGGAAGCCTTCCAACCTCAAAGACTTGGAACTCATTACCAAAGATAAATCGTCAAAATACCAATGAAAGACTACCAAAAGCTGGTCAGTCGTTATAAGAAGGCTTTCATTGCTGTGAAGATTTTGAAGACTTTATTGAGAAATGTAAAAAAAATGTTTCCATCTTTTAATAAAATGAAGATAAAAACACATTTTGTTTTTACTTAGCCTCATTTTACATCGTTTACCATCTTTAGACAGATGCCTATGTAATTTCCTATCCAAAAAACCTCTTGGCTGAATAAAAATCGATTTGGTTTGGATGTGGCTCAAAAGGAAGAGTCATCCTGCAACTGGAAAGTTGTGGGTTTCTCACCGGTTAATGTGACCCTGAGCAAGGCACTTAACCCCAAGTTGCCTACCGATTTGTGTATCAGTGTATGAACGTCTGTGCATTTCTGAGTGCAACTTGGGGGAATGTGGCTCTTGTGTACATTGTTTTGAGCTGTCAGTGTGACTAGAAAAGCTCTACATTAACTCAGTCCACTTGCCATTTAAATCCAAAATCTGCCACAGGTGTGATTGTGGCTTTAGCCAAAGGATGCAAAAAAAGGTGTTTCAACAAAATATGGGTGTGCATACTTATCTAATCAGGTTATTGTAGGATTATTGTGGTTTATTTTTTTCCAGATGTGGTTGTTTTTTTAAAGTTGATTTGAACCAGATATTTGCCACAATAAATGGTGGAAAATGTTTGGAAGTGATTTATCATGTTTTCAGTAGTTTACATCTTAAGAACCTGAGAGTTCAACGGTGGAGTCTAAACTTTTAAGAGCCACTAGAGCTGTGAACTGGGCTTGTTTGTTTTGCTCCCCTCTTGAATCATTTCCTGCTCCATTCATGTTTCGCTGCAGGCACTCGAGTGACAGCCTCATTTCTGGGTCTTTACAGTTCCGCTTTGCTGACATCCAGCAAATTGACCTGTGGAAGTCACTGCACATCAAGATCATCAATCCAAAAAAAAGAATAAAAAGCACATCTCACATGTTCTGCGTGTTGCCTTGTCATACACCCCCGTTACTTCCTCTGGCCTAAGGCTTAAATGAGTTAAAAGCAGGAAAATGTTGAACTTCAAAGCGGCAAACTGATGAAAAGCTGAAATGCTGACAGACAGGAGGAGAGAAGACAAGATATTGGGAAAATGAATACGCAGAGTTCACCAAATATTGACATATCTTATCTGGGGTCTTCAATTCCAAATGTACAGTCTGTCAAAGGTTTTTGTTATAGTCTAGTTTATTATCAGACACACACTGTCACCTACACACTTGTGACAGGCTGCCCTAATGACTTCCACAAGCAGCAGGTCTGATTGTGTCAGAGATGTGCCTCTGTGCAGTCTCCGATCAATAAATCTGCCGCAGAGGGAGCGGAAGGCCAGAATACGGATTAATCAGCAGACGCCACCACAGCTCTGACACCAGCTCAGGCTCTTTACAACAATATCCATTTAACACCATCATCATGACATTTTCTTGTTAAGAGAACAGCTGCAGGTTTGCTCTTTGTAATATTAACTCATTTGTGGCCCCTTAGATTTTCAGACTTTCTACCCAAAACAACAGCTTCCCTGTTAGAACATTGTGATTTTTCCAGGAAAGTGCTGGGAGGCTGGAAAAGACGTCCAGCGGGACAAAACCCCTAAAACATATATTCCAGAATCATAATGCAGGGGCTAACATCAATGCATACTCACATGTAAGAGTGAGCTAATCATAGTTCAGACCCAAATCCAACTGTTAATCTGTGGCAAGAAAATTGCTGTTCACAGACACCCTCCATCGAGTCTGACTGAGCTTGATCTGTTGTGCACAGAATGTTGGGAAAATACATCACCCTCTAAATGTGCAAATGTGGTAGAATGATGCCCCACACTTTCAGTTGTAATTACAGACAATTTGGTTATAAATGCATTGACTCAGGGAGCCTAAATACAAATGCACACCCCACTCCTGAAATTTAAAACCAAGCATCCGTTTTACTCCCACTTCCCAAATATCAAACATTATGGAACATCAAATAAAATCCTAATAAATGAAGTTTTTTTGTTGTAATAACAAACAAAGGTGAAAAACATTTAGGGATCTGAATACCTTTGAAAGATACCATACGTTCAGTTGAGAATATACAAATCTGTTTCTCAAAAATGGCAAAAAAATATATATATATTTTTTACATATGATATAATTTTCTAGGTCATTTGACCAGCACTCATGACCAGACTGTTGAGTCACACTGCAGAAAGACCCACGCTAGCCCGAATGTTGCAGTATTGGAAGTCTTCTTAGAGTTTAGTTTCATGCAGGTTTCATTTTCATTTCACTCTGTGTGCAAATAATTTCCTGAGTTATTTAATAGTAAATTTAACTCAGGTTTATAGTAGTTTACCCCTCGTTTTTCTTTGTAGTTGCAGTTTCTGAGACAGTAGTGGGTGCTAGGGCAATTTATGTATGATTTTGCTCCTTATAACCTCTTAAGACACGTTCATATTTAGGTTCCTCTTCACTTCCAGACTTTTCCAAGCTTAATATGACAGACTGTCTTGGCCATTCTTGCTGTCTAATAATAAGCATTTTCTCCAAGACTACATAAAAGATGAAACCATTTAAAATAAAACCCTTTTGCCTGTTTTCAGAATGAGCTTATAATGCCTCAATCACAGCATTAAAGTCTTAAATACAGTATTAGTTAAATTTTGTCAAACTATGTTGTCATTTCCATTAAAACAGAAATACAATGTGAACTAAACACATTTATATATACTTGACATGGAAATCACTCTGCTTGTTTGACTCATTTAATTTAAACAGATCAGATTTGTGTTATTTATTTACATATAGTCAGACCATACATCCGCCTACATTTGGTTATATTTGTTTAATATATAGGGGCTAAAATGTTTATGGCTCTAACTCCTAATTTCCACTGAGTTTGGAAGCATTAAAGTTAAACTTAGCTGTAATCGGGCACATTAATAAAGACACAAGCCCCTGTCTCTTTATTAAATCCCTGTACACCAGGTCTGTCTAACAGGTAGGGATTGTTTTCTGACAGCCACAGGATTTTCCATGCCACAGAACATCCCACCAACACACAGAAACCACTTCCACGGCAGAGCTAAATGAGACCTGACTGCTGTGTGCGTTTGTCATCTCAATAAAAGCAAGCGCGTGGCAACTCTGCTCTGAGAGACAGAGATGAGAGACAAATGGGTCATCTTGCAAATGTCAAGGGTAACCATCCAGTGTCAGTGATGCTATTTGTAGATTCATAACTCATCTGAGCGAAGGATGTCTGATTCAGCCCAACCTGTTTGAGGGGAAATTGCAGATATCCTGGGAGGAATTTTTCAAAGCTTGGTGAAAGATCACAGGTGCTCTTCCAGAGCTTCAGGTCAGATGTGGAGATACCTGAGATTTTATCACATAAGAACTGAAAAAAAAAAAAAAAAAAACACAAATTCTTTTTAAACATTTTAGCTGAACGAGAAAGGCAATTCAATTTTTAAAGAAATTGTGTGCTTTGAATGAAAATTATATGATGGGTTTACTAAAAACTTTGCTCATGACTAGCTATAAATGTGCTTTCACTTCTTCTAATTTATTTGAATAATTCAGCAATCTAAATATAAGTGTTTACATCCAAGGGAATCAGAAAATAAAAGACAAGCAAATGTAAAGGACTAAGTACAAGTAGAAAAAGAACAAAGCTGTAATCCATCAACCAAAAATGAAACACTGCCTGAAAAACAATATTTGAAACTTTACTTAAATACATTAAATAGCAGAATGAATGTCAGATTGAACAAATAAGATTTTAGCTACCACCAGTCTCCTCACTAACAAGCATAATGGTGGTCTGGATGAAGGGGTCGATCAGTAATATTTAGGTGTCTCAAACTTAGTTGATTTTGTTAAATGCAATGCAAGCGAACTGCCGGCCTGAGGTCTGACCTGATGAGCCAGTATGAACTGGAAAAACTGGCGCTCTTGTATGAGTCTAGCTGAAAAGGAAAGAACAGGTTAATTACAAGCTGATTTTAAGGTCAACCTAAAAGCTGGAACAATACATCCATTTAGATGCAAGATTAGATCTTTTCCGCCTAACAAAGTTAGGGGGGAGCTATTTAAATTACTTTTGCAGAGCATTTTCACCTCAGATTTAAAAAGGACAACCCGTGGGTGAGCAATTTATTCTCCGAGCATACAAACAAGAAATGTTCGTTGACATACTGTAATCCAGTGTGTACTTGCAGCTGCATTATGGGAGAAAAGGTGGCCCTGCAGATGGTGGTGAGGGGAGCTGAAAGGTTAATGCCCCACCTTCTCTCCAGGATCTGTTTCTGAGCTGCTGCATAAAAGAGCCAGTGAACAGTGAGAGAGACTCGTCACACCCTCTAGGCAAACATTTTGAACTGCTGACACGAGCCAAATAATACGTTTTTAAAAGCTGAACCACCAGACTTCTACAGAGTTTTCTGCACAAAACTGCTGGAATGGTCAAACGCTGTTGAAATTATGCATTTTACATCATTATACATATTCCATGATTCATTCAATGTCATGGAAACACCCCCCTCTTACAAATCTTTTATGTTTTTGCTCTTTGTAACATTTGAATGTTTCAGATCAATAAACCAAAGTCTAATATGAGACAACGATAACCTGGCTGAACACAAAAAGCTGTTTTCAAATGATGATTCTATTCATTAAGCAGGGGAAAAAACGACTGAAATCCACATGGCCTGGTAAAACGCAGCTCTGCCCAAAATATAATAACTGCCATGCCAGTTTGGCTGCAAGAACTGCCATCAAGCATTTGTGGTAACTCACAATGAGTCTTTAACATTGCTGTGGAGGAATTCTTGCCAATTTCTATTTGCAGGGTTTTCAAGCTGATATCCTGATTCAGGTCATCCCAAAAAGAATTTTGATATTCTGTGCCCTCCAGATGTGGATATTTTTTGTGTGAATTGTATTATTGCCCTGCTCCAAAACCTTTTTGCACTTGTTCTTTAGGTCATGATCTGATGGCCGGAGACTCTTCTTCTGGGGTTTTCAGTAAAAAGCAGATGTTCCCATCACTTACAGCAGGTCGCCCAGGCCCTTAAGCAGCAAGCATCACGCTGCCTCTACTATGTTTGACCCTTGGTATAATGCAGTCTTTCTGACCATAACTGAGGCAAGTGAGGCCTCCAGTAATATAGATGGTGTTCGGAGTTTTTTAATTCCTGTCGATGATGCGCTCTTTGAGTACATTTAGTAGGCCGGACACACCCGGGAGGGTTCATCACTGTTCCTTCTTTCTCCATTTGTGGATAAGCACTCTTGTTGTTTGCTGGAGTCCCAAAGCCTCAGAAATAACTTATTTCCAGACTGATAGATTTCAGTAATTTTGCCTATGATCCAAACGCATTTAGATTGGGGCATGATGTGTTGCTTTTTGAAAACTTTCAGCCTACTTAATGTTGTCAGAAAAGGTCCATTTCAATTATTTTATTTTACAAATTGGACAGTGACCAGGTTTTCCTGAAAATATGTTTGAGTTACTTCATGAATTAACAGGGAGCCCTTGCTTTTCTACATAAAGTTAATCCCTTGAGAAAAGAAATCACTTCAAAAATGCATTTTTATGTGATATTAACATTTGTTTGATACAGCACTGTACACGCCAATACACATGAAAAAATAACCAGATGTTTATTTACCGTCCTTTGTATTGAATGTATTATTAAAGGTTTAAGCTAAAATGTCTATAATTAGACTGCATTAATTAATCATTAATGCAGCCTGTTAATTCTATTTTACACATAATTTTGGAACTGAATTTAATCTATATATTTACAATCAGAGGAATCATTACTATATTTACCAGGGAAGCTTTGAAGAAAACAATACTGCCCTCTTGTGCAATAAATTCCAATCAATTTTAGGCAAGATGTTCCATTTGTGTCCGCTTTGTCAAAAAGAACCATAAAGAGGGTGAAAAAAATTCTTGTTAGTTTATTGAAGCCAAGAATCAGGCTACAATTCCTTTAAAAGCCTTTTCTAAAAATATTTACTTTATCAGCTGTAAAGGTGATTTTACAGCCAGAAGGAAAACAGGAAATACCAATCCATGACATTCCCAGTTTTTAACTTATCTAATTCATTCAGAATACAATTGAAGCCCTTCATTAGGAAAAAGTGCTTTAAAAAATACTTCAATTAATTTCTACATTTTGTCTTCAGACTAATCTCGGTATGTCTCATTTTTATGTTTGATATGCCGATTGGGACCCTAGCCCCAACTGCCTGCGTTACCTCTTAAAATGCAGTAATTTAAACTGATCTAGTTGGAATGGAGTAAAAATGTCCCTTACTGCTTTTGTAGCTTTAGAGGAGGAAGAAAAAAAAAAAACACACAACACAGGATAGATTTTATGAAAAGATCTATTTACATGTACAGATTATACAAATGCAAGAAATCTGAACAAGACCAGCTACCATCAACATTTATTAAAAATGTGTCTAAAAGAACATAAACAAAACTGTATTTACATCTATTCAATTTTAAAAACATCTAAAAAAAAAAAAAAAGTACAATTTAAAGCTCAACGCTTTTTATAGCTTTCTTTTTTGAGAAAAAAAATAAAATAATTTTGCTCACAGGCAACAAAAAAAATTGTTAGGTAACAGTTCAGAGTAGATTGTTCTGTGCTTCAAGTGCTCATCTCATTTGATCAGTTTGGCAGGCAGCAGTCATTAATGACGCCATTCTCACACTGAGCTTGTGTGAAAGCAGTCCGAGGTTGAAGTGGAGCCCCCTGGAAACACCCCAGCAGCAGAGAAGTCCATCTCAGTTAAAAGGAGTCCTTGATTAAAAGACGGAATAAACCTTTATCACAGGCGCCTGATGCTTCTCTTGCTGCGAGTGCTCCCCGGGATGACTGGGGTCGCCTTAGAGGTAGTGAAGTGTGAATGATGTTTTATCGTCCGGCAGGGGGTGGAGCCGTGGAAGGGCTCCCGACAGCGGGTGCAGAAGTCAAAGAGACAGCTGGCGCGAGTGCATTTGGCCCTCTGAACCTCGGCCAAATGGGTCGCAGGCGAGCCACAGTGCCTGCAAGAGCGCAGGGACTCGTTCTGCTTCAGACCGCTAGCAGCCTGCAAACGACAGTGAAATAATTAAGGTTGGTTAAAGAACGGTTTAAGCAAAGCTTAAATGTGGCAAATTCACCCTTGAATACAACTAAAATTGAAGACACTCACTTGCACAAATTCGCTGAAGCGTGTGCGCTCGGAGTTGGGCATACTGCCCTTTTGTGAGGTAGCAGTGCGTCTCGTGGTCCCACAGCTTTGCATGGATAAAGATTGAGAGGAAGTTGGGGTGCTTGAGGAGGCCAGAGTCTGCAAGCAGGACAGTACCACCCTGGACATCGCAACGTCTCTCGTCAGACCACTAGCAAGTTGTCTCTGAGAGCTTCTTGACTCCTAGATGTCAAAAGTTACATTAGTTAGGATGAAAACACAAATCCAACAGGTATACTATTGGAAACAACACTATAGAGTGAATTGCAAAGTATTTTTACTTCTTACTTACTTTACAACATAACCATTTATTGTAATAGATCAACACATGCTTGTGTATAATTCTGAAAAGAAAATTTTACATTTTCCTACAAATAAAAATCTGAAAAGTGTAGAATCCCCTGAGATGTCTTTTTAAAAGGTGTGGTTCTACCAGCTCTGCTGGTTACACATCTGGAGACTGAAACTGTTCTTTCTTACAAAATAGCTTGGATGAAGATGGTTTGGAGAGATCACTTTTCATGTCTTGCCAAGAAAAACCTCTAGCCTCCCATTAACTCTTTTCCAAAGACTTCCTTGTGTTTAGCTCAGATGATCTTCCCTTTCCCTGCTGAAGAAAGGCTTCTCCATTAGATGTTGGTGGGACATCCATGTGTGATCATGGGAATGGTGTTTATGGTGATGTGTAGTTTTAAGCCCCTTTCACAAAACAGTTGAAGGTGTGATTAAGATGCGCTTTATCTGTCTTCTTGTGTTGTGTGAAACGACCAGGGTGGGGGTTGGTCAACCCCCTGCTGTTCCCCTGCTCTTGACTCACTATGCAAGGTAGTCGCAGCCCGAATCAGCTGAATTTTTAAAGGGTAAACTAGTGGAGTCACAGCTAAGGGTGCGGACACAGACCACTACAGGTCCTTCTCAAAATATTAGCATATTGTGATAAAGTTCATTATTTTCCATAATGTCATGATGAAAATGTAACATTCATATATTTTAGATTCATTGCACACTAACTGAAATATTTCAGGTATTTTATTGTCTAAATACGGATGATTTTGGCATACAGCTCATGAAAACCCAAAATTCCTATCTCACAAAATTAGCATATCATTAAAAGGGTCTCTAAACGAGCTATGAACCTAATCATCTGAATCAACGAGTTAACTCTAAACACCTGCAAAAGATTCCTGAGGCCTTTAAAACTCCCAGCCTGGTTCATCACTCAAAACCCCAATCATGGGTAAGACTGCCGACCTGACTGCTGTCCAGAAGGCCACTATTGACACCCTCAAGCAAGAGGGTAAGACACAGAAAGAAATTTCTGAACGAATAGGCTGTTCCCACAGTGCTGTATCAAGGCACCTCAGTGGGAAGTCTGTGGGAAGGAAAAAATGTGGCAGAAAACACTGCACAACGAGAAGAGGTGACAGGACCCTGAGGAAGATTGTGGAGAAGGGCCGATTCCAGACCGTGGGGGACCTGCGGAAGCAGTGGACTGAGTCTGGAGTAGAAACATCCAGAGCCACCGTGCACAGGCGTGTGCAGGAAATGGGCTACAGGTGCCGCATTCCCCAGGTCAAGCCACTTTTGAACTAGAAACAGCAGCAGAAGCGCCTGACCTGGGCTACAGAGAAGCAGCACTGGACTGTTGCTCAGTGGTCCAAAGTACTTTTTTCAGATGAAAGCAAATTCTGCATGTCATTCGGAAATCAAGGTGCCAGAGTCTGGAGGAAGACTGGGGAGAAGGAAATGCCAAAATGCCAGAAGTCCAGTGTCAAGTACCCACAGTCAGTGATGGTCTGGGGTGCCGTGTCAGCTGCTGGTGTTGGTCCACTGTGTTTTATCAAGGGCAGGGTCAATGCAGCTAGCTATCAGGAGATTTTGGAGCACTTCATGCTTCCATCTGCTGAAAAGCTTTATGGAGATGAAGATTTCATTTTTCAGCACGACCTGGCACCTGCTCACAGTGCCAAAACCACTGGTAAATGGTTTACTGACCATGGTATCACTGTGCTCAATTGGCCTGCCAACTCTCCTGACCTGAACCCCATAGAGAATCTGTGGGATATTGTGAAGAGAACGTTGAGAGACTCAAGACCCAACACTCTGGATGAGCTAAAGGCCGCTATCGAAGCATCCTGGGCCTCCATAAGACCTCAGCAGTGCCACAGGCTGATTGCCTCCATGCCACGCCGCATTGAAGCAGTCATTTCTGCAAAAGGATTCCTGACCAAGTATTGAGTGCATAACTGTACATGATTATTTGAAGGTTGACGTTTTTGTATTAAAAACACTTTTCTTTTATTGGTCGGATGAAATATGCTAATTTTGAGAGATAGGAATTTTGGGTTTTCATGAGCTGTATGCCAAAATCATCCGTATTAAGACAATAAAAGACCTGAAATATTTCAGTTAGTGTGCAATGAATCTAAAATATATGAATGTTAAATTTTCATCATGACATTATGGAAAATAATGAACTTTATCACAATATGCTAATATTTTGAGAAGGACCTGTAGATGTCGGCCAAACCTCCTTTCCCCCCCATGTTTGTGTTGTCCCCAGCATTCCTTGTGACAAACTACAAACAAGACTTTCAATGGCTTTCTTTTTGACACTTTTCCATAAAGGCCGGATTTGTGGGGAACATAACCAATAGCTGCCCTGTCAACAAACTCAGGATCTCTCCAGAGTTACCATACGTCTGTTGGCTGTTTCTCTATTAATATTTTACTTGTTAGGCCTGTCAGATTAGGTGGGCAACCACAACTTGGTATTTTGCAATTGTGCTGCACCTCAATTTTCTGATGACGGATTGAACACTGCTCTGTTTGATGCTCATAGCTTCAGATGTTTGCTTAAACATCTCCGCAGTTTTAACCCTGACCTTTGATCTTCATGATCCTGGATGTCACTAAAGTTCTCTAACAAACTTCTTAAGCTTTCACAGAACAGTTGGATTCATACTACGATCAAACTGCACACAGGATACCTTTACCAGTTGTGTGAATTTTGAAGGAAGTGGGTTGCACATTATTTTATAAAGGGAAATCAGAATATGCTGCACTTTTCAAATTTTGAAAAAATTGGAAAATCCATGTACTCTCTGTGCCAATTATGTGTTGTTCCATCACAAAATGCAATACATGTTTTTGGTTATGATGAGACAAAAAAAGTTCAAGGAGCAAGAATACCTTTGAGAGGAACAGTATACATGCTAACAGGTTTTCATATGGTTTGCATTGATTTCCTCACCCTGAGTGCCTGCTCAGCTTGCTGACACCTCCTCATAGCTGCCGAATCCTCACATATGATCTTCTTCCACGTTCTGCTCACTGTCTTACAACTATAAGAAGGAAAACATGAACATGTTTATTTGAATGTTGCATCAGTGCAACATCCTCCAGATGAGGAATTTTAAATTTACCGTATGAGGTCCAGGTCTCCCAGCAGGGCTAGGATGTTGGTCAGGATGCTTTTCATGTTCCTGGAAAGCAGAGATTCAAAAATATCTATGTACTCAAGGCCAATTTGTCTTCCGATTACACGATCCAAAAGATGCTCCTCTGCTATCTTTGGGATGACACTCCAGTCATACCTGCAAAAAATAACATCTCATTGTCAGAAAATTAAAGTAAAAAGGAGTTTGTTCTGAAAGACAGATGTGCTAGGCTATCATTGTAAAAAAAAACATTAGAATGGTGTATAAAACAATAAAATGTTGTGCTGTATAGAAATATTACCTCTTATTCTTCTTATAGCTCTTAGCAAGCTCTTCACAAACAGCCTGCTGGAATTTTAAAATGGGCAGATTGGACAAGATGTGTTGGTTGGTGGGGGTGGATGACAGAACTGCTGCTGTCTTTCTATGGTGATCCACTGGTGTGGAAACTGCCAGAGACCCTGGAAGGCTGGGTCTAGTTCTTCCCTGACACTTTGAAGGGGAATTATTTGATGAAACGGTTTTTCGCTGGTGTGTCTGAACTGTACGGTCCTCTTCTTCATCTACGTGATGATCAATTTGACTGTTTTGCAAAGATAAATAACCACTGTCCTCAAAGCATTCATCCAGGGTCCCATCATGCTCCCTGCTGGTACGGTTTTCCTTGTTGTGATCTGTACTGGCGTTGCTCTTGTAAGCCACAGTCTCAGTCGTTACTCCAGGGGGAGCCTCCTGAGATTTAATGGGGACTGGCTCTTTCTTTGGAGAATCGTTGAGGTAAAGCGCCTTAGACTCCGCAGCAGCAGCTGAGCTTTTCTCCATCGTGTTCTCCTTAGTAGACTTGACCACGGGAAATTTCATGGCAACTCTTTTACAAGGAAGCATATGCGCTGACTGAGCGGTATGGTGATCTCTGCAGAGACACAGAAGAAGAAATGTCAGGGATCGTGTCAATGGTGTGGACGTGACTGGCGCTCACAACGTAGCACTGCTTCTTTACGAGTCTAAACTCTAATCTAAGAAAAGGTAGATCACCAGCATACACGTGAAATGTAACATTTCATACACAACGGTCACATAAACTAACGGTACGACGTGTCTTGAAACAAATAGTTGATTTTGGCGCGATGCGGATTTGGCGGAAAGATAGCGTAGATGACGTAACGAAACTCAGCTTGTATCCCCCACACTTAAACCCATTGTTTCATTAAATAGACTAAATCCCCTTTACGATAGACTAATCGGATTATTAATGATGCTTTTATTAACTTCCCTTGTGTGAACCTGTATTTAGGCGTATGCATTATGTGCAACGTAGCTAAGTAACCACGATGCTAGCTGTACTCAAATTAATAATACATAGGATACCATAAAACTTGCTTTAAAATTTCCCTTATTTCCTGTTATGCTGTGTGCAATATTCTAAACCAAGCGACAAAACAGTGCAGCTAATCATACACTGACCTGCTAAACACAATCTGAAATTGCCTTAATAAGAACAAATAAAAAAATCAGATTTTATCCTCAAAGTTATTTAATAAAGCCACATACCGTGAGTTATTCTCCTAAAATAACGACGAGGAAGCCTCCTCTTTCTGTCCTTTCAGTTATCCTCGCGTGGCTCTCTTCCGACAAACAGCCGCTACACAAAGTTAAAATCCTCTACAGTTGAAAAATCCGCCTGTTTCTTCTTCTTATTTGAAATCCGTGCGCAAAGCCGGAAGCCAATCACATTAAAGGGTATGGCTGCCGCTTTGGAGCATCGACCAATGAGATTTTAGGTTGAGCGGACATGGTGCAACTGCATTGTTTCCCGACGTGAAACACACAGTCGCTGTAGTAAAATATGAAAAGTGGATAAGCATTTCTGCAAATTGCAAAACAATGTACCAAAAAGTCCAGTTATCATCTTAACATAAACGTTTGTGTTTTGATTTCATTATATTTAGATAACATGGTCCCATCTCAAAGATTTTTTGGAGTCTCCCTAAATTCTCAAGCTTTTATGCCAAGTCACAACATTTGTACAACAGGACTTGGAGTTTTTTCACTTTATTGTGTCATTAAGGCAAAACAATTAATAAATGAGAAGAATGGAGAAAGAAAAAACATTTCAGCTCCATGATGTGTTGTGCAGTGATGTATTATTTCAAGGTAGAAGTTAAGAAATTCAAGAAAAGAGTTGCTAAATATTAGAAGTCAGATTTCTCAACACTGACTTAAAAATCCAAAATGGCTGTCTTGATCTAACACCCATTGATAGCAACAGTTAAAAAAATAGTTTGTTGCAGGTCTGATGATTTATATCCTATTAAAGCTTTTCAAACATGGTTTATACACTTTACTTTTGCTTACAAAGTACAAAATGAAAAGCGGCATTATTAGCTTGCATTGCTATTGATAGCTTGGTCACTGCATACATTACTTAACCGATTCCACAGTTTTGTTTTTTGTACTGAAAACACAGTTAAGTTACAAGCCATTCCCTGATTCCAGATCCCACTCCATGGGTAAATAGAGAAAATAATGTTACAATATGTCCCCTGCACTTCTCTTTTCAGGGGTTTCAGATTAAGCGAAGAAAATGTGCTTAAAAAACTTTTGGCTTTTGGTGCTTGTTACTTCCACATCACAGTTAATTGTTAGTATTTATGTTGGAAATAATTATTACCAAAAGTATTTCATGTATCACTAAGGCCTCCAGAAGTTAAACAGACACAGACATGTGTGACCGGTATACACAGCATATTAGGGGCTACTGTTTCTAATTTTATCAGAAATGTGACATGTGATTGTGAGAAATAACTGTTGTGAGCTTGTGTAAGACAAACACTAAAAGGAAACTGGAAAGGAGTGCAAAAAAGCTGACACCCTGCCTGGAATGTGTAAAGTGGTTCTTTCACTGAAACCAGATGGGAAATGGGGCATGGGTGGAGTTTAGATAAGCAGCCCTTCTTTTCTGTATTGACCTAACTTTGATATATAATAGTCTTGAATTAACTTTGATTTAAATGTATTAATGTTAAATTCATAGGAAAGCTTTGCAAATGTAGTCCACTTAGCAACTTAAGTGAAGGTTTATGTGTTTGTAAGAGAACTTTGCATTGCCTAATGAAGTGCATTTATGCTAATTCATGATAATCCCTTTATCTCCTGTTCAGAGTCTAATTTACAAGTCTACATTGTCTTTTCAATTTCATATATTGGTGATCACTCCATGGAATTTAATTTGTAAAAAAAAGACCTCAAAGCCTTTGCTTCTCAGTCATTACCTTTTTAGTCAAGATATGGATCCTTTCGTTCTCTCTTTCTTGAGTTCAGTAAGGATGAAAAAGTGTTTATTCTGCAGAATGAAAGACAAATAGAAAACACTGTAAAGGCCCATTAGATTATAGTAATGTGATATTGCCTGGTAAAGGTATTCATACTCCTTATATCTTGACATTTTGTCATGTTACAACAGCACAAATGAACTTTAATGCATTTTATTCGGATTTTATCTGTCAGACCAACAAAATGTAGCATATTATTGTGGGTTTCATAGAATATGGTATATCACTGTCTTTCTTTCTATATTTTTTTGCAAATAAAAATTAAAATAAAAAGTGTGGTATGCTGTTATGGAACCACCTTTTAGTGGTTCCATACAGCTGCAAGTATTTAGGGTCTGTTTACCAGCTTGGTACATCTAAAAACTAAGGCTTGTGTTGTCAGAATGAATGGGTAGTGCCTGTGAACATACATTTTCAAGTTTTGTTGCAGATTCTCAGTTGGATTTAGGTATGGACTTTGACTGGGCCATTCTAACAAATACATTTGCTTTGACCTAAACCTATCCATTTTAAGTATGACCATATATGTTTCTGTTTAGGTGTTCTTGCAGGATTGTCCTGTAGGCTATTGTAAGGCATATTCCCACCAGCCTTGACCAGCTTCCCTGTCCTTGTCAAAGAAAGGCATTATCACAGCATGATTTTGCTACATCCTTGTTTCACCCTGATAGTTAAAGTGATGTGTTGTTATTGACCACTCAAAACACTTTGCATGTAGGTTAAAAAGTTGTGGTTTGACCTCATCTGACCCGTGCACCTTTTTACGTGTTTGCCGTATCCTATACATAGCTTGTGGCAAACTTTAAATATGATTTTGGCTTTCCTTCAACAATGGTTTTCTTCTCGCCACTCTTTCATTAAAGGCTAATTTGTGCAGAGCACTTTTGTCCTGAAGTCTCCCACCTGAGGTTTGGATTTCTGCTGCTACTTCAGAGTTACTCTGGTCATTTTTACTGCATGTCTGATTAATAATGTCCTTGCATGGACAACTTAATTGGAAGACCATGTCTTAGAAGATTTTAAGTTGAACCATACTCATCTATTTTCAGATCATGGTGCTTTGTGAGATGTTCTGATATGGTTTTATAACCAAACTCTGCAGTAAACCTCACTACAACTGTATCCCTAGCCTATGTAGTGTGTTCCTTGGTCTCAATTATGCCGTTTGTTCACTATTTTTCTCCGTTAACTCTAAGGCCTTCACAAAACAAATGTATTTCTGCTAAGAATTACACACAAGTGGACTTTATTGACTAATTAACTCCCTTCTGAAGTGAATAATTTGCACTGAACTTTATTTAGCACTTTTAAATTTAGAATGGGTTAATTATTAAAAATACTTTTTTTTTTTTTGAGGGCTGCACGGTGGCGCAGTTGGTAGCACTGTTGCCTTGCAGCAAGAAGGTCCTGGGTTCGATTCCCAGCCGGGGGTCTTTCTGCATGGAGTTTGCATGTTCTCCCCGTGCATGTGTGGGTTCTCACCGGGTACTCCGGCTTCCTCCCACAATCCAAAGACATGCCTGTTAGGTTAATTGGTCACTCTAAATTGCCCTTAGGTGTATGAATGAGTGTGTGCATGGTTGTTTGTGTGTTGCCCTGCGATGGACTGGCAACCTGTCCAGGGTGTACCCTGCCTCTTGCCCATAGACTGCTGGAGATAGGCACCAGCTCCCCCGCGACCCACTATGGAATAAGCGGTAGAAAATGACTGACTGACCGACTATTTTTTGGGTTCACCGTGTTTATCACCCAATATACCAGGAGGGCTGCAGTGAGCCTACCAAACCACTAGGGGTGCTAACACAACATATCAATGGGAAAACCGGTTCAGGCGCATGCGTACAATTGTCAACATGTCTGCGCCCTTAGCAAGGTGGTAAATAAGCTGCAATATTGCAGCACGCGTTAACAAACAATTTATTGATAGTTTGAAGGCAACGAAGTGCTAAAATTTGGCTTGTTATGACCACAGCAATGTCTCCGATAACAGGGATACACTGACGGTAGCTTTCAATTGTTTTGCTAGCACTGTAAAGTTTATTCTTACTCTGTCAATGATCTTATGGTTGAACCCAGCCATAAATACATCTCAAATGAGCTTTCCTCTGTTACCAGATAATCTTGTAGCTTTAACGGTAAATCTATGCTTGGATATTAATCTTAGCCTTCGGATATAGCTCCCTAAAACGGAATTTGACCAAAAATTGAAGTTTATCAAATTAATGCGCGTTAATTTTACAACTCTCGCAGAAATTAAGATATTATAGTTTTGTACGCTCTGTCTTCTAAAATAACGAATGTGGTGCATGTTCTTTGGGTAAATAACAAGGAGATTTTAAACCTAAAATATATTGGGGAAAAAACTGGCCTACAGAGCAGCATGCTCCAAAGGCAAATGAATTCTGATTCTGATTGCTCCACTGTTACATAAAGAGCAATTAAGTAAAATATACAATGGCTTATAGGAGACTTGGAAGCCTTCTATCGAGAAGAAGACGTGAGTGGATACCTGACTTTCAAAACCATCATTTAATCGGAAAAACTGTTTGCAAGCAACCCTCTCATCAATATGTCAGAAACCAAAAACTTCTTCATACGGGGAAACCGGTCATGATGATGAAGCTGCTGTCAGTGGATGAGCTATTTGCCAAAAGATCTCTGCAAGAGCATCTGCAAAAGGTCGAGAAGGAGTATAACGAGTGTTTAAAGGCAGTCACTTATAGTGTGACAGAAGATGGGTGCAGTGAAGATGAAATGAAGGCCAAGAGAACCAGAATATCCCTGCTGGCTCCTCTCATCCAGAGCATCTGTGAGCTGGACAAGAAGCAAAAAGAGATCTCAGAGACTGAGATGCTCCTGAAAGGTGAGTCGGAAAGAGGTTCAAGTTTTCATTTTTTTAAAGGACCACTGATCTGAGTGTGAGCTGTGTTTATTTTATTGGAATTCTCCATGAGAAGCTTGTTTTCCAACTTGCTACCTCCAGAATACTTGGGAACCCTGGTAAGGATGTGCAAGTAAAACCTAAAATAAATTAATCATATATTCTATTTTGCATAATCTTACAAGAAACCAACCTTTAATTTGAATACTTTTTCTCAGTGGGGTAAAAAGTCCAACTTTATTACATAATAGCTTTTTACAAAATGTACCAGTAATTTGCAATTACTGGTAAACCTGCTGGTAATAATTTGTACCACACCATCATGCCAAATGAAGTTTATTCACCTATAACATGTCTGAAGGTTGGCATATGGAGAGAGAGCATATTACGTCTTTCATGATGCTATATATGCCAACAAGGTTACTAGGGCCTTTAGAGGAGAAATAGGCCCACAGCATCACTGATCCTCTTGGGTAGCTACCAGTGAATACGGGATGCTTTGACCTGTATCCATCCTTCGTTTCAGACTTGGATCTTCACTTGTTCTCTCTTTTGTTTATCTCATCCCACCGATTTTCTACAGGATTTAGGTTTGGGAACAATAATGATCACCGAAGATGGTTGATTTTGTATCTGTTGAACCATTTCTATGTTTATTTGACCATTTGTTTTGGACAAATAATAATAATAATAATAACCTGCTAAAATGCCCTGTGACAACCTGTTTTCTGTTTGCTGGCAGAGACTATCTCATATTAATTTTAAATGGCCTGGTATTTTAAAGTGTTTATAATGGCATGCTTGCTAACAAGGTTTCTAGGTTCTGTGGGATACAAAACAGGCCCTCAGCATTACAGATCCCCCACTGTACGTCAGAATGAACAGGTGCATTTTAGTTTGAAGCCAAATCCAGCTGGAGTGTTTGTTGCTGAAAGTTGTCTGACCAAAGAACACAGTTTAAGTGAAAGTTGCTGATGCATATAGAAAACTCCATGTTTACTTGTGTGTTGGCAACCTTGTGATACCTTATAAACAACCGGTTGCTATGTAGATATTGTTTGCTGGTTTTTCTTGACACAGGTTGACCCCATTATTCCTCTTTTTGCTGCAGCTGTCTTCCAGTGAGACAAAGCACATTTAGGCAAGCAGGTATTTTCTTTGCAACCTTTACCAACTTCAGATCAACACCTTTCTCTACAATGTTGGCATGTTTTCCCATCTTTCCTATTTTGAAGAGTAGCAAATAAAGATGGGCCTCTGTGTCACATTATACTTACAACGTTGGAAGTTACAAAATTATGGATTACCACGTAAAAGTTCCTCGACGCACTGATCCACTTAATTAAAAAGGATAGATTTTAAAAATGCTTCACTTACATTTATTTCCAACCATGTTATTTATTTTCTCCTCGGTGAATTTATGTTCTCAAATGAAAGGTTTCCTTAAAATTTTTATTGTGATGTTATGTTACTTTAATAAAGGAGGAATGTATTTTAATGCATTTAACGCATCTCCACCAGGGAGGCTAAAGATATGGCCTGAGCTGTATTTCAGGCAGCCATACCAAATAGACTGAATGAAGGAACAGGAGTTGGTTCAGCGTCTGCAGTATATTTTTAACTGTATTCTTGTCTCTTTTAAGATGACGATGCAGCCCTGCGAGAACTGGCTAAGCTGGAAAGAGAAAGCTGTTTTCAAGATATTCAAGATCTGAGACAAAAGGTAGAATTAAATGCTGCCAAAATGAAGTAGAAGACCAGAAAATAGGACTTTGGAATGTCAACTAATGTCATTCAGTGGTCAAAGTATCAGTGTTGTGATGTGCTGTTTATGTGTAATGCTCATTCATGAGTCATGTTGACCATCCAGGTCCTGGAGCTGCTGATCCCTGAGGAGGAAGCTGATATGAGTGATCTGGTTCTGGAAGTCACAGCTGGGATTGGTGGTCAGGAGGCCATGCTGTTCACCGCTGAGGTCTGCTCGAGTTCTGGTATAAAATCCTGAACATTTCTAACTGATGATGTACAAAGGGTACATTTCACGATGAGTTGGATTGATAGAAAGTAAATGTATTTTTGCAGCCAACTGAGAAAGAAAGAAAAACGACTTTGTTGTGATTTGATGTAAAGCTGTTTGTTGTCTTGTTTTTCCTGAAGATGTTTGACATGTACGAGGGCTTCGCTCAGTACCACGGCTGGTCCTTCGACGTCCTGGAGCACATGTCCAGCGATTTAGGTCAGTGGGTCTCATATTATTCTTCAAGAACAAACTTTAAGAAAACAATTTCTACACATTTTTACATTCTTTTTTTGGAACCATGTTCTTACATTTTATATGGCGATACTGTAGACTGCTCTGCCTCTTGTAGTTAAAGGGAAGTAAGAATTGGTTTCATATTTCTCACATAATCTGTTGTTGAACTTCAGGAAGCAGGAATCATCCAACCATCTAACCAAAGCGGCGGTGCAGATTGTACAGTCAGTAGTTGGACAGATTAATTTTTGCAGACAATGCAATAGTGTGACTCAAACAACTAAATTTTCTCAGCTGCACTGTTTTAGTACAGACGATCTAAAATGTTTAATAGAGTTTACACTAGAGTGAGTTTGTATTGATTTGTACTGCCAAAAACGATGGATTATCATGTGTGTTTCTATCTATAGCTAAAATGTAGAGGTCATGGTGATTACTTAATTAGGCTACATATCTTAGCTCAAACTAGTAAAGGACACTCATTTTTTCCCCTTGCAGATAATATTGCAGTAACAACTAAAAAGCTCAAGAGGGAGCTGTTAGCTGTGAACCCTAATCGTAGCAATTCATTTATGAAAGTTTACCTTGACCTTTTTAGACTTAAGTAATGACATATGACAAAGGACTGTTGTGGAAGAACAAAATTTAAAGGTGTAGTTCAGAAATTTTTAGATTAGTTTTTGTTAAACGATTATAGGCAGTTAATGTATAACCTGCTGTGGTTGGCGCTCTTGGCAGAATAAATCCAGATGAGCTCATACCAGAGCCTGAACTCTACAGTTAGTCTGAGGGGGGCCAAGCTCAACCATCTAAATGGAGCCCCAGAGTCAACAATATAACAGCAGTTGATGTAAACACCATTTTTTGAACTTTTGTACTGTCATCACATTTGCATTGAGGGGGTTATTTCCACAAAAGCCAGTGATGTTTTTTACAAAGGAAATAGAAGTTGGAGGAACTGCACCAGCAGTAATCTACCAGTTTGATACACATACTGGGCTGTGTAAAATGTGACTGCAAATATTCATAAAGGTTAGGTCATTGTGTTTTGACTAAAGTCTGTTATTTATCTTTAGTTACAGTTTAGTCAGCTATCATAATTTTAGTTTTTATGGACTAAAAGTTGTGCATGTTTAAGCCTAATAAATGTAAAGTCACAGTGGAAAATTCTTTCTTTATTCATGGGTAAAGCTTAGAATGGCATCAAAGTTATATTTTACACTGCACAGAGACCTAGATGAACTTTCATTTGACATTAAAATTCCTAATTAGGATGTTCTGTCTATACAAAATACACACAACCTTCTTTATTAAATTAAGGAGTATAAAATAGTCACAGCAGTCATACATACAGCATTGCCATCAGGCTTGTTCGACCTGAACAATTTTTTTATGAATCTTGCCTTTCCACATGACTAATATGAAACCTTATTGGATATTTC
Source organism: Girardinichthys multiradiatus (assembly GCF_021462225.1). Lineage (NCBI taxonomy): Eukaryota > Metazoa > Chordata > Actinopteri > Cyprinodontiformes > Goodeidae > Girardinichthys > Girardinichthys multiradiatus. Next base: position 14,668,703 of record NC_061814.1, read on the forward strand.
CTCAGTCCAATATTGTTGTCTGGTTTTCATTATTTCTATTTCCCATAGTTTTAGACATTCAGGGTAAGTTTTCTTAAGTTTTTGTGAAGACGAAAAGGTTGGTGACAAAAACTATGCCGAACAATTTTTCAGTTGACAAAATATTCACTGGAGCTCAGAGCGAGTCGTGTAAAGCATTTCTGTCAGAGTAACTGTCCGATGGAAAAGCAAAGCAGCGTAAAAACTAAAATATTTAAATGGTTTAAGTGAACACTACATTGATTTTTACACGGGCTTACTGTTCTATCAGGTAGTCACTCTGACCAGAAATGCATTGAGTGCTTCATTTTATGTGTTTCACACAGGAAGATTTTTGGTGGCGTACCACACTGCTGTAAATATTGGTCACATTCTGTCTAACTAATCATATGCTGCAAATGTGACCGTGGTTGGTTTAAAGGGTAGTAAAATAGATTTTACATAAACTGGTGGGACTTTTTTGAGGCTGGGGTTGTTTTAAGATGGAAGAAGTCATCTTTACCCATCTTGGACTATCAGCTAGGTTTTAGCCTTCATTACTAACTAATTTGAATTCATACCAACTTAAGACACCAAAAGCATTATCTACTATAGGTAAGATATTAATTGCTTGTAACCTTTCAACAGGATCTCATCTGCAAAATTTTGAACTATCCCTTTAAAATGTTGTAGTTTGTGCTGAGCCATGAAGTTGAACACATGGGATTGTAAAACTTTGTGTACTGATCTGCGGTGCTGCATGCTTAAATGTGACCAGGCGGACTACGGCACGCGTCAGCCAGCATCAGCGGCCTGCAGAGCTACAAAAAGATGAAGTTTGAGGCAGGAGTTCATCGAGTTCAGAGGGTTCCCAAGACTGAAAAACAGGGACGTATGCACACCAGCACCATGACTGTGGCTGTCCTGCCCCAACCTACTGAGGTACAGCGAAACAAAATGGACAGATGGTAAAAACATGAAGTACTGATGTGCTCACACAATCTTTGTTATTTAAATCAGTACATTAAGAGTTGTTTTCTGAATATGATGCATGTCAGTTGAAACAGGACATGATGTCAAAATGATGAAAATTATAGAGATACATTTTAGAAATGTGAATAGATTTGGCCCATTTGTTTGAATTTAATCATTCTCCACAACAGTACATTTCTGGTATCGGTACTTATTTATCTGGCTGATTTGTATGAGGAGTTTTGCTGTTTTTCTCTGACTCTTTGTTTTATCTTTTTAGATTTCTTTCACTATAAACCCAAAGGATCTGAAGATAGAGACAAAAAGAGCAAGTGGGGCTGGCGGTCAGCATGTGAATACAACAGACAGCGCAGTCAGAATAGTCCATCTTCCAACAGGTAGGATTGGGTAAAACACATTATTGAAAGCCAAACATATTGCTTTTTATGTTTGCTACCCTGAAGAACATGAGTTAGCATAGCTTTCATAGCTGCTTTTATTTATCCCCACATAGAAGATAGTCTTCTTTATCTGAACTGTGCTGTATTGTTATTATAAATCTTCTCAAGGTTAACACAGAGAGAGATTTAAAACCCTGCATGCATTATCAGGAAAGCATAGATAGGAAATGTCAATTTCAAAAAGAAAGACAGAAAAGCCATCCCCTCCTCACCTTGAAACAGAAATTAAACATTCCTTTGAAACTTAAAACGTTAAACCTGGAGCAATGGTGGAAAGGAAAACCCCGTTTTCACAGGAGGAGACCTCTGGCAGAACCTGGGTCAGTGTGAGCGGCCATTTGACACAACTGACTTGTGGTTTGATTTTTAAGAGAAATTAGGAAAGGTGTGCGACATTTCGCAACAACGCCCTAAACAAAGAAGTTCTTAAATGTTGATCTGTGTGTGTGTTAGGTGTGGTTGCAGAGTGCCAACAGGAGCGCTCCCAGCTGAAGAACCGGGAGAAGGCCATGAAGGCTCTGAGAGCAAAACTGTACAGCATGAAGCTGGAGGAGGAGACCAGCAAGCGTTACAACCAGCGAAAAGTCCAAGTGAGATTATATTCATTCATGACAGATAAAAAAAAAGTTTATATTTTTTACATTTCTGTTAAATGAAAAATAGATAAAAATATACCTTACCCTTATGATGTCGTTATAAACAAGTATTCATGTGAAACATTTTTGCCGTGATTTATTAAAGTAAAATGACGTATGCAAAATGACCAAACATGCCATGTCACCTCCTGTTCTTTTTCCAGATCGGCACCAGAGGCCGATCTGAAAAGATCCGGACCTACAACTACGCTCAGGACCGTATAACAGACCACCGCATCAGCATGACTGTGCACGACGTCAAAAGTTTCCTGTTGGGAGAGGATCTGTTGAACGAGATGAACTCCTCGCTGCAGGATTTCTCCAATCAGGAGACGCTCATGGAGCTGCTGGAAGGGGGCAGTCAGGAGGAGCCATGAGTTTGGGTAGAGAGGAAACTTTATAATGCTACACTGATATTGATCACTTGCACTCTGCTTTGAATTCTCATCAATATTTGCCATGACACATTGAACTTAGGTTGAAGTACTTTCTCCAAACTAAAAGACTGTGGAACTTGAGTACATGGATTTGTATTAGTAAAAATATTATGCATTTTTGAAAGATTGTTATGGTTTTACTTTCAAGTTTTTGAAATTATCCACAGTTTAAGTGAAGATGTAAGGTATGTTCTGTTGTTTTGACATCATAAATGTGTCTCTTTATGAACTGTCTGATATAAGGCTGAAAGACATTTTCTTGACAGATCAAATGTAACAGTGTTCTAGAATTGTACAGTTAAATGCTTTGTTTTCCATCTGATGGCAGCGTTAAGATGGACGGATTAAGGATGACATTCAGTAACCGGTCACAAGTTTACTTGCACTCGAAGACTGTCAAATTCGTTTTGGATTTTTAATGACGCAGTCAGACAGGGTTTTTCCTAAAAGGTCCCTTAATGAGTGGCACCTCAAACTCACACTGTTTCTAGCCATCAACAAGCTAGACGGCATACTTCTCGGTGGATACTTGACCACTATATTACTCCGCAAACTTGTTATTTTATTTAAATTGGTTAGGTTGCTGCATGGAGCAAGCTTTTTGAATGGTGCAGACATTTGTTTGTATAGTTCAATTCATTTTCAATTTATATAGTGCGAATTCACCACAAATGTCGTCTCAAGGCACTGTGGAAAAAAAGACACATTCCAAAGTCAACTGCCTACATCTGAAAGTTGCGCGTCACCTGTGAACTACATCTCCCATAATGCCCGTGATAAGGTCGATTAATCGAGCGCAGGAACAATCAAATCCACCCACTGCTACAGTTAGCCACAGTAGCCGTAGTTTTTTTTTTTTTTCTTTCACAGAAAATTACGTTTTTAAATCTAGAAAGTATGATGTTTATTAGAACAGGCGGACTCGGAAGATGAAACTCGTTTTCCCAGTTTTAATGGAGGACAAATATCCATCTTTGCGACGCTGGTAGCCGAGCGGATTTAGCGAGTCGTTTCGTTTTGACACTGAGGAGGCTCATCTGTCCGCCGCCGCTGCTGCCGCTGCTGCTGCTCCCCCTTCAGCGGGGATCTGGACAAAGCCAGTCAGATGTTGGACGATAGGAAATATATTCGGAATATTTTCAGACCGGGTTTTGAATTTGAATTTTCAAACTGAAAACCACTTATAAAAGTGACGGCTACAGGACAGTTTAAGGAGGGCGAGAGTTTGGATCTCGCACAGAGGGAAGGAGAGGAAAAAGCCACGGGGAAGAAGGGACGAAGGGGGCCGAGATCCTAATGCCAGTGATGGCAAACGAGCCGATCATCCTGAACGTCTATGATATGGTAAGAAAAAAGGAAACCAAGAATGTTTTCTTACTTTGCTTCTGCTACATCTATAAAAACCGAAAAGGTTTTTTTTTTTTTTTTTTAAGGTAAGTTAAGGATTAAAGTGAAATACTTTTGCATGCCTGCAAACAGTTTGTTTTCAACGTTTCAGCTAATGGTTCTTTGGGAAGTATCTTGTTAGCAAAAAGAAAAAAGGATACAATTACAGCAGTCATTGAAAGAACTACCAGGGGCGGCTCCAGAAATGTTTTGTTAGGGGTGGCCTCGAGGGGTTGAGGGCAGTGACACACCAAAAGCAAACACCGTTTCAGTAGTTTTATGTATGTTTTTAAGGCAAAACTTTGAAATTTAGGTACAATTAAACGTGTAAAGGCTTTGCGTTAGTTCACCCTCTAGAAAACAAAACATCACAGTTTATTAATGTTTTATTATTTTGTTGCTGCTGTTCTGTTGAGGTAAGGTAAGGTAAGTTTATTTATATAGGAGACATTACTTCACTGAACAGACTATTGCCCTATCAGGATATTTTGTTCAATGTACTACTTTTTATAGGCCTTAATACCAAACAAAAACCTATGGAAGCGGTTCATTAAGAGCACCAGGGTGGACTGGGATGAGTTTTCATTAATTATCAACTATGAATATATCCCACCAGGATGTGTGAAACCACCACTTCAACCACCACAACATTAGAGAATGATTTCCAAGCAGACTGATTTTGACGGGTCCAGTGGAACCAGTTAGCCCCATACCCCCCCCCCCCCCATACATACATTACAGCCTATATGTGAGTTATTCCTCTGGGAAAAGCCTATCTGACTTGATAAAATTCAATTTTTTCTATCATACAGTTATTTTATTATAAAAGTGCACATTTGGCCATTTGTTTTAACTTCGAACTTTGTTTTGTTCAGATAGAAGTTTTACCCCTGAGTTTTATTACTATGTTAAATCAGTCCAACCAAAGCATAGCTGAGTTTTTAAACTCGACCCTGAGAAGCCCTATGATGAAGATGATTTAAAACTGATAGCTTTGTTTTCAGAATCCTGGTGTCGCTGTAATAAAAGGGCAACACGGGCGAACCAAGGCATGTTTAAAGAAGTCCCTTCTTTGGTTATTTTTTTACGTGACAGATTAAGGATGACGGTACATTAAGGACCTCAACAGGAAGAAATAGAAGTAAATGTCAAACAACTGGAAAATGACATGAGTTTCTACCTGAAAAAAAAAATGTGCAGTTGTGTTTTTGGTGCAAAGCGAGACGGAAGTTGAATTTGAGCAACAATGTTGTCGCCATGCAGGGCTGAGTCAGTGATTAGGGGTTCACTAATTGATCTGCTGATTAATTATTGATCACTATGGATTCCCTGTGACCTCTAGATTGCACCTAAAACAGCCTTTGAGAAACTATAAAATCAAGAACAGGCCTTTAAGAATGATGATGACTGTAAAACTGCAGCTTCCTAAACATTTTCTCCAGACATTTGTTCCTCATCGTACTTCCTCTTGTTTTTTCCCTCTTTCTCCACTGCTGTTTTCTCAGTAAGATGTAAAATTAGCATTCAGGTAAATCTCAACCCCTTTTCATATGTCTTTGATTATTCTGACATGCTGTCAAAGTCAACTCCTTAAATGACTAAAAATATGGATTCCTATAAATTATTCGTTGTTAAATTGTTCATCAAAACCCTGAGATCACATGCTGTACTGTTCTTTGAGAGCTAGTAGAACTATGTCCCCTTTAACACATTGTTGAAATAGTTTCTAGCCATTAGTCTTTTTCTTCTTTCCTGCCCTTCTTCCCTTTCTTTCTTTTCTCTCTCCCCACCTTTTCCTTGTCATCTCTTTTCTTGCCCAGCTCATCTACTTCTTTCATCTTTCTGCCTTCTCTCCTTCCCCCCTCTTTCACCTCCTATTGTTTTTCGCCTGACTTGCTGGCCACAAAAGTTTCTTCTCAGTAAAGTCTGAGAAGCTTTCATCTCCATTTCAATTTTACTGCCGTGGCTGACTGCAGTGAAACCAACATACTTTGGCATGCAAAACGTGCCCCTAACAGAAGCTGGTGTGTCTCTTTTACAAGGAAATATAAAATGTATCTAAATAAAAGGGGTCTGATACGATACGGCAATCAATGTTTTATATTCAGCAATCAGATTTGAGTTGATTAGGTAAGATGTATAACAGCTTTTAGCTTTGTGTTTACAGCCGCCAGTCTTTTGGGTTATGTCTACCTGCTTTGCACATCTGGAGACTGACGTTTTCTAGCCATTCTGTACTTAATAGCTCAGGATCAGGTCAGATTGAATGGATGGCATCTTTGAACAGAAAAGGTCAACTTTTGCATCAAATTCTTACTTGGATTTAGGCCTGGGCTTTGACTAACCCACTGTAAGACATGACTGTGCTTTGATCTTAACCGTAACCTTCGAGTCCTGATTGGGTTGAATCTCAGATGAGGCTAAGGGGGACCAACAACCCTAAACCTTGTCAGAAAAGGATGCAGCATCAGAAACTCGGAGCACCTTTCAAGAGTATTTCTACCTCTCGATCTCACATTCTGTCATGTTACATCCACAAACATCACTGTGTTTTATTTTTTATTACTTTATATGAAGTGGAAGAAAAAAGATGATAGTTTTTGTCTAAGTATAAATGTGAGGTGTGGCTTGCATTTGTATTCCTGCCCTCTGAGTCAGTATTTTGTGTAACCAAGTATTGACTCATTTGGGCTACGTCTCTACCAGCTTTGCACAACTAGAGACTAAAATGTTTGCCTATTATTATTTTTTTAAGCTCAGTCACTCAGTTCTAGTTGGTACTGGATGACGGGTGGACCTCTGGATGAAGGGTGGCTGTGAACATCCATGTTCATGTCAATAGGAATTAAATCTGGACTTTTTCTGGGTTCTTCTAACTCAGAAATATGCTTTATTCTAAGCCTTCTGTTGTGGCTGTATCTTTAGGGTTGTCCTGTTTGGAAGGTTGACCTCTGTCACAGTGTCAGGTCTTCTGCAACCACTGACCCTGTATTTTCAACCATCCATCTTTCCATCATCTCTGACAAACGTCCATGGTCTTGAAGCATCCACACAGCATAATGCTACCACCACTGTGTTTCACAGTTGGGGACGGTGTGTTCAGGGTAATTCACCATTGGTGTTTCACCCCACATAGCATGTTCCTCTTCCTTTCCAGTTTTGTACATTAGCTAGGCGTATTGTGTCATTGCAACACACAGTCCTCTCTTTAAGTATTTGAAATGCATAGGAAAATCAATTGAGGTCAACGTGCGTCTCCTCTTTTGTCTCATGGTCTAATTTAGATATCATATTCAAAGTAGGAAAACCGGAAGTGTTCCTCTGCCGATGAGCAGCTATTGGAGCTCTCCAGATCAGTTCGAGTAGGTACTGGATGAGGGGTTTTCACAATGACTGGTTAGATCACTTTCTGGCTGACTCTTTGTAGACTGACTCACTGTTTGCAGGATTGCACAGACCTGTCTGTTTCTTAATACCAAACTCTTATTACGGATTTTAGTATTTTATATTACTAAACTAAGAGGACTTATTTTTCCAGGTTCTAGTACAAATTGGGTGACCAGATGAATGAGGAAACGGCAATTAGATGTTGTTAATACGACCGCAAACAATTGTCGAAATTGTTTGTAGGGACAAATCAAAGTTTAGACCGCTTAGCTAAGTAACAGCACACAAAAAAAGTATTCTCTTTATTGTGCCAAGAGAAAAAGAAATTGAGAAATTCTCAGCATTGTTTCCTGCAGTAAATGATCCAATGTTGTTTTTTTTTATCTTGGAGCACATACTTCTGCAAATTGTGACACTGACCTGTGTGTGTTCTTATACGCGTGGGTCTGTTTGTGCACTGCTACACTCACTTCAGTCTTGCTGGTAAAAAGTGAAGGTGGGTAATTAAATTAATGCTACAACGACACCCTGAGAATAGCTCATGCAGACGTTGCACAGGAAGTTGATATTTACGTGAGACTATACCTACACAGTTTCAGCTTGTGTGTTTTACTGCAGTCATTTGTTCTTATACCTACTTAACCCTTGGGTCACACTGTGGGTATTTCACACTCAAGTAAAAAATATCATCATCTTTTAGAATGTCCTGAGGGCCACAACAGTCACAAAGTACCTGATTCATTTGTGTGTTGCAAGGCAATATGTAGAGATGTACCAATCCCACGTTTTCCTGGCTGGAATTAATTAAATTCAGCAAATTCCAATTTTAACCGATTAGGATTTTCATATTTTTTGTTGTTCCAAGATATTTAACACATAGAAGAGAAACAATAAACTGCAGTTTATTTCATAGAGATGCAAGTTTAAATCCAATAGAAAATGTATTAATTACAAGATTATTTTCTCTATGCATCTAAGGAAATGTCCTTAACCTGTATCTGATCTCTGATAAACTTAAAATAAATGTGTGAAATTACATGCTGTTACGTGCTCTTAGACCCAGGGTTGGTTGGAGTTCTTAGTTTGGATTCACCTAATAAATTAGATCAGAAAACAATGATAAAAACACATTAGACAACAATCTTACTTTTCAAGTGTTGACCTGCTGATGACAGATTAGATCTGAGGGAAATTTGGTTGATTCCAGTCTCAGGCTTATTGTTTGGTGCATCCGATTATTTATCTCCACGCACTTCTAGAAGATTTGAGGTTTGAAATCTTACTGGTTTCCTTCTCTGTGCGTAACGTTGTCAGTACCTGAAAAAAGAAGACTGATGAAAAGTCATCTTTCCATTTGTGGATCAATAGACTCACGTGATTGTCAGGAATGTTCTGTGCAGGCGCACGTACAGGCCCCCCACCCACTCTCTCTTCTTCCATGTTTCCCATCCTGTTGGGCCCTCCCCACCGTCCTGCTCCTGTCTCCACTAAGTGGATTTTCTAGCCAGCTCTGAGTGCTTTAGTACAGCACTCTAATGAGAGAGCATTATCTTTACACCACCTGTCTGCCTGCCAGACTGTCAGACAGACAAGTAGAGTATCTAACATGCTTTCTCACTGTTCTGTCAAAGAGAAGACACACTGGGATATTGGGTTTAAGTGTGTAATGCAACTGAGGAGGTTGAGTTACGTGTGTTGGCTGCAGATCCTTTTCTGCATGACATTAAGTGTGCTGTGACCAAGATTCCTCTTCTTTTGTGCTGTCTGATGAGATAAATTAACAAACCGAGATCATTGCAGAAAGAGAGTAGAAACAAAATCTGTTCTAGGTGTATTTTGAAATTTAAAACATATGTTTACCAGTTATGGTTGCTGCGATAGATTAGAAGGGATAAGTTGTACATTGGCTTTTTTCTTTGCAGCCCCATACTGTATTATTGACACTTTATTTTAAAGGGAAATGCTCATAGATACACATTTCCAACAAGTGACAACAATATACAACTTCTTCCATTTGCTCCCATTAAATTCTCTGGATTTAACTCTGGAACGTGAGTTGGGTATTTTGTGTACATCAGAAACACCATGTACTGTAGATCACATGGTTGAGATGATTTCTGGTATGTTGTGGAGTTTTTATCAAACAAGCCTTGAAATATATGAAAAAACAAAATGATGTCCTTTAACAAAATGATGTTCTTTAGTTTGTTCGTTCGTTCATTTATTCATTCATTGATGGAGATATCACATCCAGGAGGGAGACCCAGAGGTGCTTCTCGCCAGTGACATTCTCCAGCTCATTCTGAGGACCCCAGTTCATTCAAGCAGGTTTATTTGTTTCGCATTTAGCAACAAGACAGTTCAAAGTGCTTTACATGATCCCGGAAACATTTAAAAAAGTACATTGCAGTGGAATGATTAAGAAAAGTAAAGAAAAGTTGGAATTTTCCTTTAAAACGGTCTTTTACAGGTAACTGCTTCTCACTGTGGACAGCGAGGTTCTTTACACTATCTGTTCCAAGGTGGAAAATCTTGATTAACCTTTATGCTCAGTAGAAACATTTATCAATATGTTTTAGTTCACAGTTTACAAAAGCAACTCTAAACAAATGGGTTTTTAACCTCGATTTAGAAGAATTCGAGGATTCAGCTGTTTTGCAGTTTTCTGGAAGTTTGTTCTGGATTAGGGCAGCATAAGAACTGAATGCTGCTTCTCCATGTTAGGATCTGGTTCTGGGGATGTAAAGTAGTCCTGAACCAGAAGACCTGAATGGTCTAGAAGGTTGATACAATAGTAATAAATCTTTCATGTACTTTGGTACCAAGCCATTCAGTAATTTATAAACTAACAGAAGTATTTTAAAGCATATTCTCTGAGATACAGGGAACCATTGTAAGGACTTTGGGGTGATGTGCTCTACTTTCTTAGTTTTAGTGAGAATGCAGACAGCAGCGCACTGGATCAGCTGCAGCTGTGTGATAGATTTTTTAGATAGAACTGTGACACTGCTGCAATCAATTTGACTAAGGATAAAAGCATGGATAAGTTTTTCGAGATCCTGCTGGGCCATTAGTCCTTTAATTCTGGAAATGTTCTTCAGGTGATCAAAGGCCGTCTTAATGATTGTCTTTATGTGCCTCTAAAGTTTCGTGCCTGAGTCCATCACTACAGCCAGACTTTGGGGTGGGTCTGTGGCTTCTAGCTGTAGTAACTGAAGCTGTGTGCTGACTCTTGATCGCTCCTCCTTTGGTCCAAAAATAATTACTTCAGTTTGTTTTTATTAAGCTAAAGAAAAATGATGGCACATCCACGTATTGATTTGTTCTATCCATCTATCTAACACCTGAATAGGTTCATAGTTACCTGGTGACATTGTAATGTAGAGCTGTGTGTCATCTGCGTAGTTATCGGTAACTTATCTTGTTGTTTGTTATAATCTGAGCTAGGGGGAACAATTGTATATGGAATATAAGGGTTCATGTGTGTATATATATATATATATATATATATATATATATATATATATATATATATAAAATCTCTTGATCAGATGCCAGAACCAACTCTACCTGTCATGATGGATGCTGTTCTCCCAATCTCTAAGACTGAACCTCGGCACCCAGTTGAAGAAGTTTGTTTCAGTTGCTTGTATCTAGGATCTTACATTTTCAGCTATGACACATATCTCATGATCATAAATGAGGGTTGGATTTTAGATGGACTGTACCAGCGTGAGCTTCACATTTTTCGCCTTTTGGTGGCCTTTTCGCCACCATGACACATCAGAGTAGCACCTGCAGTACTTAAATGTTTATTTATTCAGCTTTAGACGAGTAACTACAAAGAAACCAATTACATAGATAGTATTCTATTTCTGTCAATAGATCACTTTACCATTAAAACCTGTTGGACTCTTGGTCTTTTGTTTAAAACTCTGCAAGTTTCTGAAAGGCAAATCATAGTCTCTTCTTGAGCGGTTGACCACAAGCTTGACAAAGATTGCTTTTATTTTTGGGTTGCCCAGAAGGGGGAAAAAAATCAAGGAACAGATGCTAAAACAATTCTGTATCAAATTACAATCAGCTGATTATCGAAGTACTGTGTGACATCGAACCACTGCCGGTCGCAATGATAGACTTTACAACCTGAGGCATGGTGCTATTTTAGTTTTGATTGTTCCTCTTTGTTTTAGTTTTCCTCTGCATATTGTGATACATTTAGTTGGAAGACATCATCTCTGCAGTCGTGCTCTCTATGCAGACGAGTTTAAAGCAGCTGAACACAAATCCTGCAAAATAAATGACAAATGATTGTTTGCTGGAAACTTGGAACTGATTTAAAGTACAAGAACCAATACATGCAAGATTATTGGAATACCTAAAACGTATGGTAGCGGAAAAGCTGGTGTACTCATGCACTATATTTACCTACGCGCATTATTGTGCCGACATGTAGCTTAAAAAGGCAGGTGGCAGGGCGCGGCGCTGATGGTGTAGGGGTTAAGCGCGCGACCATATACGGAGGCACCAGTCCTCGAAGCGGCCGTCCCGGGTTCCAGTCCCGGACCCGGCGACATTTGCCGAATGTCTCCCCCTCTTTCCTGTCTGCCTACTGTCAAAAAATAAAAATGTAGGCCACTAGTGCTGAAAAAACATCTTAAAAACGCAGGTGACAGGATGACAGATAGGGCAGCATGTGTTCCTGTTTGGGACTAAAAAATGTCATTTCCAACATGTGTGAACAGCAGCTGTTTATGAAGTCTAATTTATGTCGTCATAAGAACACAGACTGAGAGTCTCCTGTGCTCAGAACAGGAAAATAAACCTGGTACTACAAAATGGTCCAGATTAATAAAAGTATGTAGAGATGGCGAACAGTTTGCATTGCATCATGGTTGTTTATATCTTCAGCTGCCATCTGTGGTGGGATTGCATTGAAGATCTTATCAGAGGCTGGCAGGATCAAAGGTGCATACTGTTTTGTTTTTATATATATATATATATATATATATACATATATATATATATATATATATTTATTGTTTTAGTGATGAAAAAGATTTTGGATTTACCAAATTTATTTTGCAAATTGTTTTTTGTAGGGCTGCAGGATATATTGCAAATATTTCATCATCGCAGTGTCAGCGTTAGCAATATTAATCAGTTGATTTCCTATGGTCATTTTATATTTAGTAAAAAAAAACAAAAAGCAAACTCGTGCAGTATGACTAGAAAAATGACAAAAATGATCAACATTCTTCTCAAAAAATAAAACTGAGAAAAATGTTGGCAGGAGATGAAATCAATGAGGTTTGATTTTATTCATGTAGATGAGTGGGACAAGTTAGAAGAATAGCCGATGGGATTTGATCTTCTGGAAAGGTAGGGAGTCAAGGACCGCACACGCTAGAGATGTGCTTCCTGTGAAGATTGTCCTTATGGGCTTGAGTTTGAAGCTGTTTTAAAATGCATTCTTCAGTGACTTTATATACGTTAGATAACTTAATTTATAGTAAACGTTGCCAGCTGAAATATAGTTCAGTGGTTTACTGCTGTTTCCCCATATTTTTTTAATCAGTTGGTTTTCCTCAAGATTTTTGAGTAAAAGGTTGAATGGACCAGAAACCTTGGGGATAGGACCAAAAGGATCACTGTTTGTTCCTGTCAATATATTCAATATGAAATGCAGACCATGACTTAATCTTCTTCTTCTGCCTTCAGTACTGGATCAATGAGTTCACAAGCTCTCTGGGCATTGGAGTCTTTCACTCAGGGATCGAGATCTATGGAAGAGGTGAGGTTGCCCAGAGATTATGAACGACGATGCAGTCTTTCTTTGGATGATGTTTCAATGAAGATGCTCTTTTAAGGCTCAGAAAATATGATTCACACACAAAACACATTGATTTTTCTTTCAGACATTTTTAAAAATGTATTGGTTAATGAATGCCTTTCTTTCTACTTTCTGTTATGCTTAAATGAAAATGTTCGTGTGTTTAGAGTTTGCCTATGGTGGACATCCGTACCCATTCTCAGGGATCTTTGAGATCACTCCTGGCGATGCAACTGAACTCGGTGAAACCTTTAAGTTCAAGTAAGCTGGAGGCTTTTTATTTTTTTTTTTTCTATGATGTGTCTATTAGATGTTTTCTGGCAGTTTATGAAAGTCAAAAAGGATTATGCAACCAGGATGTCAGAAAAAGGTTTTTGCTGAGTAAATTGGTTGGGTCACATCTCTGAAGTCTTTTCTTGTTAGGCTACATTCACACTGCAGCTTGAAGTGACCCAAATCCAATTTTTTTGCCCGTATGCGACCTGTATCCAACCTTTTCATGACAGTCTGAACGATCCGATTTTTTAAAATGCGACCCAGGCCACTTGAATATGTGGTCCTAAATCCGATACATATCTGATCTTTTCAAATGCGACCTGTGTCTGTGCACATAAAGGTTGCCTTTGTCATTCGAAAATTATGAATGAAGTCCGTATCATCAAAGCCGCTCACATCACTATCCCACCACTGCTGGCTTCAACTCCGAACCCACACGTTCTTTCTTTTCGATTTTCTTAAAAATACTGCGTTGTTAATATGCAGGCTCCGGTTAGACAACAACTTAAAAATCACTGAATACAGGCCAACATTTCCATCCATATTTACTTCCACAAACACTAAGCACGCTCGTTACATGCGACGTCTTGCATCGTCTACTGCGCATGCGGGATACTTGAGTTGTATGAATGCGTTCACACAGGAGATCACTACAAGTCACATTTATTTGGAAATGTGAACGACCACGCAAAAACAAATCGGATTTCACCAAAAAATCGGAATTGAGCATTAAGACCTGCAGTGTGAACGTAGCCTTAGTCAATTAACTTAACTGGACCACCTATGGGGATAGTTATTTAGTCCACTTTGACTGGCAACAAAATGATCTCCTTGACTAGGACAGACAAGAAAACCCCTCAGTTTATCAACCTACATCTGCACAATAATGTCAACAGCAACAAAGCTATGTGTGATATTGTACTGGGTTTTAAAAGCTGGGTCAGGAAAGAGAAAAGGTGTTCCGTCTGTTTAAGAAATTGAACCTCTTCATTACTTTGAGGGTACATGAAGGCAAACTCGACCAAAGTGCCACCTATTGGAAGCAAGCTCATGAAATCCAACAGATTTGTATGTTTTTTTCTCATATTATGTATTAATGTGTTGATTAACTTGCTTCCCTAATTCACTTTGTAAATGTTTAGTAGAGCAGTGACCTATTTTCCTTTGCATTTCACTAGAATCACAGCAATCAGTTCTACATCGAAATTTGCTAATTTTCCATTAATCTGCTCTAAACGGTGATTGTCAAGTCAAATGTGGAAACATAAAATTTTTTTCATATTCATTAAATACATTAAAATTAAGAACTCCCTCTATGTTTGATCATTAATTGATTTACTTTTTTGCATCAGAAAAACAACTTCTCTAAAAATTAGGGACATCTTTGGTGCATGAAGGAGGAATATTTTTAAAATTGCTTGATTTTTATGGCGGATTTAAATCTACTACCTTCATCCAAAACTGCAGCACATTTTTCAGGATCAGTCAAGATCAGAATCGGCAGGGAAGACTTCATTGTCCTTTTAATGTCTAGCTGTAACCCTGTAACGTGTGCTTTGTGCCATGTTACACATTTTGATCTTCAAAAGTGCAATGAGAAATACAGGCAAAACGTATGCATACTCATTTGTGTTTTATTAAAACAAGCATAAAGGCTATGAAATAGTTTAATTCAGCAAAGGTTTTATCATTTTAGCTGTAACCAAGGGTTTTATATTGAATGATTTCCTCTGCAGTTGCACTGAAGTCTGAGAAACAACAGAGGATGAGTCGGTCCAATATGTTGGAGCCTCTGGTTATCCAGAGCTGCTGTATTACTTCTGCTCTAGTTGATCTGCCTGCACACACACACACACACACACACTTACATGGTGTCCTCACACAGAGGGGTAGGCTGTAAGTATGAATCATCTGGGACCAATGGGCTGATGTCAGAGATGGGCAGATAGACCAGAGCTCTCAGACTACAACTAACTAAACTATTTTCATTCTTTTATTTCCTAACGAATTTGAAGAAAGTGCGGGGATTACCCACGAGTCATTTAAAAAAATTATATTTTGAAATCATTTAAAAAGAAATTTGAAATTTTGTCTTTAGCATGCTAATTTAGTGTTGAAACATGCAGATGACTATGAACAGATAAAATATTGTAATTAGAGATGCATCAATCAATCAATGAACCAGGAATGTAAAATATCTCTCAAACAGCTCTGACTGGTGATCAGCAGGTCAAATACTGAAAAATCAGATTTTTCTATTCATTAAATGCATCAAAACTAAAGTCGCAATATTTTTAGTCTATAAACGCATCAACCCACAGGATGTATTTTGATGCACTTTATTGTTCCGTTTAGTAAAACCATGAAAGTTAGGGACGTATAGTTTTACATAAATGGCGATAGTCTTCTAATGCCTTCATTCAGTTTGATTTAAAACTACTGCCTCAATCAAATAACCTGCTGCTCATTTTTTCTCTTCTATGTTATAGTCCTTAGGGAAACAAAATCAGAATCAGTTCAAATGAAAACCAGCAGGTCAAATCTCAAAGAAAACTGTTAATATTTTCAGCCTGGAAGAGACTGGTCGGTGCATCTGGAAAAATGGAATAAAATACTAATGAAAATCTGAACGTTACAAAAAGGTTTAAGTGAGTCATTCTTCATTTAGATTGTACCTGGATTATTTGAGCTCGTACTCGTTGATACATGACACGGATTTCCTCTTGCCCTCTGTCTCTGTAGAGAAGCCATAGTCCTGGGTAGCACAGACTTCACAGAGGAGGATGTGGAGCGGATCGTGGAGGAGATGGGCAAGGAGTACAAGGGCAACGCCTACCACCTCATGCACAAGAACTGCAACCACTTTTCCTCAGCACTTTCAGAGGTGGAGAACGAAAAAATAACCACAAGCTTGCATCACATTGACCTTTCATTGTAAACAGCCTAAAACTGACATCAGGTTGAGCCATGGAAAATATCACATCATGGTGACTCCATTGGAAAAAGTACTGGATGCTGTTAAACTGACAGATTATTGCTACATATCTCATTTCTGGAACCAGCTTGTGCCTTCATTTTGCTCTGGGTAGCAGTGAGTATGACTGAGTGTGTGTGTGTGTGTGTGTGTGTGTGTGTGTGTGTGTGTGTGTGTGTGTCCAATCAGCTTATGCTGGAGTGACTAATGAGCAGGGAGTCTTACAGTTAGCAACTAGAGCTTACTGATACAAGCCTGAACATGCAGAGCCAGCTGGCAAACACTCACACACCCATGAAGCACATATGTGCTGTAAATTCTCTTTACTATATACAGGTCCTTCTCAAAATATTAGCATATTGTGATAAAGTTAATTATTTTTCATAATGTCATGATGAAAATTTAACATTCATACATT
Organism: Girardinichthys multiradiatus; assembly: GCF_021462225.1. Lineage (NCBI taxonomy): Eukaryota > Metazoa > Chordata > Actinopteri > Cyprinodontiformes > Goodeidae > Girardinichthys > Girardinichthys multiradiatus. The sequence goes on from NC_061814.1 coordinate 14,685,479, forward strand.
TTAGATTTATTGCGCACTAACTGAAATATTTTAGGTCTTTTATTGTCTTAATACGGATGATTTTGGCATACAGCTCATGAAAACCCAAAATTCCTATCTCACAAAATTAGCATATCATTAAAAGGGTCTCTAAACGAGCTATGAACCTAATCATCTGAATCAACGAGTTAACTCTAAACACCTGCAAAAGATTCCTGAGGCCTTTAAAACTCCCAGCCTGGTTCATCACTCAAAACCCCAATCATGGGTAAGACTGCCGACCTGACTGCTGTCCAGAAGGCCACTATTGACACCCTCAAGCAAGAGGGTAAGACACAGAAAGAAATTTCTGAACGAATAGGCTGTTCCCACAGTGCTGTATCAAGGCACCTCAGTGGGAAGTCTGTGGGAAGGAAAAAGTGTGGCAGAAAACGCTGCACAACGAGAAGAGGTGACCGGACCCTGAGGAAGATTGTGGAGAAGGGCCGATTCCAGACCTTGGGGGACCTGCGGAAGCAGTGGACTGAGTCTGGAGTAGAAACATCCAGAGCCACCGTTCACAGGTGTGTGCAGGAAATGGGCTACAGGTGCCGCATTCCCCAGGTCAAGCCACTTTTGAACCAGAAACAGCGGCAGAAGCGCCTGACCTGGGCTACAGAGAAGCAGCACTGGACTGTTGCTCAGTGGTCCAAAGTACTTTTTTCAGATGAAAGCTAATTCTGCAAGTCATTCGGAAATCAAGGTGCCAGAGTCTGGAGGAAGACTGGGGAGAAGGAAATGCCAAAATGCCAGAAGTCCAGTGTCAAGTACCCACAGTCAGTGATGGTCTGGGGTGCCGTGTCAGCTACTGGTGTTGGTCCACTGTGTTTTATCAAGGGCAGGATCAATGCAGCTAGCTATCAGGAGATTTTGGAGCACTTCATGCTTCCATCTGCTGAAAAGCTTTATGGAGATGAAGATTTCATTTTTCAGCACGACCTGGCACCTGCTCACAGTGCCAAAACCACTGGTAGATGGTTTACTGACCATGGTATCACTGTGCTCAATTGGCCTGCCAACTCTCCTGACCTGAACCCCATAGAGAATCTGTGGGATATTGCGAAGAGAACGTTGAGAGACTCAAGACCCAACACTCTGGATGAGCTAAAGGCCGCTATCGAAGCATCCTGGGCCTCCATAAGACCTCAGCAGTGCCACAGGCTGATTGCCTCCATGCCACGCCGCATTGAAGCAGTCATTTCTGCAAAAGGATTCCCGACCAAGTATTGAGTGCATAACTGTACATGATTATTTGAAGGTTGACGTTTTTTGTATTAAAAACACTTTTCTTTTATTGGTCAGATGAAATATGCTAATTTTGTGAGATAGGAATTTTGGGTTTTCATGAGCTGTATGCCAAAATCATCTGTATTAAGACAATAAAAGACCTGAAATATTTCAGTTAGTGTGCAATGAATCTAAAATATATGAATGTTAAATTTTCATCATGACATTATGGAAAATAATGAACTTTATCACAATATGCTAATATTTTGAGAAGGACCTGTATATATGCTTCCAATAGGTCAAATTATTAGGCAGCATGAGATAAATTTTCACTGTTACGCTGATGACACTCGTCTTTACTTATCCATAAATCCTGATGAACCCAATCAGTTAGATAGACTACAAGCATGTCTTGAAGATATAAAAACTTGGATGACGTAAAGTTTTTTGCTTCTAAATTCAGACAAAACAGAAGTTGTCGTCTTTGGACCGGAGTCTTTAAAAAAGAAACTGCTTAGTCATTCACTTAACCTGGATGGCATTAAATTGACCTCTGATAATAAAGTAAAAAACCTTGGTGTTATTTTTGACCAGGACATGTCATTTAAATCCCATATTAAATAGGTTTCTAGGATTTCCTTCTTTCACCTCCGGAACATTGCCCACATTAGAAATATCCTATCCAGGAGTGACACTGAAAAACTAGTCCATGCATTTGTTACTTCAAGGCTGGACTATTGTAATTCTTTACTATCAGGATGTCCACAATATGCAGTTAAAAGCCTTCAGCTGATTCAGAATGCTGCAGCAAGAGTTCTGATGAAAATTAAAAAGAGAGATCATATTTCTCCTATTTTAGCTTCCATTCATTGGCTCTCTGTTAAATCCAGAATAGAATTTAAAATTATCCTCCTCACATATAAAGCCCTTAATGATTTAGCTCCATCATACATCAGAGATCTGATTGTTCCATATGTTCCTAACAGGGCACTTCGTTCTCAGACTGCAGGTTTACTGGTGGTTCCTAGAGTCTCTAGAAGTAGAATGGGAGGCAGATCCTTTAGTTATCAGGCTCCTCTCCTGTGGTACCAGCTCCCAGTTTTAGTCCGTGAGGCAGACACCCTGTCTACTTTTAAGACTAGGCTTAAAACTTTCCTTTTTGATAAAGCTTATAGTTACAGTGGCTTAGTTTATCCTGAGCTATCTCTGTAGTTATGCTGCTATAGGCTTAGGCTGCTGGATGACATAATGACCACTTTCACTCTCTCCACTACATTCTCATACTCTCCAATTTTGCATTATTTGCTGTTATTTCAGCTTTTGGCCGCTCACACTGAGCCTGGTTCTGCTGGAGGTTTCTTCCTGTTAAAAGGGAGTTTTTCCTCTCCACTGTCGCCACATGCATGCTCAGTATGAGGGATTGCTGCAAAGTCAACACCATATAAGTTCAGTCTAATGCTGCAAGTCACTGACTGGATGCAATCTGCTGGGTTTCCTTAAACAGAAAAACTTTTTATCCAATTTGAATAAATAACTAACTCTGACTGCACTGTTCAACTGTTAAGATTAATTAGAATGTATGTACCTGACTGTTGTGAAGTGCCTTGAGACAACATGTGTTGTGAATTGGCGCTATATAAATAAAACTGAATTGAATTGAATTAAATACCGCACAGAGAAATCCTCTCAGGAAATGACAGCTTAGACTTTAAGCATTCACAATGTGTGAAACACAAAACTGAGGACCATTATAATGAGAATGTTTAACAAAACAGGGGAGAAGCACAGTTTCCCTCAGGATTTAACTCTCAGTGCTATACAGTGGAAGATTGTATAGAGAGAGAAGATCAGATGAAGCGTAATAATTACTCCTCCAGAGATAATATTGGTCTGTCATCTTTTATTCACAAACAAGCCTGTGCTGCGTCACTGTTATCATTCATCTTGTTATACGAGTCTATGATCTGGTCACATCTTTGTGCATTTATTTATTTTTTGACATAGTAGAGATATGGAAGAATATAATTCCAGGACATGAAGCACATTTAAAAGTTAGTGTTCTCAGGTAGAGAGGGAAACCTTTCATTTAGTTGTCGACGTTTATCCTTGTACACGTCTTGGCTTCGGTTTGTCGTCTTATACTTCCTTAATATACCATAGCAGTCGTGTGCTCAGATCAAGATAGAACAAGTTCATCGGCAAGATGAAACAGTTTTATCTGCAGTAACAAAGCGGAAAAGATTGACTGGATTAGACAGGGTACAAGCCACAGCGGCTGGTAAGTCACATTTATTTACCAAGCTAAATATGTAGTGTTTGACAAAAATTATGTTGAGAAGTATATATAGGGAAACAGACACTTCAAAGTTTAAAAAGGGAGTAAAATAGATAGTAATAGTCTGTTGTAGCCCCTCAGAATGCTTAAAAAACATCCCCACTCTCTTTTCCTTTTTCTTTGTCTCCTTCATAACATAAATCTGTCTTGGTGCCGGCTGTAAAAGGTCATCATATCTGTCATGAGCAAGCCGAGGGTGTGGGTAAATCAGGGGATATTTCTGAAAGGGGGGGAGCTTATGGAGCCATGACATCATCTATATTGTCGTCATATGACGGCTTGTAAGCGTTGCTTTCTCTTCTTGCCAAAACATGTTATGTGACAAGTAACCTTCTTGCCTCCACCTCAACACACAGCAAAACAGATTGATAATATGACAAAAACTAATCTTGTTTTATATTGCTGAAACTTATTATGAAAAATGGTCCATCTGCACCTATCAGCAGCTGCTGTCAGTGCCCTAAAAATAGGTGGAAAATATCCTGTTTAAGCAGGAAAACGCTGAGTTTCTTGGAAGCCGATTGGGTCGTAATGATGCCATGGCGCTGATAAAGCTGAGTGATTATCATACTCAGAAAGGAGAGCTGCACAATCGCAAAGGGCTGCTTGGATGCAATATTTGGTGAGATATTAGATTTCAGGCGTCAGGCATTCATGCTCTGCAGCTGGACGGATGCTAACTGCATCCAATAAATATCTTTAGTTGAGATGCTAACGCTCATGGAGAGTAGTGGGGACGTCGAGTAATGGTGAAGAAAGAAAAGAGTCAGAAGTTTGAGTTGATCATAATTGATGTCGTCCTTTGAAAGTTCCGTTTGTCTGCTATACACAAATTAAACAAACCTACTCAAACTATTGTTTCCCACTGTCCCGAAAGCTTTTAATATTTTATAAAGAAAAAATGATTTGAGCAGTTCACGTTGCATCTTTAGTGTTACATAAAAGTGATTTTAATGGTGAGCACAGCTAGCATCAAAGCAGCAGCCTCCGTGTGTTTCCCCAAAGATATAGATGCTTACCTTTTAAACCTGGGATTTCCCAAAGCCTGTTAACTTTTCCAGATTTAGCTTTGTTCCGTGATGGACGGGGTTGAACTTTGCTTTAATTCACGTCGCCTCCCTGTTATCTGCTGAAAATGCTGAATCAACCCCTCGCCGATAATTGCATAGCTCAGTCTATGTTATGTAAACTCGACTGCATGTTCTGGTGCCGCAGTAGGAAGAGTAGTCGTCTGGCAATTTGAAAGTTGCAGGATCAATTCCAGCTTCCTACTGTCACATGTCGATGTGTCCCTGGGCATGGCATCTAACCCCAAGTTGCCTACCTATCTACATCTCAGTGTGTGAATGTGTGTGCCCTTGAGAGTGCAACTGGATGAGTGTAAAGTTCTGGAGTGGTCGGTATGACTAGAAATATACACTGCTCAAAAAAATAAAGGGAATAATCAAATAATGAATAAATGAATGAATGAAATATTCTCATTCAATACTTTGTTCTGTACAAAGTTGAATGTACTGACAACAAAATCACACAAAAATCATCACTGGAAATCAAATTTATGTGGTCTTGAAGAGGCAGTAGTGCAGGATGATGTGAGGAGGTGTTTTGGGGGTCTCCTGTTTATACTGAGGTAGGATGTCAGAGCCAAGCTGCAGCACCTGCCATAGAGTAGTGCACAACAGGAAAGAAAATGGAGAAAAATATACACATTTGTCCCTGTTGGGCTAAAATACACTGCTCAAAAAAATAAAGGAAACACTCAAATAACACATCCTAGATCTGAATGAATGAAATATTCTCATTGAATACTTTGTTCTGTACAAAGTTGAATGTTCTGACAACAAAATCACACAAAAATCATCCATGGAAATCAAATTTATTAACCAATGGAGGCCTGGATTTGGAGTCACACACAAAATTAAAGTGGAAAAACACACTAGAGGCTGATCCAACTTTGATGTAATGTCCTTAAAACAAGTCAAAATGAGGCTCAGTATTGTGTGTGGCCTCCATGTACCTGTATGACCTCCCTACAACGCCTGGTCATGCTCCTGATGAGATGGTGGATGGTCTCCTGAGGGATCTCCTCCCAGACCTGGACTAAAGCCAACTCCTGGACAGTCTGTGGTGCAACGTGACGTTGGTGGATGGAGCGAGACATGATGTTCCAGATGTGCTCAATTGGATTCAGGTCTGGGGAACGGGCGGGCCAGTCCATAGCTTCAATGTCTTCATCTTGCAGGAACTGCTGACACACTCCAGCCACATGAGGTCTAGCATCGTCCTGCATTAGGAGGAACCCAGGTCCAACCGCACCAGCATATGATCTTACAAGAAATCTGAGGATCTCATCTTGGTACCTAATGGCAGTCAGGCTACCTCTGGTGAGCACATGGAGGGCCGTGCGGCCCTCCAAAGAAATGCCACCCTACACCATTACTGACCCACTGCCAAACCGGTCATGCTGAAGGATGTTGCAGGCAGTAGATCGCTCTCCACGGTGTCTCCAGACTCTGTCACGTCTGTCACATGTGTTCAGTGTGAACCTGCTTTCATCTGGGAAGAGTACAGGGCGCCAGTGGCGAATTTGCCAATCCTGGTGTTCTCTAGCAAATGCCAAGCGTCCTGCACGGTGTTGGGCTGTGAGCACAACCCCCATTTGTGGACATCAGGCCCTCATACCATCCTCATGGAGTCAGTTTCTAACCGTTTGTGCAGACACATGCACATTTGTGGCCTGGAGGTCATTTTGCAGGGCTCTGGCAGTGCTCCTCCTGTTCCTCCTTGCACAAAGGTGGAGGTAGTGGTCCTGCTGCTGGGTTGTTGCCCTCCTACGGCCTCCTCCACGTCTCCTGGTTTACTGGTCTGTCTCCTGGTAGAGCCTCCAGGCTCTGGACACTACGCTGACAGACACAGCAAACCTTCTTGCCACAGCTTGCAATGATGTGCCATCCTGGATGAGCTGCACTACCTGAACCACTTGTGTGGGTTGTAGAGTCCGTCTCATGCTACCACGAGTGTGAAAGCACCACCAACATTCAAAAGTGACTAAAACATCAGTCAGAAAGCATCAGTACTGAGAAGTGGTCTGTGGTCCCCACCTGCAGAACCACTCCTTTATTGAGTGTCTTGATAATCACCAAAGATTCCCCCCTGTTGTCTATTTCATTTGAACAACAGGATGTGAAATTGATGGTCAATCAGTGCTGCTTCCTAAGTGGACAGTTTGATTTCACAGAAGTTTGATTTACTTGGAGTTATATTGTGTTGTTTAAGTGTTCCCTTTATTTTTTCAGCAGTGTATAAATTCGGTCCATTTGCATTAGAGAGAGTTTCTGTTAGTGGGGCCTGGTAGCGCTTAAGTATTTATTTAGTTCTATTTGCAAAAGGCACCACATTCATACCTGTTTCAAAAAGGCTGTACATGTTTAAAATTGTACTGTGATGATGATGCCAACATTAAATCAGTATTTGTTTTTCTTGTAGAGTATTCCCTAAATTTCTCTTCTTTTTTTTTTAACCTGCTTTCCTGCTCAGATCCTGTGTGGCAGGGAGATCCCTCGTTGGGTCAACCGCCTGGCCTACTTCAGCTCCTGCGTGCCATTCCTCCAGAGCTGCCTGCCCAAAGAATGGTTGACCCCTGCTGCCTTACAGTCCAGCGTGAGCCAGGAGCTCCACGGAGGGAGCGGAGAGCTAGAGGAGGCGGAGGACGCCGCTGCCACAGCCTCCCTGGCCTCCATGTCACCCTGCTCACCTTCAACCTCCTCCAGCCCCTCCTCCTCTTTGCCTCGACACTGTCGCCCTCAGCCCCGCAGGTAGAACCAGCTAGATCTGCTGGGAAACCTGGGCCTTTACTCTTCTTTTTTTTTGAAAGAGAAAGCGAGGTCACAGAACCTGCAGCAGCCACAGCCAAAAGTTGATTCAGGCACTGATACCTGCTCTGTGTGAGAGCATCAGGACAATCTCTGTCCCAGTCTGGACCTGCTGAACGGGTCTTGCTGAAGAAATAAGCTCTTGATTCCATTGAAAACTCAAACGGTTTCTCCTCTGTCATTTACAAACCACATGCAGATTGTACCAGCGTTTCCTTGTCACCCTATTACTGTGTAAAAGACACCTCTGGATCAGAAAAAAACTATAAACTGCTTGGTATATGGATGCAGAAGAAAATCTTTTTTATTTTCAATAATTTCTTGAAAATTTTCTGACTGGACTTTGTTAATGAGTTTAAAATAATCATTTTTCTATAGCTCTTCAATTGTTTTGAGGTAAATAACTTTCGGTTACTTGTTTAGGACGTGAGAAACATCAGGGTTGATATTATAGCCTGCCTCCCCTTTCACTGAGACAGAATATTTTCTAACGAAGACGGCTTCTGTTAAACTTCCCGTCTGTTCACAATCCCACCCTAGTGAATCCTGGACAGACTTGGGCTCAAAGGTTTTCTATCACTGTAGAATATTACAATCTGAATCCCTGGTAAAAATGTGTACAAAATCCTCCAGTGCAGTAGCACATTTTAGAGAAATGCAACCTTTTAATTAGATAAGGTTTATTCAGTGAGAAAGAAATCCCCCGTCTCCTCTCTTCAGCTGTCCCACCGGCTTTCTGTTGGGTTTAGGTTCTTGGGACTCAGATGTTGACAGGAGGAGGTTAATTTGGTCTCTGGTGAATCATTCCTGTGTTATTTGGACCTTATGTTTTGGACGTGAGGTGCTTTCCCACACGTTCTTCCTTTGTTTTATGCCAGATACACCGGTTTGTGGGATCCTGTTAAAATCTCTACTGTTTAGTAAACCTCTACATCTTCACCTGATTGTGGAACATCTTGTAATGCCACCTAAACAACTTACTGGCATGTAGATGACATCTATTCTGTCTGGAGGATTAGTGACTTGTCCGTCTTTGCTGCGGTTCTGTAACAATGAGATCTGGGGCTTTACTTGTTCATACCCTCCTGCTCGCTGTGTATCGTGTCACCATCCAGGCTCGTCGACAGGTCCAGTTGTTTTAAGTGTTGCTCTGACTGTAGATATGGGCACGTTTATTTTCTTATAGTCTTTCCTGACTCGTGAAGGTCAACATATATCTGTCTGTCTTTGATGGCATGTTCTCTTGTCTTTCCTATTTTGAGGAGCGCCTGAAAGAAAAGAAGCTCTTTGCCATGTCATATTTTAGCCTAGAGAAACAGAAGGTCGTCAGATCCTAATTTAAAGTTTCAAAACTGTCTGATCAACTTTAAAAACATATAAAGTGAATTAATGCTGGCGTAGTTTCTACGTACAAAGCAGGGGTCACGGTTATTTCCCATTGTTACATGTTTCTCCACTGAATAGATATAATTTATTTGAAGGTTGGATGTTTTTTAAATGGTAACCTTCAGATTATGCTGCTGTACTAAAGATGAAGTAATTTTAAGCATCTTTACCAGGGGCTCAATGAGTGTGCATGTTTCTGTAGGATGTCCTATTGTAGCTGTTAAAGGGTTCCTCTGCAGGCAGCTGTATTTCAAATGTTCTGAACTAAAATCCTGGAAGGACTCACCATAATTCTGAACCTGGATCTCCATCACAAAATGTAAGCAGCTTAAAGCAGTTCTGCAAAGTTGATCCACCAACTCATCCAGCTGTGATTAGGAAGTACGTTCCTAATGATGTAGGAAGTAGGTGCAGGCAGTGAGATGAAGGATACTTTCTCAGCAGCAGCTGCCACGGTGCCTTTAAACCAGGTACTTTCTTACACAACTGATACATTTAGCTCACATAAAGGCTTTTAATAGTTCAACCAAATATAAGTTCAGTCTAATGCTGTATGGAAATCTACATTTAACTGACCTGAGATCAGCCTGCATAAGTTTCTTCCTAGGTAGAAAAAAAGCCTCACTCATCACATTTACGTTTTTCTTGCCACATGTTTTCATTTATTTCATCGTCACTGGAAAATAAAAAACCTAAGGTCATCATGTACTCCAAAGCTTTACATTTTACAGGATGGTGCTAATGTTTCTGAATGACGAGCAACTCATTTTAAACTCTATACCTGCTGCAGAATGAGTTCTGCAGCAAAACAAGAGCCGCTGACATGTTTAAAGGATATTTGGTATGACTGATCAAATCTGACAAATCCTGTTTGAACTTTATTGTATTGCTATGATATGAAACTCTGACCTTTCTGTCAGTTTTGTTTATTTTTGATAAACTCAGGACTCTTAAAGGCTTTTTTTTGTCTTTGTTTTTACACGTTTTATGTTGATGTCGTTACTTTTTGTAAAGCAGCAGATGCTCAGTGACACACCGTTTCAGCGGTTTTGTATCCCACTCTAAAAGAATAACCTTTTGTTTACCTTTCCGTCTACTTTAACATGTAGGAGTCTGTTTTCTCTCTCTTTTCTAAACAGTTTAGTATCTAATCTGCCGCCTGGGCCACATTTCCCTCCACCACACACACACATACTGAAACCTTTACAAATGTAGCACTGTTTGAACATTATTCTCCAACATCATTTTGAAGAGGTTTGAATACTTTTTTTGCTCAAGTTAATAACTTTTAGTACTGTGGCACCCACAAGTAATTTCATCTTTTTATATTTGTTATAAACAGCCTCAGTGTTACTTAAGCATAGATATTGTCATGAAACCAGCAACTGACGGTGTGAGAGGATAGAATCAGTGCTTCTAATGTCAAACGTGACTCCTATTGTTTAATCATGTTTTATTAAAGGCGTTCCTTTGGCGCCGTCTGGACATTTTTATAGTGACTGAGGTTTCCAGAAAAGCGTTAACGTTTCTCAGCTTTAAATTTTTACTTTTCATATTTATGATATGATAAATTATAATTATCTTCCATATTAGCTAAAGATGTCTTCACCATTATTAATGTCCCGTTGCAGGTGCTGACTTACAGCCTATACAACCATGGACCTGGGATTTACTATAATTGTAAATGTTCAGGAGTGAATTATAATTCTATCTCAAGTTTAAATGCGGAGCAGGAAATCTCAGACACATCAGCTTCAGCTGTTTTACAGTGATTTTTATTTTTTTCAGATATGTTAATACAGCCAAACACTGTATCCCATCTGAATATTATTAAAGAAAATATATAGTATGCCACTCCTGTTTTTATGTTGTGATAGTTTAATTGTTCCGGGAAAAAAAAAATACCAGTAAAGCCTTATGTTTTCATTCACATATTTAGCTTAAATAAACCAGTTTTACTTTTTGGAAAATATGTCTATAGTGCCATCTTGTTTTTAGCCCTGCTGGTCCTATTGAAGATGACCTATGGCTCTGTTTAAAACCTAAAGAAACTGTCTAGCTACCGTTTATTCAACCAGTCAGGATTCTTAGTTTTTACAAGCAATGGTAGTTCCTGCTAGTAGAGCTGTTTATTTCCATCAAAATCTCGAGCCTATATGCTGACACAATAGATTTCAGATGTTAAAGAAACCATTCACTGCTCTAATCTACAGATCCCTAAAATATGGAGCAATATACTGTGGGTTTAGAGAACAAATTGAAACAAGCAATATACAGATCCTTCTCAAAATATTAGCATATTGTGATAAAGTTCATTATTTTCCATAATGTAATGATGAAAATTTAACATTCATATATTTTAGATTCATTGCACACTAACTGAAATATTTCAGGTCTTTTATTGTCTTAATACGGATTATTTTGGCATACAGCTCATGAAAACCCAAAATTCCTATCTCACAAAATTAGCATATTTCATCCGACCAATAAAAGAAAAGTGTTTTTAAAACAAAAAACGTCAACCTTCAAATAATCATGTACAGTTATGCACTCAATACTTGGTCGGGAATCCTTTTGCAGAAATGACTGCTTCAATGCGGCGTGGCATGGAGGCAATCAGCCTGTGGCACTGCTGAGGTCTTATGGAGGCCCAGGATGCTTCGATAGCGGCCTTTAGCTCATCCAGAGTGTTGGGTCTTGAGTCTCTCAACGTTCTCTTCACAATATCCCACAGATTCTCTATGGGGTTCAGGTCAGGAGAGTTGGCAGGCCAATTGAGCACAGTGATACCATGGTCAGTAAACCATTTACCAGTGGTTTTGGCACTGTGAGCAGATGCCAGGTCGTGCTGAAAAATGAAATCTTCATCTCCATAAAGCTTTTCAGCAGATGGAAGCATGAAGTGCTCCAAAATCTCCTGATAGCTAGCTGCATTGACCCTGCCCTTGATAAAACACAGTGGACCAACACCAGCAGCTGACACGGCACCCCAGACCATCACTGACTGTGGGTACTTGACACTGGACTTCTGGCATTTTGGCATTTCCTTCTCCCCAGTCTTCCTCCAGACTCTGGCACCTTGATTTCTGAATGACATGCAGAATTTGCTTTCATCCGAAAAAAGTACTTTGGACCACTGAGCAACAGTCCAGTGCTGCTTCTCTGTAGCCCAGGTCAGGCGCTTCTGCTGCTGTTTCTGGTTCAAAAGTGGCTTGACCTGGGGAATGCGGCACCTGTAGCCCATTTCCTGCACACGCCTGTGCACGGCTCTGGATGTTTCTACTCCAGACTCAGTCCACTGCTTCCGCAGGTCCCCCAAGGTCTGGAATCGGCCCTTCTCCACAATCTTCCTCAGGGTCCGGTCACCTCTTCTCGTTGTGCAGCGTTTTCTGCCACACTTTTTCCTTCCCACAGACTTCCCACTGAGGTGCCTTGATACAGCACTCTGGGAACAGCCTATTCGTTCAGAAATGTCTTTCTGTGTCTTACCCTCTTGCTTGAGGGTGTCAATAGTGGCCTTCTGGACAGCAGTCAGGTCGGCAGTCTTACCCATGATTGGAGTTTTGAGTGATGAACCAGGCTGGGAGCTTTAAAGGCCTCAGGAATCTTTTGCAGGTGTTTAGAGTTAACTCGTTGATTCAGATGATTAGGTTCATAGCTCGTTTAGAGACCCTTTTAATGATATGCTAATTTTGTGAGATAGGAATTTTGGGTTTTCATGAGCTGTATGCCAAAATCATCCGTATTAAGACAATAAAAGACCTGAAATATTTCAGTTAGTGTGCAATGAATCTAAAATATATGAATGTTAAATTTTCATCATTACATTATGGAAAATAATGAACTTTATCACAATATGCTAATATTTTGAGAAGGACCTGTATACGGCGTATAAGTCGTGACTTGGAGGTACAAGTTTCACCACTCATTGTGCTGCACTGATGTTTCTTACTGATTACTGCAGCCATTCAGTGAAGTGAAGAAGAAATCCTAGACACAATTTATGTTATGCAAATACTAGCCAATAGCAGCTTCTGCGTTGTAGTCATCCTTGTCATTTATATCGGTAGCGTCTCGTGTAGTTTTCAACTTAAAATACATCTTTGGGAGATAAACAGTGGCCTTTTAAACATTTTTCAATTATTTATGAATATATAATGAAAAACCTTATGTCCACTGAGTGTTTAGAAGATTAAAGGAAAATAAAGATCACTGTTCATTTAAAAAACATTAAAATATTACAAAAAATTATTTAATTGATTCACACCAATAATGAAATCTACAATAAAGTCCTTTTGTAAGAAAGAGTACACAGTGCCTTACAGAAGTATGAACTTCTCAAACCATTTCATATTTTATATGATAGAAAAGTAGCACAAAGTAGTAGATGACTGAAGAGAAATAAATGTGATATGGGGTTTCAATGGTACCAATGTTCACAAATCTGCATCTTCATTTAGAAAGAATTCCGTATTTAAAGGTCCAAGAGGTATAGATTATTCAAAGAGAGCTGTTTTTACTTCTTTTTAGGTTGGATGTCAAAAAAGCTGTGAAATGGCTGCATACACAAAATTAAAAGCTAGTTCCTGCTTTTTTAGTCCTATGATTTGTGGAAACTACAGATAATGAGACCTGGCTGCTATTCAGGCAGTTCAAGGGTAATATTTGTGTACTGAAATGTACAGAATCTTATCAAATCTGACTATATGTGGAAATTTGAGTCTGAAAAAGTATGACATTTAAAAAATAAAAAGGCAGTGGTATCCTCAGAAAAGAAATGTATTCCACTGCACTGATTTGTGTTGGTCTTTCACATACAGTAAATGTCCAAAACTTATAAGTTTGTGGTTTCAACATTCTATATATTTTTTTCAAGGGGTATGAATATTTCTGCAAGGTACTGTACATGCATAATGTACCTTTCACTTCAAAGGACGAAAGAAAAATATAACAGTAATCACAGTTTTTCTAAAAATAACAGTTTTTTTTCTGTGATCTGTTTAGATGGTTTTATGTCAGAGATAAAGACAGATTTTTAAAAGTATTCGAAGCGATCTGATTTTTCACCATTGCTAGAATTACACAACATTCAACAACAATGATCCTGCCGAACTGTTAAAGACATTAGAAGTTAATTACACATGGACATCAACTCTCCTCCATCATAGTCTTCTAGGAACAAACTTCAGCATCACAGGCTTGGTTGGTTGAAACTTCCAGTCGAACTGAATTGGGATCTGAAGACATAAACAGGTTGAAATGAAACACTGACATGACGGGTGCAGAATGACAATCTGAATCGTTGTAGGGTGTCAGCCTTACCACGGTGTCTCTGCATGTTTCCACAGTGTAACTCTGCAGGATGCGCACAATGAGCATCTTCATGACGAGGACTGCATATCGCATCCCAACACAGTTACGAGGGCCGAGGCCGAACGGCATGTATGCGTATGGGTTCAGATCCTTCTCATTCTCCTTACTGAACCTGTTGGGACCATATTAAGCTGACCAGTTATGATATATAAAAAATAAAAACAAACCGTAATTGTAGCTGTTGTCAAACAGTAATTGCATTAAGGGAAAACCTTCCTCCAACAGAAAATCTTGCAAGAAAAGGTATTCTTTGTCAGATAACAGTAATAATCACGCTGTTCTCTGTTATGTACCTTTCTGGTTTGAAAAGGTCAGGCGAGCTCCAGTATCGTGGGTCCATGTGCAATAAATGCACTGGAATCCCAATTAACGTTCCCTCGGGGATGGTGAGGCCGTTAATCTGCACCGTCTTTTTACAAGTCCTCTCAAGTCGAGGTGCGGTGGGAATTAATCGCTGTGACTCACAGAAAACCTGTTCCAGGTACTCCATGTTGTTCAGGTCCTCAAAGGAAATGGAATTCTAGATGCAGCAGAGAAAGTCGGATGTAAATAAGGAAGGCATACACAACAATTGCATCTGTTGGATTACAAAAGTCAGCATGGCATGGAAAGTTACATTTTTCTGCAGACAGCCATCGATTTCTTTTTGCAATGTCTGGGTGACATCAGGGTTTACAGCCAGATTGTAAAGGATGAAAGACAGAGTTGTGCTGGTTGTCTCGTAGCCACCGAAGATGAATGTCAAAGCCTGAGAAAGGATCTCGTGTTCGGTCAAACCTGCAATAAAAAACATTGATGTCAATATAGATGCATCCTAATAAATTAAAATAAATTAAACTTCATAAAGTTTACAATATGATTAAGAGTGCTGATTTGACAGTTGTCCAGCACAGAGTCAATGAGACCCTCCACAGTGAGGGTAAGCCATCAAAGATTATTGCTAAAGAAGCTGACTGTATCCAAGCATATTACTTGAACGTTAAGTGGAAGGAAAGATGTGGTAGAAGGTGCAGAAGCAACAGTGATAACCGCAGCCATGAGTAGATCGTAAAGCAAAGTCCATAAAAGAATTTGATGGAGAGTAACAACGCATGCGTTGGTGCTGGAGACACACAATCCAAGTTGCTGGAGGTCCAGTGTCAAGTTTCCACAGTCAGTGATGATGTTGGGTGTCATGTGTTTTATTGAGCCTAAAATCAACAGACCCATCTACTAGGAAATTGTAGAGCACTTCATGCTTCCTTCTGCTGACAAGCTTTATGGAGATGCTGATTTTATTTTTCAGCAGGACTTGGCACCTGCCCAACCTGTCACAGATACAAAAGCTGGTTATATGAGCATGGTGGTACTGTGCTTGATTGGCCAACAGACTGCCCTGATCTGAACTGCAGAGAGAACCTATGAAGTATTGTCAAGAGGAAGATGAGAGACACCAGACCCAACAATGTAGATGACCTGAAGGTGGCTATCAAAGCAACTTGTGCTTCCTTACCAGCTCAGGAGTGCCACAGGCCGGTCAACTCCATACCTTGCACAGTAATACAGTAATTCATATAACTGACCTAGTATTGAGTGCATATACTCTACTGTAAATGGTCATACTTTTCACTGAGTGGGCTAACAGTTTGGTTTTATTATTTGTCTTGTGTGATATTCTAATTTCAAGAAAAACAGAATGTTAGGCTCATTAGCTGAAAGCCAGAAGTCTTTAAATTAACAGAAATAAATGCTTTCAAAATATCCTTCTGTGTAATGTATCGGTATTATATATAGGTTTATTTTTTTATTTGAATTACTGAAACCAATTAGCTTTGCAATTATATTATAATTTACTGAAATGTACTTGTATCTTATATAAAGCGCTCTATTCCTGCTGTTTGAAACTTAGCCATTGTCAACATCATGCATAAACAGCAATAAAATTTATAATTCACCATCAACTTCTGACAGATACAATCGCTTTGCAGTGATGTTAAACTGGAAAGGACTACACAGTACACTCTTCGATTGTTCTCAAATCTTTGGCAGTAAATCTACATCTTTTTCTTAGCATGTTTCTTGTGACGTTGTTGACTATTTGCATAAAACAAAAAGAAAAAAGAAACATTTTATGGTTTTGTGATCATGCCCCAATATCTTGGCAATTTCCAGAGAGATGCATCCCTCTGAAAGACTTTTCATGATTCCTGTATTTTCAGATTAAATTAAAATCGCTTTTTTGGAATATTTTTCACCAGGAATAGAATCTGCCTAATATTTATGTACATCATTTAATATGGTGTTTTATCTCTCAAGGCCAAACCCTCCCTCACTTTAGAAATACACACCACCTAATATGCTTTATCAGTTTATACAGCTTAGAATTGGAAACATATACACAGAAAGGCTAATATGGTCAAAATGTTATTTTGCTTCACAGAAAATGAATGTTTGAGTTATATCAAAATTAGACTGTATCACTTATTACTATAACTAGAGAGCAATTATTGAGATGAAGTAGTAAGGCAATGGAAGCTCAGCTGTTAAATCCCAAGATCCTTTACAATGAAAAGATCTGGGAACCCCAGATTTACCCCATCGTGTTTGTCAATGCTTATAGAAAACATAGCTACATATTTATTATGTAGAAAGATCTTTCTCCCAGAGACGAAACATAGTAATGTTTGCGTATTTGTATTACACTAAGTGTAGTTAATCGTCATTATTATTATTACCTTTAAGCAAAC
Source organism: Girardinichthys multiradiatus (assembly GCF_021462225.1). NCBI lineage: Eukaryota > Metazoa > Chordata > Actinopteri > Cyprinodontiformes > Goodeidae > Girardinichthys > Girardinichthys multiradiatus. The sequence continues at coordinate 14,702,416 of NC_061814.1, forward strand.
CCCTTGGTAATTGTTGGCCTTCTCCTCACTTCTCATAATATCCTTTGAGATTTGTTGTAGACAAGACCTATGAGCTGACTGTGCTAACTATTTAACAAAGAAGACATCTAAAATTTGATAAAAGTAGTTTAAATGTGAGCGGAGATCAGTGAGAACACAACTTTGTTTCTTTGGTTTTCAAGTATTACTGCTGTTGTGCAAACAGACCTTTACTTGGTTGCTCATTTTCGCTCTTTAGGTCGGATTCTGGAATCTCATTCCGGATCATCACCTGCAGGAAGTCCCCCCGAGTCTGGATGGGGCAGAGAAATTATTTAAAGTTCAACAAAAATTATTTTGTTAGCCGTTTTAACTTTTAATCGGTAACAGCAGGTGTGAGCGGGTGTGTTCAAACTCCTTCTACTGAAGGTTTGTGACTTATTTGACTTACCATGTACTAGAACTAGAACCTGCTGCAACTTAAACAATTAAGTTTCTAAAACGCATTAAGTCAATGCTCACCGATTCCTCTGCACTGTGCTGGTCTTTAAATTTCTTAATGATGTCGTAGAAAAAGTCCAAACTGGATCTGGGCATAAGCTCAACTTTAAGGAGCTTCAGCAGGGGACGACCAAAGGGAAAGATCGCTAAAAAGACATAATGAAATGAATTAAATGCATTTGCTACTCATGCTAAACGCAATCTTAACAAACAAAGAGCTGGCATACACAGTAAAAGAAAAGGCCAAAATCTGAAGTTCAGAATCTTCTGCATGTGAGCATGAACAGGGTCGTTGACGTTGTTAATAGAGTCAATCTCCACACTGAAGGAAGCACTGGTCACCACATCCAAACTGTATGGTGCAACAAATCTGGGAGAGAGAAAAACAAGAAGTAGGGGCTTGCATGTTTGTTTGAAGAAATAAAAAGCCTGTAATTTGATGGAATACAACAGAACAAACATACTGCTTGACATGAATGGGCTCATTCAAATCCATTTGTTTAAGTTTTTCCATAAGTCTGTCTGCAATTTTAACAACCAATGGAAAAACCTTGAAGAAAGAGACAAGAATAACAGAGAATGACAATGTGTTGTTCATTTTTTATCATTAATGCAGTATACGGACACCAGCAATGGTGGAAGCTGTCAAGCTAAAGAATGAATCATAAGAGCTTTGTTGACTTTAGGGACTCTTGAAACAGGAGATCTGGACTCAATATTTTGTTGAGAGAAAGGAACACTTTATCAGTGTTATTAAATTTTCCTCTGCTAAGGACGTACACTTTGAGGACTTGGAGGCCATGATTCCATCACCATGGCACATCGCTGAGCTCATTAAAAAGCAATTTGGCCCAAGAAGATGAGGCCTGTGATGATACCTGAGGAGTGTCTGACAGAGGTGGTGGTCCATTTTTCTTTAAGAAAGTGTGCTCCAACATTTTCCCAACCACCTGAAAATAAGCCTCAAAACCAACTGTTGAAATCAGATTCAACTGGAGCAGTGTGGCTTTTGTCCTGGTGTTTGGATCAATACGGTGGTTTGAGGAAATCTATTACAGTCTCAAATTATGCGAATTAAAACAAATGATTTGAACCACTCAGTAGTGGCCAGTAGAAGCCATTATAGTCTAAGGGACGACATTAACATATATAGCACATGTGCTAATGCAATGGTCAGAAAAAACCCAGGGCAGAAATGATTTATGAACAGACAGGAGATCCTGACCTGTTTAAGCTTTCCACTGGTAAAACATGGAGATATTGTGCTGCGAATTCGTTTCCACCTTTCATCTTTCACTACTGTGATTCCATCGTCTAGAGGTCCACCATCTCCAATCAAATTCTGTAAAAAGACAAAACGGCAGCACATGTTTAGAGTCTGCAGATGGGACAGACTTTTGACAGTCATCCAACCTCGTGACTCTCTTTTTCACAATAGCCTTAATGCATAACCATACTTTATTTAGCTAGATTAATTATTCAAATTCTAGGATTGGGTTTAAGTAGAAACTTAGGCTTTAGATTTGTCGGTTTTGCCACCTGATTTCTAACAGTTCTCCTATTTTTCTCCACACTAACAAATAGGATTTCTGTCACACAATTTGTATTCAACAAATACAGGTTGGTATACAGGTAAATTTATATTTAGGTTTATTACACACAGAGTTAAATATTTCAAGCCTTTATTTCTTAACGTTTTGATGATTAGGTCTTACGGATAATGAAAACCCAAAATTCAGTGTCTCTGAAAATTAGAAAATTACACAAGATCAATAATAAGATTCTGTTAAAACAGAAATATCAGGTTTCTGATTTATATTAATTTCTACTCATTCAATACTTGGTTGGGGTTTCCTCTCCATGAATTACTCCATCAATGCAGCGAGGCACGCTGAGGTGCAGCGGAAGCCCAGGTCCCTTTGATAGTGGCCTTTAGGTCATCTGCTTGGGTCTGTTGTCTCTCATCTTCCTTTTGACTATACTCCATTTATTCCCTCTGTGGTTCAGGTCAGGCAAGTTTTTTTTTTCCTCCTTTATTTTGTGGCACTAGTGGCCTTTATTTGCAAGTTGACCGACAGCAAATGGGGTGGAGAGAGAAGGGACGACAGTGCAGCAATGGTCAACAGTTCGGGACGGCTGCTTCAAGGACTGAAACCTCTGTATACGGATTTCCGTGACAATCCTCTCAAGGCTGCTGTTAACTCTTTGTCAATGACTGTCTTCTGGACATTTGTCAAGTCAGTAGTTTTTCCCATGATTGTGTAGCGTGAAGACCCCAGACTGAGAGACAATTAAGAGGCTCAGGAAACTGTTGCAGGAATTTTAAGTTAATTAGCTGATTAGGGTGCGACACCATGAGTTTCCAATGCTTTACTTTTTCACGTTGTAATTTTCTGAGATGAGGTTTTCACTATCAGTAAGCCATAATAATCAAAATTGCAAGAAATAAAGGCTTGAAATATTTAACTATTTATGTAATGAAGCTATATAATATATATACATTTCACTTTCTGAAATGAGTGACAAAAAATATTAAACTTTTTCACGATATTCAAATTTTTTTAGATGTACCTGTAGGAACTACATCATCCATAGCACTTGATGTTGTTTGGCAGGTTGTTTCTGAGTGTAACTTTGAGACTGTCAGGCTAACCGCGGGGTTAATACCAGGTCAAGTCAGCAGGATCTGGCTGCACTGTTACACTCCCAGGTTTCATTAGGACAGCGAAAAAATATTTACTTCCCATTGCATCAGCT